>NC_135480.1:76511468-77129650 GCF_052094955.1 Ictidomys tridecemlineatus | reverse complement strand
ACTCAAGCCCTGTCCCCCAAGTGGGTGGTGGTGCCTGTGGTATCACTGTGTCCTGCTCCAAAACTGAATGCTACAGATGTAGAGCTGGGTTCTGGGGCAGCCACACTGAGCCCAAAGCCCCCACTGGCAGCTGGGGCTGCCCGTTCCCTGAACATGAAAGGGAACGGAGTTGAGTGTCCAAACACTGAGACACTGGAGCCACTGAAGATGGTCTGGGTGGTAGCTCACAAGCCAGAGGTGGTAGCTGCACCAAAACTTCCATGGTGCTGCCAAAGGCTTGCTGCATGCTGGCAGGGGCGCCAAAGGGCATAGTTTTCAAGCCCAAAACTGACTGTGCTGAGATGCCAAAAGCCAGCTGGGCAGGTGCTGGTGCTGGCACTGCAGATGGGACAGGGGCCATGTAGTTCCCAAAAGTGAACAAGCTGCCAAAGTTTGGGGCAAGACCTAGCTTGGAGGACTTCTGTTGCTGCCCATCCGCAGCCTTGAATATGGGCTAGGGGTAAAGGGGTGGTTGATGGGTATGCTGGGACAGGGGGCTTGGCATTCCAGACAAAGGGAATATTGAATGCAGGAGTGGTCATGTTATTGAAAGTCAGTGTGGGCTGGTTGGTGGTGACTGGGACTGAGCTTGCCAGGGAGCTGCTGAAGCCATTGAAGTAATCAGTGCTGCTGCTGCTGCTGCTGCCGAAGCAAGCACTCTCAACAGCACAAGACAGGAACTGGCCAAAGGTGGTGACTGCTGTGGACAATGGCATGGGGGGATTGCCAAACTGGAATATAAAGCCCATGGCTGAGGAAAAGCTGGCAGCAGAGGCAGGGGGCGCCTCAAAGGGAAAGAGTTGAGAGGTAGGAGCCTGCCAATTATTCTGCTCCCAGTGCTGGCCACACTGCTGACCCCAAAGCAAAAAGCAGGTTTGGAAGCAGAATTTGTGAACTCACTGGCAGTGGTGGCAGAAGCCATGGCAGAATCCATGGCAGAGGTGGCTGTGGCCAGGCCAGAAAAGAGACAAGCAGCTAGGGCTATATTAGCAGTCACAGCAGTTGTTGGCTTGAAGTAAAAGGAAGAAGGCAAGGGCACAGACATGGGTAGCTCCAGGTCACCAAAGATGGGCTTAAAAGTTAGGATGGCAGTGTTGGTCATTCTGGGGAAGATTGAGTTGGAAGAAGCATGGCTGTGATGAAGGGGCAGAATGGCAAGGGGTCTTTGCTCTGGTTCTAACTTTTACGTAGTGTCACAAAAATGGGCTTGAATAGGGGAGAATCTGAAAACATAGCTGGAGAGGCCAGAGAAGGATCAGAGGGCAGCTGCTGGACATGCCAAACAGCATGACTTGCTTGGGGGTGGAGGACAGGGCAGGTGCCCGCCCCCCCTCTTTGGCAGATGTATGGGCTTGAAGGGATGGAGGTGACTTAGTGTCAGCGGCAGGTGCTGTGAAGGAAGCAGGCAAATCTTGTCATGTCTTATTAGTTGCCTCTAATAATTTTCTCTGTATTTATAAGTAAAATGCTTCTTTTGCTTCTTAATTTTTCAACTTAAAAATTACTTTCCGACTTCTTCCTTTAAAAGTTGAAGATTAAACTCTTGAATCCACACATGTTATGGTAGATGTCAGTTTAGTGCTTTAGCCTATAGTATTTGTGGACTCAGATTTTACACCTTGCTATGTTCACACACAAAAAAACTATCATCCTTAACTGACTCTGAGGTTGTCCATATAGCTTGCTTTACATGATATTCTGTCATAATTGGTGCAAGGAGAGGCTTGTAAAAGCATTGGGACAATTCTATATGACCTCTCTTGGATTCCTGCCAATTCCATGAGAATGAATTCAATACAGCCTACTGAGAGATGAGTGACTTTGTGAACTGAGTGGTGTGAGCTACATGCTTTTTTCAACCTTCAAGCTCTTAGATCATCAGACAACTGACTGAAGACCAATATTTAAATGCTCTTGTTACATGTGAGCCTCATTTTTTATGAGATGCCACAAGTTTTTTTGTGAAATTTCAGAATACTGAAAAAAATACCAAAATAAATTTTTCTCATTTCTTTGGGAATACACAGGTTTGATGAATGCCAGATCATTTGTATTTTAAAGTATCTTGCCTTAATAAATCAAATCAATCTCTCACTTTTTCTCTCTTTCCCTGCCCTGCCATTGGTGTTAGCCACCACATAATTAAAACTGAAACAATTTACATTTTTATGTATTAAAGAGTATCCTGAAGCTACTTTTGGCACAGTAGCCTAGTCTGGCAGATGGGGTAGGGTGGCCAGGCGGGTTATGAATTTAAAGCAGTTCAAATTTGTTAGCTTCAAAATCCCTGGTAGGAGGAACCATGTACCTGTAGAAATATCGAACCATGCCAAGTGTTCTTATAAAGAAACATTTCACTAAAGTTTTGGAAAGCCAGTCTGTTTCAAAGATCCTCCTAAAATGGGTCAGAATGAAAGAGAAATTCAATTTAAGACATAAACTTCTCACAAGAAAAGGTCAGATTTATTACCTGGAACAAAGCAGTGACAGTACATATTAAAGAATTCAGGAGACAAAAGAGAATTCTGGAGAATTCAAAATATTGTATACAAAGTGTCTATTTTATAGCTCTTTTTTATACATTTCATAATGTATAAAATGTCATGTCTGATACAAATTAGCCTTGCATATTATAGACATTTTTTATTACTCAATGGGATTCTAGAAGTTCTTAAAATAATAGATAAATGGATATAATTTATGGTGATTAAAGCACACTGATGCTTAGTGGTATAAAAGATTCTGCAATAATCATTTAATACAGATGAAAATTATAGAACAATCCATGTTCTTCTTTCTATAATATACTCCTACAGTCCTCCAAAAAATAAAAAGGAGACTTTTAAAAATTTCAATGGTAAAAAATTGTTTCAAAATAAGTTACTTTGTAACTAAAAAGAGAGTAGATAAATAAGGCAATGAGTACAAACATACATCAGAAAGAAACTATGGTATTAGACACATTTAATTGTATATAGAAATAATAAATGAATAGATTAATTAAAATATAAGGTATTACAAGTTGAAGATATATGCTTTTAGTCAACTGTTAATGATTATTTGATGTTCAAATTAGCTCTATTTTTATTTGCAGATAAAGGCCAATGATGAGAAAAGGAGGAAAGTTTCCTATCCATGTGTTAAAGAGTATGTATAAACACACACATCTCTATATCTAATTTCCAGTTGATATTTTTTGTTAGGGTCTGTAACAAGTTGGGATGGAGCTTGGCATTTTGCCAGAGGGAGTGGTTTGTGAAGTAATGCCAGTGAGCCATTAAGTGTGGAGATTCCTTATTGGTTAACTGCTGTATCTAGTTTATGTTAATTAAGATAAGCTGTGTGGAATGTATATATACCACTCCTGTCCTACAATAAACGGCTCCCACTCCTGCTGTATCAATCTACACAAGTTGCTTGTCACCCCGGTCACCACCACCCCCCACCCTGGTTATTTTGCTGCAGCCGGACTTCAGCAGATGGTGGCCCATACTGGGAGCTCCAGGACACTCGGGGGTAAGTGACAAAAAAAAAAGCTGCCCGTCCCTAGATAGGACAGGAGCAAATTTGCTCATCCCTAGGCAGATAGGGTGAGAGGAAAAATGGCCATTTTGAGAAAATGGAGAAGATTGATGTAGTATGTTTGTGTCTTGTTTTGTCTCAGTGTATTGTATTGTCTTTGTGATGAAAATATGGAAGGGGTGTTAAGTAAATTGATAAGGAAAAGAGGCACCCCAGTGGAACCAAGAGCAGTTAGGGCATGTGTTGATGGAAGCCCAGGAACTATCGCTTCTCGGCCTTTTGGCTAAGATCAAGTGTGGAAGCCCAGGAACTATAGTCAGAGAAGAAGAAAGTTCAGAGGAGAAAGGATTATCAGGAAAAAAGTTGCAGCAAGAGGCTATTACTGAATATTTTTCGTTACCGGAGGGTGCATGAATCGGCAGCGGCTGCCACATGCGGGAGCCGGTCATGGCGCAACATGGACTTTCCAAGCCACGGCAGCTGGCTCTTCCCTGCCCCCCCCTGCCCCCCTCTCACCCGGGGAGTGGGACACCACTTTGAGAGCCCAAATCCAAACCTGACCGGGAGGCACAGTCTCACAGGCTCTTGCTCCCTGTGCCCAGTGGCAGTTTGAGTCCTGAACACTCCCCGGACTCTCCCCAGGGCCATCTGGGGCTGCCCGGGACACTGCAGGTGAAGACGGCCTGCCTGCGTCCCTGAAGTTTGACCATTTCCAAGGCCAGTAACTACAAGGGTTCTCCCACTCCTGGAAGCTAATGAGTAATGAGCACTATTAAGGCTTATTTCAAATGTAAAAAACCTTGAGATAATGTACTAAATTGTTCAGAAGGTTGTTTTCTTAGTGCCTGCTGGAATACTACAGGATTTTGTTTAGCATCATTGCCGGAGTTCCTGCCTTTGTCCCTGTGCCGGTGAAGATGAGGGTGAAAGGATTTCCAGTGTTGCTGAGAACTGAATGAGAATTCGGATCAAGCTAGCTGCCTGCAGAACTTACCTGGACTGTGATTTAAGCTAGCTGCCTGCAGAACTTACCTGGACTCTGATTTAAGCTAGCTGCCTGCAGAAATTACCTGAACTGTGAGTTAATCTATTGAGACACTACTTTTCCTGGACTGAGACAACAAACTGTAATCTACAACAAATTGTAACTTGGTATCTTTGCTAATGGTGTCATTGCTGGTATAATTTTTCAAGAGCCATCAATTGGCTTGGTATTGTGGCATTTCGTATCCTCCCCTTCTGCTTGTAGCAGATTATTTATAGTGTTTGTGTAAAAACCACTATGATTGTTATGTAAATTAAACAAAAAGGGGAAATGTTAGGGTCTGTAAACAAGTCAGGATGGCTCCTGGCATTTTGCCAGAGGGAGTGGTTTGTGAAGTAATGCCAGCGAGCCATTAAGTGTGGAGATTCCTTATTGGTTGACTGCTGTATCTAGTTTATGTTAATTAAGATAAGCTGTGTGTAATGTATATATATCCCTCCTGTCCTACAATAAATGGCTCCCACTCCTGGTGTATCAATCTACACAAGTTGCTCGTCACCCCCCCCCCCTTTCCCAGTTATTTTGCTGCAGCAGGACTGTGGCAATTTTTTTAAAAAATTAAGGTGTTTGTCCCATAGATATTTTATTAGTTTGTTAACTTTTGTGTCACTAAAACAAATGCTAAACTCTTCATATTTACAATATACACAAGCTACAAGGAACTGTAACCCTATTGCACAATTAAATATAAGGTTGCCGTACATTATTGAATGTGCCAAATATAGCTGATGCAAATGATTGATTTTTTAAATGGGTCAAAACTGTCAGTGCCACAATAGTTTGCAGAATTTTTATGAACATTTCATTTCAATATTGTTGATGTTTTCTTTTGCATAGTTTTGTTGAAAATCTATTTTATGGATGCATTGTGTAATAGAATCTTTCATATAAACATGCATAGTATATTACCAACTTGTAATATAATTATCACTTTGAATTGATATTGGAATGATCTAGGGCATAAGGAAAGCATATTTTGGTTTGAATTCCTTCTCATTGAATTGGATATGTATTGAAAAGAACTGAAATAAGAATGGTTAGGTGCCCTGCATTATGCATAATGAAATTTCTCACTGGAGTCTGTGGTGTGATGGGCTGATGACATATTCTGTGACAATCTTACTTTTAACTTTGCCTCATGACTAAAGAAAAATGCCCTTCCATCTGGTTCACTGACATAACCTAAATTTCAACTCCTGTGAATAATATCTGTACAGATTGATATGAAATGTAAAATTAAATATTCCCAGGGTTACTACATCTGTCAGATATTGCTCCTATTTTAACTGTATTTTAATATTCTTCATATTAATGTAAATTGTTGGTTTGTATAAATTATTCCATGCAGTTTTATTGAAATCAATTCAAAGTAGGGTATTTCTCTAAAAAAATCTAAAATTTCTTCAAACCAAATAAAAAAAGAAAGTTTTACAAATACAGACTTTCAAAACAATAGTCAAGGCTATTTACAAACTCTTAAAGTTTATTATTGATCAGGCAGATCAATGTTTTAATATTTGTATTTATATTTTAAACTGGTCCATCTAACATATATTTTTAATTTTTAAAAAATGTATAAACTAGTAAGAATAATCTAGTAATCTGTCAACTATCAAAGTGTACCAAGTGGAATCTAAATTTAAAAAGTAAAAATTTTATGGGGTGGTAGTACATACCTAAAATACCATTACTTAGGAGGCTAAAGTAGGAGGATCCCTGGGCTCAGGAGTTTCAGACCAATCTGGGCAATATAGTAAGACCCTACTAAACACACACACACACACACAAACACACACACACGCACACACACACACACACACACACACACGAAGGGAATTCCCAATAAATGTATATACACCATAAAGGATATATATTGATTTTCATCTAAAAGATCACAAGAAAAAAGCTGTTTTGTACTTCATTATTTTTTCTTTTTCTCAGTTTTCTTCCTATGCCATTTAACAAGCAGAAACTCAAACTTTGATGAATTCATCTGCTTGCCTTCTCAGTGACTGACCTGGACAACTAAACACTACTTTGGTAGGAAAGTGCAGTTCTAATTATTTAAACAGAACCTGGAAATCTTAGTACAACCATTAAGTTAATTAACTTTCACATTCTGTACCTAACATTTAACACTATCTCTCTACTTCTCAAATCAGGCACTCAGAGACTTAACCTAATCAGTGTTATGGAATGCCCATGTACAATGGCTGCCCAGAACAACTTTTGTCCAAGCAGTGATTCAAGAGATAGGGCCCTTACAATTTTTAAAGTTCACTCTTTTTTAAAATATTTATTTATTTTACAATAGAAACCATTTTGACATATACTTCACAAATGGAGTACAACTTCTCATTCCTCTGCCTATACATGAATCAGAGTCACTCCACTAATATAATCAAACATGTATATAGGATAATAATGACTGTCTTTTTCTACCATCTTTCCCATCCCCACAACCCCATGTCACTCCTCTATACACAAATCAAAGTTTTTTCATTCTTCCCTATCCCCCACCCCTGCCACCCCACTATGGATCAGAATCTGCTTATCAGAGAAAATATTCAACTTTTGGTTTTTAGGGATTGGTTTATTTCACTTAGCATGATATTCTTCAGTTCCATTCATTTACACACAAATGCCATAATTTCATTCTTCTTTAAGGCTGAATAATATTCCATGGTGCATATATACCACATTTTCTTTATTCATTCATTTATTGAAGGGCATGTAGGTTGATTCCATAGTTTAGCTATTGTGAATTGAGCTGCTATAAACATTTATGTGACTGCATCACAGTAGTATGCTGATTTTAAGTCCCTTGGGTATAAACTGAGGAGTGGGATAGCTGGGTCAAATGGTGGATCCATTCCAAGTTTTCTGAGATATATCCATGTGCTTTCAATAATGGCTGCACCAATTTGCAGTCCCACCAACCATGTATGAATGTACCTTTTTCCCCACAGCCTCACCAACATTTATTGTTGCTTGTATTCTTGATAATTGCCATTATGACTAGAGTGAGATGAAATTTTAGAATAGTTTTGATTTACATTTCTCTAATTACCAGAGATGATGAAAATTTTTTCATATGTTTGTGGATTGATTGTATTTCTTCTTCTGTAAAGTGTCTGTTCAATACCTTAGCCCATTGATTGATTGGTTTTTGTTGTTGTTGTTGTTGTTGTTGTTAAATTTTTGAGTTCTTTATATATCCTGGAGATTAGTATGGTGAGGTTCATGTGGTAAATATTTTTTCCAATTCTGTAGGCTCTCTCACCATACTATTGATTGTTTCCTTTGCTTAGAAGAAGCTTTTTAGTTTCAATCCATTCCATTTATTGATTTTTTAAAAATTTTATTTCTTCTGATTTAGGAATCTTTTTTAGGAAGTCAGTTCCTAAGCCAACATGGTGAAGATTTGGGCCAACTTTGTCTATTAGGGGTAGGGTCTCAGTTCCAGTGTCTAAGTATTTGATCCACTTTGAGTTGATATTTGTGTAGGGCAAGAGAGAGCTGTTCAATTTCATTCTGCTACATATGGATGTCCAATTTTCTTAGCACCATTTGTTGAATAGGTTATCTGTTCTCCAATGTATATTTTTGGCACCTTTGTCTAGTATGAGATAACTATATTTATGTGGGTTTGTCTCTGTGTCTTCTATTTTGAATCATTGGTCTACATGTCTATTCTGTCACCATTACCATGCTGTTTTTGTTATTATTGCTCTGTAATATAGTTTAAGGTCTGGTATTGTGATGCTTTCTATTTCACTATTCTTGCTAAGGACTGCCTTGGCTATTCTGGTTCTCTTATTTTTCCAGATAAATTTCATAATTGCTTTTTCTAGTTCTATGAAGAATGTAATTGGAATTTTTATAGGAATTACATAAAATCTGTATAACAGTTTTGATAGTATGACTGTTTTGTCTATATTAATTCTGCCTATCCAAGATCATGGGAGATCTTTCCATCTTCTGAAGTCTTCTTTAATTTCTTTCTTTAGTGTTCTGTAGTTTTCATTGTAGAAGCCTTTCACTTCTTTTGTTAGATTGATTCCCAAGTATTTTAATTTTTTTGAGGCTATTGTGAATGGGGTATTTTTCCTAATTTCTCTTTCAGTGGCTTCATCACTTATGTATAGAAATGCATTTGATTTATGGGTATTGACTTTATATCCTGCTACTTTGCTGAATTCACTTATCAGTTCTAGAATTTTTCTAGTAAAATTTTTGGATCTTTCTAAATATAGAATCATATTATCAGCAAATAGCGATAATTTGAGTTCTTGTTTTCCTATGCATATTCATTTAATTTCTCTCCTCTGTCTAACTGCTCTAGCTAGAGTTTCAAAGACTATGTTGAATAGAAGTGGTGAAAGAGGACATCTGTGTCTTCTTCCAGTTTTTAGAAGGAATGCTTTCAATTTTTCTTCATTTAGAATGATGTTGGCCTTGGGGTTAGCATAGATAGCTTTTACAATGTTGAGATATGTTCTTACTATCTCTAATTTTTCTAGTGTTTTGAACATGAAGAAATGCTGTATTTTGTCAAATACTTTCTCAGCATCTATTGAGAAAATCATATGATTCTTGTCTTTAAGTTTATTGTTGTGATGAATTATGTTTATTGATTTCTGTATATTGAACCAACCCTGCATCCCTGGGATGAACCTCACTTTACTGTGGTGCACTATCTTTTAAATATGTTTTTGTATACAATTTGCCAGAATTTTATTGACAATTTTTGCATCTATGTTCACCAGAGATATTGGTCTGAAGTTTTTTTTCTTTCATGTGTCTTTGTCTGGTTTTAAAATCAGGGTGATTCTAGCCTCATAGAAAGAATTTGGTAGGGTTACCTCATTTTCAATTTTATGAGATCCTTTGAAGAGTATTGGTATTAATTCTTTTTTGAAAGTCTTGTAGAACTCAGCTGAGAATCTGTCTGGTCCCAGGCTTTTCTTGGTTGGTAAGCTGTTGATAGTTTCTTCTATTTCCTTGTTTGAAATTGATCTGTTTAAATTGTGTATGTTCTGATTTAGTTTGGGCAAATCATATGCCTCTAGACATTTGTCTAGAATTTTTTATTTTGAATTTTTTATTTTCCTGGAGTGTGTGTTTTCAAATAGTTTCTAATTATCTTCTGTACTTCTATAGTATCTATTGTGATATTTCTTTTTCTTCACACATTTTAGTATTTAAGTTATCTCTCTCCTTTTTGTTAGAATGGCTAAGGGTTTATAAATTTCATTTATTTTTTCAAAGAAGCAGCTTTTTGTTCTGTCAATTGTTTCAATTTTTGTTTCAATTTCATTGATTTCAGCCCTTATTTTAATTATTTCCTGTCTTCTACTGATTTTGGTGTTGATTTCTTCTTCTTTTTCTAGATCTCTAAGATGTAATATCAGGTCATTTATTTGTTAACTTTTTCTTCTCTTAATAAGTGAGTTCAATGCAATGAACTTTCACTTAACAGAGTCTTCATAGTACCCCAGAGATTTTAATATGCTGTATTGAAGTTCTCATTTACATCTAAGAATATTTTTATCTCCTCCCTGATGTCTTCTGTTATCCATATGTCATTCAATAACATATTGTTTAGTTTCTAGGTGTTGGAGTAGCTTCTATTTCTTATTTTATCATTTATATCTAATTTCATATTGATATGATAGAATTCAGGGTAGTATCTCTATTTTTATACATTTTCTAAGACTTATTTTATGATACAACATATGTTCTACCTTAGAAAAAGGATCCATGTGTTGCTGAGAAAAAAGTGTATTCACTTATTGGTGGATGAACTATATTTTATATGTTTGTTAAGTCTAAATTATTAATAATATAATTATATTATTGAGTTTTATGGTTTCTTTTTTGTTTTTGTTTGAAAGATCTGTCCAGTGATGAGAGGGGTGTGTTAAAGTTACCCAGTATTGTTTGGCTGTGGTCTATTTGATTCTTGAAATTAAGAAGGGTTGGCTTGGTATATGATGCTCCATTGTTTGGGAAATAGACATTTGTGATTGTTATGTCTTGTTGATGTATGATTCCCTTAAACAGTATGAAATGATCTTCTTTATCCCTTTAGACAAACTTTGGCTTAAAGTCTACTTTATTTGATATGAGGATTAAAACTCTGTTTGTTTCTGCAGTGGGAGGTATGTTTTTTCCCATCCTTTTACCTTCAGTCTGTAGATGTCTTTTCTTATTAGATGAGTCTCTTGAAGGTAGCATATTGTTGGGTGTTTTTTTAAATCCAATCTGCCTATCTATATCTTTTAATTTGTGATTTTAGGCCATTAACATTCAGGGTAATTATTTGAATATGGTTTGTATTCATAGTTATTTGGTTTATTTTTGGTTTTAACTTGACTTGGTTTCTCCTTTGATTGACTTTTCCTTTATGAAGTTTCTCCCTCTGCTGGTTTTTATTGTTGTTTTTCATTTTCTCCTTGTGAAATATTTTGCTAAGACTGTTCTGTAGTGTAAGCTTTCTTATTGTAAATTCTTTTAACTTTTGCTTATTATGGAAGGTTTTTATTTCATCATCAAATCTGAAGCTTAGTTTTTCTGGATTTAAGATTCTTGGTTGGCATCCATTTTCTTTCAGAGTTTGGTTTATGTTGTTCCAGGATCTCCTAGCTTTGAGGATCTGGGTTGAGAATTCTGCTGAGATCCAAATTGCTTTTCCCCTGTATATAATCTGAAACTTTTCTCTTGTGGCTTTTAAAATACTGTTCTTATTCTGTATGCTAGGCATTTTCATTATAATGTGCCTTGATGTGGATCTTTTGTAGTTTTGTGCATTTGATGTCCTGTAAGCCTCATGTATTTAATGTTCCAATTCATTCTTTATGTTTGGAAAATTTTCTGATATTATTTCATTGAAGATATTGTGCATTCCTTTGGTTTGTATTTCTGTGCCTTCCTCTATCCCAATAAATCTTATATTTAGTCTTTTGATGTTATCCCATAATTCTTGGACAATCTATTCATGGTGTCTTCCATCTTCATTGTGCAGTAAACTTTATTATCAAGATTATATATTTAGTCTTCATTGCCTGGGTTTTGTCTTCCAATTGATCTAGTCTATTGGTCATACTTTCTATTAAATTTTTTATTTGGTTTATTGTCTCCTTTATTTCAAGGATTTCTGTTTTCTTTTCTTTTCTTTTTTTAAGAATATCTCTTTTGCTACCTGTATAAGCTCTCTTATCTCTTTGTTGAAGTGATCAATTGCTGCCTGTATTTGCTCTCTTTTATTATTCTGCGTTTCACAGATCATTTTACTTATGTGTATTCTAAACTCCTTCTCTGACATTTCACCTACTGTGCTATCAATGGATTCTGTTATTGTACCATCTTGGTTTGTTTGGGGCATTTTCTTCTCTTGTTTTTTCATGTTGTTCATGTGTCTTCATCTCTAACAGTGTGAATCTACCTACCTACCCTATAACTCTGCAGGTTACCAATACCTCACCAGGTTTAACCAGGCCTACAGGGTCCTTTGTGATGATCTTCCCAGTCCTGGATGTTGTCTCTAGATGGATGCAGTCCAGGAAAACCACACAATGGTAGTTCGGCGGCCACAGAACAGTCATTCTCCTCCTTCTCTATGCCTGCACAGTCTCCTCCTGCACACGTTGTTAGGTCCCATCCTAACAAAATAAACAGCACTAGAAACTGATCCAGAATTTCCTATAAGAAATAGGTTAAGTAAATGTTGGAAAATTGAAAAAAAAAGACAATGGAACCCTAAGGAAACAAAGATTGCTCATCAGGATACAAACTGTCCCTAGGTTAGAGACCAAAGGTTAGAGGTCAGAGTTATAGAACCTAGAAGTTTGATGTGTGGTGCTAGGACTCAAACAGCAGATAAAGGTCATTATTTGCACTTACTTCTGAAAGCCACAATGAGATGTGTCCAAAAAGACTGGAGATTAGCAATTACTACTACTACTACTACTACTACTACTACTACTACTACTACTGCTACTGCTACTACTACTCCTCTTAAGGGAAAGGGGCACTATTATTAGTGCAACACCAACAGAAATAGAAAGAAAACTCAAAGGAAATCCTTTCTCCCATCTTTCTCTTCCTCCTTTTGGACTCTATTTAACATTCCCTAATGGGCACAACCTAACATACTTATTTGGCAAAGACAAGACCTCACTCTGGTATAACAAAGCAGTGCACAAAAGAGTGAATCTGAAATTCTGGAATTAGTTCAATAACAAACCCAATGTCCTCAACATACTCAAAATCTTTTAACAATTGAAATTCAGAGAAAAGAGATTTCTTCATGAGAAGTTTATCTGGTTCAGAATATATCATGTCCATTTACATTTACACTGGCCAGAATGCAGGTCCCTGAATGCATCTAACCACTGGAACAATATAGAAAGGAAGTATGGGAGCACATGAGTGTTATGGAGGACTAGCAGTATCTAACACTTCTTCATATCAGCCCCTTTAACCTGTGTATGTTTGTATTTCACAGAGAAAGTAGGAGCTACCCAACAGAACTCTCAGTTGTGCAACTAGATCCACCCTGTCTTTCTTTTTAGTCTTCTTTTATGAAGAATGAGTGTTTTCTATTATCAGAGGATAGTCTAACTATATGTGCTTGAGAGTTACCACCAGCAACAAGCACACGAAGAGCAAAGGTAATAAGGAGCAGGGCATAAGTAGAAGAGGCAAGATTCAAACTTCTGAAAGCCCCTAAAACAGCAAGGATGATATCTTATTCTCCTTCCATCACCTATGTCTAGCACAAGGCACATAGCATATACAAAATTCAAAAAAGTCTTTTATTCCATTTAATAAACTTTAATTGAGCATTTCTGTGCCATGTTTTGTGGAGGGAGTAGTAAATGAAAGACAAAAGTTCCTTCCCCCACGGAGTTCACATTCAGTGGGTAATGATAGCAATCATATAGCAAGCACCTATTGTGTGCTTTCTCGATGTTTTATGTGTATTAATCTAATCCTCACAAAGATTTCATGTGTTGCCTTTATCCCCTTTATTTAGATGAAAAACTGAAGCGCATAAGTTTTAAATAACTCTCATAAGTAACAAAGTTGGAATTCAAATTCAGACAAACTAGTTTAAGAACCCCTGGCTACTTCACCACCCTGTTTTTTTTTTATGGGTTGAAATGTAAATGTATATAGCATACAGGTTTATCAGTTACCATGAGTTGAGTAAATAAATAACTGAATGGAAAAATGGAGGGGAATTCAGGTTTATTCAAATATAAATTTTAGGCACTTTGCTTTATTTCCTATTATCTTTCTAAAAAGTAGAACAGATTCTCACCTTGGGATTACAACCACACTCCTGTAAGAAAGAATTATCCACCACATTTTTTAAAAGCCTCCCCAATAACTAGTACAAAGTGGATTTTTTTCTTTCACCTTCTCAATTAATTTAGTTAGCAAATGTTAATTTAGTGATAATTAGATTGTAGGTTATATAGAATAGTGATTACATGTTTGGGCTCTAAAAATCAAAATGCTGTCACCACCTACCTATGTGACTTTAGGGAAGTTATTTAAAATTTTAAAACTTAATTAGATTCTATCTTTATAAAATGGGACTATTTCTGCAGCCCACCTGTAGTGGGTTAAATGGTGGCCCATAACAAGATATGTCCATGCCCTAACCTCTAGAACCTATAAATGTGATTTCATTTGTAAATCCAATGACCATGTCTCTATAAGAGACAGAAGAAAAAGACAAGAGGATGCAAAGGAGGACAGAAATGTGAAGAGGAAATAGAGATTCCAGTTATGCAGACACCAGCCACAGAATGCCTGAAGCCACCAGAAACAGAAGTGGGTAATGAAGAATTCTCCCTTGGAGCCTGAAGAGAAGATTATGACCCTGCTGATACCTTGATTCCAGATTTCCATCCTCAGAAACTCAAGAGAATAACTCCTGGTTGGTGTTGGTAACTAAATTTGTAAGAGTTTGTTACAGCAGCCTCAGGAAATTATACATAACCTCATGGTATTGTTGTGAGGATCACAAAATAAGAAAATACGTGTAAACCCTGAGTAAAGTACTTGGAATACAATAGGACATCAATAAATGTTATTAACTAAATTATAGAAAAATATAAACACACATTACAATTTTGTCTTTATAACATTCCATAATTGTTTCTTTTATCTCTACTGATGATACTTTTAACCACAACTGTCAGCACCCCCAGTTGAAATAAATTTACATAAAGGATGAATACTTTGTTGTTTTATGTGTCAATTTGATTAGGCCACAGGCTGCCAAACATTTCATCAAACATTACTCTGATTGTATTAGGAAGGGTATTTCTGGGTATTAACATTTGAATTAGTAGACTAAGTATCACAGTCTCTCCTACATAGGTTGAGAAGATGTGATTAGAATAAAAAACAACTGAGTTAATGGGAACTTCTAACTGATTATTTGAGTGGAGATATGGTCTTTTCCAATTCAATTGAAATATCAACATATTTCTGACCTTTTCACTAGAACCTAGACCACTGGCTCCTCCAATACTCAGGCCTTTGGATTCAGACTGCAATTTATACCAACAACTGTCCTGAGTCTTCAGCTTATTGACTGAAGATCTTGAGATAGCTCAGCCTCCATAATCATGTGAGCAAGTAATTCCTCAAAATAAATCTTTATCTATGTAGCTCTCAATCCATTGATTCTGTTTTTCTGAATATCTCTGACCAATCCAGTTTGAATGACATACTGAAATCCCCAATTTCCTAAAACATTTATTTATACATCATTATATTATACATTATAAATAATGTATATACACTAAGATAAGCTTTTGTGGGATATCTGGGTCAAATAGTGGTTCCATTCCAAGTTTTCCAAGCAATTTCCATACTGCTTCCCACATTAATTGCAAAACTTTGCAGTCCCACCAGCAATCCACATCCTTGTTGTTTGTATTTTTAATAGCTGACATTCTGACTGTAGTGAAATGAAAATTTAGAGTAGTTTTGATTGGAATTTCTCTAATTACTAGAGATGTTGAACATTTTCCATATATTGTTGGTTGATTGCATATTATCTTCTGAGAAGTGTCTGTTCAGTTCCTTGGCCCACTTATTGATTGGGTTATTTGGTTTTTTTTGGTGTTAAAAAAACTTTTGAGTGCGTTATATATTCTAGAAATTAGTGCTCTAGCTGATGTACTTCCATTCTGTAGGCTCTCTATTCACCTCACTGATTGTTTCTTTTGCTGAAAAGATTTTAGTTTGAATCCATCCCATTTATTGATTCTTAATTTTAATTCTTGTGCTATATGAGTCTTATTAAGGAAAGCAAAGCTATCCCATTCCTCTGTCTATACCCAAAAGACTTAAATACAGCATACTACAGGGATTCAGCAACATCAATGTTTATAGCAACACAATTCACAATAGCTAAATTGTATAATAAACCTAGATGCCCTTCAGTAGATGAATGGATAAAGAAAATGTGGTATATTTACACAATGGAATATTATTCAGTATTAAAAAATAAAAGCATGGCATTTGCAGGTAAATGGGTGGAATTGGAGAATATAATGCTAAATGAAGCAAGCCAATTCCAAATAAAACAATTGCCTAATGTTTTTCTCTCATATAAGGATGATGCTTCATAATCAGGATGGAGGTGGAGCATGTGAAGAATAGAAAAAGTCTAGATAGGGCAAAGGGGAGGAAAGGGAAGGGAAGGGGCATGGAGTAGGAAAGGCAGTGGAATGAGATGGGCATCATTACTCTAAGTACATGTATGAAGACACGAATGGTGTGACTCTATGCTGTGTACAACCAGAGATATGAAAATTGTTCTACATATGTGGAATATGAATTAAAATGCATTCTGCCATATATAACAAATTAGAATAAATTTTTTTAAAAGATAAGCTTTTGTGCTCTAAGGTTTTATTGGTTTAGATGAATGTATGATGTTATATATGTCACCATTATAGTATCAATAGTTAAAGCACCCTTTAAAATAGTTTTATAATAGTGAAAGCACCCTTTAAAAAACAAAACAAAACAAAAACACACCTGAAATTTACCTATTCAAACCCCTTCCAAATACCTAGTGGCTACTATTTATCATCATTATAATTTTGCCTTTCTAGAATGACATATAAATAGAACCGAACAGTTTATAATTTCAGATTGGTTTCTTTCATTTGGCAAAATGTCTCCAGGGTTTGTGCTTGTTTCTACATGGCTCACTAGTATATTCTTGTCTATTGCCCAAAAGCATTACAGTGTTTGGATTTATCACATTTTGTTTATGTACTCACACATTGAAGGCTGTCTTGGTTGCTTCCAGTTTTTGTTGATTATGAATAAAAGTGATTTGAACATTTGTGTGAAAGTTTTTGTGTGGATATAATTTTTCAAATTAGCTGACTGAAGGCTTAGCAATGCAATTATTATATGGTTTGACTGGTTTATTTAAGAAGCTACCAAACTTTCTTCAAAAGTGTCTGTATCCTTTTGCATTACCATCAGCAGAAAATGAGAGTTTTTATTAAGTTTTGGAAAAAGAATATTCTTGTAGATTAAACCATTAAAATATATTTCATGAATTAAAAAGAAAAAATATTATTATGGATTCTCAACCTTAAAAACAAAATAGAATCATAAGCAAATAAGTAAATAAATAAATATTGCATTTACTCCTGAGATTAAAATTGAGATCTCACTCCAAGCAACATCCAGAGTCAAATCAACTTATTGAATTATGTAGAAGCCTTAGTAATGAATTTTTTTCTTTTCTTTTTTATGTTTGGTTATAGCAAAAGGCAGAATGGGTTCCATAAAAAAAATCATATCTTCTGGGATAAAGCATTATCTTCTCTTCATATTCATTCATTATAAGCATACAGTTCTGCCTGTATCTAGTCATCACCTCATTTAAAACTCAAAATCCCACTCATTCCCTCTCTCAAAAGGCTGTGATTTCTGATGCTATAATACCTCCTTTCTATAGCAGATCAAAGAGAAATAAATGCCTAGTTTTCAGTGTATATTTTCTCTGCATAGAATAATTACTTTTTAATTTGTGTACCTGTATCTTAACTCTTTACTCTTAAGATTTACATATGATTGATTTGTGATATTAATGCAACAAATTACTAAAATACACTGAATATAGATTTGAATATTAATATTTTTTTTAAAAAATTAACATGCTAATGAGTATGTAGAGAGAGTGAAACCCTCATACATTCTTTTTTTAAAAGGTATTTTTAGTTATAGATGGACACTATATCTTTATTATATTGATTTATCTTTATGGGGTTCTGAGGATCAAACCCAGTGCCTCACACATGCTAGGCAAGCGCTCTACCACTGAACTGCAACTCCAGCCCTGAATATTAACAATATTGACATGGAATTTTGTTAATCCATATGCATGCAAATAATAGGCAAGTTATATAGCCAATATAACATTCATACTTCTCCCATTTAGTAACAGGTAATTCCCATTATTATAGATGACGTTTCTCATCTCAAAAGTGGTTCAGACTCCTAAAACTAGTAGTACCAATTCATCATTCTGCTTCTATTATTATCTTAGAGTATGATTTTACAATAATTCATTAAATTTAAGTTATTTGATGATAAATAAATATTAGAAAGCATTTCTAACAAATATTGGAAAGCTTCAAAATATTGGATTTAACAGAAAAAGTACCATAGAGAATAAATAAAAATGTTTGCTTCTTTTGTTTAGTGACAATCTCTCAAATTGGCATGGACTACTTTTAATGTCAAAGAAAAGGCAAGAGGAAAACAAAGTAAATTTTAATTGTTTGTTATATGAAATCTGCATAAATCATGTTCCAAGGATAATACCTGAAACACATTATTTCATATAATTAAAATTACTCTTATAACAATTTTTTTGAAGTAAATGCTGTTTTCTACTTCCCAGATCCTTTGACACATTGCAGGAAAAGTCTTTTTTTCATTGAGGCATAGTTTTTATAGGAGAAATAAAAACCTAATGAAAACATAATTTAGAAAATTTAAAATTTTTTCAAGTTTGAGGCATAGTGCTTAAAGGGCTTTACTATATTATGTCACAATATTTAAGTGCTAGATTCTGACATTATTCTATATGCTAACAAATGAAAACCTTTGTTTTCATGTCATATTGAATCTGGTGTTTAAGGGCTTTTAGAGGTGAAAAAGTGACAGATGTCACTCCCTTATGATAAAATACACATAAGATTTCCTTCTCCCTTTGCCTGTCGAAGTTCCACATCATTGATACTATCTTTCCTCAGGGTTAGAACATACAAGCTTTTTTTAATGAATGTACATTTGAGCTTGTAATTTACATAAAAAAGAGTAAATTACTTGTAAAATTCTGTTATTACTAGTAACTGGAGTTTGAATTGTCTAGAAAAGCCCAAGGAAGAAGCTATGAAATCAGGAGCTAATATTTCACATAAAAATAAGCTAATAAAATGTAAAATCGCAAAGAGATTAAGAAAGGAAAACCTGTCTTTTAAAATTATGCTTTTAAGGTTTTACTCATTTTGAAATAATATTGTCTCAAGTTACAAGTAGAAATTATAAAAGCCTGATTTATTTTTATTATTAAAAAGAAATGTCAACTAGCAATTTGATTGCTTGAACCAACTCAAGGGTAAAGTCAATATTAGTATATAAAACACCTTTGTGTGAACAAAAAAAAAAAGTGCCATCTTTGGCCTAATGAATCACACAGAAAGGCACCCCTTTCCTCAGACTGACACACCTATGCAGCAGCCCTATTTACTGTTACTGGCAAACAGTTCAAAGGAGGATAATCAGAAATATACTGAGAGGTATCAATAATGAAACAGCCAAATGCTGGAAAATACACAATTATTCTACAAGGTAGAAAAATGATCATAGTTCTCTAGATAAAGAATGCAATGGCAGGGTGATTCTGACTAAAGAAATAAATGTAAGTTATCTTCCATGCTTACAGCTCAGATATTCATTCATAAAAATAAGTGACAGATGTCAGATTCCTCTACGATTAGCACATAAGAGTCCTTCTGGTTTTCCTCTTAAAGCCTCTAAGTGTTCAGTTATTCTTAAACTTCCAGACGGCAGGAAGCATCTTGAGTTAGCCTAACTTTTTCTTTAACATCATGAAGAAAATGCAACCAAGCAATAATGTAACATACGCATAAGTCTAAAATACATTGAAGGAAAGCATAATGAATTCAATACCTTGTAAATTGCTTAAGATTCATGTTTATCTGATAGCTTAGTATTGATACTTCACACATGCTGTATTTCATAAGTAACAATGACCAGAAAGAAGGTATGAATAATCAGCTTATAATAGCAACCCTGGATGTGCATATGTAAATGTATATTTACTTGAATACATATTTATATACATGTATTCTATATATATGTGTGTATGCATATAAACATTATGCTATGTGTGTATATACATAATATATATTATATTATATGTACATATATGTATATATATGCATATATATGTATATTCTCAATTGGTTCTAACATCTGGAAGCTATAGAAGAAGATTGAGAGTCACATTTACATTTATATAGAACTCTATACCATATGTGTATTGGCTTTCAATGAGATGAGAATAAAAATCACCAAATGTCTCTCTGTTGTAATTTGGGTTCTCTAGAAGCAGACACTGAGATGGCATTTTAAAGCAATATTGATCTGCTCTAGTAAATAACTTATATCTGCTATAGCACCTAAACTTTTGACTATTGCTTGATTGAACTTATAGTTTGTAGTTACTTTTCAGGATCTGTTTCTATAAGAGACATTCTGGTGAATTTAACTTAGATATGCTAAGGTTAATCATCCTTATATTCTTTTAATTCTTAAATCATAAACTTCCATCCTCATCATCTCCCACAATGAATATTATTTTTAATTACTTATAGGCTAAAAAGGAGAAGAATTTCAAGGACATCCACTTGGCCTTTCCAACTACAATGTCCATCAACTCATAGGCTAAAGGACTAATTTAGGAATGTTGCTCTACTGCAAACTATATAATTCCCAGTTTGGGTAATGGGGAGATTACTACTGAGTAATTTTAATTGGGAAACTATTCTCAGCTTCCTAGCAATCTATCCTGGTTTCATCTGCTACTACAAGTTAAGGAAGGTGTTGTAGCTGTCCATCTATTCTACTCTAGGACATTTTACTTTGACCTACTAAGTAAGTTTACTAAATTGGGTCAAAAGGAAAGATAGACAATCTCCCAAAGAACTGAAGTTTTCCTAAAGAATCCATTAGTATTACTTAAGGAAGAGCCATGGCAAGGCTGGCCAAATGCTCCATGGGAAGCTTCTCACTTTTCAAGGATTCTATTATATGTGATTGTACCCAATGCTCACCGTATATATTTTGTCATGCAAGTAACTATTGAAGTGGTCAATTAGAACAATATGCCACACTGAAAGTAGAAAAATGAAGACTTTATTCATTTACTGCTCTAGCCCAAGCAAAAGAGAAACAGAGAGACACTGACATTTCAATGTTGAATTTTTTCCCACAAAAAACCACCCAATAGATGTCAAGAGGACATAGGGTAAATGGGAATGGGAGATCATCTCATTGCCAAGAAGACCTGAAAAAAAAAAAAGCCTTTTACATCTTTCTGGTATATGGTCTGGAGATAGGAAGAGGGGTAAAGGCTAGAAGTGAATAGATACTTACTCAAAGTTAAGAAAATACCTAAGCCAAAGCACTCTTTGGCAACCCTCCCATAAGGAGTCTTGCTGGAAGTACCTTGGTTCAAATATAGATATGAGTTTGAGCATCGCTGGCCTGAGTTCTTGTGTGCACCACCTCTGAAAAGACTAGTGCAGCTTTCTTCAAAAGGCAAAGCTTTGTAATTCCCTTAAGATAGGCCTGAAAAATTACACATTGAATTTTTGCCTTGGATTAGACTTCTCATGGTATTCTAACTCTCAATCAGGAAGGATAAAATTTTTCAGCAGCATATCAAAGTATTTGAAAGCATACTCACTGAAATCCTCTTTCAAATATTAGAGTCATAGGTTTTGCCCACCAAGTCCCTCCACTGGACATAAGAAACCTTTAGTTGTGCACTTAATTTGTCTTTTAAGAGTATCCATTCTGCTAAGTTCTAGGATTGGTCTTTGGCTTTCTTCATTCCATTGCTAATGGAAATAAGTGTCTCATTGATGAAACCAGGAAGACCTTCTGGTTGTCAATAACATGTTACTCAAGTCAGCTCTTATCATCTTTCTGTAACACATCATTAATACAATAACACAATTGCCATTATCTCGATAGCTACCATTTCCTCCATACCTCTCAAAAGCCTAATGCATTATATTCACAGTACATTTCCTTCCACTGGCACCTCATCACAATTCACCACCATAAGAATCAGAGTGTCATTGTGGCCATCTATGCAATACCTATTCTGACTAATGGGGTATTCACTTGCCAAAAAGGTGGTGTTTTATCCAACTCCCAAATTCCTCATTATCTGCTTACTTGGGCCACTTCTGTTATCAACTGTAATAAAATTGTTTCTTTGGATGAAGATGCAGTGTTCTAGACTGGGGTGTAAGGGATTCATTAGGGATCAATACCTATGAAATGAAGGGAAAAGAATGAAGGGAAAGGAAATAATATCTGGCAGAGGAAGAACTCATGCTGTGATGCATCTGCCTCAGATTCTTAAGGCAACTCTCTGCAGCTAAAACAGACCATGAAGTTGCTGACAAATTAAGAGCTAATGGCACCCTCACAGCTGGGCAGCAAATGAGTGTGGATAGTACCCCAACATGTCTACCACATCCTTCTCCCTATAGTTTCTTTGAAAAGAGGTCCAACAAATACATTTGATGCCAAGAGACTCTATCACCTTGGTCATTCACAGGAGACAATCTATATCAGATACGGAATCAGGTCCACATTTCAGTAATGCCTTTTGAAGTTATATGATTTTCAGCAAGTCACTCAACCTCTAAAACTGTTTTATCATATGCAAAATGCAGATTTAGTAGCCACTATACAGGGTAGTAATAATGTAATAAAAGTTCAAGATGAAACACACTGTTAATTCTTTTTCCAATGCCCCTTTTCTCATATATATTTGTTAGTTTTGTTTTTGTATAGATTTGTTTTCAATTCTATTATTACAACCTAAATATTCTCCCAGGAAAGTAATTTATAAACTCCAAGCTTCATAAAAATGATGACCTATTTCTGTTTGCTTTTGTGCAGAAGTTATGTGATAGAAAAGAAAAAGTGAAAAAAAAGGTGATCAAGACATATAGTTTTACTTACTTAGAGCAAGTGCATCCTACATTTAAAAATGTAAGCTTAATCTCCTGGATCACAGTGCAATCTTGGAAAATAAATGTTTTAAGTAATTCTTAAAGCAAAGTACAAATAGAAAACATCATTGTTAGCATAATTTTGATAACCTCCTAAATGTGTTCCTCAGTAATCTTATTCAACACATAGCAAATAAATAATTTTTTTACAAACAGAACTCAAATGTACCATTTCCCTTTTCAAAATTCATTAGGAGAACCCTTTTTCCTCTAAGATAAACATCATATTTCTTAGCTTGGCATTTAGAACCCTCCTACTTGTAAAGATTTACAGTAATTATTCATGTACATGATAAATGCTCCTGTCAAACTGTGAAAATTTTTAAAATAATAATTAAATTAGAGAAGTGATATGTGTTTTTGTAATAAGGTAACAACCACAGCACAAAAATTTATAGTGGCTAATCTAATCATTGTCTCTTCTCCCTAATTATTTAACCACATAAAATTATCCATATTAATGATATTGTGATTATTCTATATCACTAAACTTTTTCCTAAGAGAAGGATGAATATCCAAACTTGTAGGGGTTCAGCATCTCTGCATTTTGTCCTTTTATCCTAAGACAATTTTTAAAATATAATTCAGTGAAGCTTGTATGTTTCATTTTTTGAAATATCAATGCCAGCTCTAATATTTACAAAAAGCTGGTAAATCATTAATTTTGCCTCTACAACAAGAAATAGCGAAGCACAATAAAAATTAATGACTTTTGTTGGACCCCTCAGAGAAGGAGAGGTTTCATGTCACTTTATAAACTGTAAAATATTCAATTAAAACCAGTGAAGGCAGAAAATAGGAAAGGATGAGGAAACAAAGCAACACCAGTGGAAAAAAAAGTTACAAGTATGGTACATAATAGTCTAAATGTATAAATAATCATTTTTAGTGTTAATGGCCTAAAAATATCAGTTAAAAGACAAATATTATTAGAATGGAAGAAATATTAGATGTTGTTTATAAGAAAACAACTTTAAATAAAAGATTAAGATAGATACAAAATAAAAATATGAGAAAGATATACTATGCTAACAATAATCAAAAGAAAGATGGACAAGGTTTATTAATTTTAAACAAAGAGAACTCCAGTGCAACAAACACTATCATGGTAAAGTGTTCACTCTTCAAGAAGACATAATTTCAAACATTCATGCACTGAAAACAAAGAGGCAAAAAATCAAACTGCAATGATAAATAGAAAACTGCAGTATTATAGTTGGAGGCTTCAGCAGACATCTTTCAATAATTGATAGATAAAGTAGGCAGAAACTCACTCAAGAAGCAAACAACATAAACATCCCTAACACTATCAAATTAGTCTTATTGCCATTTTTAATATATTTAATGCAACAAGAGCAAAATGTACAGTCTTCTCAAATTCTCAGGGAACATTTAGCTAAGACAGATCATATTCTAGGTCAGGTTTAATACACCTTAACAAAAGTTTAAAGATAGAATTCAAGAAAACTTTGCTAATAGACCTTGATGATTAAACTAAAAGTTAATAGCAGAAAGCTAGAAGAAAATTCATAAACTAAATAGACATTTGTAAATTGACATGTAAGAGCTACAGAAGAAAGTGCAAACTAAATATATAGAATGTATATCAGAATGAATATATATATGCATGGGTACATATGTTTGAAATAAATAGAAATTAAAATACTAATTTTCAAAATTTGTGGGATGTAGCAAAAGAGATGCTTACAGGGGAAAGTTATAACATTAAATTATGAAAGAAGAAATATCTAAAATATGGAGCTTCCAACATAGAAAATTTAAAAAGGAAGATCAAATTAAGCCTAAAATAAGAAAAAGAAAACAAATTATAAAAATCAGAGCAAAAACCAATGTGACAGATTTGTGACAGTCAATTCTTGCCATCACCCCATACCATAACCACAAAGCTGTGTGTCCAGGGTCTATGTCTATTCCAAACTCAGAGGGGTGTTATTCATTCTTATTATATGTCCATTCATTTGTTAACATGTGTATTTTGAATTACTTACCAAGACTCCTAGCTCCAGCGGCTCTGATTCTGTCCGTGTAACAGAATTCAGGAGTCTGGGAATTTGGATAAAAAAAAATCACATATTTAGTTTACTGATCTCTAACTAATTTAACATTTTCTTCAACTATAAATGTATAAGTCATAGTTAATATTAAAAATATCTGTGACTTTCTGACCAACAAAAATTAAAAACATTTTCATTTCATAAAATAAAGCTAATGTGACTAAAAACCAGAAATTAACAAGATCAAAGTATCCATTACTTCTCTATTGTCAGTCAGCCTCTCCCTAGCATTTTTATGTGTATGTTTTGGGTGTACATAATTGTACGAAAAGATGTAGTTTTAAACAAATGCATGTATATACTTCAGGATGAATTTCTTTAGTAGAGTACTTTCATTTCAATTTTTTTCTTTTTTAAATTTGTTTCAATTAGTAACACATGACAATACAATGATCTTGACATATCATACATTTGAATCAGATGGGATATAATTTCTCATTTTTCTGAGTGTACAGGTTGCAGAATTATATTGGTGATGCAGTCACGTATATACCCACAGCAATAATAATGTCTATTTTATTCTACTGTCCTTCCATTCCCCCCTTCTCCTCCCCTCCCCTCCCATCACTTCTCTCTACCCAATCTAATGTGACCCACTTCTTTTTTTTTTTTCCCTCACATCTTCATACCTGGATCCTGTATAACGAAGGGGGTCTCCTTCCCTCTTCCATTCAATTCCCATTCTCCCTCCTTCTCCCTCCCACCTCTCTTCCCTATCTAAAGGTAATTTTCTTCTCATGCTCTTCCTCCCTACCCCATTTTGAGTCACCCCCCTTATATCAGAGAAGACATTCAGAATTTGTTTTTTTGAGATTGGCTAACTTCACTTAGCATAATCTGTTCTAATGCCATCCATTTCACTGCAAATGCCATGATCTTGTTATTTCAATTATTTTGTTTCCTTCCACTCTTTATTTCCACTGAAGTACCTCTTCCCTTTATCTTCCAACCTGTGTGAATCATTTTTCTCTATGTGCTTCTACCTAGAGAAAGCACATATTCATTTATCTATACACAGAAATATTTCTTCATATGTATGCATTTATACCTGCATTTTCTTTACTAAAAAATTTTCATGTCTCTCTCTACAATATTTTGAAAAAAAATATTATATAAATGTGGAGGAATTCTTTGGGGCACAATTTATTCAATTATTTATTTATGGATGATGATTAATTTTGTTTCTAGCTTTTTTCCCCTGAATCAATGATTCTATGAGAACCCTTGAAATCATAATCTTATGTGCTTTATTTTTATTTTTATGGCAATTCCTATGAATGGAGTTGGAGAAAAATATAAATTTTTAAAACAGATGTTGCTGATTTGTTTTCTGGGAAATCAGTAAAGGAAAAGAAGTATTTCACTAATGATAAATGATAGAATTTTTCCACACATGTTTGCTAACAATAGGTTTTAGAGCATACTTTAATTCTGGTAACTTAACAAGGTGAAATAATATTTATTTTTGCTTTATTTTTCTTTTTTCTGATTAGTGAGTTTGACCATCTTATACAATATTTATTAGCCACATCAAATAACCTATATCCTTTGCCTATATTTTGCTATTAAAAACACATTATTTTCTTCAAAATTAAGTTTTTTTCAATTATTTTCTTCAAAATTAAGTTATTACAGAATTCCCTGATCTGTATTCTGTTTCCATGCTAATACCATTTTCACTAATTACTTCAGATTTATAACTTGTTTGAACATCTGTTCATCATTTTAACAATTTTCTTGCTTTCTTTATATCCAATGTTACAGATTAACTTCATAAAGTTATCACTGTTTTAAAATTTTATTAAAATTAAAATTATACTTACATTAAATTTCTAACAAATCTAGGAGATCTACTACTCATAATAGTAAAATTTTCCATTCATATCTATTATATGGTTTTCCATGGATTTATTTATTTGAATAAGATTTTATAGCTTTCTTCATATTATTCCAGATATCCTCTGTTAAACTGATTTCTAAAAACTTTATAAGATATCTGTTTATATGAGGAATATTTTTCTAATTCCCTTCCTACTTATTTATTGTTAGAATATATAAAAGTTATTATTTTATTGTTTATCCTGTATAAAATAACTTTTCCCAATTTAGCTTAGGTTAAGTAATATTTTTCCCAGAATGTCATTTTCTTGTTACATAGTCACCTGATCAGCAAAAATGAATAATTTCATGTTTCATTTTTTCAAAATTTATGATTATTATTTAATTTTCTTTCTTAATGAATATTTTACATTCAACACAATATTGAAATACTGACAGCTATCCCCTTCTGGTCTCTAATTTAAATGTAAATGATATATATTAATAATTCACAATTTATATTTATATTTACTTTTAGAATTTATAGATTTTATCATATTTAAGTAATTTCTTCTTACATCAATTTAATGAAAATTTTAGACATAATTGCTGAAACTTTTTCAAATACATTTCATCATTGTAGTAAAAAAATTAATTTTCCTCTAATTCTCTGAGGAAATGAATTCTACTAATCAATCAACATCAAATAAACCTAGCACTTGTAGAATAAACTATATTAGAGCTTTGTGTAATCTATTGAAACAATAATGGCTCTATTAGGGCTCTCTCTGGTCCAGCGAGGAGTCCATAGAACAGGGTAGAGGAGAGTGTGACTGCAGAGTCGCTATTCAAGACCTCTGGAGACCAAACAAGAAGCAGGTCTAATTTTATTGCACAGTTACTATGCAGTTTCTGCTAACTGTCCTTGCAGAGACCAATGGAGGAGTGGGCTGTGGAGCAAGTGCAGGGACTGCAACTCATGGCCTCCCGCCCAGGGCTGTGCTTACTGGATAAGTAGCCTGCTGTTCATGTGCCTAGCACAAGGGGAGTGGCCTGCCACTCAGATGCCCTTAACATATGCCATGTATGCAGTACTCCATGCACTTGTCCCTCAATATATATGCCCCCATGTGCTTTATTTGACATACATATTATATATTCCTAGAAATTGTACTTTACAATAAAAAATGAAGTAGCATTATGCTTCTGATTTTAATATTTTGATATTAAGATTATAATGGTTTCATAAAATGAACTGGAAAATTTTATTTTTCCCATAATGTTAAATAATTTAGATAGCAGTCGAGGCATCTTTTATTTATAAGTTAAATAGCTTTTATTTTTTTATTATTTTTTTTTTAGTTTTAAGTGGAAACAATATCTTTTTTATATTTATGTGGTGCTGAGAATCAAACTCAGTGCCTGAAGCATGAAATAGCTTTAATTTTTAATGATATTTCCTTAATAATCTTTCAATCTTTTTATAATTAGCATATCAAGTTTTCCATTTCTCTTGGATTAACTTTTTAATTTATATTTTGCTAGGAAAAATACATTTCTTACAGATTTTCAAATTTTTGCCATAGTTGTTTCTTTTATTTGTTCCATAGTTTAGCTTGCCAAAGTTATTTTAATTTAGTTTTGACATATGTTGCCATAGTCATTTCATAGAGTGCTCCTTTGTTCTCTGTATAATTTCATTGTGTATTTTAATTTGTAATCTGAAAACATATGGAAACACAATTGATATATATCATAACTTCTAATGAAACTTGCAAACTAGAAAAGACAAAAAATATTTGCACAATTGTTACTATTTCATGTCTTCTGGACAGAAAGTTTTAGAGAACTAAAAGAGAACATTTGCCCTTTGTTGCTATTTTTTTCTGAGAAAAAATAATTATATTGATGATTTTTCAATTAGAATGTTTACAAAGCCAGGAAGGCTTTAACCCCTGTCAATGAATAGGATTTTTAAATATTGTGAAAGCATATTTACAATGTTATGAAGTGAAAAGTAACATGTTGTTATGCTAAAGTAGAAACAATCTCCTTTCTAAATTTAAACAGAAAAATATACTCTATGGCTTTAGTGAGAATAATTCATTACAGCATTTGAAAGTGACCTAATAAATATCCTTCTCATTTTCAACCATTTCTAAACCAATTGAGATGTAAGCATAATGGGTAATGATACAGGCCCATTTATATTGTTATGATGTGTGCCCGTAAGACTGTATAACAACAAATGTATCCATTATGTACAATTATAATGCATTGATTTTTTTAAAATGGAAGTAAAAAGAACAATAATGGTTGTGCAAAGTATTACATTACAACTGATGAAAGTGATTCTGGAAAAGTTAGTTAATACATGCCAGTGAACAGGCTTCCTAATAACAACCCCCAAATTAGACAAACTTTCTATGCAGACATAGAAACATGGGAACAGGGAAGGTCTCTTTCAATTTTTTCCTGCAGGCTTTCACCTTCCATACCCTCAGAACAAAGAGTCTTCCCAGAAAATGTGAAAGATGGTGATTTACATGCTAATAGTAACTGAACCCTAGAGCTAAAGGGAGGATTGGCCAGGCAATTCATGATTCATTACTCCTCCAAAAATCATAAACAATATTAAGTCACTTACCTTCTAACAAGGAGTAGGAGAGTTGACAAAGATATTAAGAATGTTAGTCAAGTAGTGATTCCTTTGGGAGTTAAAAAAAAGAAAAGGAAAGATATATATTACTATCTTAAACCTGGGAATATCACCTCTCATTCATTTATTCATTCTTCTATTTATTCACACACAAATACTTATTACATACTACTAATATTAAAGCCCTTAAATAGACGTCTGTCTTCAAACTAATCTAAATATTCCTTGTTCACTCCCTTAGGCAGTCTTAATATCATGTTCAAAATGGCTAAAATATGAAGATAATGTATGATCTGTGTTCTAGATGACCTTCCTCTCTGGAGTGATGGCTAAAAGGTGAAGAGAGTCCCATCAGTTGTACACTACAATTTCTTTGGTACTGAAGTAGGTATTAGCACTTCTGGCATGCCCTGATAAGAATTAACATGAATATGCGAATGAATACCAGTCCTTACCTAAAACACCATTTTTTTGGGTAAGATATCACACTGGTATCCAGACATTTATGCAGTATTTATCTAGGAATTCCTAATTTTATCCACAATTGTGCCATCTTCAGAAATATACAAATTATATCATTTTATTCTCAGTACAATTTAATCAGCCTAACATAAATTACCTTGTAATTTGCACTTGCTTAGCTTACAAAAATTGTTTACCACAACTTCCCTCAAAATACAGCATTGCTAAACATTTTTAGATTCTTAAGCATATGGATCTGTTTTACATCAATAGACCTGTAGATTTGCTGATCTCTTTGTCCAGAACACTAATTCATTGACTCCCACTTTTCTTTCTTGTGTTTCTAAAAAAACATTGTGTGTGTGTGTGTGTGTGTGTGTGTGTGTGTGTGTGTGTGTGTGTGTAGAGATGTGGCTATGGGGATTGAACTCAGGGATGATTTACCACTGAGCTACATCACCAGTCCTTTTTATTTATTTATTTATTTTTGAGAAAAGGTCTTGCTACATTGTTGGGGCTGGTCTCAAACTCAAAATCCTTCTGCCTCAGCCTCCTAAATTGCTGGGATTACAGGTCTGCATCAACATGCTGGCTTGCCTAAATATATTTCATACCTCAATTCTTCAAAAGATAGTCCATTAAACAATGATGATATTCAAAATATTTAAGAAACTTGGCTTAGGCACCCAGGACTAATCAAATGGCACAGGGTTCAGTATCAGAATAGAATCTTAGAAGGTTCTTATAACAAAAATTAACCCCTTAGTTACCAAGTCATAGCAAGGTATGGGAAGGAGGTCTATCAGAAAAGCCTGGGTGACCAAGGTATCAGGAGATGTGCTTGGGAGCATGGGTAGTCTATTTACCAACCTGGAAAAAAATATTTCAATATTTTTTAATAAATGTTCAGCCATACTGTTGTAAATAATCTAAATGTTTTCATGTTATAAACTTTCTGAAAATATTAGCTATTCTTTCTATGTTCTCCCTATGGTGTTTACCAGTATGCTTACTTGTCACTTTGTATTATAATTCCCAATTCACCTGTGTATACTTCTAACTAAAGAAAAAGCTCTTTGAAGTTAAGGGCCTTGTCTTATTTATCACTGTGCTGTCAGCACTTGACATCGTGACCAAAACCTGGTAGGAAAAACTTACAAATATTTGTACAAGGGAAAGGAATAAAATAAGAAAGAAAGAAGGAAAGAAACTCAAAGGAGTTTGTATGTTTACCAGTATCATGTAGTTGGGAGAACTACTGAAGTTCCCAGGTCAAGTTTGACATTATTATCTTTCTAATTCCCTAAATATTATAATAAAAATTAAACCACACTGGCAAAACAGTCCCCATTAATCCATATGGTTTTCCTACTTTGGAATTAAATTTTCTTTAAGACATGCCATGTATCCTATAAATATTTTCTATGCATTTTAGAAAGGCTGGTATCTTTCTTTGATGGAAATTCATGTTCTATTTTCCTTACAGCATGTTCTATAATCATTGCATTCCTTTTACTCCAGAGATTATGCTCATCCCTAAGAAATTAGAACTGCCTGTGTTCTCACAAATAAAATTCTTCATGAGAGTCAATTCAGTTTCTTGCCACAAACTCCCACATTCCAGAAAATGTAAATAAACCTTTCTTAAGGTTTATTTTTTTATATTTGGTAAGTACTTTCTTTAAAGTTAGTTAATTGGTATTAGAAAAGCAGAAAGTGAGTCCCACTGTACTTTATCAGAGTTGAAGCAAATCATGAAATAGCATATATTTTCAATGTTTGAATCATCATGCTGACTTCAATAAAGTAGAAATAAGGCTTTTACCTATTCAATCATATAGGCAATGGTTGTTATAGGGCTGCATTTCCCAGAGTATGTCTATTGTAACACTAGTAAATACCAGCAGAAAGAATTTTCAGTGGAGGGGATTTTAATGGAAATGAAAATGTTCCATGTGAGACTGAAATGGCAAATACACATGATTATACATTTGAACCCTAAAGTAATCTTCAGGTGGTAATGATGTGTCAGTGTAGGTACACCAGATATAACAAATATACCACGCTGGGATGGGATGTTGACAGTGGGGAAACTATGAATGTGTCGGAGGTAATGGAGCAGAGACTATAAGGGAATTCTATAGTTACTGCTTGATTTTCCTGTGAACCTGAAGCTGCTCTAAAAATAGTCTATTAAAAAATTGTCTCTGCCTCTCCTACCTCCCTCCTCTCACAACACACACACATAAACACATACACAGAGGAAAACATAATCAAATATACTTGGGAATTGCTTTATAATTTGTCTGCTTTTTCAAGAGATGGTTCTAGATACAGCATTTCCTGCTAAACTCAATCAGGAAATAGACACTTTCTTAATAAGTACTACTCTCATAGCCCCATAATGAATACAGAAACAACTGATAATTTTAGATATTTTTATAAGTGTATTATAGTTATATAAAACAGTGGGTCTCTTTTTGACATAATCATACATGCATGGACTATACTTTGTTCCATTTCAGTCCCCAGCATCTCCTCGTCTCTACCCTATACCTCCCTCTACCTGCTCCCCTTCCTCTATCCTAATAGTCTTTGTTCTATTTATTTTTTTGTTTTTATTTTGTACCTTATAGATTACATAAAAGTGAAATTCACAATCATATATTCATACACATGCATAGTATATTTGGTCAATTTCTGCCCTCCAATTCCTCGTTTTCCCATCCTCTTCCTTTCCCCTTTATTACCTTCCTCTACATAACTGATCTCCCTTTTATTCTCATGGGATTCCTCCAATCATTTTTTTTTCCTTTGTTTTGCTGTGGAAGCACACATGACAAAAAAAACATTAAACTCTTTGCTTGTTTATGGCTCAGTAAAACTTCCTTATGTGTGTGTGTGTGTGTGTGTGTGTGTGTGTGTGTATCTGACATTTTCTTTTTCCATTCATCCATTGACAGGCACTTAAGCTGGTTCCATAACTTAGTTATTGTGAACTACACTGCCATAAACATTGCTATTCCTACATCATTATGCTATGCTGATTTTAGTTCTTTAGAATAGATTCCAAGAAGTAGGATAACTTTTGTTGAATTTCATTAGGATTCAACTGATGTTACTATAAATATCTTGGGGAAAATATCTTCTAGAAAAGTGACTAGATGTGGACAAAAATAAGTAGGTTGTGACTGAAGACTAATTTCAGTGAAGATACTAAAGAAATGATGGTTTGGGAGACAAGAATCTCAAAAAGGAAAAGGTGATTGGCATGAATAATTGTATGAAAATGATGACCTGACTTCAATATTGTGATTTTTGAGGAGTTTAGCAAAAGGAGTGAATACCATGAACTTGTCTAAATGGGAAGGTATTACAGAAGAGGGGCTTCAATGTATAGAATTCATATAACATACAAGGGGGGAAAACGTATGCCACTCTAGGTAGAGAGGTCACTTTGTGTGGAAAGATAGACAGGAATGTTCAATTCACATTCTCTAATTGAAATACACATTTTATATTGGAATTAAAGAGATAAATAAGAATGAAAGAGCAAGGGAATCAGATAGTAGAGGGACTTTGCATTAATTTGCTAAGTTTGTTGCAGCAAAATTTCAAACTAGCTGACTTAACTAACATTTATTTTTTCACTGTTGTAGAGGGTAGAAGTCCAAGACCAAAACGTTGGCAGGTTTGATTTCTTCTGAGGTCTCTTTACTGGGTTTGAAATGGCTACCTTTCACAGTGTGCTCACATATTCTTTCCTCTTTGCATATACATCATCAGTTTCTCTTCTTGCATGTCCAGATTTCCACTTTTAGTATAACAGTCAGATTGGATTAGGGCCCACTTTAGTGGCCGAGTTTTAAATTAATGACTTCTTCAAAGACCCTCTCTTTAAATGTTGTCATATTCTGCACTGCTGGAGGTTAGGAATTAAATATAATAATTTTGGTGGGAGACACAGTTCAGCCTCTAACACACACATGTAAAGTTTGGGAGAAGTTTTCAAAAAGAACATTAGCAATTTGGGATCTAGTTTTATCTGGGTCATTCTTTTTCTTTGTAGCCTTCAATACATTATGAAAACATTTTTAACCTATACATAAAATGAAGGAGTTGAAGATCTCTAACATTTTCTAATTAAAATTTTGTTTAGAGAAATTCTTAAAAAATATGAAGGCACATCATAGAGCCATAATTCATTTGATTAGCTTATTATTATTACTCATGGATTAGCTTATTTTCTAAATGGTTGTGATTTCCAAACTATTTTTAGGAACACCTGTGTCACATGAGACACTAATAGATATTACTAGAACATTTATCTGAGTTTATACAATTTCAGAGACTTCAGGAAATTATTTTACCATAGGACTTCTTGTTTTTTTTAATATATATATATATATATATATATTTTAGTTGTAGTTGGTACAATATCTTTATTTATTTATTTATTTGTTGTGCTGAGGATCAAATCCAATACCTCACATGTGTAAGGCAAGTGCTCTACCACTGAGCTACAGCCCTAGCCTCTACCATAAAACTTCTTTCAGCTTTTAGGTAAGCTAGTACACACTGTGGAAGAAATGCGAGCTGGTCCATTGCTCTTTCCTCCTGATGGAACATGGTTGTCTTTCACTGATACCTCTCAATTTGTATGACTTATATAAGGAACAAAATCAGTTATTTTATTGGAATAAATTAACCTTTTCTCTGCAGCGTTTTATTTATTTATTTAATTCTTTTATGCAGAGCCATTTTCTGAGAATAACTTACACAATTTAGGGAATGGTCATTATAAGTACATTTTTAAGAAATTCAAATAAAAATTAATCCCAACCAGGGATAAGGAAATAGAAATCCATGAAAGAAGAAAATATTGCTTTGATTTTCTTGAAGTATAACACTTCCCTTAAAGTCATAGGACAGCCTTGGAAGCATATAGAGGAGGCTCATGGTGCCACGAGGGTTCCCATACTCTTTCCTTTTACTTACTCTTTTCCACAGGAGGAGTGGGCTGAGACAAATCAGTTCCGAACCCATAAGAACCCGAGGACTATAATCACTCTGTCACTAACCTCTCTTTTTCCCTTCCCATGGGGAATTTGAAAGGTTGAAGGACATAATATTTAAGATTTAATTGAGAAGTCTTGGAAAATGGCAGAGTAGATCTAGTTAGCAACCCTAAACTCCTCCATAGCCCAGAGATGAAGCAGTAAAAGTACAGCTGAAGAGGTGGTAACAGTTTTAGAGTGTTTATCCACTATTAGATACTTTGAGACTTGGAAGAACTTGGAATTTGTTTGCTGAAGCAGAAACTAGGGATAGAATTACTAAACCATAATCAGAGTAGGATCTCAGGGGAGAGGTAACAAGGAAAAGGACAGGAATCAGACCAAGTTAAAATGGGACAGGAGCAGCAAAGACAGAGAAGAATATCACAAAGTTTAGCCCAAATTATGGGTGAAACTTGGCCTGAGAAGAATAATCATTTGGTCAATCCACAGCTAGGCAGCACCCCTAGAAGAAATTAAACCAATACAATTTCTTTACACCTACAGATAGTAACAAATAAAACCATAGGGAATGCCTCTATAATGGTTTGTCTTGGTAGTCTGTCCATAAAGACTTGTATAGGGATCTCTGTTCACTGAAGATAACCAAAAACACTTCCTCTTCATTGAGGACAAGGAAAGTGGGAAGGATCTAGGCTTAGAACAAATCATTCCCAGGGAGTGCTAACCCCAACCCAGGACTCCCCAAAACCTCTGCAGGAGCTCAGATGAAGGCAAAATGCTAGTGGCTGCAGCAGCCAGAGAAACTTCTGTACCATGAACTGCCCACAGAGAGCCTGCATTCACAGACCCCAGAATTGCAGACAGTTGCCAAGTGCTTAGATAGCACTTCTATAAAGAAGCTCCATGGAGTAGAATAGGCATTCAATAAATTCAATAATTCACAGTTCCCAGCTGACACTCTACAAAGGCAGGGCAGCTGACACTCTGCCTCAATCATGGAGATGGTACCCTGGTGATTTACTTTGGCCAGGGTGGAGGCTACTGGGAAACAGGACACCCACAGAGAGCCTGCATTCACAGGACCCACAGTTGCAGACAACCACCAAGTTCTATGGCACTATAGAGAAGCCCCTGTGTGTTGGATCAGGTGTTCAGTGTTCCACAGTAGTTGTCTACAGCCCTGAGTGCTGCAACCTGTGCCACTGCACTCATCAGAAACAACCACAGATGAAGAACCCCATAAGCTCACATACTCAGGCCACTGGGATGATGAACAAGCTTGGCTGACGAGAAAATCATAGCAACCAGGGAAGTAGCTCCTCTGCCTCAGTACCTTTAGGACAGACCACAGCTGTGCATCTCAGATATACAAGTTAACTTAATTCTCATTCAGACTCAAAGACCCACAGAAGACATTTTCTGAGGATGACGCCTAGTGGATAGTGGAGAACTTCAGTGCATACTCAATGGCAGAACACACTCAGAGGAGTGTTCAACCACCCATTGTGCCCATATACAAGCCAAGAAACCTGTGACCTTTTTACTCCAGAAGGAAAAGCAGCCTTACCCCCCACAGACCACCCAGTGCCACATTGACCAGACTACAATATCTCTACCTTAGATTGCCATATCTCATGCACTCTTAAATATACTCCTTAAATATATTCCTTAAATCTTCTAAGATGGTGATACTACAAATAGATGCTAAGGGACAGATAAAATATAAGAATTTAAAGGTGAATGCCTAGCAAGATTCTTAATTGGAAATTGACTATAATGGTGCTAAATGTCAGCAGTAAATGCATGAGCAAGGAAACGTAGGTGACCATACGCAGTGAAAAACTGACCTTTCAGAAATTCATTTTAGGTTCCCAAAGTCCTTCACATAGAAAATAATGCTCTGGATTGCAAATTCCTAGAACTCAAATGGAGGGGCAATCTCATAATATTTAATGAAAGAGATATTTAGCTTTCTATACTTTTTATGTATTTCCCTCTCTATATACTTCATATTTTTTCTGTCTATCCTAAAATTACTCATACTTGTGCACCTGTCATTATTATAGACAGTACAAAGTTGGGTATATGATATCAATGCAATATCAAAACACATTTAGTAACAGCAAAAATCTACAGTATTAGTTGAGATGAAAAATTATGTATGTTCTGAAATAGTGAATACTTACAAAATTAAATATTCATAAAAATTTTATAATATAAGCTGCATTCTCCTGCTTAAATTGAAGTACAATGCAATCACTTTACCACTGAGCTACAATCTCAGTCCCTTAAATCTTTAATTTATTTATTTAGTTTTCACCATAGTCTCTGAAGAAGAGATTATCATTAGCCTCCCAAAGTAAGAGTTAAAGAAACAAAATACTAGCTACTATATGTTGCATTCACAACTTAAACCTAAGAACTATAGAAGATATGAGAGAGTGAGGGAGAGACGGTTAGAGAGATTTGGGAAGGTGGCTGTTAAAAATAGCAACAGAGGCTGGGGTTGCTACTCAGTGGTAGAGCACTTCCCTAGCACATATGAGGCACTGGATTCAATCCTCAGCACCACATGATTGATTGATTGATTGACAATAGATAAATAGACGTATTGTGTCGATCTACAACTAAATTTTTAAATGTTTATTTTTTTTAAGTAGCAACCTTGAGCTGAGACCATACCATCAAAGGTAAAAAAAAAATAATAAAATTAACACAAGACAGCAATATACAGTAATTTAATTTAGAGAAAACTTGAGAGGCATTTCTGCCTTATAGAATGATTGGATGCTCAAAATGATGACTCTTAAGGAGAAAGCTTATATCTAAGAAGTATGATCTTTTAATAAATTAAGGTAATAAAAACACAATTTAGATATACTTCTATGAGAAGTAAAATACAACCTGCTGATCCTAGGTAAAATGATTAAATGAACAAACTTATCTACAAGTATACTTATTTATCCTCCATAATTTATTGTCCATTCAATCATAATTGGTTTGTTAAAAAAATACATTCTTATCCACTTATAGCTTAATAGAAATAACAGTTATCAGCTCTGTGTCTACAGAATATGTATTTTTTATTGTAGTATTAATAAAATAAGAAACTCTCTTGTTATAAATTTCAACCACAAAAGAATATTAGACTGAGGTGTACAACATTAGGGGACAGTAATTATCAGAGTCACTAAAATCACAGTATATTGGAATTTATTTTTCTTGGGAATAAGTTCGATCTGAATAAAGAAGTATTTATGGAAAAATGCCTAATTTCTTAAAGCTATCTCCTCAGTGAAGTACTTTGGTATTTTTAAATAATTTTCCACACTATCTCTGAAATACATAACTGAGACATGCAGAACTAAATCATCAAAGAGCAATTAAAATATTTTGCCCAATGAACCACTTAATGTTTTATTAAAACACATAACTGCAGTGATTGAACACTGAGAAAAATATTTTTTTTCTTGGCTGTGAAGAACAGCATTTGATTCAGCCCATATTGTTAGGTTGTTTTTGCAATGTCCTGTATAGTCACTGTATTTACCCACAACTTAGGAAACTTTCCCTAAAAAGCTCTCAGGTTTTCTCCATGTCTGGCAATGGTCATATTCACAAGTCTAAAACTCTAACTTCATTGATTTTATACCATTGCTTTTTAATGAAGCCTTTTAAATGTAAACAGCTAAAAACAAAGTACAGGTATCTCCATTTGAGCTTTGAAACAGAAAAAAGAGAAGACCTTCCATCTCTTCTTGGCTCTGGTGAACTGTAACTCAGTAAATGATAACAGTTCAGTTCCTAACACAGAGGGCACTTATGATTAAAAAGAAAACTACCATTAACAATCACACCAATTTATCTGGAGGAAACATCCTGTTAAGCAGAAAATGTTCTAAACTCTTCTTAAAAATATTTCTTACTTAAACATAAGAGACTTTTTTCCCTTGTTACAGCTCATAGGTTAATGAAAATTCTTTCTTATTGGACCATGTTTATAGCTATAAAAATATCTGAAGTTTAGAAATAAGCAATGAAATATTTAATCTCCTAGCACATTTTTAAGATCAGTGAAAGCACCACAGATGTTCAATAAATATCACTGGAGTGGACAAGCAAAAGTTAAAACTGAGAAGCTAAAATGTGATAGAATGTAAACATATATAAATAAGAGAAAATGAGTTTGGAGAAATAGAAAACTATAGATAAGTTTCAATGTCAATTTCCAAGGAACATTATTTTCTCACTCTATACCATGATAATAATTATGTTATAGAAATAAAGCAGAGTTTAGATATGAAGACAACTTTGTTCTAGTCATATACTTCAATATTAAAAAGCTCCAACCTTAATGGCTTAAAACATGAAAAGTATTTGTTGTGCTCATAAATATGAAATGTGGGCAGAGTGTGGAAAGGGATTAACTGGTCTCTAGTCCATTAAGTATAAGCAAAGGAGATGGCTTGAAGACTAAGATCTGTTGTTCTGAAGGCTTGCATACCTGTACCCCTCACAATTGAAATGGAGTGAATTAACTTTGGTGGAGCTGTCTACTGAAATATAGATGATCCTCCATTTGTTCTGGTCCTCCTCACAACATGATGGTCAGATTCCATTGATGGGCATCCCATGAGAAAGCTAGATAGAAGCTGAATAATTGGGAGTCCAGCCTTGAAAGTTGCATAGTATTATTTTAGTCAGCCAAGATGTAACATATTCCAAGTTTGGTAGGAGAGAAAATAGATTGCACTTCTCCATAGTGGTATGACAAGAATTGAAATAGAATGAGAAATGTGAACATTTTTGAAAAATATAATCCACCACAAGTTTCTTGCTCTTTATCTGCATAATAAAAATAAAAATGGCACCAACAAAATAGGAAGGTAAACTATTTTTTTAATGGACTCAATAGTAGAGACAACAAAACTCAGCTTGTTTGGTTAGTTCAGGATTTATCAATTATCTTACTATATTATAATTGCCAGTTTACTAATACGATATTTTAAGCTTCATTAGAGCAGGAAATGAGTCTGTTTTGTTTACTTACTGTATACTTAATACCTGGTAGAAGCCTGGTATGCTTTATTAATATTTGTTAATAAATGAATGTATAAGTACATATGAACTTAAAAATTTAAAATCATTGTCTCCTATATAACTGATTTCCTTAGTAAAGTCTTTTCACATGAACATATTTCAGATGCATGATATCAGTTTTTATATAGTTATAGTTTCTAGTGAATGATACAAAGATGATGACAATTACATGGCTCACAGCATTATAATCAATCCAAATTGAAAGGAGTGTTGATTGCAAATAACCAATGTTTTTATTTCTTAAGAAGATGAATTGGAAATCTGTAATTAGAGCAAGATTTTTATAACAAGATAAATTTCAAAAGTTTGTGTCAATTTAATTTAAATTGGACAATTCTTCCAGTGACTAACATAAACCATGGGGCTAATTCAGTCACTGTGAATAATAGTCACATGCCTTTGTACTTTACATGTTATTGGTAATTTACTTCAGATACATTTAAAATAAAAGTATCAAAACACTAAATATGATAGTGTATGTTCTCCTGTTTTCTATTTGCTTGACAAATTTCCAGTCTTTGATGACTAGTTCCCCATTTCTTCCCTTTTTCCTTAGCTCATTGAAAACATGGAAATTGATAAAAATATGATTTGTTTCTTTATTCTCTTTAGATTGCTTTCATATTTTTATTTTTTAAATTTTTAATTTTTGCTTTTTATTGATGCATTATAGTTGCACATCATATAGTTGCACATAAGTTGGCTTCACTTTGACAAAATCATACATGAATGAAATTGAAATCGAGTGAATTAAAGAACCTGATTTCTAACTTAAGAACAAAAAATTTAGTTCCACTATTTGTGCATTATACTTTGATCTTCTCACACTCTTGAGTGTAGAATTATGAATTGAAGAATTATATATCTGGCTTACATTTATTAGTTATGACTATAAAATTATTTACTTAGAAATGCTGCTTAAAGTTCAATTTGCTTCAAATAAATGCTTAATCTACTTCCATAAACTATATTCAAGAGGCTTATCTATTTCAATTCCCTTCAGTAATGATAACAGCTAACAATGATAAAACTAAATTGTAAGGTAATAGAGAGGATCATGTGACAAAGTTTAGGATGTTTTCCATTCTAAATATTTAAAGTCCCTTAGTGTCCTCAAAGTCTGATGTCTCTCAAGTGACATAAATGCTGAATATAGGTATATATGAGTTAGTCCTAAAATTACAATGATGAAATGTGATTTTCAATTTATTACTTTGGAAATAATTTCTGGTAAATTCCCATGAATATAGGACCTAGAACAAGCATTGCAAGGAGAACAGGAACACTGAGAATATGCTCTAATTTTGTCATTTAGGAAGTTTTGACTGAGCAAGCTATTTGATTCTGTTTTTTTTTATTAAATTGAAGTCAATAAGATCATCCTTGTATAGTCCTCTAACTTTTCACATGCTGTGCCTCGACTGCACCAAATGGAAACTCAACAAATGCACAATCAGTGATTGAAGACTAAATGAATAATTGAACATACTTAGTCCTACATTCTTTGATATTTTCTCAATTGTTTTACAAATATAACTGCACTTTTTACTCATTTAAATATATGTAAATGTTGTTCAAATACAATTTCAGAGACTCTGGAAAATATTTCAAAAAGTTTTTTTGTTAGTTACAGAAAAGAGAACTCATTACTGGAATAAGCAATCTCTAGCATTTATAAACAAATCTGAGAAAAAATTACTTTTTATGTTAGAAGAAAAACAAAATCTTTATTCTGATGCAAGAGTAAATTACATTGAGAATTAATAAAATTATATTTTTAAGTATTATTGTTATTTAATTTATATACCTTGAGATTAGCCTAATAAAATGTACAATTGTTAGTAAATTTATTTTTGCAACCATCACCACAATCTAGTTTCAGAACATTTCCATTACTCCCCCAAAATTCTTCCTATCCTATTTTCAATCACTTTTGTCATTTTCTTCCAGCCCCCAATAACCATTTTTCTGATTTTTGCATTTATATATTTTATTTTTCTGGACACAAACAACTTCATGATATCAAAATGTACTCTTTAGATTTTGGTTTCTTTTATTTAGCATGATGCTATTGTAATTTATCAGTATTCCATTCTTTTCTGATATTAAATAATATTCCATTGTACAGATATACCACATTTTTATTCATTCACCAGTTAAACATTGAAATGTTCCAAGATTTTGCCTATTTTGAATAATGCTACTGTAATATTCATGCACAAGTTTTGTATGAATTCATGTTTTCACCACTTTTGGGTAGATGTCTAGATACAGAATTTCTGAGTTTTATAGTAATCTTATGTTTAATAATATACCAACTTACTATACAAAGTTATACTAAATTGTTCTAAAAAGTAGATGTACTATTTTGCATTCTCACAAGCAACATATGATTGTTAGGTTATCTTCCACATTCTTAGAGACACTTGATATTTTATATCCCTTTGACAGTCATTCTAGTAGGTATAAAATAGTATCTTATCATGATTTTATTTTCTATTTTATTAATGACTAATACTTTTATGTGCTGCTTATTTCCCCATTTTCCTTTTCTCCCTCAACTTTACCCACCTTAACTTATATCAAAACAAAAAGTTCCACTTATTAATACATCATAGAAATATACCCAAGTCATATTATAGAGCTTGTATTAATTTTCTTCAATACTGTATAAACTCAAAACAGATTTAGCATAATTTATTCAACAATTTCCCCATTTAGGGCTGTGGATATAGCTCAGTAGCAGACATTGCCTAGCATGCACAAGGCCCTGAGTTTATTCCCAAACACATACACACACACACACACACAAAAAAAAATTATAAGGATTGAAGTTTTAAAAAAAATCACCTATTTATTATGTATTGTTGCTTTCTATATTGTATTTTCTATTTTTATTTGATCAAATTACTATTGATTATCCTGTTGGTTTTGCCACTTTGGAAGTTCTACTAAAATGTTATATTCTTATAATGATTACACATCACTTTCCAAGAACACCATTGTTCCAATGGATTTCTCTTATTGCTTACAGTTCTAAGGGATGACATTCCCATGATAAATGATAGACTTGAAGTCTCTGACCCTGTGAAAACGGGATGAGTTACCAGATTGACTTTTTGTTATTTAGTGAGTCCTCAGGAGCAAGGCTCCACTCCCCAAAATAACAAAAGTTAATGCCTTTCTAGTCAAAGAAATAAAAGAATTTGGCTTTGGCTTCTTTGGTAGCTACTTAGCAATCTGAGAGATGGGTAGGTTTTCCTAAGACCCCAAATGTGGATAGTCTTTTCAACAAATAATGTTGGGACAAATGGACATCCACACTTTAAAAAATGAATTGTAGACATAACTTATAACCTTCACAAAAATTAACCCCAAATGGTTCACAGACCTAAATATAAAACACAAAACTATTAAATTCCTGGAAGACAACAGGAGAAACCAAATGACCTTAGGTTTGCAATAACATTTTAGATGTGATATCAAAGGCACAAGTCATAAAAGAAACAATTGATAAGCTGAACTTCATTGAAATTTAAAAATTCTGTCTCATAAAGAATAATGTCAAGTGAATGAAAAGATATTTCAAAGACTAGGAGAAATATCTGCAAAAGATATATTTGATAAAGGACCATTATTCAAAATATACAAAGAACTCTTAATACTCAACAATAAGAAAATCAACTAAAAAATGGTCCAGAGACTTCAACAGATACCTCATTGAAGAAGATAAATAGCAGTTAAGCATGTGAAAGAATTCTCAGTATTATGATGGTTAATTTTATGTGTCAATTTGACAGGGTTAAGAAATGCCCAGGCTGGGCGTGGTAGCCAACACCTGTAATCCTAGTGTCCCGAGAGGCTGAGGCAGAAGGATCACGAATTCAAAGCCAGCCTCAGCAAAAGCTATTTGCTAAGCAATTCAACAAGACCCTATTTCTAAATAAAGATAAAAAAATAGGGCTGGAGATGTGGCTCAGTGGCCAAGTGTCCTGAGTTCGTTCCTCAGTAACAAAAAAATAAAAAAATTAAAAAATGCCCAGACAGCTAATAGCATTCTATTTCTTGACAAATCAGTAAGGATTTCTGAAAGAGATTTGCATTTTCAATCAGTAAACTGAGTAAAGTTCCACCCTCACCAATGTACGAAGCTATTATCTAGTCTACTGAGAAAGGATTCAGCAAAAGGAAGAGGAAGAGTAAATCTCACTCTCACCTTGAGATGAAACATGCAATTCTTCCTTGTTCTTTGCCTTGGGCCTTTAGACTGGGAATGAGTTAAAACACTAAATTTTCTGGCTTGCAAGCTTATAGACAGAATATCTTGGGACATAGTCTCTATAATCATCTGAGTCAATTTGAATAATAATAAATCACACACACACACACACACACACACACACACACACACACACACACACTTGGTTCTGTTTCTCTGAAAAACCATGAATAATACATATTTCATCGGGGAAATAAAAATTGAAACAGTGAAATTCACCATTACACACTTTTTAGAATGGTCAAATTCTAGAATGTTGATGAAACAATGCTAAGAAAGACATGGAATAACAAGAACTTCATTCGTTGCTGGTTGGAATGCAAAATGATTAGCCACTCTGGAAGATAGTCTTCAATTTCTTACAAAAGTAAATCGAATACGGCAAATACATGCAAGCCTTCTTAGAGCACCATAGGTCTCAATGGAACAGCTGAGAAGAACAAATGTCTTAATTTGTCAAAGAGATCGTCTCTCAAGGTACTAGGATCTAGACAACTCCAAATAAGGGTAAAGTTCTACATTAGTACTTTCTGCCAGAATCTCACCTGAGTCAAGACCTTGTTTTTTGCCTTCTAGGCCATTTCCTTCTGAAGCTGCTCCATTCAAGATGAATAATTATAAGGAAAATGAGAGGGCAGCAGAAGTATACATTTAGTCTGGCATTGTTTCTTAAACCCTTCACATTTTTAAGTTCTCAAATCTTAACTATTAAGATTCAACTTAAATTATATCCCTTTCTTAAATTATAAATTTCTTAAATTATATTCCTTTCTTGGCAGTGTCAAGACAAGGAATTAGATGAGAGAAGGATCTTTTTAGATGTGACCATCTTCTACTTATGAGTAAAAAAAAAAAAAAAGCCTCTCCTTTAATGTGTTTTCAGATTCTGTTTAGTGATAGCAAACATTAATTTAGTGTTTACTATGTACCAGACATATGTCTTACTTCATTTCATTTATTTTATAAATTATATACTATTTATATTCAGTCCCTAAATTCTATGTCACTTGATATTGGATTATTTGAATTCCTGTCCCAGGTTTATCCCTTCCACCATTGCAGCTGCTGCATAGAAAGAACTTCCTCTATTTATGTTCATGTGTTCTGGAAAGGCCTGACATATACAGAGTACACAAAAGTATCACCTTGTAATTATATACACTTGCTCTCAAGAGTTTTCTGGGTGCAATAGAGAATATTGTTGAATTCTTGATGAGAGGACGGAGAAGGAGGTGGAGAGGTAGAGGAGAAAAATAAGGGGAAAGAGAGAGAGGAAAGGAGGGAGGAAGAATATTTTAGAGTAAATGGTATATACATTTTACTTATAAAGACTAAATACTCATGGGACTGGAACTGTGGCTCAGCAGTAGAACACTCACCTAGAACGTGCAAGGTGCTGGGTTTGATCCTTGGAACCACATAGAAATAAATAAAATACAGGTACTGTTTCTGACTACAACTAAAAATAAAAAATAAAGATTCCTAGAATGGAAGGTATCATTCACTTACAAATGAATTCAAAGGACATTTTTTGCACTAAGTACAGTGCTAGTTTCTGAGTATACAAAACTGAGTTGTAATACTATTTCACTCATCTAACAAAAAATATTGATTATTTTTCTTGTTTAACTTGACTTTATTTTCTTCTTTGATTAGTTTTTTTCCTTTAGAGTAGAAATACTACATCCTTCTGCTAATTTTCATTGTTGTTTCTCATTTCTTCTTCATGGAATATTTTGTCAAGGATGTTTTTTATTGCTGGTTTCTGGCTATAAATTCTTTTACCTTTTGTTTATCACGGAAGGTTTTTATTTCATCTTCAAATCTAATGCTGAATTTTGCTAGATACAAGATTCTTGGTTGGCATCTATTTTCTTTTAGAGCTTGATATATATATTGTTCCAGGATTTTCTAGCTTTCAGGATCTGTGTTGAAAAATCTGCCTTTATCCTGATTGGTTTTCCCCTATATGTAATCTGATTCCTTTCTCTTGTGGCTTTTAAAATTCTCTCCTTATTCTGTATGTTGGGCATTTTTATTACAATGTGACTTGGTGTGGATCTGTTGTGATTTTGTATATTCAGCATCCTGTAGGCTTCTTGAATTTGAATTTCCAATTCATTCCTCACGTTTGGAAAGCTTTCTGATATTATTTCATTGAATAGATTGTTCATTCCTTTGGTTTGGACCTCTATGATTTCCTCTATCCCAATAACTCTTAAATTTGGTCTTTTTATGCTATCTCATACTTCTTGAATGTTCTACTCATAGTTTCTTACCATTATCACTGTGTGGTCTATGTTCTTTTCAATATTATATATTTTATCTTCATTGTCTGATGTCCTATCTTCCAAGTGGTCTGCTCTGTTGGTGATGCTTTCATTTGAGCGTTTAATTTGGTTTATCATTTCTTTCATTTCAAAGATTTCTGTTTGGGTCTTTTTTAGAATCTCTACCTCCTTATTGAGGTCATCTTTTGCTTCCTATATTTGTTAAAATGTAGCTCCTTATTTATGTGAGCTTTCACTGCTTGTATTTGCTCTCCTATACATTCCTTGAGTTCACAGAACATTTTTAGCCACGTACATCCTAAACTCTTTCTCTGTCATTTTTTCTGCTGTGGCTGCAATGATTCTAATGATGTGTCTTGATCTGATTGTGGTACTTTCTTCCTTGTCTTTTCATGTTGCTCGTGTGTCTCCTTTCAAGCTCTGTGGGTCTGGGGCGTTACTGTTTTTACTCTATAGGTTTATAGTGCTCTTGTAGGGTTCCAAGATTCCTGATTTGTGGGAAAGGACAATGTTAACACATCCCAATTTCAATAATATATCATCTATGAACAATTTATTGTTATTAGGACGTTAATATTTAGTCTCAATGTCAGAGATGTTGGATTCAGTTATTATCTAAAATATAATGAGTAGTTTTTTTAAAAGGTTTACAGTTTCTGATGGTGGGCAATGAACTGGGGGTGGGGTGTACAACGATATGTTGAGGAAGAAGGATGTGAGTATATAGAGTCAATATATCTTAGGAAGTAAGAAAGAGAAATATAATGAAGACAGTAGCAAGAGAATAGACAGGAAGTAATTTAGGGTAGACAAGTATGTGGGAAGACAGTAGAGTACATAAAACAAACACACATATGTATTAAGAAAAATACAGGATGTTAAAATAGTAAAATTTTGAGGGGGAAAGAAAATGAAAGAAGAAATACAGAAAGAAAAAGTATATATACAACACCTCTATATTATATTATTCAGATGACTCAGTCCTCAAAGTCCTATTTCATGCAAAGTTCTTGGTTTCACATATGTTGGGGATGTGAGGACCAGAGGATAGAGGGGTAGAAGAGAAAGAGGAAAATAATACTCAAAAGAGGAAACCAGGTTGTTGTAGACCTTTCCACCTCATAAGGTCTTCTTTGGCTTCTTTTTTTATGGTTCTGTAATTTTCATCATATAGATCTTTCACCTCTTTTGTTGATTTCCAAGTATTTTTTTTTGAGGCTATTGTAAATGGGAGTTTTCCTCATTTCCATTTCTGATGATTTGTCACTTATATACAGGAATGTGTTTGATTTATGGGTGTGAATTTTATATTCTGATACTTTGCTGAATTCATTTACTAGTTTTAGAAGTTTTCCAATGGAATTTTTAGGGTCTTCTACTTTTAGAATCATATCATCAGCAAATAGTGCCAATTTGAATTCTTCTTTTCCTATGTGTATCCCTTTAATTTCTTTTATCTGTCTGATTGCTCTGGTCAGTGTTTCAATAACTATACTAAATAGAAGTGGTGAAAGAGGGCATCCCTGTCTTCTTCCAGTTTTAGAGGGAATGCCTTCAATTTTCTCCATTGAGAATGATGTTGGCCTGGGACTTAGCATAGATGGTCTTTGTAATATTGAGATATGTTCCCTAGTTTTTCTAATGTTTTGAACACGAAGGGATGCTTATTTTGCCAAATGCTTTTACTGTGTCTATTGAGATTTTTATGGTTAAATCTATTGATGTAATGAATTACATTTATTGATTTCCATATGTTGAACCAACCTTTCATCCCTGGGATGAATTCCACTTGATCATGGGGAACTATCTTTTTGATATGTTTTTGTATTTGATTTGCAAGAATTTTATTGAGCATTTTTGTATTAATGTTCATTAGAGATATTGGTCTGAAGTCTTCTTTTTTGATGTGTCTTTGCCTGGATTTGGAATCAGGGTGATATTGGTCTCATAGAATGAGTTTGGAAGTGCTTCCTCTTTTTCTATTTCCTGAAATAAATTGAAGAGTATTGGTATTAGTTTTTCTTTAAAGGTCTTGTAGAACTCAGCTGTGTATCCGTCCCGTCCTGGGCTTTTCTTTGTTGACTTGATGGAGTCTACTATTTCATCAATTGAAATTGATCTGTTTAAATTGTGTGTATCATTCTGATTCAATTTGGGCAAATTATATGACTCTAGAAATTTGTTGATGCTTTTGATATTTTCTATTTTATTGGAATTCAAGTTTTTAAAATAATTTCTAATTATCTTCTGTATTTCTGCAGTGTCTGTTGTGATATTTCCTTTTTCATCATGTACATTAGTGATTTTTCTCTCCTTCTCTTCGTTAGCATGGTTAACGGTCTGTCAATTTTATTTATTTTTTCAAAGAACCAACTTTTTCTTCTGTCAATTTTTTCAATTGTTTCTTTTGTTTCAATTTCATTGATTTTAGCTATGATTTTAAATATTTCCTGTTCTTCTGCTACTTTGCATATTCTTCTTTTTCTATGGCTTTGAGATGTAATGTTAAATCATTTATTTGCTAACTTTTTCTTTTTTTAAGAAATAAACTCCATGCAATGAACTTTCCTCTTAGTACTGATTTCATAGTGTCCCAGAGATTTTGATATGTTGTAACTGTGTTTTCATTCCCTCTAAAAGTTTTTTTTTTAATCTTTTCCTGTATGTCTTCTGTAACCCATTGTTCATTCAGTAGCATATTATTTAGTCTCCAGGTGTTGGAGTGGATTTTATTTCTTATTTTATCATTGATTTCTAATTTCATTCCCCTATGATCTGGTAGAATACAGGGTAGAATCTCTACTTTTTATATTTTCTAAGACTTGCTTTGTGGCATATTATATGGTCTATTTTAGAGAAGGAGCCATGTGCTGCTGAGAAGAAAGTGTATTCTCTCATTGAAGGATGAAATATTCTATATATGTCATTAAGTCTGTTACTGATTGTATTATTGAGTTCTATAGTTTTTTAGTTCAGTTTTTGTTTGGAAGATCTATCTTGTGATGAAAGAGCTGTGTTAAAGTTACCCAAAATTATTGTGTTGTGGTCTATTTGACTCTTGAACTTGAAAAGAGTTTGTTTGATGAACTAGATGCTCCATTGTTTATGCATATATATTTTTAATTGTTAAGTCTTATTGGTGTATGGTTACTTTGAGCAGTATGTAGTGTCCTTCCTTATTCTTTCTGATTGACTTTAGTTTGAAGTCTGCTTTTTTTTTTTTTTTTTTTGATATGACGGTAGAAACCCCTGATTGCTTCTGCAGTCAATGTGAGTAGACTCTTCACCTTCGGTTTGTGGATGTCTTTTTCTAAGAGATGAATCTTTCGAAGGCAGCATAATTTGGGGTCTTTTATTTTTTCTTTTCTTTTCTCTCTTTTTTTTTAGTCCAATCTGCTAGTCTATATCTTTTGATTGGTGAGTTTGGGCCATTAATATTCAGCGATTTTTATTTATTTGTTTATTTATTTTGGAAGCAATACTTTATTAGCTGTACCACAGCCCAGAGGGATAATTCCCAAAGTCTAAACCCCAAGCACAGCAGCGCTTTTTCTTTCATACACAATAAACTTTTGTGTACATCAAGGCAAGGGATTTGGTACACTTCTATGGGAGGGTGAATTATACATTCCTTATATGGTACAAGCTTATCAACAACCTAGGGATTTAGCTCATATAGCTTAGGGACTTTTGTTGCACTAAGCCTGCATTGTTTCCTGCTTCTGTTACTGCAGTTATTATTTTTTTTTTTTACATTTCACTGAGTTTTTAAATTTATTTTATTTTTTAATACACAACAGCAGAATGCATTATAATTCTTATTACTCATATACAGCACAATTTTTTATATCTCTGTATATAAAGTATGGTCACGCCAATTTATGTCTTTATACATGTACATTTTTTGCATTACAATTCTTATTACACATATATACCACAATTTTTCATATCTCTATTTGTATATAAAGTTGGTTGATATCCAATTAGTGTCTTCACATGATTTGTATTCCCAGCCATTTTTGTTTATTTTTGATATTTTGACTTGGTTTCTCCTCTGATTAGATTTTCCTTTAGTATAATCCCTCCCTCTGCTGATTTTCATCATTGTTTTTCATTTACTTCTCTTGGAATATTTTGCTGAAGATGTTCTGTAATGCAGGCTTTCTAGTTGTAGATTCTTTTAAATTTGTTTATCATGGAAGGTTTTTATATCATCATAAAATTTAAAGCTTAGTTTTGCTGGATATAGGATTATTGGTTGGCATCCTTTTTCTTTCAGAACTTGGTATATGTTTTTCCACAATCTCCTGGATTTGAGGGTCTTGGTTGAAAATTCTGCTGAGAAACTAATTGGTCTCCCCTTATATGTGATCTAACTCTCTCTCTTGTGGCTTTTAAGATTCTATCCTTATTCTGTATGCTAGGAATTTTCATTATAATGTGCCTTGGTGTAAATCGGTTGTAATTTTGTACATTTCATGTTCTGTAAGCCTTTGTATTTGGTTTTCCAATTTGTTCTTCATGCTTGGGAAATTTTCTACTATTATCTCATTGAAGAAATTATGCATTCCTTTGGTTTGAAACTCTGTGCTTTCCTCTATCCCAATTACTCTTAGATTTGGTCTTTTGATGCTGTCCCACAATTCTTGTTTATTCTGCCCATGGTTTCTTACTATCTTTACTTTGTGACCAACTTTATTTTCCAGATTGTATACTCTGTCTTCATTATTTGACATTCTTTCTTCCAGGTGATCTAGTCTGTTGGTTATGCTTTCTATTGAGTTTCTTATCTGACTTACTGTATCTTTCCTTTCAAGGATTTCTGACTGTTTTATTTCCAGAGTATCTATCTCTCTCAAAGTAATCTTTTGCTATCTGTATTTACTCTTATCTCATTGTTGGAGTGATCAATTTTTGTCTGTATTTGCTCATTTAAGTCATTCTTTAATTCACAGATCATTTTAATTATGAACCTTCTGAACTCCATCTCTGACATTGCATCAACTCCTGTCCATAGGTTCTGTTATTGTAGAGTCCTGGTTTGCTTGGGGCACTTTTCTCCCTTGTTTTTTCATGTTTCTATGTGTCTTCCCCCCAGGGTGCCGCACTCTGGCTGGGCACAAATAACCGAGCTGCCAAAAAGCCTTGTAGGTTCAAACAGCAACTCTTTATTCCTGAACTCTCACGGGCACTCTTCACACACTTCCCAGGAACACACTCCCTCCACTGGACTCTGCGCACCAATTCTCCCTGAACCCCGCGAGAACTCCAAAGTAGTGGGTGCCCGTGGCAGCAGGATCTGCCCTAATCCCAGCAGGATCCCCCTATTCCTGGAGCAGGGTCACCTTTCAACAATTCCCTCTAGCAAAATGCCAGGCGTCATTCCGACTAAACTGTGGCTCTCAACACCAGGGGAGGGGTGGACAGGCCTACTGAGAATGTGAGTACCTGTGGCCTGGTGTGGGTGGTCTGCGCTGGATCTCAGCTCCAGTGGTAGTCTGCTGGTCGGAAGGGCCAGTCCTGCACCAAACACTAGGCTCTGATAGGTGTCTGCCCTAGAGGGGGAGGGGTAAACTGGGCTACTGAGACTTCACTTAAAGACTTTCAACAATTCTTTTGAATCTTAAACTTCTCAACAAGCCAAGGCATTCTGCAAACTGTACTAACAAATGAATTTTCCACTACATGCTTACTTCTAATCCCAAATTTAATTGCTCTCTAAAGTGCATCCTTTAATGCATAAAATTGTAGATAACAGTAATGTATCTTTTAAAATTGGTAAAAGAATAGATCTGAAGAACTTTTACCACACACACACACACACACACACACCTCACTATGTAAGATGTTATATAAGTTAGTTTGATTGTGACAATAATTTCACAATGTACCAAAACATCACATTGTACATTTTGAATATAATAATTTTCATATGCCAAATATATCCCAATAAAGATGAAAAATTAATTATTTAAACCAGAAAATGTGTTTCAGATATCAATAGAACAAGAAAAGTGAGACAAGAAAATAGACTAAACAATAGAGATTGACGAAATGGTGAAAGCAATTTCTAATTTTACATATGCATTCTGTATTTTATGGCTCTTGAGTTAAGAGATGAAGCCTAAGATCTGACAAATTACAGAAGACTACCTGTTTATAAACACAATATTCACCTAAAATGGAGAAAATGTATTTATAGATAGGAAATTCAAAAAGGTAAATAAGCCATTTCACAGTCCATTTTTGGAAACTTCAGATAATTATTACATTGGATTGCTTTTATTTTCACTTATAATTCCCCTTATCTAAATGGGAAAAAATATTGGCCATTTAAACAAATTTCCTTGTCAATTTGAGGAAGAAATATATATATGTTGTGTGTATATGTGTATATATACACATATACACATATATACATATAAAATCTCATTTCTTGGTCTGTAAGTGTTTAGTAAGTAGAAAATTAGAAGATAAGGTCTAGGAAGTATGAAAAAGTTTAAAAGTGATATTTTCTGCTGGGTATGGTGGACCATGCCTGTAATCCCAGGGTCTCAGGAGGCTGAGGTGGGAGGATTATTCATTCAAAGCCAGCCTCAACAACTCAGCAAGGTCCTAAGCAACTCAGTGAAACCCTGGGGTTGTTGCTCAGTGGTTAAGTGCCCTTGAGTTCAATCCCACTAAAAAAAAAAAAAAAAAAAAATGGAGATAGAGATTCTCAAAAATCAATAAAGAAAATCTCAGCAATAATGTGGTTTTTTTTATAGTTTGAGTCTATATAATTATTGCTCTATAATTTAAGCATTGTAAACATTTCCCAAAACATAACAAAGTACTTAGTTTTCTGTATAATATTTCACTGAGATCACATATTCATATACCACCTCTGTGGCTTCTGTTTTCTGACTCTTGCAGTTGTAGTAATATATCTACATTGTCGATACTGTTTTGTCTATTTATTTAACACACTTTACTGCCATGGTGTCTAGAACCAGTCTCTTTTCTGTGATACTACTTGCAATTCTACTATCTGGTATGCCCATGATGAGCATTTTACATATATGTGCCTGGTATGTTACATCCCTTATTCCCTGCATGTTGGGTGGGACCAATCCATTCAACTGGAATCTTCCCTGAGAGCTTTGAATTAGCATTTTAGTGCTGTAGGGGAGCTGTAACTCTATGTTGAATCCCTGTGTACTCAATAAAAGGTGAACACTCCGGTCTCCCTACTTCTTTTACCCCAGGATCTATAACCTGCTATTAGATCTTTCTGTGAATAGTCTGATTATCTAGTCACATCATTAGATTTGGTCACTAAGGAAATGCATTGGCCATCTCTTCAATTTTATTTAATGGAAAAACAAATCAAAGTAGCTATTTTAATTTAAGAAATCATCTGGTAGCTATATTGACTTCATTATCATAGCAGGAGTAAGTAATTGTATCCAAATGAAAGAAAATCTTCAGCTATCCATGATATTCTTATTTCCATCTGCAAATCAGTACCCACTAAAAGTTCCTGATTCATTTTTTGAGCAATTTTCCTTGACTCTTATCGAAATGAAGTAAAATAAAATTTCTTATTCTGTATGGGAATAGAATTTGCCTACTAACAAAGGAATATATTGGATTAGAATTTTACCATAAGTTATGATTAATATACAAATGGCAGTGATTAGAAATCAACATCTTTTCATGTAAACATAATAAAAAATGGCTATATTCACAATAAAGATACATTTTACTTTGAATGATAAACCACTCAACCAAGATTCAAAGTTATCTTTTCATATTTGTACCCTGTATCTTAACATAACATAGCAGGGCAAAGAGTGGTGCCTTACTCTGTTGGAACTAGAAATGGGTCATGACTCACTCTGCTTTCCACACACATAAACCCTTGCTTTCCTTCCTAAAAATGAAGTATTACTTCAAAATACTTTAAAATTTTATGTTTTCATTAAATTTGTTTTTAATATTATCTAAATTACAAAACACCTTTTGTGGCAATCTAAAATACCAAATGAAGGATAAGCCTCACTAAATGTAGAAACTCTGGGTATTTTCAACAAACAAGAAAAACTAAAATAATTCCTGGACAATTCAATTACATTCCAGACCCTGACATACAAATAGAACTTCCTTTTTTGTCACTTTTTGATATTATTTCATTCATTCATTCATTTTGCTATTCATTTATGTAATAGACTTCTATTGAATGCCCATTATGGACCAGATAATGGGTATCTGGGTGTAAGTTATGTGGGCGAAAATGATGGGATAAAGTGTAAGAAACACAGGAAATGCAAGGAACAACATATTCATGAGCCAAAATCAAGAAAGAGTAAGGCATGTTCAGAAGGAAGCACTTTAGTAAGGTTGGAACTTGGGGACAGAATGATGAACAAAGAGCATTGAGAAACCAGAGTGGAGAATTAGACTTCATTGTAAAAACAGGAAGTGTGTGACATATTTACCCCATGTTGTGAATCATTATGAATTACTGTTCTTTAAAACTAAATTTTTCTTCAAGTATCCATAAATTTTACCCTACTTATAAATGCTTATATTATGATAAAAAAGCCATCATAATTGGAAAGTTATATTTGGCTAAATTAAACAAAAAGTTCCAATAAGCTGTAGTGAATTATTAATGAAATAAGAAGATATATATGTTTGTATAATTGACACCCAATAATTGATGAGTTTATCACACAAACTTATAATGGATTAAGTGCTCTAAGAATTCTATTCTTATTTTCTTTAAATATTCACCACTCTAATTTTCTAGTTTATACATTTACTAGATTTTTTTTCTATCACAACTGAGTTTTCTATGAGGAAGAGACCTTGTTTCTTGTTACTAGACATTCCCTAGGATATAGCTTAATCTGCCACATGACATATATTAAGGAAAAAAATGTTCAATGGAAGGATGAATTAATTAATTAATTATGTTACTAAAAAACATTAAAAATTAGGTAAATATTTTCAGATAGATAATGTGACATAAAAAGGTATATTGTAATATTTTTAAATAGAGTATTTGTGTCATGTTAGTAATAGTAACTTAAAGATAAAATAAATAGCAATCATGAACCACAGAAAACTTCAACCAAAGAAGCATTCCCAGTTTTTACTTGTTTTTAGTAGAGAAAGTCTGATCACAGAGCAGTTAATTGACATTTGGAGTTTCTTTCTAATGATGTAAAAAGAAAATGATTTTATGAACATATTTCATGCCCTCAAAAAAATAGAAAATATGCAAATCACAAATAAAATAAGGTCAATTCTATATATAAAGAAGCAAAACAAAAGAGCTTAAGGAAATACTAACATTCCTTTAACAGTCATCACTAATAATATGTCAACAAGCATGAGGGCATCTTTAACTGGCAGCTCAAGGGAAACGTTATTTAAGTAAGGAAGGCAGTCTTACTAAATTCAGTACGCCTGTCAACAGTTGCCTGATAGAAAGAAAAACAGCTGCATAAAGTAAAAACAATAAAAATTGCAACGTATAATTAAAATTTGTCTTTCAAAATGGTTTTGAACAGAATCTTCAACTGGATTTTACAAATTGAATTTTTGATAAGCTATTATATGTTTGATAATACAAACATATTGTATTATATGTTTCAAATAAATAAATTTATCTTTAAGTGAAATAAATGTTTTTAAGCTTGGTCTCCTTATAGAAGTGGAGATGAGTAATTTTTATTCTGGCACTACAAAATACATAGTAACAAAAAATTGTTTTAGGCACAACTTATACGTTAATGCAAACTCTTATGATAAATATACTCTCCCCCATATAGCTATGAAAAAAACGGGAAAAACTATAATTCTTCCAACCTATTTAAATGAATGAATTGTAATAATATTCACAGTTCTAGAACTTAGTTCTCTTTTCAACCATCATGTAGTCATAGTCATCTAAGGAAAAGGTTAAGAAAAGCTCTGTTTTAACTGAAAATTCTATATTTGAAAATGTTGGCACACATAAAAAGGCACCGACTTCCATATTGTAGTTGAGTCAAATCTGTCAAACACAGAATTAGTTGAAATGTTCTTTTTGACTAAAGAACTCACATGAAAGTAAATTAATTTTGTGGTAGTATACTTATAGAGCAGTGAGTTAATTTTCCTAAATTTGGTAAATTGCATTTAAGTAAATTCAGTTTTCTATAAAAATTTGCAGAATGAATGAATGCAATATCCTGAAATAAACAAAATTTGTAAAGTTAATAGTCATCAGTTATAATCACAGAAATGTATGCATTTTCTTCTTGTCTTTCAGTTCCTTAGAAGAGCAATTTCACATATCATTTAAGTGCATATGTTATGAGAGGGATATAAGGTCAATTTTTTTTCTTCTCAAGGCTCTTATCCAATTCTAATATAATTTACTTTTCTAAGGACAGTCCAATTAGAACCTATCATCTCTTTTTTGGTGGGGAGGTTTGGTAGATATTTAAAAATGGTTCTGATGTATGCTGGGCAACCTCTTTATCACTGATCTACATCCTCAATTTCTAAAACCTGTAGTCTCTCATCTCTACTAATAAAAGCCATGAGTACCTTCTCTAAACTGTCCTCAGCAATGGTAAGGTATTCTTGAGGATAAAAACCAAAAATTCCAAAAGTAACTATTTCCAGTTTAGAGCAAATTTTTCATTTTTTGGGAGCATAATAGTTGTACTGATGTTGGAATTTATTATTACATATTTGTACATGCACACAATATAACAATATAATTTGGCCAGTATAATTCATCAGTATTTCCCCTTTCTCTTGGAGGAGGGTTTTTGTTTGTTTCATTTCTAATATCTTTCTTACATCAACTATGTCTTGATCCTGTTTGGACAAGAGTATCAAAGTAAGAAACTATCATTATAGTTAACCTTCTAGGATTTCAGAGCCTTTTCTGTTTCAGAACAAAATCCAAAGTCTCCAATTCAATATTTTCACTGCTTACTATGTGTAAGCAAGTATGCCGGAGATTCAGAGATGAATAGTCAAGTCCCTGACATCAGGATATTAAGAGTTGGATGTATATGGTATTCTAAAAAGGCACTGAATTATTATAAATACAGCATGTTTCTTAAAAATTATAGAAATGATTTTTTTTAATTTAGTGCCCTTTTAAAGAATTATTGAACACAAAGCAGAGGCCTGAAGAGTTCCAATTATAGAGTCTCAATGTTTAAAAAGGCCTGGTATAAAATTGTTGACTATTGGACATATTTAGTAAATTTTAATTTTTATTACAAATTTCAAAATATTAATCATTGAAAAATATAAGCCATTTGATAAGCTTCAATAATAAGAACTTTCCATTAGCCAAAATACATTAGCCTAAATTACAATGTAGAAATGGAGATTTATCATAAGATTAGTAAATTTAGATTTTTAAAAATGTGATGTTCAATTTTGAATATGTATAAAGTAATCTTAGAGTCAGATATGTTAATGTATATATTTTTCAGATTTATGTCTTTTGGAAATCAATGACTTTTCTAAAGAAATGCTCATTCAGTTTTTTTCTGCATTTGAAAGAACATTGTTTTCCCATTTCTTTTCTAGGAAATGACAAATATGTAAGTTTTGATTTCTCTTTTTGAATTTATTCCTTGAACATCTATTCTCATTATTCTATTTTCAATCCAAATATTTAAACTACAAAAGTGACTAGTAACATTGTGACCAAAATCAAAAGCCCTAATGTTTCTAGCTTACTTACAAAGGTACCTATCATATGCCATTTTTCTCTTCCTTAGTTTCTTCACACAATTAATTGTCTCATATACTTATTCGAAATACATTTGCACATCAGAAACAGCTATATAGTTTATTCATTAGTGCAAAAATTAAAAGGATGAACAGGGAAGAAGCTATACACAATCAAAGGAAATTAGGGAAAAGTAAAAAATCAGAATGAGAGAAGCTGAAAATATGCAGCAGATAAAGTAAATGAAGAAGAAACACTGAGAGAACTGTTCACAAATCTGTCACAGAAACCTTGTTAATGATTTCTAATCTTTCTCCTCTGTTAACCATTTGAGGATGCATTTTTATTATGAAGACTCAAAGCATTTCATGCACATAATATGTTTAGTGGGTACTTAATAACCATCTTGATTACCATTAAGAAAAACAATTCATTTCTTTACAAATGCAAATATAATTATTAGTGCAACTGAAATAAATAAAGTTTATGTTACTATATCTTGACATGTACAGTTGATTTTAAAAGAATGCAATTACATTTACTACCTGCATAATTGCAGACTTTGTTCTAGTTATATCACGGGATGTGAACACGACTAAACAAATTGTGATGGCTATGTCTTTTCCAGATTTAATCTGCATTCGGTTAAATATATCAGAGTACAAGGATATATTTTTAAATTGAAACATGTCCTCAATCTGTTTTTAATTTTCTGCCATTTAGTTTACAAGATACAATATTTCAGAATGTGGTGCCACTCATTTCTAAAATGGCATTAGAGCTCTTGTACAATAATTAAATCAGGCCCCATGCAAAACTCATTTTTTGTTCATTTGTTCTGTAAAAGAATTTTATGTACACAGTTTAATTTAAAAAATCACACAAAATGTGGTAATAACCAAATCTTTAAAAGCAAAGATAAAAAGTAGAGACTTTCAGGTTTAAAATGAAACTTTTACTTGCTTAAATTATTAATAGGGCAGTAAATTAATATGTTTCTAAAATCTAAATGTCTATTTAGAGAATGCATTTTTCTAACTTTCTTTTCAAAATAAAGGTTAAGAGATTTGGGGGTACATAGCTCAGTGGTATATAGCCTGCTTAACATGTGCAAAGTCCTACATTTGATTTTCAGTACCACATATGCACACACAAAAAATGAAGGGTCAAACGTGATTTTTTTCCCCATATACTAGAACAAAGGAAAGAAAAACACAAACATAATAGTTACTAGTCCTTAATACCTCAGAGTGCTAGTATAGACTATTCCTAACTTACAATGATTCAAATTATGAATTTTGACTTTACTTGGTGCTAGTTTTAACATTCAGTACAGTATTCAAATAGCCAACACTTAAAAAATAGGCTTTGTATTAGGTGATGTTCCCCAGTGGTAGGCTAATGCAAGTGCTCTGAGTATATTATAGGCTAAAATATGATTAAGTTAAGTAGGTTAGGTGTATTAAATGCATTGTTAAGTTAATGACATTTTTAATTTATGATGAGTTCATTAGGATGTAACTCCATGATACAGAAAGGAGAATCTGTTATAGACTTTCCAGAAGACAAAATGAGAAAAACAGAAGTCCTTTTTGTGTTAGTCAACATTTTATAACTATAACAAATACCTGAGATAAATCAACTGAAGAAAGAAAAGACGTGTTTTAGTTCACAGTTTTGGAGGTTTTGGTCCATAGGTTGTCCTCATAACTTTTGGGCCTGTGACAAGGCAATATATCATAAGATTTATGATAGAATGAGTCTTTAAAGTTAAATCAAGACTCAAAGTATTTATTGCATTGTATATATGTAGCAGATACTTCATAGTTGTCTTAACTATAAACCATGTATTAATAAATAAATACTGAGTCCCTGAAATTCTTGATAGCTTATTTGATGAGTGTCCAAAGATTCCAAACTGATCTTTTTTAATTATCTTATTTGTTCTTTTTAGTTATAGGTGACAGGAGAATGTATTTTGACATATTATACATTCTTGAACTATAACTGCCCATTCTTGTGGTTGTACATGGTGTGGAGTTACACTGGTCAGTCATATATTCATATACGAATACAGGAAAGTTATGTCCAATTCATTCTACTATCTTTTCTATTCCCATCCCTCTCTCTTCCCTCATTCCCCCTTGTCTAATCCAATGAATTTCTATTATTTCCTCCCCTCACACCTTATTGTACGTTGGCATCTATATATCAGAGAAAACATTCAACTTTTGGTTTTTTGGAATTGGCTTATTTCATTTAGCATGATAGTCTCCAGTTCCATCCATTTACCAGCAAATGACATAATTTAATTCTTCTTTATGGCTAATATTCCAATGTGACATGTAAGACATTTTCTTTATCAATTCATCTTTTGAAGGGCACTTAGATTGGTTCCATAGCTTTCTCCTATTTTACCACTTTGTTGTATTTTGGCATGTTGATTGTTTGGTCCAGCCTATACTGCTCTAAATCCTTCTTCTCCTTCTTATCAAGTTTTTCCATATTTTTTTTTCTGAGAGCTCCTCTCTACCTATTGCATCTTAAATGTTACATTTCCTAATGTTCTGTTCCATAATTTTTTTCTCCTTTCTTCTTCTCTCTCCTTTTCTCTTTTCCCTTTTACTAAATTATCCTATGCATATCCTTGGTTCCAGTTACCACACACATGGTGGTGGAACTTCCCTTTGATTCCAAATCTTGGCATATATCTCTTTCTGAATTCCATCAGACACTTTAGTCTAACTCTATTAAAAATAAGCTTGTGTCTTTCCTCCTGAACTCATCTATACTTTTGAATTTCCAGCCATCTTCTTCTCTTGCCTAGGCTTGTCTTCATAGTGAACTTGTAGTCAAATTTCCACTGCTTAATATGTCCACTACACCTTTGAAAGAGTGAAATTAAAAAAAAAAAGTAATGAGATCTTTCCAATTCCCCTTATAAAAACAATTCCTGACTCTAAGTACTGGATAACAAAATCCAAATTCCAAGGCAAGACATGCAAAGTTTCCCTTACCACATCCCTACTTTAAGTTAGAGACCTATCTTTTGAACTATCCAACATGAATTGTGTCAGCTTTCAAATAAATCACATTACATATGAACTTTTATTGTTCTCACATTGGTTCTTCTGTGTAGCACATTCTGCCTCATAGTCAACACAGCGAACTCCTGTATACCTTTCAAAATAGTTCCTATATCCCTGTCTAATGAAGCTTTCCATGGTTCTTTATAGGAAATTCAACATCAAATCCTCAATCAATCCCAATAGATAGTCTCTATGTATCCTGTATCATTCCACTAGAGTCAATAAATACTTCCATCAAGGTATCTATGATTTATTGATCTTAATTTTTTCATGACCTTAATTTTCACTTTACCTTTACATACTTTAAAGGGCAGAGGTTGTCTTATCCATGATTTATCACCAGTCATTCACAAGTTAAACATGCAAGAAGTGATTAATAGAAATGGTTGCATAAATAAATTAATGTGAAAACTTTCTTGCCCCCAAATGTATAAAAGTCTATGGGGAAACACATAATCAGGAAAAATTATATAGTTGCAATAGATGATTTGTGTATATTCTATTATTTCCAGATAGGTCAAGGTAAAACATATTCATAGCAAATATGAAGTATTTTTCTTGATCTTTGCAATTTGCTTATATTGTTCCTGTCATTTTTGAATTCTAAAAAATTATAGATGGTTTTATAAATTCCCCAAATATCAATAGAAAAATAAAAATACAAAGGTGTAGCAGTATATTTTCAAGAAAAATAAATCTCCTGAGAAATACTAAGAAGCCATGCCTGTATAAGGAAAATATACTTTCATCATGTATAAATATTCTCTAAATAACATTAGAACACATTTAAAGTTATTTTCTTTTAACTGTTGACAAATTGTAGAATAATCTAAATAAGAGTATACCAAAAATATCTATTGGAAATTGGACCTAGTATTTGAAATTGTGAATTGTTCCCTGGGCTTTAGTCATTTTTTCTTTTTTCTTTTTTTTTTCCATTGGAGTGGGGTCAGTGTGAGAGGGCTGAACTAGATGGAGTAATGATGAATGTAATGAGAGGAAGAGGTTGAGAAAATTATTCTGGAACCCATGATTTAGGTTTCAAATAAAGATACTTTTGAAAGGAAATGAAATTGGTGATCTCAGTTTGCTCCCTAGCAACTACTATAGTGGAGATGCAATTTGAATGCATCAGCATGTTTCACATATAGAGAATCTCTGAGGAAATATATAATGAGTTCCCATTGGGGATTTTTGTATTATGCTTCAGTGCTAGGACATGCGTTTGTCTGGATGTGTGCAGCATCCTGAGATTCTCAACAAATTTTAAACATCTCAGATAAAAATAGTTTGAGGCTTTTCCTAATACTCTCTTAGGTAACAGGTAATTTAAAAAAAAAAACAAAAATAAAAACAAAACAAAACATCAGGTGATGTAACCTTCCAAATCTTAAAAATGGAAGGTTATATCACCTGAGAGTAAGAGACTGTCTGACATATACAGGGAAAATTTTCATGCCACGTGGCCATTGATACCCTTATTTTCAGAAAGAAATACACAGTATCATTTAATCCAGACGTAACTTGCTGATATAAAATTTGATGAGTTAGTACATAGTCAATTGTATTTGATGGATTATTTTCAATTAACTTAAGACATATTTTAATTTTCCTTGCTTCTTAAAAATTAACTTTTAAAATACATTCATAAAATTAAATAAACACAATATGCTGAATTCAAAAATTATCTTTATCTGTTCCCATTTTCATCTCTTTCAATCTCTTATTTCTTTTAAGATAGTAAGTGAAGAGGGACTGCCATCTACTGGTATAAAAGAAACATTCCTGAAATCCTTGAACACCATCAATTATTACAGTGATTTTGTGGAGGACAGTCTCCCAGACAAGAGAAAAGATTATGTTGCTTTAAGCTCTTTAAATAAAACCCTGGTTAATATATTCATTCATTCATTCATTCATTTCAACAAAATTGAATTTAAAACCTGCCAGTATTGCCAAGCAATAACCTAAACCCATAGCTTACAGAGATCACTAAATCATAGTACATGATAGAAAAATCATTTCATTTTTTTCCTTCCTCTTCTCACATACTGCCAATAGTATATGAATATGTTTTTGTAGCATGCACTCGAGTTAATGGAATGAGCCTCTGAGGATAATTTCTAGAAAAGATTAAATATTTACAGACTATGTTGCCAGCAAGAATTCCCAGGAGAATGCCAAAAGCACACAAATCTAGTAACTACCTCTTTCCCATGCACTCAAAATTCAGACTATTTATTTTAATATGCTTAATCAGGACTTTAATATTACCATTCACAAAAGAATGGAGTAAACTTAGAAAATTAGTTCTGTTATGTGTTCTTCAATAGAAGACACAATATAAATATTAGAAGAGGTTCTGAATACATATAGATATTGATTTCACAGCATTAATACTATTTCGTCCAATAGGAATATTTAGTACATAGATAAGGGCTTTAGCAAGCCATCCCTACTACTTATGCTACTGCCTCAGTCAAATCAGAAACTCACTCAAGAATAAAATAATGCCTAAAAATACATATGATTATAAAGCTATCTTAAAAAGCATCAATTTCATCAAATAAAAGAGAGCAATGGAGGTATCCAGAGGCAGGGGAAAAGGAATATAAGGAGTTGATAATGAACAAGTTTATAGTTTAGTTAGAAAAAAAGTTCTGCCATGCAACATTGCACCTATGATTAACAATACTTGTACACTTAAAATTTTGTTAAGAGGGTAATTAAGGCCCTCCAGAGATACAGAACCCTTTCCTAGAGCTCTTGCTCCTAATTCATGATATATGGTTTACTTTCTTTCATCAATTGGGTTCCAGCTTAAGTGTCACTTTCTTCAGAAAGCATTCCTTGACCACCTTAAAGTTGTCTTCCTATCTTTGATTACTCCTTTTCACATGATGTTATTTGGTTCCTTTATAATATTTTAAGTGACATCATTATCTTATTTACTTGCCTCTTTATGTTTTTATCATCTATGTCTTGAACCAAAACTCCTAGAGGAAAAAAGTCATCTTTTTTTACCAATTTTTCTGCAGCATATGATATAGTGTCTGATATATTATGTGCTGTAAAGAACACCTTCAATAAGTGAACTACAACAGAAAGACATTTTCCATAGATAGGAAAGAAGCTAATGTTACAAACCAGGCAAGATCTTACTTAGTAAGTAGGAATGTAGACAAGAAGACAAAAAACAAAAATCTATAGACAAAATCTGACATGTCAACTACTTTGGTAAATAAAATCATGTTGAAAGACAGCTAAACCTATGTGATCATGTATTGTCTGTGACTGCAGTGAAACAGTTGGGTTGAGAGACTGGCCTCAAAAGGCCCAAACGGCTCATTCTCTGTCCATTATTAAAAAAAAAGGTTTGTACCACCTTATATAATCATATGTAGAGGTAATGAGAATGAAACAGGAGGAAGAGAATATTACTCGTAGACCACAAATCTATACTCCATAACACATATGCAACTCATCTCTCTTCCCTTCATGATCCATTCCCTACTTTCTTCCCTATCATGAACACTGCATAATTAGCTTGACACTTTATAATAATTGATATCTCTGAATACAAATCCATAGATCTTCATCATTACCATAAAATCAAAGATACAATCCCACATGTGCATTTGGAAGCTTCTTACAATACTCTAGAAACTTCAGTGATTGAAACTCTATCATTCTTGCTATTTCTTCTGCATTTTAAAAGTGTTACCATTTTATGAAACTTATTATATTGCATAATGTTTTTGTTGAAATTCTATTAAAATGTAATTTCACTCAGAATGTAATCCATCTTTCTAGGATCATTAGTTCCCTTGAAATGGGCATTCAATGCATTCAACCTTTCAGTCCATACTAACATCAGCTAGACCACTAAAAATGTAATATGCATATCCAGTCCTTTGCAAAGTTCTCAAAATCAACTTAAAGAAAGGATGTTATTCAGCAATAAGGGGTTGTGACAAAAGGTAAAATCATGAACATTTTCCACCTTCCACCACCCTTATTCTTGAAAACAGAAGGCTACAGAAAACTTGTCTTCTAAGAAAATCTTGGAAGATTGTTTCAAGGCCTCCTAACTTTGTCAACATCCCAGATTTTAAAAAATAACAATTTGTTAATTTTATATAATAGCTTATCAAATATACAATGATAGTAACATATAGAACATATATAAACACAAATGATGTTATACACAACAATTTCCTCCACTAAGATGAAAAGATACTGAGAGGTCTTCAGTTTAAAAAAAGAAAAAAGCTGAATTTGAGGAAAAGATTACTTACTGTAGGCCTATGTACCTTACTGTCCTGTTCTGTCCCACTGAGTTTTATATCCTTGATTATGATAGTAACTTGAAAAATTCAAGAGACCACTTATGCCAAATCTAAGTGATAAAATCATTGGCTACAACAGGTTAAAGTGAAGACATTTTGAGAGGATATGAATGCTTTTATGGGCATCTATTTTAGCTACTTTAAGTCTGTAGAAAAGTAAGAATCATGATTACTTGAATGCCTTGGAAGCACCCAAGCTCAAAATAAAAACCAAAACAAAGTGAAAATAAACTATTTGCCTGATTTCCATGATTGTTAGTATGTCCTGCAGCAAAAGTCTATGTTAGTTAACTTCCTATCACTAAGACAAAATATCTGATATAAATACCTTAAGAGAGACAAGATTTATTTTGGCTCACTTTCAAAGGTTTCAGTTCATGATCTCTTGGCCCCATTGCTATAGGCTTGTAGTGAGCAGAACATCAACACAGGGAGTACATGTGGAGTAAAACTGGCCACATCATGGCAGCTAGAAAGCAGAGTGAGAGAGCCAGAAGTTGAAAACAAGATACACATGTCACAAAAGGAACTGTTTCACACTGTTATTGGGGTTTTAATTTAGTACAACTTCTATGAGAATCATTATGGATTGTGGGAAGCCATTTCTGACACGTGATTGGGTGGCTCCCGTTAAGGGTCTGAAGCGTTCTGGCTGTGTCGGAACTTTCCCGGCCCTTTCCTGATGAGAGAACCCATCCGTGTGGGGGTGTGCCTGACCACTGACCCCGGGGGCCCAATAACTGACCCTGACCTTGGAGTGCAGTCCCCCCTCAACCTTCATTGGATGGAATTCTCCCCTGAATCTCTTGTTCCCCAATAAAAAGCTACTCCCAGGCTGTGTTCAAACTCTCTCTCTCCTGCTAGCCCTGAGTAATCCTTGCTACCCTGCTGGGCGGTTAGAGGAGGGAACCAGAGAGGGGAGCCATCTGGGACCTGGCAATATAAATAAGGTAACTGAGTCTGTGTGTTTTATTTCGATCTCTTCTAACTAACTTTTATGTCAAGAACCTCATTAATGAAACCATTGCACTGGCCGTATTGTGGAATGGATGTTCCTCAAAAGACTAGAAATGGAATCACCAAGTGACCCAGCTATATCATTCTTTGCTATTTATCCTAAAGAATTAAAGTCAGTATATTATAGAGGTACATACATACCCATGTTTATAGCAACACAATCACAATAGGCAAACCATAGAACCAGCCTAGGTGTCCATCAACAAATGAATGGATTAAAAATATATATAGTTTAAGCAGGGCATGATGGTGTACTCCTGTAACACCAATTACTCAGGAGGATGACACAGGGGGATTACAAGTTCAAGATCAGCCTCAGAAACTACACAAGGCTGTAAACAACTTAGCAAGATTCTGTCTCAAAATAAAAAATAAAAGGGGCTGGAGATGTATGTAGCTCAGAGGTAAAGCACACATCTGGGTTTAATCCCAGTACCAAAAATAAAAGTATATATGCACAATAGAGTTTTACCCTGCCATTAAGAATTAAATTATGTCATTTGAATGAAAATGGATGAAACCTGAGACCATTATGTTAAGTGAAATAAGAAATATTCAGAAAACTAAGAGTCATATGTTTTGTCTCATATGTAGAAGCTAAGAAAAAAAGGTATCAGGGAGAGGGACAATTTATTAAAATAGAAGGAGACAAGTATAATAGAAAAAGGGGATCAATGGAAGGGATAAGGGAGAAAAACAAAAAGTACTGGGGCAAAAAAAATTAACCATATTGTATTACTATATTGTGTGCATGTACAAATATATAATAACATCTCACTATTATGTATAATAATAATGCACCAATAAAAATTCCAGAAGATTATATATATATGCTTTTCAAAGATACATCTCCGATGATCTACCTCTTCCAACCTGGCCCACCTACTGAAGTTCCCTCTATACCTTATTTTATATCAGATTTTGCAGTACCAATAAATGCCATTAACTATGGGAAAAAAAACCCTGCAACACATGAGCCTTTCAGTGACATTCCAATACAAACTACAATAGTCCATAAGTGATTTCAAAATAAATAGGATCAAAACAAAACAAAAACAAAAACCTGAGAAAACACTCTTAAACTTGACCAAGTTGTTCACAAAGTATATAACTTGATATCAAACTATTCAGATTAACATGGTCACATCTAAAATATATGTAATAAATTATAGGTGCCAAGAATGAAGAATATCAAATTCTCCTCTGAACATCAGAAGAAGATTACTAGTTTTTCATTAAAAAATCAATTTATGTTATTTTGGCATGCTAGGCTTCTGTTAACAAGAAAATAATCTATTTTCATAATTAGGTAGTCTATGAACTCTTTCCATCCTCAAATTTTAGAAGTTGGAAGATTTTTTTAGTTGGTTCTTTTTACTTATACGTAATAATAGAATTTTTTGACACACTAAAAAAGCACGATATATAATTTGTTCTAATGTAGTCCCCAGTACTCCTTTTCCCCTCTCTTCTTCCCACCCATTTGGTTTCCTTTACTGATCTTTTATTTATATATTTTAAATTAGTGTCTTATGGCTATACATTACAGTGAGATTCACTTGGTATATTCATATATGTACACAGAAAAATTATATCAGATTCATTCCATTGATTTTCCCTACCCAATTACTCCTCCCTTTCCTTCATTTCTCTTTGTCTACTCCACTGATGTTTCTTCTGTTCTTTTTAAAAACCATTCCACCTTACTTCGAATTAGATTCTGTACATCAAAGAAAACATTCAAACTTTGACTTTTGGGGACTGGTTTATTTCACTTAGCATAATAGTCTCCAGATATATCCATTTACCAGTGAAAATCATGAAGTCATTCTTCTTCTCACTCCAGTCAGAGTGGCAATGATCAAGAATACACATAACAATAAATGTTGGCAATGATGTGAGGAAAAGGACATATTCATCCGTTGTTGGTTTAGAGTGAAACCACTCTGGATGCAGATGGAGATTCTTAAAAAAAACAAGGAATAGTATCACAATTTGACCAGGTTAATACCACTCCTCAGTATATAGCCAAAGGAGTTTAAATCAGCATACTACAGTGACACAGGCACATCAATGTCAATGGCAGCACAATTCACAATTCACAAGAAATTAATTAAAACAAAAACTATGGGTAAATGGTAGAAAGATGAATGGAGGAAAGGAAGAAGAGGAGGATAAAGGGAAGGGGAAGGAGAGGTACTGGGGACTGAATTAAAACAAGATATATTCTGTGTTCTTAAAAGTATGTCAAAATGGATTCTTCTGTCATGTATGACTAAAAAGAACCAATAAATTAAAAAAAAATATGCAGTGATATATAAACATTTTTTATGATTTGTCTATGGGTTTATGGTAAACTTCTTACCTCATGTATTAATCTATAAAAATTAGATCTCTAAAAAAACTCACTGTAACTATTTTATGTAACTATTTTATGAATATCTTTAATTTTACATTATTGTCACATATTCCAAAAGTGTTCAATATTAAATAAATTGTGCAAGTCACCAAATAAGCATATTTTTACAGTTGAACTGACTGAAGAATGGAAAAAAAAATCATTTCATTAGACTAACCTAAAACCATTTATTTTATTGTGTAGTGTTTTAGTCAGCTTTTTCGCTGCTGTGACCAAAAGAACCCAACAAGAAAAATTCATTCAAGGTCTCACAGCTTCAGAGTTCTCAGTCCACAGACAACAGACTCCACTTCTAGGGGCTGGAAGTGAGGTAGAACATAATGGCAGAATAGGGGAGAGGAGGAAAGCAACTCACATTATAATCAGGAAACAGAGAGAGACAGAGATGATATCCACTGGCCATATACAAAATATATATTCCAGAGCCACACCTCCAGTGCCCCACCTTCTCCAACTACATCCCACCTGCCTTGAGTTACCACTCAATTAATCCCATCAGGTGAATAATTCAGTGATTGGGTTAATACTCTCAAAATCTGATCATTTCTTCTCTAAACTTCCTTGAATTGTCTCACATGTGAGCTTTTTGGGGATACCTCACATCCAAACCATAATATGTAGCTTCCAGGTGGAGAAGAAAGAAAATATTTTAGCATGATTAAAAGAAAAGTATATAAAGATATTTTGCAGGAGGCCCAATTCCACAAATCTTTTCATACAGGAACCACCCTTCTCCCAAGACACAAAAAGACAGAAGATGTACCAGAGAGCAACCATGAATTGCCGCAAGGCACAAAATCACGAGCCACCACAAAAGCCTTGTAGATTCAAACAGCAACTCTTTATTCTCGAACTCTCACCGGCACTCTACATGCACGTTCTGGGGAAAATACACATCCTCCACTGGGCTCTGCATACCAAATACTCTCAGAACCCCACGAGAACTCAATGGGAACTCTAGGAGCGGGTGCCTGAGGCAGGAGGATACACCCTATTCCCAGCAGGATCCACCCTAAACCTGGAGCCACCCTAATCCAGCAGGATCCACCCTAAACCCAGAGCCGCCCTAATCCCTGAGCAAGGTCACCTTTCATGCAATGTCACTGCAAATGACCTGGGTCCAAGGCAAGCCCATTTCCACAATGGAGAGTCCTCCCTCTAAGCAACATTGGGTAGGCTGACAAGGAAATTGCCATGCGTCATTCCTACTTGGCTATGGCTCTCAGCAATGAATGACCATAATCCACTATTCACACAGCACCAGAACATGTAAAAGATTCCTTTTTAAAAATTTAATTTTTACTTAAATATCAATGATCATTGTTATATAGGTATGGTTTGGATCATTTTTTTCAATATGAATTTCTGAATGGCAGAAAGGTCTCTTAAGGATTCAGTAATTCATACCATACTGACCTAGAGAGTGTCAGTGGTAGGATCTGGATTTGTGATAGAAAAAGACTAATGTAATCTCCCTCCTTATGAAGATTGTATTCCACTTTGAAGGAAAAGCAATAGCAACTAATGTTCAGAATACATAGGAAACATAAGTTAGAAAAAATAGGTACTATAATAAAAATTATTAGAAAAAATAGGTACTATAATAAAAATTATGAGCACAAGGGTAAGTAGGCAGAGAAAGTATCTTTAGGAAAGTGACATTTAAACTGAGACATGAAGGATAAGAGGTAACAGGATAGAAAGAATAGGCAGCAGATTTTCAGGAAGAGTACAGCGAGTTAAAATGCTCTAAAGCATGTAAAGAATTTTGCTAATTTAAAAAACACTCATCTAAGGCTGTAGTGGGGGAGGGAGAAAGTGGAATAAGATGAAACAGAAGGTTTGACACCTTACAAATCATCTATATCCTTGTAGTAGTTAAAATGTGTTTGAAATGTATCCTAGTATAAGAAATATGGACAGGGTTTTAAAAAGTAGTGACATGATATTGCTTGAGTTTTTAAAATAAGCAGTTTCTGATATGTAGAGACTACATTGTAAAGGGTATCTGGTGCCTACGACAACAAAATACTTTGGACTAAGTGGCATAAACAATAGGCATTCATTTGTCATATTTTGGGAATCTGGGAAATCCAAAATCAAGGTGCCACCTGAATAGTTATGGTCCTGATGAAGGGTCTCCTTCTCTCTTGTCATTTCTTGCTATATCCTGGGGACAGGGAGGAAATAGAGATAGAAAGAGATAGAGAGAGATAGAGAGAGAGAGAGAGAGAGAGAGAGAGAGAGAGAGAGAGAGAGAGAGAGAGAGAAATTGACCTAATGTCTATTCTTATAAGGATCTATTCTCATGGCCCTTTTATTTAAGTCCCCATCTTCAAATTACATTGGGGATCAGGGATTTAACAAGCACTTGGGGCAGTGGGGCGGGCAATTCAGTCCATAACAGACACCAAAATGAAAGTGATGCACATCCATTGTTTATGTATTCTAAACACTCATTTTCCCTTCTCTTGAAAATAATATCTTGATAGTCCTTTAAGAATTGATCATGCCGTCCTCTCTGTCCCTGTGGCTGACCTAATTACACCAAAATTCCATACAGCTACTTTTGACACATAAGACCGTGGTTTCCCTCTGATCCAGAACATGGTTCAGGAATGTCTATGTATGGTCCCAAGCAGGCTCCCAAGAGCCCTACCCTAGGCTTTTACTAGAGAAAATAATTGAGTAATAGAAATGTTCTTCCTCTGGGAAGGAAAGCTTAATTACAACTAAAGTCAATGCAGTTAGAAGATACTCGTAGTAATCTAAAAAGGGATGATGGTGACTTAATTTCAAAGGGGATGGAGAAGATAGGAGTCATCACCAGAAAACATTATCTTTACTGTCAATTTGCCTGTCCTTCCTAAAGGAATGTATAGAAACAATGAAGAGGAACATGCCACCTTTTGCTTTTCAAGACAGGGTGAATGGACAGTGATACCCAGTGATATAAAGAAAATAAATAAACCTATTGTTGGATTTGCTAAATATAAGACAACTTTAGCACTTTTTGAATGGTTATTTCAAGAAAGTAATTGAATATATAAATCCGAATCTCAGGAGGGAGGATGGATCATATACACCTGGGATGACGTTAGACCATGTAAGGAGCATAACCAGTTCTCAAGAGTGCTCAGATTGAGTCTTAAGGCATTCCAAAAAAGTAGACTGAAAAGGAGTATGGTAGAAATCAAATGATGGGTATTGCCATTATTCTTCATGATCATTTTATTACCTGTAAGTCATAAATAAGAATCCTAGTAGTTGCTTAATAAAAACATGGTATTTACATTTAGGAAAAAAATACCTGCTTTCCCTGGTATTAGTATTCAAAACATTGTTTTCTTACAATATCTATTCACTTGCACTGAAGAATGGTTTTAGTTGATCCTTTAATTATGCTCCTATAAATAAATGAAAGCTATAAATTCTTAGTGCTTCATAAAGCTGAATCTTTTCAACCTTGAAACCAATTTCAATTCATTTTGAGAACTATACAAGAAAGTCAAGAGGGTTGTCAAAGAGCAGAGGCAAATTTAGTGAGGAAAGCATCAGAAACTTGTCATTTTCTCTGCCTCTTTTCAAGTGCAGCATTTTGGATTAACCAAAAGTTCTGCCTCAATGAGGGACTTAACATAATTAACAAAATGTGTAACATTTTACATAAATACTCTTAAATTTAGATAGAACATACCTATTTGTTCTATTGAACAACAAAATCATTAGGTTGTGTGCTTAATGACTCATCATGATCTCAACTACTTGTAAAATAAGAAAGACATATTCAAAATGAATTTTAACAGGTAGTGGTCACTTAACAGCAATATATATATATATATTTGTTTTTGTTTTGGCTACCTGGGATTGAACTCAAGGGCACTTGACCCCTAAGCCACATCCCCAGCTCTTTTTTGTATTTTATTTAGAGACAGGGTCTCACTCAGTTGCTTAGCACCTCGCTTTTACTGATGCTGGCTTTGAACTCTCGCAATCCTCCTGTCTCAGCCTCCCTAGCCACTGGGATTACAGGCATGAATCACCATGCCTGGCTACAGCAATATATTTTTATAAGCAAACTAACTCCACATGTACATCATCTTCAAAGTAACACTAGTACCTTAAATTGAAAGTAAAAAAGAAAAAAAAAAGTAGTAGAGTATTTGGCTCATGGTTTCAGAGGTACAGTCCATGCTTGATCAATTCCATATCTCTGGTCCCAAGAAGTGGTACAATACATGATGAAAAGGTACAGCAAAGGAAAACAGCTCAGGACATAGCAATAGGGAATCAGAGAGAGGTTTGCTCACCAGGGACATAATAAAAACCCCAAAGTCACACCTCCATTGACCTACTTTATCCAGTCACAATCTGCCTGCCTATAGTTATCTCCCAGTTAGCCCATCAGTGGACTAATCCACTGATTAGATTACACCTCTCATAATCTTATCATTTCACCTCTAAAAATGAGCTTTGGGTGACACTGTCTCTTAAATTGTAACATTCTGCTCCGGGATCACAAAAGCTTATGCTAATCTCACGAAGCAAATTACATTTTGAGCATTTTTTAGAGTGCTTTATAGTCTTAATAGTTTCAACATTACCCAAAATTCTAAGACTAAAACTCTCACTGAAGACTCAAGGCAAACTCTTGGATGTTTTCCTATAAAGATCAAAAGCAAGTTACATACATCCAATATATAATGACACAGAGAAAACATTTTTATTCCATAATGGAGAAATAGGGATATAGAAAGAAGGGATGAGCCCAAAGCAAACCTGAAATCCAGCTGGGCAAACAAGTACTATAGCTCTACATCTGGTGGTTAGAAAATATGGTATTGTGATGTTCTCTCCAAAGGACTTACGTAGCTCTACCCTGTGGCCATGGCCTCTCTCTTGACTTGTTTCTGCTTTTTTTTTTTTTTTTTTTTTTTTTGCTGTTGTTATTTGGTTGGTTGGTTGGTTTTGGTTTTGTTAGCTTTTCTAGGCATAAATCCTTATTACTGGCATCTCTTAATCTCAGGGGTCTCCACAGTGGCTTCAGCTTCCTTTATACATCTTTGTGCATCACCCTTTCAGGAGCATCCCACAGGACTCTGACCCTACTATGCTTTGTCTAGTCTCCTAGGCCTTCCTTTAAAATTTTGGCAGAAGCCTCCAAGATCCTCTAACTCCAGAATCCTGTATTCCTGCAGAACCAGTATCACATGGTTGATGCCAAGGTTGGCTATATTTTGATCAGTAGCCAAGCCTCCTGATACCATCACTACAGCAGCTTCTGCAGCCTCTGAGTACCTGCATGGCTGAGTACAGTGAAACAACTTCCTAGGTACCCCTGAGATGGATGTGGTCTTACCAGTTCCTGAGATGCCCTAAAGTCATCTTTCTTATTGTTTATGTGTAAAGTACTTAGCATATATACTTTTTTTTTTCCTTTGGTGAGGGGTATACTGAGATTGAGCCCAGAGATGCTTTACATGTAAGCCACATTCACTACACTTTTATGTTGAGATAGGATCTTGCTAAGCTGTGCAGGGCTTCAATAAGTTGCTGATGCTGGCCTCAAACTTTCAATTCTCTTGCCTCAGGCTTCAAAATTCACTGGAATAATAGGTATGCACCAGAGTGTCCAGCACAACCATCCCTTCTTTAACTCCATTTATATTTGCACTTTTCTGAACAATTGCAAATTTTTCAATCATTCTGCATTGATCATCAAGTAAACTTAGTTAAACGTTGCCAGCAATATCTATGCCACTGCCTGAATGCTGTGCTGCCTTGTAATTTCTTCTGCCAGATTAACCAGTCCATAACCTTTAAATTCAGCCTCAAGGAAAATCTCACACATGGAAAAATATAGATAACTTCTTTGCGAGGATGTAACATGAATGACCTCCAAAACAATTTCCAATAGAGTTTCCTTTTTCCTCTGAAACCTCATAACCCCAGTCTTTACCATATTTACTCTTATTGGTTGTTCTTCTGAGCATCTTAAAACTTTTCCAGCAAACATTGCCAAACTTTTCAATACTCTTCCTCTCTGCAAACAAAAGGCTTCTGAACCACATGGTCAGGTTAGTCACAACAATGACCTCACTTCTCAGTTGTGATTTCTGTCAGCTTTTTCATTGCTGTGACCAAAAGACCTGTCAAGATTAACAGAGTAGGAAAGTTTATTTTGACTCAGTTTTATAGTCCATACTTGGCCTACTCCATAACTCTGGGATCAAGGTGAGGGAGAATATCATGGTGGAAGAATGTGGCAAAGGAAAGCAGCTCAGAACACAGAAACCAGGCAGCAGAGTTAGAGGATCTTTATTTAATAACTAATAGTAGCTGTCTGGACTCTGGAGGTACTATGATAAATAAGAAAAATAATTACTATTCTTACTGATTTTGCATTCAAATGAAGAAAACAATCAGTAAACAAGTAAATGATAACCTAAGATAATGATAATTATCATCACAGTAATAATGATGACTACAGTAATGGGATTGCATATAAACTAAGTATGTGTGGGAACTATCCCAAATGTGCATTCCTTCCTACTTCCAATAAAGACCACGTGTAAATGTGTTCATTTACCCACAGTTGGCAGTCACAATCTCACTGTAGCTCTTGACACTAGAAGAAAGACAATTATCTCACCCTATCTGACACCTATAGGACCTCCATTCCAGAGCATATATATTGATGTTATTTGTAAAGCCAAAGTATTGTCCTTCCTCCAAATAGCTACTGGAATTAAATTTAGAATATGTCTCAAACTCCTGATTTTTTCTCCAGCTTTTGGGTAGTCTATGGTGTGCCACTGTGGCAATTATACTGTTAAGCAGCTATCTTTAGCTCTAGTGTCATTGCTACAATTTTCAGTATATCAGATCCCTGAACTGCCATACTGCCATGCTATTAATTCCTCCTTTCCCTACAAAACCTTTGCACTGAGATTTGTATAACTCCCCCTATAAAATCAGATAATCCCAACAAACAGCTTTCCTTAAACATTCCTTTTACAAAACAAAACAAAAAAAAAACAATCTCTCTCAAGCACAGACTACTTATTTTTTAATGTTTTAGAAAATAATAGCTAATGATGATAACTAACATCTAATGTCGTCTACTGTATACTTCTTATACATAAGTACTAAAATAAAGCAATATACAAAAGTATTTCATGAATAGATTTTATAAATTCATTTTATTTCATTATTAGAGTAATCCCATAAATTAGGTAATTATATTCACATTTTACAGATAGGAAACTGGAATATAGATCAACTAAATTTCTCAAATCCACATAAATATAGAGAGATGAAAGTAATAAAATCCAGGCACTTTGAATCCAGAACTGGTACTCTTAGGTAATGTCCTTATCTTAGGTAGTGCATGGGTTAGAAGTAGGCCTGGAGTACTCATTTTCGCTTTGCTCCACAAAAGCCTTTCAAAATTCTTTTTCCTTGTTTTCATCTACCAACATGCTCCCCAATGTATCTTGCTCACTGAAGATTTTAGTACCTATCTCAGGGTATTCCTTGCCTCCCTTATTTTTGGAATCATCTCAAGACACTGAATGCCAAACATGAATGATCTACCCAGCATCATGTTTTGATGGCTCTCAGATTTACTCTTCATTAATGGTATATTTCATACCATCTCCACTAATACCTTAAAACATACAAAATTTTTCCACTTCCAAAATCACAAACATTCCATTCTCAGATAAAAATTCCCTTTTTCCAGAACAAGAGTCCCAACTCCAACTGTTCTTCCATATTTTTGAGACTTTAGCTCTATTATCCTCCCCATTTTTTCCAAAACATCAGTTTTGTATACTTCAATTAATAATGCAATCTTTTATTTCAATCATTTTGTTACCATTACCCTAAAACTTCCTTATTGATTTGTTCTTTCAAAATCTCCAAACTAGAATCCAAAAACCCATGTATACTGTGCCTTTGTCCCCATTCAGACAGATGAACACTCTCAAACTGACATTTATTTAAATTCAATCAATAGCATCTCGTACTTAGAATTTTAATATAAATCTCTAATCATTATGATCTAATTCCTATAAAAGCATCTAAAATTTCTTCCATTCTTACATACCATGATATCCACTTTATACCCTTTATTCTCAATAGATAATTATATCCTGCTTAACTAAAATCATTAGAGACATCAGATAGGAATTCCTTTAAAATTCTGTTACCAAGTATGTCAGTCACCTACATTAATATCAATGTTCTCTTCCTACCTTCTGATACAAAAAAATAGTATATGTTTCTCCTCTTTAAAAAGTATATGTCATCTTCTCACATTGTCCATAATCTTTGCTAATATTTAATACTTTCTCTTCCAAAGTGCATTTGTCTTTATTACAATGCACAAGAAATATATATTAGCCCAGTATGGTTTATAATCCCAGTGGATCAGGGGGCTTAGGCAGGAGGTTCAGGAGTACAAAGCCAGCTTCAGCAAAAGCAAAGTGCTAAGCAAAATACTAAATAGGGTTGGGCATGTGTCTCCGTGGTCAAGTGTCCCAAGTTCAATGCCCAGTGCATGACTTCCCATTAAAAAAGAAATATATACTACATTGTAAGTCAATATGTACATGTTATATATGTTATAACTTTACCTTATTATGCATAGTGCATTGATATTTTCTTATCATTTCCCTTTATTTTTTATTTGTGATGCCACTTGCCATTCACTAAATTAACATTATAACTGAGTCATAAATCTGCAGTTTAAACCACTATTCCCCTATAACTATCTCTCTGAATATTTTCTCTAACAGACTTTTAAAAATTCTCACCAAGTATTCCTTCAGCTCATATCCTTTGCACATTGAGACTTGTCAGAAAATTATTTAAATTCAGTCTCCATCTTTTTTCCCATTAACTTCTTAGAAAAATATAATCTCTCCTCCACCCCTACTCCATAAAAACCACTTTCCTTAAGTTTGTTAGCATCCTATAATTAAATTCAATGGACATGTTTCAACTTCATCCTATTTAGCAATCTAGTAGCAGCATTTGACAGAGTTCATCACTCCCTTCTTGAAACCCTATCTTTTCTTCCTTTCCATGATACAGTATTGCATCAGATTTTTTTTCCCTTCTCTCTGCCTACTGTTTTTTCTGCCCCTTTAGCTGGCTCCTCCTTAAATGGACTTTAAAGTATTGGAGACCACCTGTTCATTGCACTCTTCTATCTTAGTATATTCTTCTTACACTCTCTTTGGCTATTCTCTAGCTTTCCCAGTCATTGTTTGGAATTGCCATCTGATTCTAGGAAAAAAAGTGAGACCATCTATAGATTTAGAGTTCTTTTGGACATTTGCTATGTAATAAGGTTTTTATCTCCTGGAGAATAATAAGAACATTCTCAATATTTCAAAACTCAAAGCTTCCTAGTTACTTCAGAGATATAGAGTTCCATGAGAGAAATACTTCTTTTCATTCTTCAGCACATTCAGAATTGATTGCATAATCTCTGACATTTCAAATAATATCAACATTTTATCTATATTCCCTATTTATTTAAATTCACAGTTTCCTTTCCTCCTTACAGGACTTATGGATCCCTGGAAGTTAACAGTGTCACTTGGAAGTCAGCAGGAGGCCTTTGAAAGTTACATGCTCAGCATCTGAGAGATAGATTTTCATGATGTATGAATCATCACACCAACCTTTTCTAGTTTTGAAAATTCTCTGATCTGTTCCAAGAGATTTGGCAGTTCATTCAATCTTTGATTGGGTTGCCTGGAGTGTTACCAGAATTCCTTTTTCAAATATCTCTATAACAAAATGAAACTCAGCTTTATCTTCTGAGGTATTTTCTTCTCCAATTAGTAGTATAAATCACTTGTTTGCTGCTTTAAAGCTGCACATATAATGTTCCAGTAACAAAATATTTGCTCCATTTGTAATAACTTTTCATCTTATAAATCTATTTTATGCTCCTCTGCATGCAATACTTTTCAAAGTTGCATCCTAATGTAATACTTTTTATAAAGTTTGAGCTGAAATTAAAATTTCAAATTAAATTAAAATTTAATATTTTCTTTGATTACCAATTTGCAAGTTATTCAGCTGAGTAGACAATTAGATAAACATGCACTTACACACATTTAAGTTAGTATCAATGAGGACTTGCCAGTAAATCATTGCTTTACCAAAGTTTTGGCAATGAGTTTGCAAATTTAACATGAATTAAACTACATACTTTAATTTTAACATGTTAAAAAGTTGAGACAACACATTTCTGGACCAAATAAATTGTAGTAGGCCTCATTCAAATTTGCTGATTAAATTAATAAAATTGCAAGGAGTTATAAATTTTTAGCAACTTCTTATTTAAGCTATGTAACTTAAAACAATTTTATTATATATAGCATATTTTTGCTTTTTATACATATATATAATTAAAATTTGTTAAAGACAAATACTTACATGCATATACATGAATAATACTGCATGTGTTATTGAAACTCACCCCATTTTTCCTCTGATATCATTGCTCTGATTATTCCTAAATTCCCCTGGAATGCCTTTATTTCTGGTTTTAAACTACTAAATTACACTGCTTATTTAAAAGATAAAATCTCTGTCATTATGACCCTCAGAATTATAACTAAACATATATTTGTATAACTTTACCATTACATTAACAGTTAAACAGACACAAAAAATCAATGAGACCATAAGATTTGCATTAGAGTAATTAAGTTATTAATCTATAAGCATTTGAACTCCGTAGCATTAGTTTTAATGGGAACAAGAACTTATTGAAACACGATAATAATATCAATCTAGTGACTTGAACTTGTAGAAACAGTCTAAATTTCCCAGCAATCACTGAAAAAAAGTAACAAATTTTATTTTGGAAAATTTTACTCTATAAGTATAAATGGATTTTTTGAAAAACACTAAGATCAATTTAAGCTCTGTTAATTTTAATACTAAACACATAATTAAATTTGGGCACTATAATGGCCAGACATTTTCCCAAAAATTACATAATAAGACAAAAACAGTATGTCAATTTACTGAGCATATTGACAATGGAGTATAAGATGATAAGATACAGCTTATAGAATCAATGACTCAAAGGTGAGCTCTGAAAAGCCAAACCAATGTTATAACTTCCCTTCGGAAAAAAAATTATATTGAGAAAGGATAAAAGGAACAGGCTACTGGGTTCAATTGCCTGCTTTGAATTATATTCATTTTATTAGCCGTGAGATAGCAGGAAAATTACTTAAATTTTCTGTACTTTAGTTATTTCTTCTATTAAAAGGGAAAAATAATAGTACCTACCCTATAAAGTTTTTTCTATGACTACATGATATAGTATTTGTGAAGAAACCAGAATAGAACCTGGAAACTAGTAAGAATTTGATAAATGTTAACCACTGATAGTACTTAATGTAAATATCTAATTTCTTAAACTGGAAAAAAATCTGTTCCAAGTCAAGGAGAAAGCATTCAATTTATTTTTAATTCCAATACTTTAAATGTAATATTTATTCAGGAAAAAGTTATTATATAATAATGCAAAAATACGTTGTTATAGATTAGAAGAACATCATATTACTAATTAGATTCTGACAAGAATTCTATGAGAATCCTTCAGAATAATTATACCAAACAATACCTATAGGTTAATTATATACAGTATTCTCATTTTTGTTAATACTCTAGAGTTATGTTTGGGCAGATATTATTATCATAAAAGACTGTACTGTTACCTTTTAAAAAGAAAAAGATCAAGATTAACATGTTGGTCCATGGACATACTTATGGGCACTATTGTTAACAAAATACTTTTTAGAATGAAACAGACATTATTATTACTGTGTGTATATATGTGACTGCATGACCAATGTGATTCTGCAACCTGTATACTCAGAAAAATGAGAAATTATATCCCATCTGATTCAAATGTATGATATGTCAAGATCACTGTACTGTCATATATAACTAAGTAAAACAAATTAAAAAGAATAAATAAATAAATAAAATTCTGTGTTCTCATTTATAAGATAAAATATTTAATATAAAATATAAATTATATATTTACATAAATAAAAATATAAATTATATATATTAGGTCTTCTAAAACCATCTCAAGTCTAAGAATTACTTCATAAATTCAGTACCCATGTTGTGTTTATGAAAATAGTACAAGAAATGTTACAGGATAAGAAGAAAAGAAAATTGTATGTAACTAATGAATTTGCAAAATTAACTCCAAATCATTATCAATATGTTCAATGAGCAATGAATTCAAAGGAGTCCAAGCAGCAAAAAGTATAGAGAATTCAGTCATCACACAGTCATATCAAATTTAAATCAGTCTGATCATTTTCATCTTAACAAAGTAATTTATTTTTATTGACACAAAATTAATTTCATCAGATTAATATTATAAAATTAATTTTATTTGTATTATAGTTTCACTCACAAAAATTTATATATTATATATAAAAGAAAATTATACCAATATTTGTTTTTACATATTTAAGTAGCACTATAGTAAAAGTAATTTAAATAACCCTAAGAATATAAAATCGTGCTTTCCCTTTAAAATGGTTTTATATATTACTCAGTTGAGAAATAATGACTAAAGTGATAGCAAAGCCATTAGCATGTTAAATACTACAATGCTAGAAGGAATTTAGTAGTATTTCCTAAATATCTAATATTTTCTTGATAATGAAATTTTACCTTAATTCTTACTCTTTTCTTCAGAGAAGGGATTTGGAAACTGCAGCCTATAGTACATTTACAAATAAAGTGTAATTGGAGTACAGTAACACCCTTTCATTTAAGTATGGGTATGACTGGTTTTAACAGAATTGTGACAGAGACCACAAAGGCAAAAAATATTGGCTATCTGAACCCATGCAGAAAAAGTTTACTGACTTCTGTTCTGTAATTCTACCTTTCTTTTCCTTAACATACCTATATCTTGCTGGGCACTGTGGTGTGCACCTGTAATCTCAGTGGCTCAGGAGGCTGGGGTGGGAGGGTCTTGAGTGCAGAGCCAGCCTCAGCAACTTAAGGTGCCCTAAGCAACTCAATGTGACGTTGTGTCTAAATAAAATACAAAAAAGGGCTGGGAGTGTGTCTCAGTGGTTAAACACCCCTAGGTTCAATCCCTGGTACCAGTAACAACAACAACTATATCTTAAAATATCTTTACATAGATAAATGGGACATAAATACACATAAGTATGTCCAACTGTTTTTTTGACAAATATATAGATGAAATTCGGTGGAGAAAGGACAGTCTTTCCAATGATAATGGAGAAAAAAAACATACATAGACAAACCCCCCCCCCCCAATAAAGAAAATTCAATCTAGAACCTCTTCTTTTCATACAAAACCATTCAGAATAAATCACAACTTAAAGGTAAACAGAAAAATATAGACTTTGGTGAGAAAACAGAAAAAATATATATACTTAGGATGTAGAGCTAGGGGAAGAATAGTTAACGTTGACACCAAAGGTAAAACCTATACAAATTGCTAAATTGTACTTCATCAAAATTAAAAGTTTGTCTTCTGCAAAACACTCTACATTAGTCCATTTTCTGTTATTGTGGGAAAATACCTGAGAAACCAAATAATGAGGAGGAAAGGGTTATCTCAGATCATGGTTTCAGAGGTCTCAGTGCATAGTAGGTTGGCCTGTTGCTTTTGTTCCTGTGACAAGACTCTACATTGCAATAGAAGCACACAGTAGAGAAAGGTGTTCAACTCATGGCAGCTGGTAAGCAAAAAGAGAGATAGAAAGGGGCTCAAGTCTCAATACCCCCGCTTCAATTGCATACCCCCACAAAGGCTATAATTTCTCCCACTAGGCCCCATCTCTTAAAGGTTCTACCACCTCCCAGTGGTATCTTTAATGCATAGACCTTAGGGGGACATTTATCCAAACCATGGCAGTCCTTGTAAGAGTACTAAACAACAAACTACAGATTAGGAGAAAATATTTACAAAACATGCAAAGTACTAGTATCTAGAATTATATAATGGAAAAATATCTGGGACATGTAAAGATTTCTCAAAATTCAATAGCATAGAACTATCTAATTAGAAAAATGAGTAGAAGATATGAATAGACATTTCAAAAAAGATGATATATAAATGGCATCTGAAAAGATGTTCAGCAGCACTTGCCATGGAGAAATGAAAGCTAAAACCACAATAAGATATTACTACACACTATCAGAATGGTGAAAATTAAAATTAATTACAACATCAAATGCTGATATAGTTGTATAGATACATTGTATAGATACATTGCTGGTGGAAATGCAAAACCAAAGAGCCACTGCAAACCAATGTGGCAGTTATACAATTACCATGTACCCTATCATTTGTACTTTGAAACATTTGTCACAGAGAAATAATACTTGTGCTCATGTAAAAACATATAGACAGATGTTCATAGCAGCTTTCTTTCTGATAGCTAAAAACTGGAAACAACTCAGATGCCCTTCACTGAGTAAAACTTTGGACAAATGGACATATCCATACCATAGAATACTGCTCAAGAATACAAAGAAAGTAATGAAATATCAACAACCTGGATACATTTCCAGGAAATTAGGCTGAGTGAAAACAAAAGGTAATTCTAAAAGGCTACTATTATTCTATTTATATAACATTCAAAAATGGCAAATTTTAGAGATGAAGAACAGATTAGTTATTGTGAAGTGTTATGGAAGTAGGGTTGAAGTGTGCAGGGAGATGGGTAGGGTGCAAAAAGTGCAAGAATAGGGACCCTTTTGGTGATATTATTGTTTTACATCTTGGCTATGATAGTTATATGAATTTACAAAAGTGAAAAAATTGCATGGAACTAAATAAATAAGTACACCACATAATCATTTTAGTCCATGATGTAATACATGTCAGACAGTGGTCCCACAAAAATAATAATGGAATTGAAAATTTCTCATTTGAAAGTGATGTCATTGCCACAGTAATGTTGTAGCACAACATACTATTCATGGGTTCTGTGGTGATGCTGTTATAAACAAACCTGCTGTGCTGCCATTTATATAAAAGAATAGCACATGCAAAAATTATGACAAACATAACACTTGGTAATAAATGCTACTGATTTGTGTGTTTATTATACTATACTTTCATCATTATTTTAGAGTTAATTTTTCTTTTTTAAAAAACAAATTACTATAGAAAATTATGTTGTGTTATGCCAGAAGCAGCTTCATGCATCTCATGTTTACTGTGTTTCCTGATTGCATCATTTTTCTTGTGCTGAATTTAATCTCATGTTGTTTGAATATTTTGGCCCCAGGATCAACAGGCAGTTTTAGATAAAGATATAGATATTTTGATATAGATATGTGTATAACATTTATTGAATAGCCTAGGTGTATAGTAGGTTATACCATCTTGGCTTGTGTAAGTCCACTCTATGATATTCTTACAATTACAAAATAGCCAAACAACACATTTCTCAGAACATGTCCACATCATTAAACAACTCATGACTGAATGTGTAAAACTGGGGAAGTATGACTATAATGAGTGCATTGAATTAATGTCAATTTCTTCATTATGGTAATTATACTCTAGTCTAGCAAGAAGTTACCTTTGGGAAAAATCATGTAAATGATAGACTGAATTATTATTACAGTTTCTTCAGAATTACATATGACTCTTTAACTACCCTAAACTGAAAGTTCAATTAATTTTTTTTAAATATACTCCATGGAATAAAAGTAATTTTTCAAATACTACACCCACTTTTTTAGACAAGTTTCTCTGAGCATTTTAATGCATAATTAACTCAATATATATGTACTAGATATCCACCATATAATATAATGGTATCACCAGTAGTATAATTATAATATAATGGTGTTAGTATAATTACACCAGTCACTTAAAAATGAAAGACTAAACTTTGGCTACTATAAGACACATAATGAGTAGATCATATTAACACATTTCCACCAGAAAGTATCTTTAAGTTCATTATGCAAGTTACTATAAAATGCACTAGAACTCTTTGGGGCTAATTCTATAATTCTCCAAATATTTGATAATAAGCATATTTAAAATGCTTTGATCACTCCTCATTAAGTACATGAGCAATGAATTTAGAATGCCTATTTGAATCAAGTCTTTATGATCAACCAACTATGATAACTTATTTGAAACCCTTATGCCTCATCTTCCTTACCTAAAATAACTGGAATAATTAGGTATTCATGTAAGTTTTTATGAAAATTTAAATGCAAAGAACCTGGAAACAAGAAAGCACTGAATTGTTCTTGTCACATATAATACAAAACAACAGAATGATCCCAAGTTCTCAGCTATTATTAACAATAATGTAAGTATTATGGTTATATATTATTTCTATAATATATAATAATATAATTAAAAGATAATCCCAGATGGCTAGTGAATATAAAATTAGACATTTTAGCTGACTTTTTAAAGCATCCTGAACTATTTAATATTTTTAAAAAGAATGAAATCATATAATTTTATAGTAACCTATATTGATTAAACTACTCTTTAATTTTTTGGAGTTATTGTTTACATCATTATCTTTTGTATATATTTATCTATTTCAATGACAAAAAGGTGAACAAACAATGACAGAGGTACTCAAAAGTTCAACCAATGAACTATTCATTGTGTGAGATCTTAAAACTTACAATGCTACCAACATTTAGAAAAACAGAAAGTAAATTTTATGCTTTTTTAACTCTAAAAGAGTTAAAGACAAAACATCTGGCATTTCCCTTTATTTTGTGTGAACAAATACTCATGAACTGGTCCTATTAGAGCCTGATGCCCTGCTAAATTATTTAGCAGATGTTTTCTGCTTTCCCTCTTATTTGTATTTTTTCTTTCTGTTATATACACCCTCTTTCTTTCCCACTTTTCATTTTATAGAATTGCTTTCCCAGAGAAGTAATATGTGTGAATAAAAAATGTAATAGAACCTAACAACACTTCATAACACTTTTTATTTTCAAAATTCTTTGAAAGTCATCATTACTTCTATTATTTGATAGGTTAGTAAAATGTGGCTGTATTTTATTAAAGAATCATATTACCTGCACTTGTCACATTATTTTTTAATTTCTACTTTCTAATGGCAAATACTACGTAAAATTGGCATTGTATTTCAGTCATACAAAGTAGATGTGGTAAAACCCTATTAGGCTTCTGGTCAACTCAACCACTATGTTATATTACTCCCAAGAGCATATTCTTAATGCTGATCCCAGGCTGCTCTGGAATAACAAGTTTTCACACCTCCCATGGGAGAACATTTCATAGCAAAATTTTAGTATTAGAACATTGTCCTGGAAAATATTTAATTTAAATTTTTTCTTTCATTGTGATATGATATCTATTCATTCCTTTAAACTACTCTACTTTTGTTTTCATAAATCCTTCATTAAGTTACCTTATGACCAATCAATAAGCATTCTATCAATACAATTTCCCACAAATAATTTATATTAACTCAGCAATTCAAAGAAATGGAAAAAAAGCCTAAGTATGTATTATTCAGAACCACAGAAAAGGGACCAAATACATGATAATTAAAATTTATTTACATGGTATGTATTAAGCAGACTTATTTTGCATAGTTCTAAAAAAGAAGAGGTACATTACAAGTAAAGTAAAACAAAAATTAAATTGAATCTGAAGCATTTCTATGAAACATTGTGTTTGAAAAAATTGAAAAATTGACTTATTCATACAACAAACCAGCCCTTCTTAACACAATCTTAGACTATCTGAAGGCAATTGTTTTATATTTTCCCTAAGATTAGCTAAGAAATAAATATAAGTTTTCATTATTTAAATTGATGAATATGACAAATAAACAAGCAAGGGGAAATAAACTGGCAAACAGTTGAAATGTAACATCTAATATTATAATAAATAAAATTTCATCCAACTACACTGGATTTAGTAGAAATAGTGGTCATCAAAAAAAATTTGCAATACTAGCAGTTATAAATGACAACATTCTATAGAGACAAAGTGATCAATGAATTAAATTTTCTTAGCTAAAAATTTTCAAGAAAAAATTGTATATTGATGTAAATAATTTTAAAAATAAAAAAGAAAAATTGTGAATTGATAACTGAAGAGAGAAATGATCAAAACATTAAACTGACACAATGACATTTATGCTCCCAAATTTTTTCACACAAAAAAATCAATAATGTCATGTTTATAATTAAATATATAATATTCCTGAGCAAAAAAGAAACATGATCCTAAAATTTAAAGTTAAATACCCATTAACTCAAAATGCTTAGGTCAAAATAATCTCTTTCTATATTTAAAACATGTAATAAAGACCCTATGATGTTTGAAATTAAAATAAATTATTTTGAAATGTTCTGTTATTCACAATTCATTTATTTAGCAAACATTTACTGAGGGACTACTTTGTATGTGGTGGAGGCATTACTAGGGAATTGAATCCAGGGCCTTGCACATGCCAAGCAAGTTTCCTAACACTGAGCTTCATCCCCAGTCCCTTCTATTTTTTATTTTGAAATAGAATCTCACTAAGTTGCCCAGGCTGGCCTCCAACGCGTGACCCTCCTACATCAGCCTCCTAAATAACTGGGATTACAAGCATTCATCAACAAGTGGATATTGAGGGACATTTAATTGTCAAATTGGGATTAGTAATGTGGAGCAGATTCCTGTATAGGTGGAATTTAACATCTGTGAAACTTGTAGAGAATTGCATATTGTAATTATAATGACACTTTTTAAATAAAAAGCAAGATATAGTTTAATTAAAATGCTTTTTAAATTTTACTAGTATTTTTATAACTGTGGTTTACAACATATTTCACACAAAAAGAAAAAGGGGGGAAAAAAAACAACTTTTTCAATGGACACACCTCACAATGTTAGAAAGCATGTGAGCCAGAGAGGTACGTATATTCTCAAAACTATACACTTATATTCATTGGTAGGTTGTAAAATAAATTATACCTCTTCTCATTTTCCTTTTTATAGTAATATATGAATGCTTTTATTATGTTTTCTAATTTTATTTTTTATATTGATAAAAAGTCATATACTTCAGCATTACCATTGGGAAACTTAAACAAAAACAAAAATTAAATAAACATTTCCTCAACGACAAAAGAAAGCTATTATACATTTTCCTTTTAATTGTAAGAGAGAAGGCATCAGCAAGGTGAAGAAGTAAGACAAACTAACCTTCATCCCCTTTTCCAATAACAATAATCAGACAGCTGTCCATCAATGAAAATAAGAAAATTGCTTTAAGAAAATTTAGGAGCCCCATTAACAAACTGCAGCAACATAAAGGAGAGACAGAGAGATAGGGTAGCAAAAAAATAGTTTTATTTGTGTGCTTCAACCCATTTCCCAGGTGTGCACAATTCAGCACCAAGAGAAATCTGGACACCTAAATTTTCCATATGGGCAAAGTAAGTGAGTAACTTCCCCATGCTTTCAGAGCACTACTGAGGGGTGACTTCATTCATAACACCAAGATTGCTGCAGAGATAACAATTTCCATCAAATCTGGAGCTAGGAACCATAAAACCATAAGAAGTACAATGTCATTGGCAAAGGCAAATAGGTAGTAAAATACATAATAATATAACTATGCAATTAAGTTGCACAACTTAGTCTTAATGTAAAAGATAACAACATTAACTACAACCACAGACATATGGTAATCAACTTATAATATATACAAGATTTTAAAATGAATAGAGTGGAGTAGAAGGTAAAAGTGTAGCGGTTTTATGTACAACTAAAATTGTCATCAAATTAAAATAGACCATTATGAACAGGAGAGTCTAGAAGTAATCCCACACATCACATGAGAACACACATTAAAGAAAGGGCAATCTTCAGTAAATGGTGCTGGGAATACTGGATACATGTAGAGGAATGAGACTAGCCCTCTCTCTGTCCAGTAGCAAAAATCAACTAAAAATGAGTAAAAGATCTAATGTAAACCTAAAATATATTTTTACCTAAAAGCACAGGAATGCTTTAGGATATTGGAATAGGTAAGGATATTTTGACTAAGACCCAAAAGCACAGGAAACAAAAGCAAAAATAGACTTATGGGACTACATCAAACAAACAAAAAAAATTCTGTACAGTAAGTAGATTATCAATAGTGTAAAAGGACTTGAGAAAATGAGAGCAGTTATATATCTGACAAAGGGTTAGTATTTAAAATGCTTAATGAATTCAAACAAATCAAAAACAAAGAAGAACAAAACAGAAATAATATTAAAAAATAATCTGATTTTAAATGGGCAACAGATATAAGTAGACAATTTCTAAAGGAAGACATAAATATGAAAACAAGTATATCAAAAAATGTTCAACATCACTAATCATCAGGGAAATACAAGTAAAAATCACAATGATGTATGATCTCAAGTAAGAATGTCTATTATAAAAAAGAATAAAGATAATAAAGAAAAGGGAACCCTTGCACACATTGGTAATTGATTCATCTTCTTATGGTGAATTAATATAGCCATTATGAAAAACAGCATGGAGGTTCCTCAAAAAATTAAAATTAGAAATATTATATGATCCGGCAATTCCACTACTGGATATATGTGTAAAGGAAATGAAATGAGTATGTCAAAGAGACATTTGCACTTCCATTTTCATTGTATCACCATTCACAATAATCAAGAAATGGAAAAAAAACTAAATGTCCATCAACTGATGAATAAACAAGGAAAATCTGGTACATAAACACAATGGAATACTATATAGCTATAAGAAGAATAAAATCCTATCATTTGCAATAACAAGGATAAAATAACATCATTTTATTAAGTGAAGTAAGGCACAGAAATTTTAGTGATATATGAATTTACTCATATGTAGAATTTCTAAAAGTTCATCTTATAGGAGTTGAGAGAAGAATAGTGGTTGTCAGAGGCTGAGGGTGAAGGTTATGGAAAGATTGATTATCAAGTACTAAGTTATAGGTAGAAAAGATAAATAATTTCTATTCTATTGCACAGTAGGATAGGTATAGGTAATAATATTGTACTATAGTTCTTTTAAAAACTAACAGAAATTATTTTGAGTGATTTCATCACAAAGACATGGTAAATATTTAGGGAGATAGATATGTTTACCTAATTTGAACATCACACAATGTATGTACACATCAAAACATCACAGGAGGGGCTGGGGATGTGGCTCAAGTGATAGCGCACTCACCTGGAATGCGCGAGGCACTGGGTTGGATCCTCAGCACCACATAAAAATAAAATAAAAAGATGTTGTGTCCACCAAAAACTGAAAAATAAATATTAAAAAATTCTCTCTCTCTCTCTCTCTCTCTCTCTCTCTTTAAAAAAATCACAGGATACCTAAATATATATAATTTTATGTTAGTTTAAAAAATACTAAGATAGACCATTATAAGTACAGAAAGATGTATACAATTTTCATGGTAGCCATAAATGAAAGGTACACAAAAGATAAAGTGAAAAGAATCAAACCAAATCATTCCTAAAAAAATCATGAAATGCCAAAAGAAAAGAGCAAGAGAGAGAGTAAAATAAAATAGCAAGATAGACAGAAAATAATGAAATGGCAATAGTAAGTCCTTATTATCAATAATCATAACAAAATGGAAATAGTTGTGCTTATATAATAATCACTTTACATTACAATGAATTAAACTACCAATCAAAAAACATACAGTGCCCAAATGGATTAAAAAAGTATCCAGCGATATGAGGCATATAACAGACTCACTGTAGATATAAAGATATTCATAGTCTTAAAGTAAATGATACCTAAGAGATCAGAGTGGACATACTTATATCAAAAAAAATAGAATTATTCAAGTGAAAAGCATAGTCACTAGAGACAAAAAAAAACTATATAATGGTAAAAGTTTTGACTTAACAGAAACATATACGAATGATAATACATATCCATAGAACATTAAAACACTAAAATATACAAAACATGGACAAAGCTACAGGGTGAAATTGATAGCAATGAAATAATAGGAGACTTCAATATTACACTTAAAATAATGGATGAAAGAGTAAGCAGAATTTTGAAAGGAAAGAGCTAACTTAAACTAAGCTCTAAACTTAACCGACCTAACAAACACATACAGAACTTGCTCCCCAACAACAGCACAATACAAATTTTTCTTGAACACAATGGAACATTTTCCTGGATAGGACACATGTTAGTTCACAGCATCAAACTTAATAGTTTTAAGAAGATTGGAATTATGCCAAGTATAATCTCAGATCACAATGTAATGAAAGTAAAAATAACAAAATCACAACTGGGAAATTCACAAACATGTAAATTAAACAACATGTACTTGAATAACCACTGAAATAAAGAGGAAATCAAAAGGGAATTTTAAAAGTTCTTCAAACAAGATTGAAAATCCCAAACTTGTGTGATTCAGTGAAGGCAGTACTAAGAGGGAAGTTTATTGTGTTAAATTCCTGCAACTAATAATAAAGATCTCAAGTAAATTACCTACATTTATAGCTCAAGGAACTTTGAGAAGAAGAATAAACCATACCCAAAGCTAGCAAAAAGAAGGAAATAATAAAATTCACAGCAGAAATAGAGAATAGAAAAATAGAAAAAAAACAATGAAACTGAGTTGATTTTTTGAAAAGATAAAGTTGACAGGCCATTAGCAAGACTAAGGGGAAAAATACCTCAAATTATAAAATCAGAACTGTTAGAAAAGACAAAGCATGGATTTTAAAAAGATGATAAAGGACTATTATGAATAACTATACACAAAAATTTAGTAACCTAGAAAACAGATGTTTTCCTAGAAACATAGGACCTACCAAGGCTGTATTAGGAAGTAATAGAAAGCCTGAATAGACCAAGGAGGATATTGAATCAGTAATCAAAAGCTTCCAACAAGAAAAAGCTCAAGACCTTATGGCTCCCTGGATAGATTCTAACAAATGTCCAAACATTAGAAGAGACAATACTTCTAAATTCATATTATAAGGTCTGCATCACTGACCCCAAGCCAGCCAAAAATACTTCAAGAAAACTACAGGCCAATACCTCTGGATGAACATACACATGAAAAGCCTCAATAAAATATTAGTTAAAGGGCAGAAATGATCCTTTACCACAGTCAAGTGGAATTTATCTCTGAGATGCCAGGATAATTCAACATGAGAATCAGTCAAAGTGATATACAACATTAATAGAATGAAAGGAAAATGAAAACCCATGATCATCTCACTAGATGCAAAAAAAAAATTGTTTGACAATTCAACATCTTTTCATGATTAAAAACTCATTATATATATATATAGTATAAACTCATTTTACATATATAAACTCATTTTATATAAAATGAGTTTATACTTGGCATAAAACAGATATAAGAGAAACTTACCTTTACACAATAAATTCCATATATGAAAAACATATACTTAACATCATAATCAATGAAGAAAATCCATTTTTTCCTTCTGGAACAAAGCAAGAATGCCAACTCTAATCACTCCTATTCAGCATAGCACTAGAAATCCTAGCCAGAACCATCAGTCATGAAAATAAATAAATAAATAAACAAACAAACAAATAAATAAATAAATAAGCAAGCACCTAAATTCAAAGGAAAGAGGTAAGATTACCTCTGTTTGCAGATCACATGATTTACTTGCAAAATCCTAAAGACTATACAAAATTGCAAGTATTAATAAAACAAATTTAGTCAAATTACAAGATGCAAAACTAACATACAAAAAAATCAGTGGTGTTTTCTTACATAAACAGTAAAATATCTAAAAGAGAAATTAAGAAACAATACCATTTATATTAGCAACAACAACAAATGTACTTACAAATAAATTAAGAAGATGAAAGATTTATACACTGAAAATTATAAATCATTGATGAAAAAAATTTTTAAAAGGCAAATTCATGGAAAGCCATCCTGTGTTCATGAATTTAAAGAATTTGCATTATTAAAATGTCCATATTACCCAAAGCAATCTGCAAAGTCAATTTGATACATATCAAAACTCCTATGGCATTTTTTACAAAAGTAGAAAAAAATCCCTAAAAATCATAATGAATCACAAAGACCCTGAATAGCCAAAGCAATATTAAGAAAAAACGAAAGTTACTTTATAATATAGTTATATCACAAAACTATAGTAATCAAAACAGTACAGTGCTGATATAAAAACAAACATTAAACAGACTAGAGAACCCAGAAATAAACATATATATTTTGTGGTGTGAGGGATACCAGGGATTGAACTCATGCACTCAGCCACACCCAGCCCCATTTTGTATTTTATTTAGAAACAGGGTCTCACTGAGTTCCTTAGTGCCTTGCTTTTGCTGAGGCTGGCTTTGAACTCATAATCCTCCTGCCTCAGCCTCCTGAGCCATTGGGATTATAGTCGGCAACCCATCTATTTTTGGTCAACCAATGTTTTACAAGGATATCAAGAAAACACAATGTGAAAATGATAGTCTCTTCAACTAATAGTGCTAGAAAAACTGTATATGATGTGATGGGGAAAAAAAAAGGAAAGAAAAGTTGGGCACGGTGGCACATGCTTGTAAACTCAACAGTTTAGGAGGCTGAAACAGGAGCATCTTGAGTTCTAAACCAGCCTCAGCAAAAGCGAGGTGCTAAGCAACTCAGTGGGAATCTGTCTCTAAATAAAATACAAAATAGGGCTGTGGGTGTGACTCAGTTGTGAAGTGGCCCTGAGTTCAATCCCCAGTATCCCTCAGAGAGAAAGAGATAAAAAATATAAAGGAAAGAAAAAAAGAAGAAGAAATTGAACCACTATCACATATCATACACAAAAATTAACTTGAAATGGATTAGAGAATTCAACATAAAACTTGTAACTGTATAAATCCTAAAGGAGAAACTTTTTGGCAGTGATCTTGGCCATATATTTTTTGTATGACACAAATAGCACAGACCACTAAACCAAGAATCAGTAAATGGTATTACATCAGACTAAAAACTTTGGTATAGCAAAGAAACAAACAATAAAATAAAAAGGCAACCTAATTGATGAGAGAAAGCATTTGGAAACCATGAACCTGGTACAAGATTAATACCCAAAAATACAAAACCAAATACTTGATGCCAAAAACACAAGTAGTTGGATTGGAAAATGGGCAAAGAACATAAATAAACATCTCAAATGAATATAAATTCAGATGGCAAATAGACATATAAAAAATTGCTCAACATCTCTAATCATCAGGAAAATGAAAATCAAAACCACACAGATATATACCTCATACTCTGTTAAAATGACTATAATAAAAAAAAATAAGAAGTGGTGAGAATGTGGGAAAAGGAAACTCTTCTGCACTATTTTCAAAAGAACCTTCCCAGTTCACTAGTCCTTTCTCTGCTTCCCATTGTTTTAATCTATGTCAGGTTTCCACCTACTTGAGACCACTAAAATTGCTCAGGTCACTATCTAGGATACTAATTGCCAAATTCAACTGGATGCTCTTACTTCTTTTATCAGTCAATAACTCTGCAGCATTTGATTATATTTTTTAAAGTTTTTCAGTTTTTATTATATATGGCTATTTTCTCCTGATTCTAATTCAAGTTACTGACAATTCCTTTTCAGTCTCATTTGTTGCTCTCATCACATCTTTCTTCCTGATTTATTGTCAAGTGAAACACAATTGCAAAAACAGGATGCATATTATTGACTCATTTCTGATCTGTAGAAAGATATATATTAATCTATTTGGTACTGGGAATTGAACCCAGGCTCTTTTTACCACTGAGTTATATCCCAGCCCTTTAAATATTTTATTTTGAGACATAGTCTCACTTAGTTGCTGAGACTGGCCTCTAACTCACCATCTTCCTTGCCTCAGCCTCCCGAGTTGGTGGGATTACAGGCATGTGCCACTGCACCCAGCTATTAGGTATACATTGATAGACATAAATATTCAAAGTATACTCATGTAAATTGTATTGTAAGTCTGAAAAAGATTATGAATATCAAAATATATTAGGAAGCAGTAGCGATGATCTGGGTGAATTTAGTTCAATTCTATAGTTTCTAAATGTTCTCTTATCTGCCACATATGACTTTTAAAACTGGAGAATTAATATATTAAACAATTATGCTTATATATTTCTCAAATAGACTTACATATTAATTCCCAAACTGCTCTTCAAGCCCAGTTCTTTTCCATGACATGGATGTCCCAGAGTCAAATTCACTTCTCACTACCATTCCTCTTTTAATCTCCGAATCATACTTTTCCCTAGATAAGTACTTTGTTGCTGCTATGTCTTTACAAATGTAGAGTTCCCAAGTGGAATGCTTCATAAATTATTCATGTTTCTATCCCTGGCATAAAGCATGCATTATGTCTTATAAAAAAGTTACTGATATTATTTGAGTGAATAAACTAAAGGCATTAATTTTTATTCCTTATGTTTTAAAGAATTATTAAAGTTTTTTAATTGGATAGTAACATGCTTGGATTTATAATTTAAGTTTAATCTCCATGTATAGTCCATGTATAGTCATTTTCTGTTTAACAATGCAGATACATTCTGAGAAATGTGACATTAAGTGATTTCCTTTCTATATAAATATCATAGAGTAAGCTTACATAGGTCTAGATGGCATAGGATAATCACTTGAAGTGGCCTCTGGGTGGAAACAAGAGACATAATAAGAAATATGTGAAGTGGCTGCTAGTATAAAATGGCATGAGTTTTACAGTAAACATGTTTACAAGTAGAAACATCCTGTAAAACAACAAAAAGTAGAACAGTGAAGACATAAATCAATAGCATAGCTACTTATTGTCAGTAAGTTCTGTACATAATTGTATGTGCTACACATTCATTCAACTGGCAGAACAGAATTGTTTGTATCACCACCATAAACACATGAACAATGCATTGCACTAAAATGATAGGGTAGAATCTTTTCAGCTTCACTGTAATCTTGGTGAACCACTAGAGTATTTGTTGTCATTGACCAAAACATTGTTATGTAGTCATTATTTTAAAAATGAAATGAAAACACAGAGTTTAGAAGACAGAAGTATAAAAAGTCACAAAAATTAGCATCAATGGTAGAAACTTTCCTTTGTTCCTTAAGGAACAGCAAAAACAAAAAACCCACATTCTTTATTCACTTGCTTTTTAAAAAAAATTATTTATTTTAGCTTTATTTTATTTATTTGCTGAGGATCAAATCCAGGGTCTCACACATGCTAGGTGAGCACTCTACCACCAAGCCACAAACCCAGCCTTATACTTCTTTATTTTTTTTAATTAGTTACACATGATAGTACAATGATTTTGACATATCATACATTTGAATCAAATTGGGTATAATTTCTCATTTTTCTGAGTGTACAGGTTGCAGAATCACATTAGTTATACAGTCATATATATATACATACAGCAATACTAGTGTCTATTTTATTCTGTTGCCCTTCCTTTACCCCCATTCCCCTCCCCTCCCCTCCCATCACTTCTCCACATTATTTAGTATAACTGGTTTTTAGTGATTCTAAAATGAATCTTTGCTGCCATCTTGTGGAAAGAAAACAATATTTAGATTTTTATATCACCAGGTTTTTCAAGAGTTACAGTCTATAGTTATCTCTATTATTTAAGTTCTTCATTATTTAAAAAGAAATTTGAAAATTAACACAAACATCTAAGAGCATTCCTTCTGCTGCTTTCAAGATAACTCAGTATTTTTCTACAAAGCCTTTTTATTTATATCCTTTTGAATAAATATTATTTATAATTTTAACATAAATATTTCTAAGCTCATTTTTGTTCAGTTTTGCTCCAAATGCTACAGGTTAAAGAAAAACTTCGATTATATTTGTGAATTTACTTATCAAATTCCTTTATTATTGAATACATATAAATTCATTTATTCAATACATATTTATTAAATGCCTATTTTATGCCTGTCTTTGCTATAAGCACTCAAGATATAAAAATATAATAATAGCAAAAATAGAGAGAAAAATACATGTCTTTTAGAACTAATAATTTAGTGAGACATATGAGGTAGATTTCCATGACCTTATATGCTTTTAAAACTTTCTTGTTTGGGGCTGGAGCTATGGCTCAGTGATAGAGCATTTACCTGTCATGTATGAGATGCTGGGTTTGATTCTTAGCACCATATAAAAATTATAATAAAGTTCCACAAACAACTAGTAAAATATTTTTTTAAAAAAACTTGCTTTTTCCCACAATAACAAATTGCACAAGTTCCTAGTATAGAATAAAAATACAGAAAAAAATGCCCATAAAATAGGACTTTTTTGAGACAATATAGTTTAGAATTCTCAAAAACTAACATAAAATACTGCAGAAAATACAAGTGTTAGTGATTTTCAGTATTGACGGGATTATAGAAAATATAGTATAACTAAATGAATTAGCAATAAATTTCAATAATTTGGCTCATTATTTCAATCTAAAGAAAACAGGCCTTTTGACATTCATATGTACCATCTGAAGAACTATGGCATAATGAAGATTGAAATGGTTTAGAATAACCAGAACACTAAGTTGGCAGAAGATTGTACCATTTTATGTTTACTTCTCCTCCTCTCACTTCCAGTGTGATAATTATTAGAAAGATTTGAGAGAAGATGGTGGGCTAGAGGGAGGCAGCATTCTGTGTTACTCGGTGATCCAGATCTCACCTAGTCAAAATACTGCATCTCTGAGAGTGTTAGAGGACCCCTATACAGCTGCTTTCAGGAGATATCACAAGCACTATGACCCCTGTGCAGGGCTCTGAGCCTCAGCATTCAAGTAGGACTCTGGAACTCCTGGCTCCAAAAACCCAAAGCCCGAAGTTCTAGCTCACACAGGACTCACGAGCATCTTACTAGAATCACCTATCAGTACCTCTACAGAACTCTCTGACTTCACTCCACTCCCACGCAGGTCACTCAGCTGCTACTTACCCACAGCAAAATGCCTCCATCTTGGATCACTTTTCTTGCCATATTTGGTGGGGGCAGCTCCAAGATCGGATCTCCATTTGGCCAGGTACCAGGTTTCCAATTTCCCCTCTCCCCAGCAGCGATAACTCAACACACTAACTACCCAACACAAAACAGCTCTCAGTTGGACAGGTGTGCAGTGCAGTGCGACCAGGGCACTGGCCACCTGGTGTGAGGTATGGTGTGAGAGGTCCCGCAATTGTAATTGGGAACTGCTAAGGGAGAGGGAGACGGAGCTAAAATTTGGAGCCCAACAGAGAGACCAGGAACTGGGCAATCACCAGGCAAGATAGGGAGACAGTACCAGGCACCCAAGTCATACAAGCAGTCCCAAAAAGAATGCCATGAGGTGCAGTGTCCCTGCAGGGACTGGCAGATGCCACTCCTCACTTCTAGGAGCCCTACACTAGGACCAGTCTTCCTACCATTGTTACCTCCACCATCCTGAGGGCAGAGACACCAGCTTACAACAGAAAACACCACCTACTGAATGGGAAGAGAAACAGAAAAGATACATATCTCTAAAACTAGCAACAACCCTGATTTCTTTCTTTGAGTATTTTTTTTTCCTCTTTCACTTCTACACCTCTATCCTCCGGCCCTCACATCCCCAACATATGTGAAACCAAGAACTTTGCATGAAATATGACTTTGAGGACTGAGTCATCTGAATAACAGAACATAGAGGTGTTGAATATGCCCTTTTTTTCTTCTTTTATTTTTTCTTCTTTCATTTTTCTTTCCCCCTCCAAATTTTACTATTTTAACATCCTGCATTTTTCTAAATACATATGTTTGTTTTATGTACTCTACTGTCTTCCCATGTACTTGTCTATCCCAAATTACTTCCTGTCAATTCTCTTGCTACTAACCCTCTTCATCAATTCTCTTTTACACTTCCTAAGATATATTAACTCTATATTCTATCATTCTACCTTCTCGGCATATCATCCTATACCCCACCCCTAGTTCATTGTCAACCATCAGAAACTGTAAACATTTTAACAAAACTACTGATTATATTTTAGATAATCATTTAATCCAACATTTCTGTACATTAAGACTAAAGTGTAAATGTCTTAATAGCAACAGATTGTTCATAGGTGGTATATTGTTGATATTGGGAACTGTTAACATTGTCCTCCCCAAAAAAGGAGGGATCTTGGAACCCTACAATAGCACTAAAAATCTATAGGATAAAACCAATAACACCCAAGACCCACAGAGCTTGAAAGGAAGACACAGGAGCAACATGAAAAGAAAAGGGAACAAAGTGTCCAAAACAAATCAAGACAACACATCATTACAATCATTGGCAGACACAGCAGAAGAAATGACAGAGAAGGGTTTCAGGATATACACAGTTGAAATGTTCTGTGAACTCAAAGAAGATACAAGAGAGCAAATACAGGCAGTGAAAGATCACCTCAACAAGAAGCTACAAAAATTACAGGAAGCAAAAGATGACCTCAACAGGGAAATTAAAAAAAAAATAACAAGCTCAAATGAAAGCATCACCAACAGACTAGACCATTTGGAAGATAGGACATCAGACAATGAAGACAAAATATGTAATCTTGAAAAAAACATAGACCACAGACTGGTAATGGTAAGAAACCATAAGCAGAACATTCAAGAAATATGGGAGAGCATAAAGAGACCAAATTTAAGAGTTATTGGGATAGAGGAAGTCATAGAGATCCAAACCAAAGGAATGAACAATCTATTCAATGAAATAATATCAGAAAACTTTCCAAACATGAAGAATGTATTGGAAATACAAATTCAAGAAGCCTACAGGATGCTGAATGTACAAAATCACAACAGATCCACACCAAGGCATATTATAATAAAAATGCACAACATACAAATAAGGAGAGAATTTTAAAAGTCACGAGAAAGGAATCAGTTTACATATAGGGGAAAACCAATTAGGATAATGGCAGATTTTTCAACACAGACCCTAAAAGCTAGAAGATCTTGGAACATTTATCAAGCTCTGAAAAAAAATGGGTGCCAACCAAGAATTTTGTATCCGGCAAAATTAAGCTTTAGATTTGAAGATGAAATAAAAACCTTCCATGATAAACAAGAGGTAAAAGAATTTATAACTAGAAAACCAGCACTACAAAACATCCTTGCAAAAATATTCCATGAAGAAAAAACAAAAAACAACAATGAAAAATCAGCAGAGGGAGGTAGTACCCTATAGGAAAAATTAATCAAAGAAAAAAATCAAGTGAAGTTAAATAACAAAAATAAACAAATATTGCTGGGAATACAAACCATGTCTCAATAATAACTCTGAATGTTAATGGCTTAAACTCACCACTCAAAATACATAGGCTAACAGATTGGATTTAAAAAATACCCAACAATATGTTGCCTCCAGGATATTCATATGATAGGAAAACACATACAAAAACTGAAGGTGAAAGGTTGGGAAAAATCATAGCACAGACATGGACTGCAGAAGCAAACAGAGGTTTCCATCCTCATATCAAATAAAGTAGACTGCAAACCAAAGTTGATAAAAAAATAAATAAAGATGGACATTACATACTGCTCAAGGGAATCATACACCAATAAGACATAACAATCATAAATCTATATGCCCCAAACCATGGTGCAGCTACATTCATAAAACAAACTCTTCTCAATTTAAGAGTCAAATTGACCACAACACAATAATCTTGGTGACTTTAACACACCTCTCTCACCACTGGATAGATCTTCCAAACAAAAGATGAATAAAGAAACTATAGATCTCAATAATACAATCAATAACTTAGACTTAACTGACATATATAGAATATTTCAACCTGCATCAAGCTGATACACTTTCTTCTCGGGAGCACATGGATCCTTCTCTAAAATAGAACATACAATATGCCACAAAGCAACTCTTGGTGCTTTGAAAAAATAAAGTCAGTGCTTTGAAAAAATAAATAAAATTAACAGACCTTTAGCTATGCTAACAAAGAGAAAAAGAGAAAAAACTCAAATTACCAGCATACATGATGAAAAAGGTAATATCACAACAGAGACTACACAAATATAGAGGATAATTAGAAATTATTTTGAAAACTTGTACTCCAATAAAATAGAAGACATTCTTAAGTCATGATTTCCCGAGTTTGAACCAGGAAGATATACACAATTTAAACAAATCAATATCAAGTAATGAAATAGAAGACACCATCAGAAGCCTACCAACCAAGAAAAGTCCAGGACTGGATGGATACACAGCCAAGTTCTACAAGACCTTTAAAGAAAAACTAATACCAATACTCTTCAACTTATTTCAGGAAATAGAAAAAGAGGGAGCACTTCAAAACTCATTCTATGAGGCCAATATCACCCTGATTCCAAAACCAGGCAAAGACATATCAAAGAAAAAAAACTTTAGACCAATATCTCTAATGAACATAGATGCAAAAATTTTCAATCAAATTCTGGCAAATCAAATAAGAAACATATCAAAAAGATCATGCACCATGATCAAGTGGGATTCATCCCAGTGATGCAAGTTTGGTTCAACATACAGAAATAAATATAATTCATCTCATCAATAGACTTAAAGATAAGAATCATATGATCATCTCAATAGATGCAGAAAAAGCATTTGAAAAAATATAGAATCACTTCATTTTCAAAACACTAGAAAAATTAGGTATAACAGGAACATATCTCAACATTGTAAAGGCTACCTATGCTAAACCCCAGGCCAACATCATTCTCAATGGAGAAAAATTGAAGGCATTCCCTCTAAAAACTGGAACAAGACAGGGATCTCCTCTTTCACCACTTCTATTTAGATCTTGAAACACTGGCCAGAGCAATTAGACAAAAGAAATTAAAGGGAAATGTATAGGAAAAAAATAACTTAAATTAGCACGATTTGCTGACTATATGATTCTATACCCAGAAGACCCAAAAACTCCACCAAAAAACTTCCAGAACTAGAAAATGAAATCAGCATAGTAGCAGGATATAAAATCAAGACCCATAAATCAAAGACATTTTGAATATTAGTGACAAATCCTCTGAGAAAGAAATGAGGAAAACTACCCCATTTACAAAAGCCTCAAATAAAATAAAATACTTGGAAATCAACTTAATTAAAGAGGTGAAAGATCTATGCAATGAAAACTACAGAACCCTAAAGAAAGAAATCAAAGAAGACCTTAGAAGATGGAAAGATCTATCTTGCTCTTGGATGGGCAGAATTTATATTATCAAAGTGACCATACTACCAAAAGCACTATACAAATTTAATGCAATTCCAATCAAAATCCCAATAGCATTCCTCATAGAAAGAGAAAAAGTAATCAGGAAATTTATCTGGAAAAATAAGAGACCCAGAATAGCTAAATCAATCCTTAGCAGGAAGAGTAAAGTAGGTGGCATCACTATACCAGAACTTAAACAATACTACAGAGCAATAGTAACAAAAACAGTATGGTATTGGAACCAAAACAAACTGGTAGATCAATGCATAGAATAGAGGACACAGAGACTAACCCACAAAATTACAACTACCTTATATTAGACAAAGGTGCCAAGAACATGCTTTAGAGAAAATGGTGCAACAAATAGTGCTGGGAAAAATGGAAATCCATATGCAACCAAATGAAATTAAACCCCATCTCTCACCATGTACACAACTCAACTCAAAGTTGATCAAAGACCCAGGAAGTAAACCAGAGTTTTTGTGTCTAATAGAAGAAAAAGTAGGCCCTAATCTTCATCATGTGGGATTAGGCTCCAACTTCCTTAATAAGACTCCTTTGGCATAATAATTAAAATTAAGAATCAATAAATGGGATGAACTCAAACTAAAAAGTTCCTTCTCAGAAAAAGAAACAATCTGTGAAGTGAATAGAGCCTACATCTTGGGAGCAAATATTTATCCCCTCACACATCAGGTAGAGCACTAATCTCTAGGGTCTATAAAGAACTCAAAAAGCTAAGCACCAAAAAAATAAATAACCCAATCAATAAATGGGCCAACGACCTGAACAGACACCTCTCAGAAGATGATGTACAATCAATCAACAAATATATGAAAAAAGTGTTCATCATCTCTAGCAATTAGAGAAATGCAAATCAAAACTACTCTAAGACTTCATCTCACTCCAGTTAGAATGGCAACTATTAAGAACGCAAATAACAAAGTGTTAGGATGTTGGGAAAAAGGCACACTCATACATTGCTGGTAGGACTGTAAATTGGTACAGCCAATATGGGAAGCAGTATGGAAATTCCTTGGAAAACTGTAAATGGAAGCAACCACAACTTGACCCAGCTATCCCTCTCCTCAGTCTATATTCAAAGAACTTAAAAACAGCATACTAATGGGACACAGCCACATTGTGTTTATAGCGGCACAATTCACAATACCTAAACTGTGGAACCAACCTAGATGCCCTTTAGTAGATGAATGGATTAAAAAAATATGGCATTTATATACAATAGAATATTACTCAGTAATAAAAGAGAATAAAATCATGGCATTTGCAGGTACATGGATGGCGTTGGAGAAGATAATACTAAGTGAAGTTAGACAATCCCCAGAAAACAAATGCTGAATGTTTTTCTCTGATATAAGGAGGCTGATTCATACTGTGGTGGGGGCGGGGAGCATGGGAGGAATAGAGGAAGAGGAGTGGCAGAGATAAGGCAGAGGAGTGGGAAGGTAAGGGAGGGGGCAATGGGTTAGCAAGGATGGTGGAATGTAATGGACCCATTATCCAAAGTGCATGAATGAAGACACGAATTGGGGTGAACATACTTTATATACAACCAGAGATATGAAAAATCATGTTGTATATGTATAATAAGAATTGTAATGCTTTCTGCTGTCATTTATTTTTAAAAAATCAATTAAAATTTTTTAAGTTTAAAAAAAAGAAAGAAAAAAAGATTAGATGTACCAGGCATTTTACATGTTGATACCTGAGAAGCCTGGGAGTAGAAGGAGAAATGTACATAATGCAGATAAAAAGAGACATTGTCACATACACTACACACTTACTATTGAAAAATAGTGACCAAGAGCATATGGGGCAAAAATCCTGTATGATCCTCACTTCTTTTGTGGAGCTATTAAAATAAGAAGATCATCTTAGATGGAAAATAAAATTTTAAAAAAGCAAAAAATGAGACTTTTATCATAGGAAAATATTTTACAATTTTAATATGATATTTTAATGAATTATTTCTGTAAGTATTTCTGACTGTTGAGTAAGATCATATATGGATAATTTGGACTCTATGGGTAAAAATGTACTATGCAAATAACTGCCTATATGTGCTTATATGTGTGTACATGTACATGTACTAAAAAGCAAAAATATACATATGTGTTTTTTAAATATAGTTTATTGTTACCAGTATTTATTTTTACTGTTTATGCTTTAGTTTTTTTCTTGGTTTCTAGGGAAGTGTTTAAATGTATTGTTTGTATTTTTTTATTTTTTTAAATTGAAAGTCTAAATATTTCAAGAGCTAAGGCAATCCAAGTTTCTTAATAACTTTGTTTCAAGATATTGATTTTTTTAATATGAAAATTTTGGTAGAACAGTTTACAAGATACACAAGAAGAATACCAATAGCCCAAGAAACAAAGGACCTGAATCCACATTTCTCAAAGGAAGACAAACAAATGCCCAGCGGATGCAAAAAGCACAATAATTAAAATCAGCCTTACTCTCATCAGGAAATGCAAATTGAAACCACAATGTGGTATCACCTCATATTTTTTAGAATAAGTACACTTGTACATACTTGTAGATAACAACAAAGGATAACAAGTGTTGATATGGTTTTGAAAAAAGTAGAACCCTTTTATACTGTTAGTGGGTATGCAAACTGGTATAACCACTGTGAAAAACAATATGGAGGTTCCTCAAAAAATTAAAAATAGGCCAGGCCCAGTGACTGGTGGCCAGTAATCCTAGCAGCTCAGGAGGCTAAAGCAGGAGGATCATGAATTTGAAGCCAGCCTTAGCAACATAGCGTGATCATGTCTCAAAATAAAAAATAATAAATGAGTTAGGGATGTAGCTCAGTAGCTAAGCACCCCTGGGTTCAAGTCCCTGTTCAAAAGCAAAAACAAAATATTAAAAAAATAACTATCATACGATCCATAAACCCTTCTGCTGGATATATATACAAAGAAAATAAAATTAGGCATATATACACTACCATATTAATTGTAGCAAAATTCACAATAGCCAAGATATGAAAATAAGTTGTGCCCTCATCAACAACTGAACACAAACAATGTTTGAGATTTATATATACACACACATTAAACTATTATTTAGTCTTTAAAAAGAAGAAAATTTTACTACTTGAGACCACATAAATGAATTTATAGACTATTATTCTAAGGGAAATAAAGAAGGTAAAAAGACAAACACTGGTGCTGGGAATGTTGCTCAGTGTAGAACATGTGTCTAACATGTGCAAGACCATAATAGGTTCAATCTCCAGCACTGGGAAAAAAAATTACTGCATAATTTCACATGTAGAATCTAAAATAGTGGAACTCTTAGTAGCAGAAAGAAATAGACTGGTAGATATCAGGGTGAAGAAATGGCCAAACAGTACAGTTCAAATATGCAAAATTAATATCTTCTGGAGAACTAATATATAACATGGTAACTATACTTAAAAATACTTTATTAAATAATTGAAATTTGCTAAAAGAGTAGATCCTCATTGTTCTCACACACACCCAAAAGGTGTGAAGTGATAGATATGATAATTAGCTTGATTATGGAAAGCACTTCTCAGTGTAGTGATAGAACCTTTCTGATGCAGTTGGTTACTTAAGGAACAGCAAATAACAAAACAGAGAAGAAAACCCAAATGTATATTAATATATACATTTGACATGTATTGAAAATAGATGTATATTGGAACATCATGTCGTTCACTTTGAATATATACAATTTTTGTTAGTTAATTATGCCTTAATGAAGGTGGGGAAAATCTTACAAAGTAAACTTCAGGCCCAGAAGGCTCCACTAGAAATTTTACAAAACATCTAAGAAAGAGTCAAGGGCACTGTGCTATGGGTTCCTCTCTTACCCTTGCAAGAGTTCTGTTTCTATCTTCACACTTGAATAAATCATATTCCTTTCACTCTTGCAAAAAAAAGAAAAAGAGTCATTTTTTATTAACTTTTCCAAAATTGAAGATAAATGAATACCCATTTAGAAAAACAAGAGACATTATAAGAAAACTACAGATCAATCTCCCTCATGAACACAAATACAACAATTCCTCAGAGTATGTGAGCAAATCAAATTCAGCTATATATAAAAAGGTAATATCATGACTAAGTGGAGTTTACCCTAAGAATATAAGGTTGGTACAACATTCAAAAGTCAACATTTAATTCACATACTAATAAATTTGAAAAGAAAATCCATATGATCATCTCAATATATGTAAAAAAGCATTTTACAAAATCCAATATACATTCATGATAAAATGTACTGCCAAATAAGAACTGATGAGAAATTCTTCAGCTGGATAAAGCACTAAAATCTTAAGAGTAAAAATGATAGTTAATAGTGAAAGACTAAATGTTTTCCCTACAAAGCAAGTATATCAGCCCTCACCACTTCTATTTAATGTTATGATAGAGATTCTAGCTAGCGCAACACTAAGAAAAGAAATAAGACATCCATATTGGAAAGAAAGATGTTAAACTGTCTCTGATCTCAGAGAGCATGATTATCTATGAAGAAAACCAAACACAATCTACATAAAGTACTTGCCACTGATGGGTGAAATGAGGTTTGGGGACAGGAGATCAAAACACAAAACTCAATTGCATTTCTGATGCTAGCAAGAAATAGAAAATATAAAAATTGTATCCTTATAATCACATTCAAAAATTGGGATATTCAGGAATAAACTTTACAAAAGATACACAAGATTTGTTAAGTGAAAGCTTCAAGATGTTTCTAAGAGTAATTAAAGATCACCTAAATAAGAGGAAAAATATAGTATATCTGGTGGGAAATTCCCAATGTTGTTATGGTTTTAATTCACCCCACATTACCAAGATTCAACACAATGCCAATCAAAAATCTTAGCAAGCTATCTTTTAGCACTAAAAATCAGATTCTAAAAACCCATGTGAAAATGCAATGAGTGTAAAATAGGCAAAACAACTTGATAAAGAATATTAAAGAAAAAAATAAAGGATTCAAAATTTATTATAACTGCATATCTATCAGAATGACTAAAATTTTAAAAGTATTTTGAGAGTATAAAATGCTGAAATGGATTTGAAGAAATAAAATCACCAACTCATGGCTGGTGGAAATATAAAATGGTATAGCACTCTACAAAAGAGTGTGGCACTATCCTACTTAACTAAAACATGCTAACCATTTGATCCAGTAACTGCTTTCCAGGCCATGTATCCTGGAGAAATGAAAACTTATTCTCACACAAAAACCTTTCTGTGAATGTTCATAGCAATTTTACTTATAATTCAAAAACCTGAAATCAGCCCAGATATTTTTCTACAGATAAAACAAAACTGTAGTTTGTATTTAGTATAAGATATACACTTAGAAATAAAAATACACAGACACACAAGTTGGGTCTACTCCAGGGAATTAAGTTGAATGAAAAAAATCAGTTCCAAAAGGTTAACTGTGGTGAGCCGCCTCTGCCGCTTATGCAGATTATGGTCACCATTACAAGATGGCGCTGGCTCCGCTGTGGTTTGTGACAAACAACTCCTTATTTGGGAGAGTTGGCGCATGGCTTTTCAGCACCCTATGAGAAAGTTCCACGTGGCAGCTTCGCATTGGGGCTTGAGATGCTATATTAAGGCTGGGAGGGGCATCCGAGGGATTAGTAGAAGAAATATCAAGGGCCTAAATAAACCGCTGAAAGAAGATTCCCGAGTTGCGTCTTCCTTGCGGGCAAGGGGTCGCGAAACTGCATAATTGCAAACATTTGAACTCCATTTTAGAACATTAAATTTTAAAATTTTAATAGAGGAGAATAGTGATTGTCAGGGACTGGAAACCGGGTGTAGTGTGGGGAAGTAGTTAATGGAGTCATTCAGTATTTTGACTATAGTAGTAAAACTGGATAAAACTTAATAAACTTACATACACATGTATAAATAAAACTGGGAGAGATCAAATAGCATCAATTTACCATGCCAAAATCAAAATCCTAATTATAATATTATAGTTAGCAAAAATGTTACCATGGGAAAAAACTGAAAAGTATACAAAAGATTGTCCTGTTTGTTTCTTTTTATTGCATGCAAATTTATAATTCTTCAATACAAATTCAATTACAAAAATGTCACTCGGTTATAGTAATAGTGTATACTTCATTTTCTATGCCTGTCTAAATGTAGACAAAAATAAATCAATAGAGTTCTTAAAATACAGCATATATTTTATCTGTAGTTAATTGAATTAATGATATAACTTTTACAGCTTTAATTACTCTTTATAATAGTAATTAAATAGTTTCTATTTGCCTCACCCATTCTAGATTTTATTTTCTTCTTTTTCTTGCATTCTTCTGATTTTTTTAAATTATTTGGTTTTCCCTCTCTTAGTTTAGAAGTTATATATTATACTTCTGTTAGTGGTCACCCTAGAACCTTTATTCCCAACGTTTCAATCTCAAACTAATAAGTGCTTTCTGTATATCCAGAGAATGCAATGACCTGAGAAGATTATAATTCCCTTCCAGTGTATATTTTATTGCTATCTCTAATATAAATTCAACCAACCTAGTTACTTTATTCTCCACAAGATCATATTATTATTTATTTATAGGTCAATACTCATTTTTATTTACTCACATAATTATAATTTTTATTGTTCTTCCTTCTTGATGCAGCTCTGACCTTCCTCTGGGAATATATTTTGTATGAAGAACCTCCTTTTCTTTTATTTTCTTTGATAAGGATCTGTTTTGGGAAACACATATTTGTAGGACACTAATAACATTTGTTACATATCCTATGGATATAATTTTATATTTTCAGGTTTTTCTGAGGTACACTAGATATGGAGTTGCTCTGTGGTACTGTGTCTTCACCTTCAACATAATTACAATGTCAAATACTTTTGAAAAGTTCTTATATGAATTTCACTCCTTTCAATATCATGTTGTTGATACATATTCTCATTATATCCTACCTAATAATACTATAAGATTTAAAATTGTTTTTAATCACATAGGTGCAAATCAAATTAATGTGGTTACAATTTCTCTCTCTCCCTTCCTCTCTCTCTTTCCCCAACCCCCCTTCTCCCTCTGTATCTCTTTGTGGAAATAGAGATAGAACCCAGGGGTGCTCTCCCACTAAGCTAACAACCCAAGCAACCCCCTTTTTTGATACAGGATTCTCTTAAGTTGCTTAGTGCCTCGATAAATTGCTGAGACAGACTTCCAACCTATGATCCTCCTGCCACAGCCTCCAGAGTTACTGGGATAACAGTTATGTGCCACCATTCACAGCACAATTTCTCTTGCTATAGATGAAGTGAGCAACATTTACTTGACTAATTTTTGGCACTCGTTATTATGAATCACTACTCATAGGTAGACAATCTGCTCTTTCAAGGTGCTTACAATCCCTTCCCCTTTTCTGACTTAGGGAATTTTTCTGGGATTATAGTTTTTAGCTTCACTTCTATTCCCCTGTTTGGGTTTTAATCTCCAGGAACATTGTGCTTAACTTTAAACGTTCAATCTCAAAATCCTTTGAATCTTTTCATTCCTTTCTGATATTTTAATTGCATCTTATCACCTTCTATTTCTATTCAGGAATTATTGGTTGTGCTTATTTGCTTATGAATTCCTTATCTTTAATGTATTTTGTTATTGTTGTTATTTGGGGCTTTTTTGAGGTGCTAGGGATTGAACCCAGGATTTTATGCAGGCTAGGAAAGCATTATATCATTAAGTCACAACAACACCTCTCATTAAGTGTCTTTTTAAAAAATTCTCTTCTATCAAATTGGCATATTTTTACTAATGCATTATAATTACACATAATATTTGGTTCATTTTTGGCATAATAATACAAGCAGGAAATATAATCTGCTCCATTTCAGCCCCAAATATTTCCCTTTTCTCTCTCCTCTTCCCTCTCCCTATTTCCTTTTCTCTACTGATCTTTCTTCTATTTATTTATGTTTTTTTAAAGTAGTATATTATGGGTATATAAAAAGATGAAAATTCACTGTGGTTTATTCATATTAGGACACTGGAAAGTTTGATCTGATTCATTCCAAGTTTCTCCCTTTGCCCATCTCTCCTCCCTCTCTCTCAATCCTCTTCCTCTACTACACTAATGTGTCTCCTATTTTCATGGGATTCCCCCTCCACACACACACTTTTTTTTCTTTTTCCTTTTTATTTTCCCATTATCTTTATCTAGCTATCACATATAAGAAAAAACATTCAGCCTTTGGCTTTGAGTCTGGCTTATTTCACTTAGCATTAAGTTCTCTAGTTCTATCCATTTACCATTAAATCCTATAATTTCATTCTTCTGTGTGGCTTAGTAATACTCCATTGTGTATGTATACCACATTTTCTTTATTCATTTATCTGTTGATGGGCACCTATACTTGTTCCACTATATATATTGATATGGCTACATCACTGTAGTATGCTGAGTTTAGATCACTTGGATATACACCGAGGAGTAGGATAGCTGGGTCACATGCTGATTCCATTCCTAATTTTCTGAGAAATATCCATACTGCTTTCCAGAGTAGTTGTGCTAATTTTCAGCCCCACCAACAATGTATGAGTATACTACTTTCCCCACATATTTATCAACATTTATTATTATTTATAAGTTTTAATAATTGCTTTTCTGACTAGAATGAGATGAAGCGTCAATTAGTTTGATTTGGATTTCTCTGAGTGCTAGAGATATTAAACATTTTTATACAATTATTGGCTGTTTGTATTTCATTGATAAGTGTCTCTTAAGTTCTTTTAAACATATATCGATTAGATTATTTGGGTTTTCTGGTATTAAGTTTTTGAATTCTCTATATATTGTGGATATTAATCCCCCAATAGGTGGTAAATATCTTCTCCCATTCTATAGGCTTTCTCTTCAGGCTCGTTTCCTTTGCTGTGCAGAAGCTTCTTAATTCAGTGCCATCCATTTAATGATTGTTGGTTTAATTTCTTGTGCTTTAGGAGTCTTGTTAAAGCAGCTGATGCATGTGCCAATGTGTTGGAATGTTGAAGCTACATTTTCTTCTAGCAGTTGAAGTTTCTAGGTCTAAGTTTCTGAAGTTTCTAGTTTAAATTCTAGGTCTTTGATCCACTTTGTATTGATTTTGTGCAGAATGAGATCATATTTCATTTTTTTATGTATAGACATAAAATTTCCAATTTTCCCAGCACCATTTGTTTAAAAGGCTATATTTTCTCCAATGTATGTATTTGACAATATCTATGTGGGTTTCTGTGTCTTCTCTTCTGCCCAACTGGTCTTCAGGTCTGTTTTTGATGCCAGTGCCATGCCATTTTTGTTAATATAGCTTTGTAGTATAATTTAAAGTCTGGTATTGTGATGCCTCCAAGCATTGCTATTCTCAGTATTGCTTTGTATAGGGTTTCTTGTTTTTCCAAATGAATTTTAGAACAATTTTTTCTAGTACTGTGAAGAATGTCATTAGTATTTTGCTGAGGATTGCATTGAATCTGTATAACACTTCTGGCAGTATGGACATTTTGATAATATCAATTCTCTTTATGCAAGAACATAGGCCTTTCCATATTCTAAGGTTTTCTTCAACGTCTTTCTTCAATGTTCTATAAGTTTTATTATAGAGATCCTTCACTTCCCCTGATTAGTTCCCAAAGGTTTTTTCTTTTTGGTTTTTATAAATGGACAGTTTTCCTAATTTCTTTTTCAGCAGATTGGAGTATAGGAAAGGAATTGATTTATGTGTTTTGAACTTGTGTCCTGCTATTTTACAAAATTTGTGTCAGCTCTAGAATTCTTCTGGTGGAACTTTTACATCTTCTAAATATAGGATCATGTCATCAACAAACAGATAAAATTTCACCTTTTCATTTCCTATTTGTACCCCTTTAATTTTCTTCTCTTGCCTAATTTCTCTGGCTAGTGTTTCAAGGATTATGTTAAATATGACTGGTGAGAATGGGCATCCTTGTCTTGTTCCTATTTTTAGAGGAAAGTTTTTCATTTTTCTCTGTTAACTATGATGTTGGCATTGGGTTTGGCATATATAGTTTTTACAATGTTGAGGTAAATTCCTACTATCCCTAGTTTCTCTAGTGTTCTAAACATAAATGGGTGCTATTCTTTGTCAAATGCTTTTTCTTCATTTATCTATTGATTTATCAATGGATTCTTGACTTTAACTCTATTTATGTGGTGAATTACATTTATTGATTTGCATATGTTGAACAAGACTTGCATCCCTGGGAGGAAACTCACCTGATCATGGCCCACTATGCTCTCACTGTATTTCTGAATGCAGTTTGCCAATAATTCATTAAGAATTTTTCCATCTATATTCATCAGGATTCAGCTGGTTCCCCTGGGTTCTATTTTCCACTGCACAAGATTGTGAACCTTGAGTGCTATTCCCCTCTGCTGACTGGAAAAGAGATAACATCATGCCTGTCAAAGCTCCCACTGGCTACTTCCATGAATCATAGGCAATGATCCCATCCACTGCTGGACAGATATAGCCATCCTGCCCATAAACAAACTCCTGTTGGCTATGGACATGAATCCAGTTGCCATCCCTCCTTGCTGCCCTAGAGAAAGACTGCCTTTCTGTCTGGTTCTGAGCTCTTGTTTCCTGTGGCCATGAATCATGGGATTCTTTTCTATCTCTGCTTGGACACTTATAGATGTTGTGTGGAGTACTGGGTTAGGCTAGCACTTCCAAGGATGGGTCTGTTCCACCCCATTACCCTTGTTCATGGTGAGGGTGAGAGGATTTTAGCAAATTTTGGCTAATAGCAATCCCTCTACCAGTTCCTTCTAAAAATATTTTTGAGATATCCCACAACAGGGGTAATTCCTCTGGTTTAATTTGGTGCTATCTGGAGGCAGAGAGATCCTATATTAATTTAATTTCTTCTAGAGCAGCTGGCCAATTGTGGGCTCTACGAAATGATTCCATACACAGCATGGCTTTCTGCCAAATTTGGGTTAAACTGATCTTCAATGACCCTACTGTTCCTGTTGCATTTTAATTTGGTCTGCTTTTCTTTCTACCTGTTCAAGGCATAAGCTTGTGTGCTTTTCCTTTCCCTCTTTCTCTCTGTTGCCTCTCCCTCCCTTAGCCCAACCTGGGTTTGGGATTAAGGAACTCTGTCTTTATTTTCTGCTCCAGCAACCAAACTTCAAGTCTTTCTGAGTCTCAGACTAATATTAAAGCATTTATTCTGTCATCCACCTCTCTGATGAGTTGTTCTTTCAGGGATCACCAAGCTCTGCTCTGCCATATTCCCTTCTTTTTTTTTTTTTTGTAAATTATTTTCAGTTGTTAAGTTATGCTACTTAATTTTTTAGTATGGATTCTGATTTTTGTTGTATTTTGTGTCTTGAATTTGTTATTTTTTAGCCCATTTTAAGTATTATATTCAAGTTTTATTTATTTTTTCCATTTCTCAAGTATATTTTATTTCTATTACCCTATAGACATATTTTGTTTCTTATCCATTTTTTTTCCTTCATAGTAACTTCATATGGGATTTGACCTTGACAGTTTGAGTATCTCATTTTAATATAAAATTAGTGTTCCTGAACTGTGAACATTGATTTAGAAAAGTTTTGTAACTTTATAATTTAGTTTCTTCCATTATTTTTCTATTACTGAAAAATTGACAGTTTAATATTTGGAATTCCCCACCTCTAACACTTTTATCTGGACCATCTTCTTCCTCTGTTCTGTCATTCTGGCATTCAATTTTGATTCCACTCCAAGCAGTCTTCCTCAAATTTGTGCCATGACCTGGAAGGAGAATTCTTGGTTCTGTTTTAAAAACTAATAGAGAATAAACAGCCTTAAGCCCAGTACCACCTATAGTGCATGCCTGTACTCCCAGTGGCTCCGGAGGCTGAAGCAGGAGAATCATGAGTTCAAAGCCAGCTTCAGCAAAAGTAAGGTGCTAAGCAACTCAGTGAGACCCTGTCTCTAAATAAAATACAAAATAGGGCTGGGGATGTGGCTCAGTGGCCAAGTGACCCTGAGTTCACTCCCCAGTACAAAAAGAATAAATAAAATAAAATGAGAATAAACAGCTTTAACTCCTTAAGGTCTTATTATACAGGTCCCTTGCACTCAGTCACCAATACGTTGTAGTTCTACATTAGTATACCAGGCTTTTCAACAAATTCATGCTACCATTCTTGGAGTTCTCCCACTGCCCTGTATCCATGTGGTGATTTAGAAAGACCCAAAATCCATCCTGCAACTGATGCTATCATATTATGCTAATCCCTCTATTCTTCATTTTTGAGAGGTTTCCCATTCCCTTTGACTACTTTAAAGATATCATCATATTATTTTCTGACTTACATTATTCTGTTGAAAAACTACACTGAACACCAAATTGCAAAGAGTTAACTACTGTAATCCAATCGTGTATTTAGCAGGTTCAGGGATATAAGTAGACAACTGACAAATATTTCAAGAATACATCTTGATTTGTGTTTCTAGTTTATTTGCTTTCATGACCGTTCTAGTAATAGGACTTTGAGTCACAAACATTGTAAGATTTAGGGAACTCTTTACTCAGCCTTTCTGGTATAGTTCCAAGATTCTTATGCTACCTTATCTTGTGCACCTTAGGAAAAATTGGATGTTTTTCTTTTTCTTCTCTCCATTCCAATTTTCATACCAGCCCATACAGAAGCTTTTAAAAATTCTGCTTATTCATTTATTCACTTATTTATACCTAGTAGAGTCTCTCTGCTGCACCCAAAGGAAAAAAATATTAATAACTCAACAAGGAAGAGTTCTTCTGTCTTAAAATTTTAATTTATATAGGCTCATTTGATTCCACACCTTTCCAATGTTTTTTAAAAATATAATCATATTACTTATTCCTTTTTATATTTGTTGAAATAGAAGAAATATCTTGCCACTGTTATATCTACTACAAAATAAGCACTTTCTATGACTATCATTTTGGAAATGTTATATTTTTCTCATTAGTGTGTATCAACTTACATAAAAATCGTGCTTAGTGTGAGATTTCAATGAATGTATACAAGATTCTCTCATCAACTTATCTTCATCCAACATTTTAATGCCCCCACCCTCTAGTAATCACCATCCTACTATTTATTTATGTAGTAGTACTGGAGATTGAACCTAGAGACTCCCTACCACTGACCTATATCCAGCACTTTTTATTTTTTATTTTGAGATATGGTCTTGATAAGTTGCTCAGGCTGGCCTCAAATTTTAAATCCTCCTGTCTCAGTCCTCCAGGGAACTGGACTTGGAAGCATGTGCCACTATCCTAGGTACCATTCCACCTGCCTGCAATGACACTTCCACCAGTGAGACACACACTCCAGCCACACCATTGATCTCCAACACAAATAAACTTTATATGCAAGTAGCTTTTGTAAATTTCTCACCTTTTTTTCTTTTTTCTTTCTTTTTTTTTGGGGGGGGTGGGTAGGGAGACCTAATAAAAATTTTTCCTTGCCTAAATATCCTTGAATACATCTATAGCTTACTATGACACATATTTCCACTGAAATGCTCTGTTATTCCCAAATAGACTTATTAATCATGGGAGACTTTCTCTGAATGTTATTTAGATTTACACAATGGTTCTTATAGTCTTAATGAGGGATAAGGAGGAAAGAAAAGGAAGGGCAATATACACTTATTTTTATTGATTCTTATATTTAAAAAAAAAATTTTGTTTTTCCCATTTAACAAAGGAAGGGAGAAAAAAACTGTCTCAAAAATTCCACCTTGAGCAAACTCTGGAATTTTTCACTTTTTTCCTGCTCACTGTGAAAACTGAAGCTCATGATCATCTCAAGCAAAGATCATTTCCAGCTCTGGAAATGCGATTTTGTATTTTCACATAGATTTTGTCCTATTGGTATTTCTGATGATATTGCATTTATGCATTTATGATAAGTTTTAAAGAATTGTATCCTGTGTTTGTAATTGTTTTCCATGAGAAGGTTGGCCAGCATACCTAATCCAAAAAGAAGGTTATGATAGGAAAGTTAGTAACATCTTTAACAGAATTATTTAGAAAAACTCTACATGCATTCAGAGAAAAAAAAATCTACAGAGAAAAATTAGTCTAGCATCTAACTTCTCTTTTGCAAGAGCAAATAACAGGAAATACTAGAGTTATAACTATGAGAAAAACTTAGGAAAGGGTGTTTGGCTCCAAAATTTAAGACCCAGGTGAGTTGTCATTCCAAAAAAGATATCATAGAACTTTCAGAATTCAGATCCAGGTGCAGTGGTGCAAGCCTGTAATCCTAGTGACTTGGCTGAGGCAGGAGTATTGCAAGTTCAAGACCAGCCTCATCATCTAAGCAAAGACCTCTGTAATTTAGTGAGACCTTGTCTCAAAATGAAAAATAAAAAGGTCTGGGGAGGTATCTCAGTGGTACAACACCCCTGGGTTCAATCCCTAGTACCAAAAAAAAATAAAAAGAATTAAGAAAATATATTACTCTAGATAAAATTAAGAAACTAAAATCTGGTAAAAGTATGACAGGATTATCAAAGTAAAACATTCAGAATATTATGTAGAAATAATGCAAATATGGTCATAAACTGAAAATAAATTTCAAAAAATATGACTGGAAGAGATATATGACATGAAAACTAAAGGTTTAATACTAGTAGTGTGGTATGAAAACTAAAGGTTTAATACTAATACTGTGGTTTTTAATTCTCCTCTTTATATTATTAACATCTGAGAAGTAAAAGAGATATCAGAGAAAACATGAATTTCTATTATTTAAGTTCTCACTGGCTGAAACTATTACATATATACATTAATTTATTCTTCATGACATACCATGAAGTAAGTATATTGATTTTTTTCTTCTTACTCCAAGAAATTACCTCAATCACGGTGGCTTGAAAACACACAAATTTATTACCTTACTAGAGCTCCATATTACTAGAGCTCCATGGTCCAGCACTCACTAACATTGATCTCATTGGGCTCAATTCAATGTGTCAGAGAAACACACTGAATTCTGTGAACACACTGTGTTCTTTTTTTGAAGTCTCTAGAGGAAAATGTTTCCTTCCCTTCTTAACTTACAGAAACTGCCCACAGTCCTCAGATTATAGATTCCTTTCTCCATACTCAAAGTCAGCAATATCAGGTAAAATTCTTTTGACATAACATCATTAATTTCTGGCTCTTCCACTTTTTAGGAAATTTGGGATGATATTAAACCTATCTTGCTATCCCATGTAATATCTATTTTTCTTTTTTATGCTTTTATTAGTACATTAAAGTTCTAGATTATGACCTAATCATACATTCATGGAATTTTACTTTATTTCAGTTTCATGTCCCACTTTTCCCTCTCCTCTCTCCACTCCCATTTGCCTTGCTAGTCTTCCTTTCATTCACTAATTTTTAATTTGTGCTTTATAGATATATATAAAGGTGGAATTCACTGTGGTGTACTTATACATGCACATGGTATAATTTTGCCAAATTCATTCTATATTTTCTTCCTTTTCCTATCCCTCCCCCTTCCCTCTCAATTTCCTTCTATAGCTCCACTGATATTCCCTATATCTTTATGGGTAACCTCTATTTTAAGGTCAGCTGATTAAAGATGTTAAGTCCAGAGAAGCCATAGAACAGGAGAAAATCTTTGTCACATGTAACTCAGATTGAGCATTAGTCTCCAAGATATATAAAGAACTCAAAAAACTTAATATCAAAAAAACAAATAACAATAAATGAGCAAAGGAACTGAACAGATACTTCACAGAAGAAATATGAATATTCAACAAATATATGAAAACATGTTCAACGTCACTAGCAATTAGAGCAATGCAAATTAAAACTACAATGAGATTTCATCTCACTCCAGTCAGAATGGCAATTTTCAAGAATTTCAAGGGGAGCTAGGGATGTGGCTCAAGCGGTAGCACGCTCGCCTGGCATGCGTGCGGCCCAAGTTCAATCCTCAGCACCACATACAAACAAAGATGTTGTATATGCCAAAAACTGAAAAATAAATATCGAAATTCTCTCTCTCTCTCTCTCTCTCTCTTTCTCTCTCTCTCTCTCTCTCTCTCTCTCTCTCTCTCTCTCTCTCTCTTTCTCTCTCTCTCTCTCTCTTTCTCCTTCTCTCTCAAAAAAAAATATTTAAAAAAAAAAAGAATACAAATAAGGGCTGGGGATGTGGCCCAAGCGGTAGCATGCTCACCTGGCATATTAAAAATTTTCTCTCTTTAAAAAAAAAAAAAGAATACAAGTAATGGGGCTGGGGTTGTGGCTAAGTGGCAAAGTGCTTGCCTAGCATGTGTAAAGCACTGGGTTCGATTCTCAGCACCACATATAAATAAATAAAGGTCTATCAACAAGTAATAAAATAAGATAAATAAATAAGAAAAAATAAAGAATACATGTAACAGTAAATGTTGCCAAGGATGTGGGGAAGACCGTATACTCATACTTTGCTGGTGGGACAGCAAATTGATGCAAATACTCTGGAAAGTAGTATGTAGATTATTTAGAAAACTTGGAAAGGAACCACCATTTGACCAAGTAATCTTACTCCTTGGCATATATCAGAAGAACTTAAATCAGCACTATATTGATGGAGAGGTAGCTCAGTGGTACAGCACCCTTGGGTTCAATCCCTAGTACCAAGAAAAAAAAGAATTAAGAAAATATATCACTGTTCATAACAGCTCAATTCACAATAGCTAAGCTGTGGAACTAACCTAGGTTCACTTAAATAGATGAATGGATAAAGAAAATGTGGTACATATGCACAATGGAATATCAGCCATAAAGGAGAATAAAATTAATGCATTTGCCAGTAAAGGGATAGAAGTGGGAGCTATCATGCTAAGTGAAATAAACCAATCCCAGAAACCAAAGGCAGAATGTTCTCTATGATGTGCAGATGCTGACTCACAATAGGCAGGGTTGGGGAATAGAGGTTCACCAGATTGGACAAGGGGAATGGGGAGAATGGATGGGGGAATGGGAATGGAAGAGACAGTACAATGAATCAGACATAACTTTTCTAAGTTATTATACACGACCATTATAACTTCACATCATGTATAACGACAAGAATGGGACATAATATCATACTATGACATGTCAAAATATATCTATATTCACATAAAACTAAAAGAACAAAAAAGGAGGAAAAAAAGATTTTAAGTCCATCTTCAACCTTAGTTCCCATTTAACATGTAACTAACATACTAATAGTTCCAGGAATTAAGATGTGAAAACCTTTAAAAATGATTATACTGTCAAAGACTATCCTCTGTCCTCCTAAAATTCATGTCACTCAATGTTTACACCATCTTACAGTCCTCAAAATTCTGAACACATTACAACATTAACTTAGAGTTCAAAATCTCATCTAAATCCTATTCATTAGCAAACATAAATTGCCTAAATTCCTTATTTTATAATTAAAATCTCAAAAGTACTTATTTTGTAGGGAAATAAGTAGATCAAATAAAGAGAAAGGCTTTAAATATTTATATTTATATTTATATGATCCCAAAGTATATTAAGCCAAGAACAGATCTGGGTAAAAACAATCTGATGGGACACATTTTCAACTCCATCAGACAATCATAATGGTGATATTACAGTATGCAAAACAATGCTCTGCCTTTTTAAGATGCCTACATACTTGAAAATTGTAAAAATCATTTTCTTATTCTTTGAAGAATTATGCAAAATATAAACTTTTTGGTTGATAATGGTTTTCATTCATTACTTTGAAAGTGTCCAACTATTAATTGTTGACCTCCATATTTATGTGCCACTCTTAGAAGACTTCTTTGTACATGATGAGTCATTTCATTCTTGTCTGCTTCTATGATTTTCTTATTGATTTTTGCTTTTGACACTTTTATTATGTATATCTGTTAGTACCTGAGTTCATCCTAATTAGAGTTCAATGAGTTTCTCAGATGTCTAGATTAATGTTTTCACCAAATCTGAGAAACTTTCAGACATTTATCTTCAAATATTCTTCTCCCTTTTGTCCCCTCTCCTTTTCCTCTGGAATTCTTGTTATATGTATGCTGGTAAGGTGTGATAATGTTCTACACATTTGAGACTCTGGTTATTTTTCTTCATTTTTTTACCTTTTCTATTCCATAGTCTGGATAATGTCAATTTACCAATATTAAAATTCACTGATTCTTCTTGTGTAAGGCCTACTCTGTTGAACTTCTGTAGTTAATCTTTCATTTGACACTGTACTTCTCCATTCCCTAAGTCTTTTTAATTGCACTCAGGGGCACTCAACCACTGAGCCACATCTCCAACCCTATTTTGTATCTTTTTTAGAGACAAGGTCTCACTGAGTGCTTAGCACCTCATTTTTGCTGAGGCTGGCTTTGAACTCAAGATCCTCTTGTTTCAGCTTCCCAAGCTGCTGTAATTACAGGCATACGCCACTATGCCTGGTCCAGTCTCATATTTTCTTTTTATTGATTAGACATAGTGTTATGGTTTGAATCTGTAATGTCCCCCAATGGCTCATGTGTTGAAGCCTTGGTCCCCAGTGCAGCAAAGGTTCAGAAGTGAGCTCTTGGTAAGTGATTGAATCATGAAAGCTCTGACCTCATCAATAGATTAAACTATTAATAGGTTCATACTTAAGTGTAGATTACTGGAGGTTGGTATGCATGATATATAGAAATCTCCATTTAACCAGTAGCTAAACACAAAGCTAACAGCAGGAGCTACATATAATAGGGATTGAAGAATTTGCAGAATTAGTCAAGGAAATAAATTTTTTTATTTTTATTTACTATTATTCGTTTACTGAATAGCTTATTCTTCATATGCACAAAATCCTGTTCATGCCATGTGGCTTTTTTAGAGTTCCTTAAGAATTTCTGTGGTTTTGACTCAGCAATTTCACAGTTCAGGTCTTCTGTTAAAGTTTTTATTCTTATATGCTGCAACTGGTACCACCTCCTCAGGCAGCTGCCATATAAAACTATCATTACTGACTATTTTCAGCAAACATTTTGAAGACAAGATTTTTCCCAACAAGTAAATTTTGAATAGGTCACATAATCCATAACCCATAAAAATGGAGCTCTTTCAAGGAGCTATCAGAAAGATCAGTAGTGCCCTCAAACTGATGATGGGGATTTTTTAAAATTTCCAAAATGGTTCTGCCCTCTGCAGTTTTAGACTGCTGGATTTCATAGCAACCATTTAGCCAATGAGAATGAAAATAGAGCAAATTAAAATGCCACACAGCTTGATGTTCTAAGCAACATTTAGCTCTTTTATAGAACAACTACTTTTTGGATTATTGCAAGGCTGGCTAATTTCAAGAGTTCTAAAAAAGTTTACTTAGTAAATTTTGTCATTGTTTTCATGGATGAGATCATTATTTTTTTTGGGGGGGGGGTCCTTACTCTACTACTCTGGAGTCCTAACATACATGGTAAAATATTTTGTTATTCCTCAGTGCTCAAGGTTAGAGGTCCAAACTCTATCAGTCTCCAAAGTTTCCATATGGTTTGGTCAGAGAAATGCTGAGAGCTTTTAGCTTTTCTTTTGTGTAGATAAGTGGCAAAATGTTTTTATGTTTCACAATATTACCTTTAAATGGATTAGATTCTCATTATCTTTTAAAAATGCATTTAAATTCCAATTTCAGTATGAAGAGTAACACAAAATTGTATGTATAACTTACTGACAACAGCTTCCTTTATCTAGCTATCTAACATTAAATAATTGCTGCCTATGGCTTTTTAACCTTATTTTCCCCTGTTAGGCCAGGTTTGGATACAGGAAATTATGAAACATTATCTAGCTATAAAACATTAAATAACATGAATAAATATCAACTTAATTTGTTATTTCTATATAAATCTGAGACTTACAATTTAGGATTCAGGGTATACAGTAACAATAATTATGGGTCTGCATGGGTTAACAAAATTAAAGAATAGCCTTAAATCTCTTACACATTTAGGAAACAGTGTTAATGATCAGAAATTGACTTAGTCTAAGTAAACAAATATAAGACAGATCTTTAAATAACAATGTGGCCTTTGTATGACCACACACAAAACAGAGCACTTACTGGTTATCTTGCTAGTAAATTTACATAAACTTTAATTTTATAAATTTTATATAACACTTATATAAGGCTTAGATGGATATAGTAATCAGATGTACACATATACCTAGTCACTTATGTTTCTGGTGTCAACTATACTATACCATTATAATCTAAATGACAACTATTTGTTTAGCCAGTTATAAATTAATCATTTAAGACTTTAAAACAGGTGCAAACACTAAATTCTTTAAGACTTAGTTTCACTAAGTAATGAGATCAAACAAATGCATATAAAATGAAATTATCTTCATAGATAAGAGTGAACCAATGTTTTAGATTTTTACTTCATGTCAGTACACCAAAGTTGAAATAACTGACTGTGCTAACAAAAGACCTGGGAGGAACACAAACTTCAAAACCCAGCTCAGGTCTTTTCCCTGGTTTGTGAAGTTTGCCGAGTACGTATCCAATTTATGTTAAAATTGATTTACTCATTTTTAATTTAGGTTACCCATGAAAACCAAGTTTAGTTAACATTATAAGTCATTTTTTTCTGTTGAAGAAAAATCCTAGAAGCAGCAATGAACATTAGAAGCAATGGACATTGTACTTAAAATATTTAATAGAAAAGGACATTTCCCATTATCTGATCATCTGGAAAAACAATGTGGATTAGTGATTTTAATGGCTTTATTATCTTTCTTTACCCAATTTAAATTGAAGTTTTGAATCACATGAATCAAAGTTATTTAGATCAATATTTTTGAATTTTGAGCACTTTGTATGTTGATTCTGATATACATGTGTAAACAAGACAGTACTCAGAACAAATAAGTAAAGGCCTTACAAGTTTTAAAACTTATTAAAAGTTAACCCTTGTAAATTTTCCTCTGAATAAAACACAGTGTAAAAAAACTTTTAGGGCTAAGGATGTGGCTCAAGCGGTAATGCGCTCTCCTGGCATTCTCGGGGTGCTGGGTTGGATACTCAGCACCACATAAAAGTAAAATAAAGATGTTATGTCCACCGAAAACTAAAAAAATAAATATTAAAAAATTCTCTCTCTCTCTCTCCTTAAAAAAAAATTAAAAAAAAAAAAACTTTTGTAGTTGGATAAAATAGGTCTGATCAGAAATTTTAACTTAGGTGCACAGAATAAAACTCATGAGCTCAGAATTTTAAAAACAAGAGTCCTAGAAAAAAATGATATGGCCCTGAATTATTTTAGTAAAGCAACATGAGAGAAAGAGGAGAAAGAAAAAAAAAGAAAGAGAGAAAAAAAGCTCTAAAGTTAAAGAGACATCTTTTTTTTTTTTTTTTTTTTTTTAGTCTTAGGCCCCCTGTTGAGTCTGCCATTTTGCATTCCTGTGCTAGCTTCCTCCTGGCCTAGGCCTGGGAAATTGCTGCCTAGGGCTTTTTAGCCCTATTTTCCCCTGTTGGTAATTAGGCCAGGTTTGGAGACAGAAAATTATGAAACATTATCAGTGCAGATGAGGAAGATGGCAGGGTCAAAGAACAATTGGGCCTTAGAATTGGTGGTACTGACAAGTTAAAAGGGAGAGGTATTGGAGTTGTTTTGTATATATATATATATATATATATATATATATATATAAGGCCATAGAGGAGGAGAGGGTTCTCTCCTAGTTGGGGACATCCTAGCATTTAGGAAGTTTGGAGAGATAGAGAAGTGAGGAGGCCCAGAGAACCTGAGGGTTCTGAGAAGTCTGCTTGGGGTTTTGGACATTGTTGAAAAGCAAAGGGTTGAGACCTTGGTGAGGTCTAGGTGTGTGCGGAGAGATCCAGTGATTGGTGGAGTCTTTGTAGAACAAGAGGTTAGCGTGATATTTGTAGGTTATTATGAGAGTCTAAAAGTAGGGATTAAGTGGCTGTATATGTGTAAGGAAGTGCTTGCATCAGGCCATAAGGTGCACAGGTAATGATCCAGCACAGTTAGTCATTTTTAGTAGTGAGAAGCATAGCCAGCAGATGGTTTTATTTTGTTTCAGATGTTTGGTTAAGGAGTTTGTAAGTAAGCTTGAGAGTATGGTACAGGTGGTCAATGTTAAGTATAGTGAAATCAGAAGATGCAGAGGGAATAAAGAAGAGTGATATCATTGGGAGAGCAAGGTGGAACAGGAGCAGGCTGGGAAGATTGAGAGACTGTCCATGAGAGCAGGTATGTGGAGGACTAGGAAGGTCCAGATTGGGAGAGCTATGGGGTGCTGGAGGTGCTGGGGGTAGATGTGGGGCATGAGCTGGGATGACAAACAGGGAGGAGACTCATTTGCTGGATCAAAACGTGGGAAGCCTTGGGTTCATGGAGTTAAGAATGGTCCATAGAGGGCTTAGTGGCCAGGAAGAGTTGAGCAGGTGAACAGGAAGAGCAGAGGGAGGATTTGGAGCAAAAGAACGAAAAGGGCTAAATATAGATAAGTTCCCTCCATTTTCTGGAGCGCTCACAGAAGTTATGTAAGTCTCCAAGAATGGTTAGTCAGCCAATTAGCACCATTGTCTAAATCATATTGAGGCCTTGCTTGATTGGAGAGAAAAATGAGTTTTGTACCAGGGCCAAATGGAGAGGCCTAAGCTGAGTTAATAAACATCCCAAAGTGAAGTGGGACAGGTATTGAATGGACTTATTACCATGGTGAGTTTACTAGAGAAGGCAAAGAGGCAAGTGTCTTTGAGTCTCAGGCTCCCAGTAGAAATTAGAGGAAGAAGCCCAGGGAGGGTCATCATCCCATCGCTGGGAGTTCCAGACTAACCCCAGTGGAAGAGGGCTCTAGAGGGATAACCGACATGGAGGTCTATACTTGGTGCCAAGAGAGAGGAGAGAGAGAAAAAACAAAACAAACAAACAAAAAAAACTAGACTCCATACCCAGGGGGAGACTCACCAGGGGACAGTCCATCTGGGGATCAATTGGCCCATATTCAATGAATGGCTGAGGTGCTCCAATTAAAAAGGAAGATTCCTTGAGAGATTTGAATGTTCCATTTTGATTGAGGGTTCACCAAAGCATGTCAGATCCCTGGAGGGAGAGCAGGGTCGATGGTGAAATGTCCCCCATCTGAGTCACATAATGTTAGGACAGAATGCTCAAAGAATCTCTCGAGACAGAGTTCATGTTTAGAAAAAAGTTTATTGACAGGTAAAACATGCCAGGTTGTCCATAGAGTGGTACAACAGCCAGTTATTTGAATCAGGTTTTTATATCTTTTTTTTTTTTTACCAAGGAAAAAGAGCAAGCTGGAAATGGCCTTGAGTGTAATAAGCTAGAATTGACCTTGGGTATAGGTGGTCTGGTAAAGTTAATTCCTGTATTTAGTAACCTTAGGTGGGGGCGGGACATGGAAACAGGGCATCCCAAGTTTCTTTTTCTTGGCAGCTCAGGACCCCGTCCCAGGCAAAGATGTTGTTCCAGAACCAAAATGAAGTCACTAATGTCCAGGATATCCCATTAATTAATCTTCACAATATTATTAACAATCACTATTTTTAATAGATAAGAAAACTAAGGACTATAGATGTTAAATAACTTACAAAGTCATTAATATGTTCTGGGCCACTGTGGGTACTGAACTTTCTCAATTAGTAATCAGAAAGGAAAAGATTAAACTTCTTTACAAAATTAAAAAAAAAGATTCTTGGATTAGAGTCAATAAAACAATAACAAGAAGCAATCTATCTGCTGTTTATTAAAGAAACAACCAAAACAAAATGACTGAGGTTAAATAAGAATGAATGAATGGCCTGAGGTTTATTAGGCAAAAACAAAGAAAAACAACAAAAGCTAAAGCATTAACATCAAGGCAGATTTTAAGGCAAAAATGCTAAATGATACAAAGAAGCATTTCTTATACTAAAAGCATAAAATATATTAGGTAGATTTTATAAAAAGACATGTACCTTTTCAGGATGAATAATACAAATTCAAAATGCACAAAATCCTCAAAATATAATTATAATAAAATTACACATTTTTCTGAGTATTAGGTAGATCAAATAAAATGTCGGTGAACACAACATCTTTATTTTATTTTTATGTGGTGCTGAGGATCGAACTCAGCGCCCCGCACATGCCAGGCGCTCTTGAGCCACATCCCCAGACTAAATTGTGATACTTTTATACTTCTTCCTAGATGAAGCCATAAGAGAAGGACCATTAAGTAGGAGGGGTGTGTGTGTAGGTGTGGGTATGTGTGTGGAAATTTCAAATTTTCTTTTTTAAAATAATGGTTTGCTGCACAATTCAGTTAACCCTAAATCTCCCAGACTCGTTCCTAGTGGAATTTCCTCTGTTACAGGGCCTGGCCAACGTGGATGGCCCAGGGGGGAGGTTGTTCAGTTGATCAGATCTTCATTTGTCTTTTCTACTTTCTGTGATTCTGTCTGTCCCCTTCATCTTTCAGTTTTGAACATGGTGGGAGAGATGCTGCTGATGGTGGTGTTCTGTTTTCTGAAGGTTTCAAGAAAACGCAACATCAAACAAATAAGCAAACAGTTTCTGCTTCCCAACTCTGTAGAACTAGGGGAGATCCCAAAGCTGTTTTGAATCATACAGATGCTGATGTCTCTGACACTATTTTGGGTGTGGGATTGGCAGTGGGTGACAGAAGTAAATGAAAGGCAAGAAGAAGAGCCAAGCAAAGGGATCTTGGGTCGCTGTTCCTTCTACCATAGTTGTTTTAGAAATCCCAGCTTCTAGCCAGACAATCCCATAATAACTCTATCAGTCTCAGTAGTTACCTTGGGCCAAATGTGGGAAAAGATGCTGAGAAAGGTAATGTCTTTTTGTTGGGTCTGACACACAGTAGAATCAACAGGTAGGGAGAAGTACATCATGACAGAGTGCAGGAGATCCAAAAGGTTGTTTTCAAGGTCAGAAATCCAACACAGATCTCACTGGGTTCAAATCAAGGTTTTGGCAGTGGTGCATTCCTGTCTGGAGGCTCTAGTGGATCATCTGCTTCCTTTCTATTCCAGTTTCTAAAAACAGTCCATTTCCCTTGGTTGTGGCTCTTCCTCCCTCACCCTCTTTTTTATTTATTTTTAATTTTGAGACAGGGTCTAAGTTACCCAAGCTGGCTTCAAACTCAAAATCCTCCTGGTATTACAAACATCTACCAATATGTATACTGAGCAATATTTTGGTCCTCTCAGAAATCTTGATCTCCTGCTTGATTTCAAATCTCAATTTCTCTCTCTCTCTCTCTCTCTCTCACACACACACACACACACACACACACACACACACACACACACACTATATTCATAATTGCTTTTGTACCTATCTTCCCAGGTTAATCAACCTTTCTCCAATAGTATCACATAGTGTTCTAAAGGCTTATTGAAATTTATTCACTCAATTACTATAAAATACTTTCCGAATAGATAATGAATGGAAGGATAATTCTGTCTAATTCAGTATCCATTAGCAACTTGTAATTATTGAGAAACTGAAATATGGCTAGGCCAATGGGCGGGGCACATGCCTATAATCCCAGTGACTATAGAGGTTGAGACAGAAGGATGACAAGTTTGAGGCTAGACTCAGCAACTTGTTGAGACTCTGTCTTGACATAAGAAATTTAAAAAGGCTCGGGTGTAGCTAAGTAGCAGAGCATTCCTGGGTTTAATCTTTAGTATTGGGAAAGAAAAAAAAAGGAAGAAAAAAAAAGAATGATAGAACTGGATAAGGTGGCACATGCCCGTAATCCCAAAGACTTGGGAGGTTGAGGCAGAAGAAATACCAAGTTCAAGTCCACTCTCAACAATTTAGTGATGACCTCAGCAACTTAGCAAGACTCTTGTCTCAAAATAAAAATAAAAAAGGGCTGTGGCTTTGTGTTAAAGTACCCCTGGGTTCAATTCCCAGGCTGGGTCAAGCTGAGAAATGTTCTAAAATCAAAAAAACAGACACTTTGGACACTGCAAAAAAAAAAAAAAATTCTCAATAATAAACTTTATATTGAGTACATGTTGAAATGATAATATTTTAGATACACTGGGATAAACATAATTGAAGTTAATTTCATCTGTTATTTTACTTTCTTTAGTGTGGCTATTATTAAATGTAAAATTACATTAATGTGATGGTCATCATTATACAAAATACATGTATGAAGATTTGAATTTGGTATCAACATACCTTATATACAAACAGAGATATGAAAAATTGTGGTATATATGTGTATTAAGAATTGTAATGCAAAAAAGAGAGTTCATGTATAATAGCATAATTTGGTGTAAACATACTTTTATAGAGAGTTATGAAAAACTGTGCTGTAAATGGGTAATAATGAGTGTAATGCATTCCACTATTGTCATGTATGTAGATTAAAAAAAAGGATGGATCAAAAATATATAAATAAACCCTTATTTTTTGTATTTTGAAAAGGAAGATTATAAGAAAAAAAAGAAAATGTAAAATGTCCTCACGTTTCTGGCTCATACTATATTTCTATTGAACAGTACTGTTCTAGGGATAACTACATGAACGTGAACAAGCAGTTCTATCTTTCAAACTGATTTTAGTCTGGTTAATAAAAACAACAAACAAAATCATATACATAAACATACAGACACACATGAACATACTCATACATGAATATTGTATATAAACCTAGGGAAGAAGAGTAGTATAAATCTTAATTCAAAATTATTATTTCCATATTAATGAAAACTTTGCTTATAAAATACTGCCACAAAATTTAAATAATGAGGTTGAATGATTTTTACAGATATATACATCTTTTTCCCTTACCAAAAATTATTTGAGAAATATTTCAAAATGTAGAAAAGTAATCAAGAGTATTATAATAATAGTTCTTTTCCACCAAAAAGAACTGATGGTAGTTTTATATTAACTTATTTAAGTCTTTTATTAATAATAAGACAGTTAAAGTTAAGGTAACTTTGGATATGTTTAGGACTGGGGAGAGGGGAAAGCTGGATGGATATAGGAAGGTTTGTATATAAACTCTGCATGTAACTAAGAGTTTCTTACTTTGTGGTTAGCACTAGACTAGGAAAGGAGTTGAAATCTGAAATAGAATGGACTGCACTGTTTCTGTACAGATTTTTTTAATCACAAGAAAAATTAAATTTTACCATTTATTAAAATACCCAGAGTAAGAACATAAGGTTTCCACTTATTATAACTCCATTCCTTCTTTTATTCTTTGTTTTAAACATCTGTATTTATAAATGCCTTGGAGGGGTGGGACATTGAACAGAAATCTTTAAAAGAATTATTTTAGTAATTCAATATTCATTGCTGAGTGATGCAACTATTGTCGACTTTGTTATTTTGTTCTTAATAGGCTTCTGCATTTTCAAAGAATCTATTATAAGCCAGGCATGGTGGCACAGGCCTGTAATCCCAATATCTCAGGAGGCTGAGACAGGAGAATCACCAGTTCAAAGTTCAGTAGAAGAGAGGCTAAGCAACTCAGTGAGACCTTGTCTCTAAATAAAATACAAAATAGGGCTGGGGATATGGCTCAGTGGTCGAGTGCCCCTGACTTCAATCTCTAGTGCCTAAAGAAAAAAAAAATCTATTATAAGCAATCATTTTATAATTGTAATGCTATGAGTAGAAAAAAACTGGCACTAAAAATTAAAACTATAAAAGAGTGAATATACTAATAATCCTAGTAACATTGCCCTGCTACTAAGAGACAATGACTTTGGTCAAGATGAAAATTTTTTTAAGAGTGCTTGATCTTTTCATTTCTAATTATGTATGATTAATTTCTATGGTCTATTATATCCATGGCTGGTAAAATTTTTAAAAATGGCACTGTCTTTGGAAAACAACTGAATATATATATTATCTTTAAAATATTAAAATTACTTAAAACGGCTTATATGGGCTGGGGATGTGGCTCAAGAGGTAGCCCCCTCGCCTGGCATGCGTGCGGCCCAGGTTCGATCCTCAGCACCACATACAAACAAAGATGTTTTATCCGCCAAAAACTAAAACTAAATAAATATTAAAATTATAAAAATAAATAAATAAATAAATAAATAGAACGGCTTATGCCTTTTACCCCAGTATTGCCACTGTTCAAACATTTTCCCAAGAGGGGAAATACATGTGTGTATACACACACACACATATATATACATATATATACACATATATATAAAAAATTGATCATTGAATCTTAGGTACAATTGAGAAAGTTGGTGAGAGTAAAAAAGAAAAAGTTAAACTACAGTGCATTATAAAAAGTATAATAAGGCATTCACAGGTGCATGCAAACAAGGCTAATTCCAACATATATTTCCCAAACTTTGGATGCTATTCAATAAAACAGCTCATCTTTGTAACAGAAATTATGAAATAAAATAGACAAACACGTATGCAAGGCTAGATGAAGGATAAATTTCGTGTGTTTATGCCATGATTATTACATAAAAAGTTAATATTGTTAAGTATAAGGAAAGGAAGAGAATACGTGAAAATGAATAGCCTTTTTTAACTGGGGTAGGAGGATTGAACAACTCTCTCATGAACAATCTTGGGATCCACGGAGGCATTATACAACTTTCTACTTTTACTTTCTAGCTACCATCATTTTAAATTATCCAGTGTTATGTGATCAAAAGCATTTTCTTCCCAAAAGCCCCATCTGATAAATACAAATTAGAACTAGTGTTGTTTGTAAGCACGCTATTACTGTCCTTTATATTTAAAAAGCACTTGAATTTTTTCCAGAAGTTCCAGAATTAGAGAACTGAGTACTTGCAAAGGGATAACCAGAGGCTAATTTGAAATAGCAACCATACGTATCCTAGGGTCTTGAGAAATAGTAACATTGTATTTGATCCATAATTTTCTTTATTAATCTTAAGTGCTTTCTACTTCCAAAGTGATTTGCCCGCAACTGTTATTAGAATTGGCCTAGACGCCTGCACTTCCTCAGTGCTGCCCACAGCAGCAGAGTGAACATGGATGGACACTGACACGCACTTACAAGGAAAGATTCCTCCACTCTTCCTCTCATTTACTCACTACGCGATCTGCGCGGGGTCGGTGTGTGGAAATACTGTAGTATTGTGTACGCACTTTGAAGCAGCCAAGGGGTAAATAAATATCAAAACTGAAGTATAACCCAAAAAAAGGACGCAGGGTCGTGGAGGGAGGCGGAGGGGGCGAGATGACCAGCTCGCTGCAACAGAGACCACGGCCAACAAGGACCACGGCCAACAAGGCGCGACTCCAACGCGGGCAGCCCCTCAACCCCTAGATACCTTCAATTTCTCCTCTTTGCGCTTCAATCTACACTTGCCCAGCATACACCTCCGACCTCCGCTGTCACTCGCGGGAGCCTGACCTACCCGCCGGGCAGCAACAAGAAATCCCGCCTCCTCCTCCTCCACCTCCGCCTTTTCTCTTCTCTACTGCGCCTGCGCGACCGGAAAATTCGCGAAGGTTCCTGAAGCGGAACCGGCGGTTTCCGGAAGCCGGCAGCCGCCCTAAGATTCAGGTCAGCGCTTGCTACAGCAGAGTCTGTCGCACTGTCCTGCGGTTCCCGGTGTTTGGTCCTTGCCTGTAACGGTAGGAGAAGAAGATGGCCCTGCTATGCTATAATCGGGGCTGCGGCCAGCGCTTCGACCCGGAGAACAATTCGGATGGTAAGAGAACAGCGCTGCCAGCTCCCCCTCTCACCACCCAGAGATCTCGCGGGAGGCCTCCGGGTCCTCCGCGAGCCGCGGTGGCGCCGCGCGGGCCGGCGCCCCTCCTGGGCCTCCGCAGCTGCTGGAGACCCCGGCCGCCTTCCCCTAGTTCGGCGCCTAGCGAGCGCCAGCACCCGGCAGCCTTCTTGCACCGGCGAAAACCCTGCCCCGTAACTCCGACTGGATCCACGTGTCTCCGGGTCGACCCTCACTCTCGTATTTCGCCTCCAGTTTTGAACAAACACTCTTAACCTGCGTTCCCGCAGTCTCCTTTGGAAGTTAAAAGTTAAGGAGCCCTGCTAGCTTGCTTTGCGGTTCCCCTAGTATTGTTGACCGTGATTTCTTGGGGAGAGTGCGGGTATAGGGAGAGAGCAAAAGGAAGAGCGATGGGCAGCCGGTTAGCCTAGCATTTAAGTTTTGCCTCATTTTTAGTAGAGAAGTTTGTCTTGAAAGTCTGCTCTACCAAAAAGTTTTCTTTGGTTAGAGAAATTGCTTGATTTTTCTTCTCTGAGTTTTGACACAGCCGCCGTGGTGGCACATTTCATTATCCTTTGCAAAAGAATTTGTATATTCTTTGCAATAACCTCTTCGTTTTAATATGCCATTTTCAAAGTGCCCTAGCGAAGTATCCCTACAGCGCTTAGGTGTAGAGTTCCAGATGTAAAATGAAAGCAACTACACTAGGTTAACGCTGGGAAATAACCACCGAATCTTAATTTTGATTCTTAAATGGAAGAAGGAAATAAGCTGATTCCTTGAATATTATAGGAAATGATAGTGCTTTCTTAAATTCAGCTAGCATTTATTGTGTTTTTTTTTTTTATCCCAGACATTATTCTGTCACTTTACCACAGCAACTCTGTTAAGTATGTAGTAATAGAACCATTTAATAGATCAAAGGAATTCAACATGACAGTAACGTGGTTCGGCTTTGTGAAAGAGATTAAGGTATTTGAAATCTTGGCAGGCAGGTGAATTGGTGACATCATTTAAAATAAGATCATTGGTGCAAGCTTTTAAGGAAAAGATAAACCCAGTTTATGCATACTCAAGTTACTGTCCTTGACATTTTTATAATATAAACATGATATTACCCAAAGGGAATGTCAAGATGTTTCAGTGGGTAACAAACTTGAGAAGAGGAATTTTTAGTGTCTAATGTTGGTAATGTTGATCGCCTTGTGTAAAAAATGAATGGTGTTTTTAGGAAGTTATCTTTGGATCTTCAGCTCAGAGGAGTTAAAAACTTTTTGTTGGAAGTCAGTGTGTCCATGTGGAAATGGTGCTGTTCCTGAAAAAGAAGAGGGGCCAGGAAAGCCAACAGTGTAAACAGCCCCATGGATTAGTGGGCAACAGTACCACATGCAATAGGAAATTCCAATAAGATTGGTGAAAGTTTATTCACTTAATAAAAAGTGGGAATTATTTTTAGAGACTTTGGATAAATAGGCTAAGTAAATTGGTTGAGTAAATGGAAGATCAAGGAGATGATAGTAAGGATTAGAAGATGACTAAAAACACACTGTAGACTTGACAAGGAGAGACTTTTTATAGAATATGAGAGGATTGACCTTGTACGATAACTAAAATGGCATATTAAATGGGTAAAACTGAAGGTACAAGCAAGTTCCAAGTTATCTCTTGCATGGAGCTAGATGGCTGGTTCCATCATTCTTTAAAAAATCTTAATCTACACGTTTCTTGGTGGTGTGGCATAATTATCATGCTTATTGATTTCTCTGAAGATTTTTTCCCTCTGAACAAAAATCAGACCCTATTCTAAGATGATAGACATTTTAGTTTGTAATACAAATTTAGCAGGTGATTAAGTAAAAAAAGACATGGTTGGTGACTTGCATATATTAAAATACTTTAGGGAAAAGCAAAACTTTCAGATAGTATTTTATTTAATCCACACATATGAAGAAACTGAAGAGCAATACAATAAGAATTTTAGCCAGGGTCAGACCCAATATGAAAAGCTCTTGATAGCTAACCACTGTGGTGTTGTAGGTTCTTAATCTATAAAATTTGATTTGAACAAAACTGGCAAGCCTGATAAAAGCTAAAGAAGAAAATGTCCATGTGCTTGTTAGTAGCTTTTGTAAACAGTGATTTTCTAATTTTGTCCATACTAGTTATAGGATTAAGATCTGAGTCATTCCTGCTGCCATTCTGCCAGAACTGACCATTGTTAAGACGACTATTGCCTCAGACTATTTATATTATACATTGTAGACTTTATGTCTGTACATTAAATTTAATATTAATCAATACCATATTTCTTCTCTACTTCTACTCCCCTTTCAGTTTCCTGTCCTGCATACACATTTCAACTGCCAACTTTCTTTTTCATAATCTCTTCCTTGGGCTTATTTGCTGTACTAGGAAAATACCTAACACTTTCTGACCACATTAGTATAGTATTTATATAACACATGGTTACTAATTAAGTAATATTGGCTATTAATTCAGGATAAGGAAATTGCTCTGGGTACAAGGAATTAATAATTTTAAGGTAACAGGAATCAGGTAGAGGATGGAAAGATAAACAGACTAACGAGCTTGAGTGAGGTAACCTCATGAGAAAATTACAGAGGTGCAAGTTGACAGTTTCTCTAAGTTCATTTGCTATCTAGCTTGAGAATAAGTGTGTCTATATTATCTATTATCTATTTTTTTACAAAATATTCTACATTGCTAATTGTAATAAATAAATTTTTTTAAGAGAGTTAAGTAAAGATTGGTGCCATAATGGGGTTGGGAAACAGAAGCACTGAATGATCATGACAACCCCAATGAGTGTAGGATTTACACTTTTTTTTAATGAGGTTTGTACCTAGGAATTGATAACCTGTTTAGGACAGTTAAATTATAGTTAGATATTACAAGTTGTTTAAAATGTGGATCCTGTTCTTCCAAAATATGTTTTGGGGAAATCTCTTGAGCAACCTTTATGGATCAGTGCATGTAGGTACACTTAAGTTTAATAGTATTTTTGTAAAAACAGAATAGAAGTATGTTCATAATCTTAGGCATTGAAGTTTGATAATAAACAAATTTTACCACAAAGATTAGAAGAATATAGAATATATAATGTTATTAATCCTTAAACTGTTCTGTATTTGCTTTTTTCCCCCTCAGAATTTTTATCTATGGGCATCATGCTCTTGAATTAAAATCTTAACAGTTACTTATATAATATAAGGCACTTTGTGCTGTGCATCAACCAAGCATTAGTGAATTTTCAAGGATCTTCAGTGTTATGTACATTTGGAAAAGGAATTAAATCTTAGCAAACTGAAGGAAATAGTGTTGTATGCATTTTTCCTACATACATTGTAAAGAATGCCTTATTTTTTCTTTTCATTTTTGACCAGATGCTTGCACATATCACCCAGGTGTTCCAGTCTTTCATGATGCATTAAAGGTAGGAACTATATATTTTTTCAGTTTCTTCCTATTTGTATAATACATTTAGAAATGTAATAGTAAATATTTTCTCATCTTTTTTTACTGGCATGTCTGCTTTTCAAATGACCATTGTGGGGGGCTTTATGTGTGTATTCCACTAAAAGCAAAGAAGACAGTGAATGATGATGTTTACCGGTTATAAAATATTTTATTTGCAGTCCAAATCATTTTCCTAATGATTTCTTTACTTTCTAATTTTGAAGGGAAATCGAAGCAGTTATGATGAATCTCGGTCTTTCAGTTTATCACTGTTGGCCAATAAAAAAAGCTATGAACTTTAGGACTGATTGTTACAAACATGCTAAGTTTAGAATATGTTTACTTAAGAGAGAAATTACCAGTTTTTCACCTGTATTTCCTTAATGTTCTGGAGAATTACCAGAAATAATAGAGTGTTTTCTGAGCATATTTTTTATGATAACTTTAAAAAAAATGAAAAACGGATACATTTGAGGAGTTTCCTTTGTGTATCTAAAAGAAAATGCTTCCTGGTGGCTGTCCTGGTTTTAGGTACTACTGCTTTTATGCTGAGGAACATAAATAGCCTTATATGTTTAAATGTTGTTGATTTCTTTTGAATGTTCTGTTGATCTTCCAGAAAGCAGTTGGACTCTTTTGGCATTTAACTGACGCACAATCAAATTCAAAGTTGTATAGTAAATAACAGTTTTATGTTAGCTTAGTTCTGAGTGAGGAGAACAGAACTTCATTAGGGCACTTTGAGATTTAACTCTTTTTACAAAACTTGATGGGGATGAAAACTGTGTTTCTGTGGGGATATTTATTTTGCTGGTGGGGGGAGGAAATGGGGATTTTTCTCTTTTCTGGATTGCCATTTATTGATTATTTTTCTTTTATTTCTTTTCCCCCTATACTATTTCCTCCTCTCTGCTAAAAGTAGAAATACTTGACTTTGCAATCTTTAGCTTCCTATTTTTTCTCATTCTGTTTATTTACTCTCCAATGTCACCTCTGGGCTAATGATTTTTGTAGCATATCTCCATTCATGTATCTGTTCAGTTAGTTTCTAAAGCGAAGTAATTTTTTTGTTTCTCAGTTTTGTGGTTGTACTGTTTATTATTGTCTCTGTGATATTAACGCTTTTTGTGGACTTAGACTTTCCAAGATTATTGGATTTCACAACCCAGACTGTTTGGGTGAAATTTGTGCATCAGTATAAAGTCACTAGTTTTCTATTTAATCAAGTAGGAAATTAAACTTGCAAAAGATAGGACATTTTAATGTTAGAAGAATATAATACTCTAGGAAAGTTCTTCTCAAGAAAAGACAGTTAACAACCTTATGCTTTATATTGATCCTTTTCTTATTTTACTGAGGACTAGCAAAAGACCCAGAGTAGAATTTGAAATAGCTATCTTGTGTCATATGTGTATCCCAGTATTTGATTTAATTGTGTATATATGGTAAGACAGCGAATCTTTCTAACAGGATAACTGTTTTGAGATAATGCTATCAATGCTATTAAACAGTCTAAGGTGGTGAGAATTGGTTTCCTACATCTCTATTCAGAGAAAATAAAACTTTAAGGAAAATTGGCTTATAGGTACTTAAAATTTTCTTCAAAAAAAAAAAAAAGAAATCTGAAAGTACATGTTGTGTAAAAACTCAATACCAAATTCTTTATGTAGTTGAGTATATACAAAGTTAGTCCCTAATCCAAATTTGGGGCCTTTCATGTCTTGAGATTTCTGCCTTTCTTTTCCCTACTCTCTGTAATACGTTAGTAGAGATGATAACGTCACAGCCATTTTTTTAAGGCACTTGATATTTTGTTCAAAAATCACATAGTGTAGTACAGCGTAAAATGTTTTTCTTCTGAAAATTAGGAACTATTTTTAAAAATAAGCAATTTGTTTTAAGGTGCTTTCTTTCACGATAGGCCATAATATAAATCACTGTTTTTTTTGTTTGTTTTTGTTTTGTTTTGTTTTTATCAAAATTTGAAAAAACACTTTAAAGCTGTGAAATATGGAAGTTACTTCAGGATTCAAGGAGATAAGTATAAGAAGAGTGTTTCAGTGGGTTGTGGTTTTCATAGAAATAATTTTTAAGTTTTTTCTTATGTTTTATAGGGTTGGTCTTGCTGTAAGAGAAGAACAACTGATTTTTCTGATTTCTTAAGCATTGTGGTAAGTACTATTTTTTTCCCTAGATTATCTCCCTTTATGTACATTTTATGGAAGCTCCAGATTTGGGTAGTCTGATTTCTGTTATCTATTGACTCATCCTCATCAACTATCAGATAGCACTTTACTTTTAAAATGGAGTTCACCTTCCTTCCACAGCCTTTATAATAATCTATCTGCTTAGGAGATAAGATTTTAAGATATTAATTATTCATTGGTTATTTTATGTTTTTGACGTTAGCAGTATTAAAAGAACATCACAGAAGAAAGTGAGTGGTGGGCAACCATTTAAAGTATTTTCAGTTAGGAGAAATAAACTGTTATATATAAAGATACCATTGAGATATAACATTATTTTATATTCTACTAATAAAAAAAAGTTCAGTATTATGGCCTGTATTTTACAGGTAAGGAATAAGATTTTGAAAGATTATCTTGCTTAAGGTCATACAGCTTTTAAGTAGAACTGGTACACAAATTGAGATCTTGAGTACAAAAACTTTGCATATAAATAATTTGTGAAGTCTTTCTTAAAATATTTTATTTAGAGGTACAAACTCATTTTCAAATTTAGCAAATATATTTAGTTCATTAAAATAAATCAACATAATAAAAGTGTTTCTATTGTGGCATATGACACGACAACTCTTAATGAATGCCTTTCACTAACAGGGCTGTACAAAAGGTAGACATAATAGTGAGAAGCCACCTGAGCCGGTCAAGCCTGAAGTCAAGACTACTGAAAAGAAAGAACTATCTGAATTGAAACCCAAATTTCAGGAGCACATAATTCAAGCCCCTAAACCAGTAGAAGCGATAAAAAGACCAAGGTATACTTTTTACAGTTGCTTATTTTTGTCACACTTGAATAATAGCGTTTGTTCATGATATTTCTATTTATCATTTTGCATGATAGCATTTTTCTCTTAAATGAGCCTTTAATTTTATCCCCACTCAACTTGAGGCATGTACACAGTGAAACTTCATTGCAGATTTGTTTGTCATACCATCAAAACTACAGATTTATCTATTACCAGGGTAAGGGAGTCACACTTTTTTTTTTTTCCACTTGGCATGTGTCTTCATTGTGGCATGGTGAAGTTCTGTGAAGTGGTTGTTCTTGCATGAATTCAGTTTAAATTGAAATATGTATTCATACTGAGAACTGATGGTGTTCCTAACTTTTTCTCTATTGATCTTAATCTTAAACATTAATCCAAACATTAATCTTTACTTTTAGATGCCTAAAAACTGTTGTTACTAATACTGAGGAATTTTTTAATGCATTTGATTCTGAAGGCATATTTCTTGAAAGTGTCTTAATGTAGCTTTTGCTCCTTTTTAACTAAAATTCAGTTCTTCATAATCATTTTCTAATCAAACAGACGGCATATTGGGTTTACTTTTGTTAGGCTAGGTCTTCATAATGCACGTTAAGTACTGAATGTTTTAGAACCAAACTGCAGAACTCTAAGTAGATGGTAAAATTTTTTTTTAAACAGCTCTGAAAAATAATTGACAACACTTATTGAAATATGTGTTCATACTGAGAACTTACAGTGTTCCTGACTTTTTCTCTATTGATCTTAATTGAACATATTTATAAAGTATTGAATAATATGGGACCAAGATAAGATCCCCAAGAGACTTTTAGTGTGTTTGCTCATTAGTATTCTTGAGTACAGACCATTGTTAAACTACTCAGTAAATTATTTTACTCCAACTCCATTTATCCATAATCCTGGGATACTTATCAAATTCCTTGTTAGCCAATTTGAAAAATTACTGGAAAAAGATAAGGAAACATTTTATCCTAATTAATTTGATGATACTACAGGAATTATGAGGATAAAGATTTTTATGCACTTGTTAATGTCAGGTTTTTTCATTGTGGGTACAGCATGAATAGAATTTTTACTTTTATTGCTTTATTTATTAATATTCTTGATATTTTTGGATGGACTTAAAGTGGAAATGTAAAACTTAACCATTATGAAATGTTACGCAGATTTTGTTTTTAACCTCTTACCATACAATTGTATCTGAATTTATAGTTCCATCTACCAGTATCCATATATAGTAAACCTCCCTACTGGTAGAAATGAGTATGGATTCGCTGCCTGTATGTTATGTGCATAGCATTTTACTTGGGCATGAAACGTAGAAGAATTCCACAGCCCCTTCCTCGGAGTTACTCATCTTGTCAAACATAGATTCCTAATCTTTACTCTCTTTCCACTGGTCCTGATGATTATTAATTGAATGTGCCTACAATAATTTAATTACTTGAGACTTAATGTTTTAACATAAGAAAGAGCTTTTCTGCTAAAATGTAGATTGTAAAATATAGCAACTATTTGTAAGATACTTCTTATTAAGAATAACTGGATTCATAAAGCACTTAACATCTCAAAAAGAAGGTTTTAAGGTTTTTTTAGTTTGATTACAAGGACATATTTGGTACATTAATAATAGTAACAGGGTTTCAAAATTCTCCAGCCCAGATGAACCCATGACAAATTTGGAATTAAAAATATCTGCCTCCCTAAAACAAGCACTTGATAAACTTAAACTATCATCTGGGAATGAAGAAGATAAGAAAGGTAAGATTTTGTTTTATTGTATTATAATTTTTTCTATCCAATAAACTTTCAACCAAAAGTTTACTAAATATGACCAGTTGACACATTATAATAAAAATATTTTTCCCAAATGCAAAATAATAGCTCAGAATAAATGTGTAGTTTATTCTATTAAAATTGAGAATCTACTTAAAGTTTTTTCTTCTCTATGGTTTATTATTTTTTAATAGTTTAATTTCTTTGATAATCAAAAATGTTTCTTTGTGTATGATGTAAAATATATTTAATGTTCTGTGACATATACCTAATACCTTAGGACAAAATTATCCTTTCATAAATTCTCTTTGACGTGGTTATTAGATAAGTAGTACGTTATAGAATAAAAATACAACATATATCCTTTTGACACTACAGAAGAAAACCTAATTACAGTAGATGAATTATTATATGACTTTTTGTAGAAAAGTTGCATCTTAAGAATGGCACTGCAGTGAACTTCTGTTATTTATTTATTGATTTATTTTCATTTTAGAAGATGACAGTGATGAAATTAAGATTGGGACCTCATGTAAAAATGGAGGGTGTTCAAAGGTATGTATTATAAATCTTATTATGTTATGAAGTAGAATTTTAATTTTGAAGAAAGAGGGTACAGTTCATTCTCAATTTAGAAATTAGTTGTGTGCCTATTATACATTTGGCAGTATGCTGAGGAGTAGGGCTGTAAACATGGAATACAGACTAGAATCATGTGAGTCTGTCTAATCACCATTTATAAGCACTTTCTATGTGCAGTACGTTGTAGGGGTGGGAAATACTGGTTATTACCCAAAAAATCTCTTTTTTATGGAGCTGGCATTCTAGTATGGGTGCAAATACAAAAAAAATGTTAAATATGAATTCAGGTAGATATGAAACAAGTAAAAAGAAGGAACTAGAGTGCATGGAGTTGGGAGTTATCATTTAATAAAATTGTCAGTTATGTTCTTTTTTACATGGTGACAGAATTAGAATTCTTTATAATGTAGTAAATGAGTTACATACCTGGGGGAAGAGTGCTATAGATAGAGCAAGCAGCATGAGTAGAGGTGTTAGAGCTTGACTATTCAAGCAATAACAAGTTCAGTCAAGTGAAGTGTGATGGAAAATTACCTATCTTAGGAGTTACAAAAGGATGTCTGTGACTAGTGAGTAGCCAATATATGCTGAAGAACCGCAGTGGAATTGGAAGAGAAACCAACTTGGATGCTATTATGGGCAGAGATAAGAGTTTATTGAGAAGTTGTTATGTATGCAATATGATCAAACATCTCAATGAGACCTTATCCTGCTTACTTTGTAAACATTTTCTCCCTCTCTTTTTCTCTCCATGGCCTTTAAAACTTTATGTCATTTTACTACTATCTAACTTGTCCCACCACTCATCTAAGGTTTATAATGTTTCGGTTTGTTCTTTTTATCTCTTGATGCTTTGAACAGTGCCTGACATGGCAAATACATGTAGAATGTATAGTATAATTGGAAATATTGGTAGCACTTGCTAATGGATTACATGTAAAAGGAAGTTGGGACTTGAACATCTGAGTGATTGCTGTTGCCATTAAATGAAAAAGTGAAGATGATGAGAGGCCAGGTCTTTATTTTTCTCTTCTGTTAAGTTTAAAATCAGATTGCTGATTAAGGGGTGGAAATAAAATTATTCACATGTATATGAGGTAGAAGTAGTAGATAAAAGGAAATTATTAATTCTTGGAGTGAAGGCAGTACAAATAGTAGAGTAATAATGGAAGAAAGAAGATGAAAGAGAAAGTGTTAGGTGAGTTTTGAAAACAATGAATGAGAGTTATGAAAATATGGGGGCAAAGTGTATTTTAGTAGCCGTGATACCAGTAGTATAAAGAGAACGTTAAGTAATAGGAATGTTATTCAATTTGCTAGTGTGGAATTGAGATTAAAAGAGGTTAGTAATAGTAATGGTCAAATCTTAATAGTGCTGGAAAGTAAGACCTTACTTTAGATTATGGAGACCATTATAGAAATTTTAAATCTTTTTCATGGAGGTATATAACAGAAATTTGTTAAATCATGTACAAATACAAGTTTATAGCTAAGGGATTTTCAGAGGAAACACATCATCATGGTAGAGCACTCTTACCATTCATTTTTCCCTTCTGCAAAGGATACTGCATTTTTCTATCAACATTAGTTGTGCCAATTTTTAAATTTAATATAAATAGAATGTACTTTTTAAATTTAATATAAATAGCATGTACTTTCTTTTTTGTCGTCTTTTGTTTGTTAGGTTCATGTTTGTTGCATATAGTCATGGCTTTGTTATTTTTTATTTTGTTTCATTTGATTTGTTTTCATTTTGTTCTTTTTTGAGTTGCCATGAATATTTTCTCATACAGGGGCACATTTAAATGTGGAAAGCACCTGGAGCTAATTATTGTATAAGGTGTGAGGTAAATCACTCACACTTTATAAATTAAGAAAGTGATAGTAATTAGATATTTTACTGAGATAGCAGAAATCAAAGGATGAGAAATGAGGTAGTAGAAAACTTCATATAGTGTAATTACCTAAAATCTGCTAGGTCATCAGTAGGGCTAGGAAATTAAACCAATAGATTTTTTCAGAGTAACAGGATTTCATGATAGACTACATGTAGGTGGACGGAGTGGAGAAACTAAAGAGCACTTACAGATATTGATTTTGAGAGACTACTTATGATGCCATCATATAAGATGGGAAGAACAGACATGGGGAGTTATAGTGATAAGTTTAAAATCTAACATACTGGGATTTATGTGCTCACATGATAACTTAGGAAATAAACACACTCAATACTTCAGATTTACAAAATGTAAACATCAAATTTTATGTTCTGTTCATGTAGATAGTTACTATAAATACAATAGTAGAGAGAAAATAGGCTGCTGGCTGCTTCCATGTTTTATTAATCTAACTTGTGAATTCATCTGTAGAGATTTTACATATAGCAGCTTATGGGGCCTAGATCTTACAAACAAACCATGAAGAGATCCATAGACATAAATATAAGTACATCTGCAGCTCATTTTACCATTTGAGGGAAGAGAAATAACCAGCACTATAGAATTTCCAGAATTATGTATTAGATTTCTGTTAGCATTATCAATTTGTTAATTGATAATGCTAACAGAGTTTGTTATATACCTAATCATGCTGTATCTCTTTCTGATGAAGATCCTAATCTATTTTGAATGTTTCTGTAAATTTAAATACATGAATATGGTTGAATTTCAGGCTATGAAAACATTTAATATGTTATCTATTGCCTACTTTTTTATTTGCCTTTTCACAAGAGCCTAAAATTTAACCATATGTAAAATGGAATAATTTTTTATTTCTTATTGGGATGGCCTGCAATGTAGTACTAACAAATATGTGTAAGATACAACTGAGAGATAAGGCAGCTAAATTTGTTTTTTTCTTTTCTCTTTTAGACATATCAGGGTCTACAGAGTCTAGAAGAAGTTTGTGTATATCATTCTGGAGTACCTATTTTCCATGAGGGGTAACTTATGCATGACTAATTAAAATACCTTATGGTAGAGATTAGAAATTTAAACCTTCATATATTTAGGTACTTACCATGCAGTGTTATTAAGTATTCTACTTAAATTGCTGTTTAATTTTTATAGTAACTTAAAAATATGGGATTTGTCTTAACAGAAGAAAAACAAGATTACAGTTATTAAGTGGCCATTGTGATTTAAACACTGTATTTTCCATTTCAATGTGATGCTCTTCTTAGTTGGGCTAAAGCTAAACTCTTTTTTGTTTGAAAGACTGTCTGACATTTGGCAGCACATTTAGAATTTTGGCTCAGGGGCAATTAAGGCATTACTACCCAGGGAAACTCCTATTTTTCCAGTCTTCAATTGAGAGGTTGTCTGTAGTTTAAAGAAATAGGACAGCTTTCAAAATCTTCCTCTGTTTCCTTATGTTTCAAGGCTCAAACCTGAAACTGTTGCAATTTTAGCTTCCTGTGTTAGATTTTTCTTAAAGAATGATAATTTTCTTCTACTTTGGGATTGACCATCACAGGTTGTATAAACATTAGTTGTTAATTTCATAGTCTTTACCAGGTTATTGAAATGAAATGATTATAAATCTTGTTGTATCACTTTTTGTTAGCTTCATGAGGACACTGGAGTGCAGGCTACAAGTGGAAAATTGATTGGAATTTTGTGATAGTTTTTAGTCTATGCTCAGGAGCTTCAAATTTACATAATAAGTGGCATTCTCCTTTTTAAATTATTGTCTTTTCTCATGTGTGTCCATTTTTACTGTTCTGTAACTTAAGCACTGGTAAATACTAAAGTTGCCCTGATTTTTAAATTATGCTTGCACTATAATATTTCTATATTTAATTGATTGTGAGGTTTTACTTCTGAAAATTTTTTATAATTATTTGAAGGATGAAATATTGGAGCTGTTGTAGAAGGAAAACCTCTGATTTTAATACGTTCTTAGCCCAAGAAGGCTGTACAACAGGGAAACACGTGTGGACTAAAAAGGATGCTGTAAGTAACCTTTTCAAAATAATGACACCGAATTGTGTTTGTCTGAGTCATTTTTGAGAGATTTGAAAATCTTTCAGTGTATATTTATAGAGGAATTCTCACCCTCACAAATATTTTATTAATATTTTGTTAATGTATCCTTCTTTGTTGTCGTCATCACCTTCATCGTGCCCAACCCCTACACCACAGAAAAAACTGGTCTGAATCAAACTCTCAGCACTGCCTGTTGAACAAAATAGCTGTTGCATATGTTGGTGTAGGTATATGGGTTTTTGTGAAATACTAGAGCCTGTTAAAGTGAAGCTTATTATGAAAATTAATTTCAAATCCTGTTTCCACATTATGTTTTGTTTTTTTTAAAAACTTTAACCATTTACAGATGCACAAATGCCTCATCTAGTGGCCAAGGAGTAGATTGCAGACTTGTTTCAGTAGAATTCTTCTGAATTCCTTTGCTTACTCTGGGGAAATATTAATTAATCTTCCATGCTGTACTGACACTAATAAACTCCAAATAATGACCCTTTTCAGTTCAGATGGACACAATAATATCTTTATTGATTTTATTTATTTTATGTGGTACTGAGGATTGAACCCATGCGAGGCAAGCGTTCTACCTCTGAGATATAACCCCAGCCCCAAACTTGTACTTTTTTAAAAAAACTTTTTCATACCTTTTTCATCCCTGGGATTGAACCCAGGGATGCTTAACCACTGAGTCACATCCCCAAGACAACAACTTAACTTCAAATATAGAAACCTTTATTTTTTGTATTGAAACAGGATCTCACTAACTTGCTTAGTGCCTCCCTAAATAGCTGGCTTTGAACTTGGAATCCTCTCCCTCAGCCTCCCAACGTGCTGGGTTTACAAATGTGTGCCACCATGCCAGCAAAATTTGTGCCTTTTAATTTAGAAAGTTATTGTAAATTTTCAAAAGTTAGAAATTTATTCATATTTGAACTGTTGACTTTGTATTCACACATGGTTAACTATTATAAGTGTATCCTCCAAAGTTAAATAATTCATTCAGCATGAATCTTCCGTTAGTAGAAAGTTATGTCTGCCTTTGTATTTTTCCCAAAGTTCAATTTAAGTATTAGATATATGAGATAGTAGCTAAGGAAAAGTTATGAGTGATAAATTTATTATTTAAACTTAGTGCTGTTGTACCAAAGTGTAAATGCTGCCTTTTATAATGGTAGTGTCATGGAGTTTACTTATGTAATTTGATTTAAGTTGTTCTCATTTATAAGACAAATCACCATTTGCTTCTTTAAGAAAATGAATTGGTATGGCAATAAACCACTAATAATTGAGGGTTACTTGAGAGTAATTGAGGATTACTTTTGCTTTTTTCCCTTCTTTTCCCCCTGTATGTTAATACATAAGGACAAGAGGATTATGTGCAAATGGTCATTTTTCTCCCAAATTATTATTACTTGTAGAAAATATATTGAAGGTTTCCATATTTGAAGTTAAGTTGTTGTCTTGTTTATCCCACTGAAGCAACATCCTTTCTAATTTTCAGTCTTCAAAGAATGTTTTAAAAGAGGTACTTAGTGGATAGTAGGATTTAACTATTAAAATACTCTTGTATTGTGTTATTTTATAGTTTAAACTTCTTGGTGGAAACTTTGGGAGTTGATTGTCCTAAAAACATTATGTTCTTAATTTGCATAGTAATTTTCCTCTACTTTTCATGGGTCAAATTCTTCTTTTGAACAAATTAATTATATGGTGCTTTTTAAACTTATAAAGGTCTTCTTACATTTCAGGGGAAAAAAGTTGTTCCATGTAGACATGACTGGCATCAGACTGGAGGTGAAGTCACCATTTCAGTGTATGCTAAAAATTCACTTCCAGAACTTAGTCGAGTAGAAGCTAATAGTACATTGGTAAGTACACTAAACAGCTGAATCTAAATTGTCTTGCTCACATTGTTTTGACATTACTGCATTATGAAATACTGTTCTTATTTCAATGGATTTTAAAATCTTTCCCATATAAACTGGGCATGATGGCAATGCCTGTAATCCTAGCATCTGGAGAGATGGAGGCAGGAGACTCCCAAGTTCAAGTCTAGACTCAGAAACTTATTGAGATCCTGTCTCAAAATAAAAAGTAAAAGCTGGGAATGTAGTTCAGTGCCCAAGTATCCCTGAGGTTTCAATTCCCATTACCAAAAACAAAAAAAGTCTTTTCCACATCAAAAAGTAATTTTAAATTATATTCATGGAAACTTTTATGAATGAAAATCTAAAATTTATTATAGGGTTTTCTCCTAAAGCATATTGGAGATAGAGTAGCTTATAAAAGTTGCCTGATAATGTGGTATTTCATCCTCAGTATGAAACTTCAAGTAAATTTTTCTTTTCTATCTTTTTTTTTTTTTTAGTTAAATGTACACATCGTATTTGAAGGAGAGAAGGAATTTCATCAAAATGTCAAATTATGGGGTGTAAGTATTATGAACCCATCAAAATTTCGGGTAATTTAAAGTACCATTTGTAGAATAAAAGGCAAATCCTTTAATAAGTGGACTACAGATCTGTAACTTTATTGTCCTACAAAAAAATCTAAATATTGGTATACAGATGGCCTTAGAGGCTTGAGGTTGGGATTTTTAGAATAAGGAAGACCAATATTTTCCTCTGGACTAAATGAGACCCAAGTTTATTTACTCTTAGGCTTCTTGATATGTTACAGGTGATTGATGTAAAACGAAGCTATGTAACTATGACTGCAACAAAGATTGAGATCACCATGAGAAAAGCTGAACCTATGCAGTGGGCAAGCCTTGAACTACCTACAACCAAAAAGCAGGAAAAACAAAAAGAAGATATTACAGATTGAGGTCGGGGGAGGGCTGTTGCCTATTTCAGAATTCTGAATGTGTGGTGAAGTGGTGGCTTGCTGCTGTAACTTTTTGTTGTTGAATCAGGCATTTCAGGGTCATATTAGGTTTTTGTTTTTAAAAGCCAAAGTCAAATTATCTTTTTGTGTTGCCATATTTTGCGTTCCATAAGATTGATTATTCATATCTTCTCATTGGTGGAACCATAGTTATGTCCCTTACTTGAAGAAGCTGGAAAATAGCTCGAGTGTAATTGCAGTATTTCTTAGTGTATTATTATTATGTTAAACAAAGAAATAATAAGGGACATTTGTTTTTTTATACTTCTGTTATCTTATAATTATTAAAGCAAGATGAAAATGTCAACTTTTTAATCAGTTTTTTTTTTTTTCCCCTCTTTGTGGACCTTTTGTTCCTATAATACTTGAAAATCTTCAAGGAAGAAATGAAGTTCTGCATTGTTTTTGTTTGTTTTTGTTTTCTATGTGGGATAGTCACTTTTTCCAAGAGGACTATCCTAGGTAAAGTGGGGGCAAAATATATGCACTGACCAACAAATTACAGTTTATTCACGGTTAATTTAATTTTAAAATTACATCATTACCTATATTACTTGCCAAACAGTATGACTTAAGAGTAAAGGAAACAAGACTGGAGAGAGATCAATTTGGTTAAAATTCACTATTTTTATAAGACTTAAGCAATAATGTTAAAAATCTTTCTCCTGTTTAAGGGTCTTTATATGATGTTATGACTAAATGGTACTTGATTTTTCAGTCTAAACCCTCTTAAAACCTTCAGTTACCTATTTAAAAAAAAACAACACTATCTGGCCTTATTGATAGAAAAATACCTAAAATTATATCTTAAAGGTTTGTGGAAATACAGTAGAAAATGAGAAAACTAAATACATAAACTTTGCTTTATGCCTACTATTACATGTTAAATAAAATAGCTTTTTTAAAGGCTTTCAAGTAGAGCTTGACAATTATAGTAATACAATGTTGATCATATATTGTATTTTATTGGTATTAAATATATGTAATACATGCTTTGATTTATTTATGCTTCTCAGACCATTAGTGAATAGGTCGCTTTTTGAGGTAATACAGAGTTCAAGAAGGAAATTTTAAGAAATGTTATGCCATTCAAACTGGCATAACTTAATAAATTTGGTTATTATTAGGCTTATACAGATAAATGAAAGTCAAAAAGTTTTCCAAACCCCTTGAGTATATTCTAGGTTAATAGAACTCTTGCAAAGAAAAGTGTGCAGAAGTACTATTTTAGTTCATAAGAGGTTTGTATATATCATTCTGTTACTCTTAGCAAATAACTAGTAGATATATTAGTTATAATAATTATTTAAAGATCTAGCTCTGTCACAGTTTTACAAAGTTTGGCACCCAGGCTTTGTTGACATTAAAACAAATGGCAAGAAATTTGGGGCAATAAAAGTGTGATCCAGATAGAGAATGTAACTATTAGTATTGAGAGAAGTATTTAAAGTTTTGACAACTTGTCTTTTTGGAATTAGTAACCTGTGTTCTTTGTAAACATGGAACCTTGTTTGGAGAAAGAAATTGATTCGTAAATTTGATTTAAAGTAATTATCATTATACCTTTTGTAATGTTTTCTTCTTGAGTCTGTTTTCTCCTGTAAAATGTCTTCATTTTTTAGGATTTAAATATTATTTAAAGCAGGTGAGAAATTCAAACCTCAGACTTAGTTACAAAGCACTGATTATTTTTTTTCCTTTTTGATACAACTATGTAGTCTAGTTACATTAGTGAAACTCATAAAAGGATAGATAGGTAGAGTATGTTTTACTCTATCAATTTTTCAAAAAAGTTAATAAAACTTGTTAATTTACTGAGTCATTTGTCTAGAATTATGCTATGTCTTTCTTTGCATTCAGAGTAATTAATATAACAAAGCAGTCGAAAGCTGGGTATGTGAAACATTTGGTAACTGACTTCAACACAGGAAACTTGAAATGCCATTTTTATTGCCTAGCTAGCACATTTGCTAATGTAAAGAAAGTAATGTTGAGCTTACTTTTTTAACCTCTTATTTTGAGATAATTTTACATTGAGTTGCAAAAATAGTAGAAGTTCTTTAAATATCTTTCTCTTATGTTAAAATCTTACATAATCACAGGACTTTTATACAGCTAAGAAGTTAGCCTTGGTACAGTAATGTTAACTAAAATAGAACATTTAATTTTAACCAGCTATTTTTAGTAAAACTCTTAAAGATCTATCCTATTCTTGAGTCCTATTCTAGTTGTAATAATTTTAGTTAATATAAATGATTAAAAATATTAACAAACGTTTACAGACTGATGATGTAACTTCTTGGTGTACCTATACATGGCAAAGGGCTGATTTTACTTTATAATTTCATTTTCTGCCAGAAATTTTAATTCTTATTAAGTATAAATTGTTCAGTTTTCTTTAGACAGTTCTTCAAGCTCCAAGAATGAAGAGAACCTTAAAGCATTCTTGCACATATTTTAAGGGGCCTTAAAGCTATTGTTTAACCTATCCCCCACATTTAAAAAAACAACAACATTCATTTCTAAGCCTGTAAATGGATGTCTTGAATACACAAACAACATGTAAACTTTGAAAAATTCATTCATGAGATCTGGTATCCATTTTAGGGCTGTTTGAATGTTAAAAAGATTATTTTTTTTGTTGTTTTATTGAAAATTAAAGTCCAGCTTGTTTTAGTGTTGTTTTGATAGATTTTTGTTTTTTCTTTTTTTGTTTGTTTGATAGGTGAGAAGTTGTTTATCTTCCAGCTCCTTCCCTACATTCTTAAAATTTAAATTCATCTAATGTTGCCTGGCTTGCCTGTTCTAAATTGATTATAGATGCCTATGTCTTTGTGCATGTGGCAGTGTCCCTAAAACACAAGGCTTGAAAAGTTTTTTTTTTTTCTGCAGAGCATTGCTTAATTTTAAGTTTTCATGGTGTTTGTTGATGTAGTTTCTATAAGAAAGTTTTCTAAAGATCGTCTTTTCACTAAATGCTTAATTAATGACTTTTTTAATTCTCCAGTTTAGTAGGACCCCTTTAATGTACAATAAAATAAAATAAAACAACAGTTAAATGTTTTTATGTTGCTTAAAGCTGCATGTCAAAATAGTTATTCCTTTTCCACTAAGCAGATATCCTGTTTAGATGAATAGATTGTTAAATTACTTTTTAAAGAGATTTTGCCAATTAAAGTAATATTAGTGATTCAGCTTAGAAAAGACAAACCTCCCTAAATGTACTTCACTTCTCCAACAGAGATATTAAGTGAATGTATTAGTTTTATTTATTTATATTAATTTGTTATTATCTGTGTCCTTTTCAGACTGCATGTAATCTTAACTGTGGGTGTTTTGACCATGGGTATTTCTGTTTTTTAGTAAAGTACTTAGCATATTAGTTGGTTCTTTAAAATATCTGACATGCAGCAATAGTGGGCTACTCACTATTCAAAGAATTTAAATGAGTATGAACATAGTTATAATGAGGTAGTTTCTGTTGATATATTTCAATTGGGGAATATAACAATTATGAGAGTTTCTATTGTTATATTACAGTTGGGGAAACTGATTTATTGCTCTGGTTCGGTAACTTAGAGTTTAAACTAGTGAGTTGGGGAGTAAAGATTTCAGACTTAGGCAGCCTGACTGTATTCTGTGCTCTTAACCACTATTGTGTGCTGCTTTTATTTACCCATTGAATGCATAAGCTTTGCAAAACATTGACATATAGCATGGAAAATTATTAACAGTATGTTGATAACTAGGAACAAATTTTTTGTTAGATGTATTTGGTTAGAAAATAAATTTATAAAATAAATTACACAGTCCTTTTGCCTGGATGGTTTGGTTTTAATAGCCTATTAAAAACTTATCACTTGTTATTTGACAACTTTTAGAATAGTCTCAGAATCCTCAGTGCAAAATACCATAAAAGTTTCCATTGCCATTTTGTTAATGACAATACATCTTTTAAATGAGAATTCATATTTCTGCATTAATGAAATGGCATAACTACTGAAATATAATCAGGTTCTTTGTTTAATTTGGAATGTCTGGAACATCTAACTAAGAATGTCGGAAGATAGGATTGTAAACATGGGGACTAAATAGTAAAGGATCATTTGAATTTTGACTTCATCATCAGGCCAAGATTATCAGAATACCATTTCTAGACAAACTCTGTCACTATCAGTAGAAACTTACTGGAAATGCAAATTATCAGGTCCAAACCTAGACCTACATCAGAAACTGGAAATAGGGTCCAGGATGTGCAGAATGATTTCTGGATTCTGATAAACAGTAAAATTTTCAAAATTTTAAAGCCACTAAGAACATGGTAATCTCAGTAGGCTTATTTTTTTAATGAACTTTGTTTTAAGAAAATTTGGGATTTGTATAACAAAGGTGACGATATTACAGTTTCTATGTACACAACTAATTTCACCCTTCATTGACGTATTAGTGTAATATAGCCCATTACAATTAATTGAACCAGTATTGATTCATTATAAACTATAGTCCATGTTTTATTCAGATTTTCATAGTTTTTGCCCATTGTCTTTTTTCTTCAACTGTTTTGTCTAGGAGACCACATTATATTTAGTCATTATTCCTCTTGTGTTTCCCCTTGTTTTTTAGTTTCTTAAACTCAAACACTGACAGTTGGTGTGGAGAATGCTATAGAATGTCCCTCAATTGGGATTTGTGTAGCTGCTTTTTTAAAGATTGCACTTATTTATGTGTTTGGGAAAGAAAAAACACAAAATTAAAATGCCATTCTCATCTTGTGATATCATGGGTATACATACTGTCAAAGTCATTTGAGCAACTGACTTGCTCTATGAAGATCTCTTTTATTCACCCTGTTGATCTTCCTCCTACTGTATAGTTCATATTCATGAGGGCGTGGGGAGTTATTTTCTTCCGTTTCCTTTAGGACAGAATATAGAAGCCACTTTGCACAGATCTTTCTTTTTCCATTAGTCATTCATTTGTATTAGTATAGACTCATAGATATTTTATATTTGTGGTTAAAGTTTAATGCTACTTTCTTTTGCTTAATTTATTCCAAGTTATTAACAGTTTTTTCAGATGGCTCCTATTTTAAATTTTTGGCATAGTTGTTTCACTGTTGGGTTTTATGTGTGTTTATGATTTTTCTTTTAGTGTTTGTGTGTGTTTGAACACTTATTTTGTGGCATTTCAAGATATTCTGAGCTCATTTTGTGTGTTTACTATCCAAATTGAAGAGTCAGCCATTTCTTTATTGGAGAATAGTTTAAAAACCAGCATTTAAGTACTAGGCATGTTTATTGCAATTGGAATATTTTTGCCCTTAGGCAAGGAAACCTGTTTTTACTAACTTGTGTGTTTCTAATCATCTGTATCTTTGTTAAGCTAACCATGAACTCATATGTCTCTTAATTCATTACTACATATCATTCTAACCTTCTTCCCTTGCTTATCTGTAACTTCCCATGAGTTCCAAATATACTATATCCCTTTGCTTAATTCTAACGTAACATATTGCAGTGTCAGTATTGTTAACCCAATTGCCCATGGGAAACAACTTTATCAACTACAGTGTGTGCATGTAATCTTTAGTTTTAAAACATGTCTAGATACCTGCATATTCAAAAAGTTGAGCACTTCTTCCTTTCATCTCTTTATTATATTTGTAATACAGTGTGTATTTTATAGAAAGATCATTTTGATAAAAAGGAGCATTTAGAAATGGTGTAAAGATCAGTTAGGATCAGGGCATGAAATACAGCAGGAACCAGCAGTAAGAGGAGATATATGAGAGACTCAGTGTCTTGAAATGGAAGGAATTTGGTATTGGAGAGAAACTTGAAGATAACTCCTAGGTATGAGAATAGAACAAGACAGAAAATCTAGACAAGATTTTGGAGGAAGTGATTTTGTCAATAGGACTGTAAAAAATCTTTACAAGTCAACATAAGCTATCTGGGGATGACAACATTAAGGTCTGAAGCTTGCAGTGAGGGATCTGGCTCTCAGAATTTGGAAATCACAACTAAATAGGCATAATGTAAATGCATCACTTAGCTTTTGGGAATGCAAAGTTGATGCATTGTGAACTTTGAGGGTATGTTATTTTCATTCAAAAACAATGATAATTCTGTTTTTGAGTATGATGTAGTATACAAGTGTGGAAATAAGTAAATCCAATATAGAATCATATAGGTGTATGCTAAATATTGATAGTATGCTACCCAAACCATCTGAAATGGGTCCTCCATATGAAAGAACTTTTTGTTATCAGAAGAATGGGAAAGGAAGGCTGAGTGAACAGAAGCAACAAAAGTCCATTACAGACCTTGATCTTGTGTGTAGCAATGATAAAGCAACTTAGCCATGATAGATTCTTAGAGGAAAGTGTCAAGTTTTGTGTGTCAAGAAAAGCCACATTTTAAAAATGTTCATTACTTTAGTCTTATTATAATTAATGAGACCATTATAATTACAGTTCTTTGTAAAACTTTAGGTTCCCCACTAAAGAAGTCTGAATTTTAGTAATAACCCATCCCAGACTACTAGATACCAACTTTGTCCATTTTTGATGCCTTAAAAAATTCTTTAAGTCCCTTTTGTTTCCCAATAAGGTTACTAAAATTTATCAGCACAAATGATGAAGTAGGGGGCAGAGAAAGGAAACAAATTTGTAAAGCCAGAAATTCTATGAAAATGGATAATGGGAATCAGAATTGGAAGATGGTCAGAGGAAATCTGGTCCCTTTTTTTTTTTTTAAGGTAGGAAATTAAATCTTTCAGGAAAAGTAGGTGTCTAATTCAGTAGAGTAGAGGGCACTTCAAAAATTACATTAGTTGTCTAGGCTTAGGAATTTGAGAAGTATTTTTCACAAATAGTAACTTGAAGCTGCAAACTTGATAGCTATTGCACAAATAAAATGTGTGGAGCACTTTGCTAAATATGTCAGGTTTTGATTTACTCTTAACACCATTCCATGAATATACTGTGTTCTGTTATTTGCATTTAGAGACAGAAGAAACCTTCATAATTTGCCTCAGATGGAAAATGGTGAGATTCTGTTTCAAAATTAGTGACTTATGGTTTAGACATTAGGTTTCCTTCCAAGATAATTAACACTAGAACGTTTAGAGGCAAAATGTTTTTTTTTTTTTTTTTTTTTTTTTTTTTTTTTTAAGATATGAGGGCCTTAATGTAATCACTGTATTGATTAACTACAGGTGGTGACTCAGGTAGGGTTGGTTGGAGGAGGTGGGATGATGGGATGGGGCCAAACCTCTTGGGATTTGTATTTTGTTCCTGGTGAGTGGAGCACGCTCTGCTTCTTGGTGGCCATGTCCTGTCCTGTTTTCCTCCACATACTTTTGCCATGATTTGTGCCTAACCTCAATCCCTGAGGAATGGAGCCAGCTATCTATAGACTGAGACCTCTGAAACCACGAGCCCCTGAAATAAACTTTTCCTCCTCGAAAATTGTTCTTGTCAAGTCTTGGTCAGAGCAGTGAAAAAGCTAAATAAAACTTTTTTTTTGTTTTCCTTGACTCCAAGGCCTTAAATTTTGGACAGTGAGACAAGACATCCAAGTCAACATGCAAAACCAAAAAATAGACTTCCATATCTTAATGAAGTTTATCCCTGCCTTTTTTAGTATCAAATAACTGAATTATTATGTAAAGAATGTGCTGTCAGTTTTTGTAATAGTCAATTGAGCCATTCACTTTTTTAAAAAAAGAGAGGAGAGAGAATTTTTTAATATTTATTTTTTAGTTTTCAATGGATACAACATCTTTATTTTTATGTGGGGCTGAGGATCGAACCCAGTGCCCTGTGCATGCCAGGCGATCGCATTACGCTTGAGCCACATCCCCAGCCCCAAGAGCCATTCACTTTTTTAATAACTGTTTAAAGGGCCAGTGAGCAGTTAACAAGAATAGGGATGGATACTGCAGGACTGAGTGAAAGTAAAAGTCTCATGGCTATGAATTTGTGCCCTACAGGCATTTTGTTCTAATAATTTGTACCTATAAATAGCCTTGGGCTGATCATCAGTCGGGAGTCACTTTTCTTTACATCTCTGTGTTAGGTGTAGACAATTAGAAGGCAATGTACATAGATGGTTCTGTTTGAATTAGTAAAAGAGAAGCAATATGTTAAAGTTATATAGTATATGAGGCACACAAAGTTGAATTATTTCAACTTGTGTAAAACCAAGGGAAGTTAGGAAAGATATCCCATCACATTACAAGAGAAAGACATTTTAAGAAAAAACAGTTCCTGAACTCTTGGTGTTTTAATGAAGAACCACATATAAAATTGTTATTGGACACGTCTGTGTAGTTTATCTACTTTTTGTATTTATGTTTTGTCAAAATCTTGAAGTGTTGAGATTTCTGAGTAGTTTTTTTCTCTCAGAAGAACTGCTTTAATGGATGTGAAATTTTAAGTTTTACTTAGGTTTTTAATAAGATGAAAGTGTCTCTTTAATAGTGTAGTCATCACTTTGCTGAATTAGTTTTCATCAACAAGTGATCTTTGGTGTGCTGGGGATAACTGATCAAATAAAGACACTTTACTTTCAAGCAAGATTCCAAAAAGAAAAACAAGATCATTAAATAAAAGTATGCCAAGCTGGGCGTGGTGGTGCATGCCTGTAATCCCAGTGGCTTGGGAGGCTGAGGCAGAAGGGTCACAAGTTCAAAGCGAGCCTTAGCAACTTAGTGAGACCAGTGTCAAAAATAAATAAATTTTATATGTATAAATGAAAGAGTGGCTGTGGAGCATATTTGGTACACTTTATAGAAGTACAGGCAACAAGAGTCCTGAACAGAGGGGAGGGAAATTCATGAAGATGAGAATGCAAAAAAACCTAGAGTGGAAGGATGGCATGGCTACTACCCCTTGCACCAGTTCCTAAGCAAATGTCGGCACTGGATTGGGACTTCTCTTAATTCTAGTACAGCATTGCAGTTAATACAGCCTTCAAAAATCTCTGTTGATTATCTCCTAAATTAAGGTGGCTCAGTCCATGCCAAGCCTGAACTTTACCCTAATGCTTAGAATTGGAAAGAAAACAGTTGGTGATCTCAGTTATCCAAGTATTCAGAGATCGTTAGCACCTCTGATTTTCAGTGCTTCCATAGTTCTGTGGAATCTCTGAAAATATCTTGAGAAAGTTTAAAATATAAAAGTATTTCTAAAAATATTTGTTGTCTCTAAATATATTCAATCCAATTTTTCCTAGTTGTAACTGGAGCAATTGTCTGTCAGTTACTACAACATCCCCAGGAATGAAACTCCCTATTGAAGAGATTTTAAATAGTCCATGTATGCTTACATTTAGGAAGATCATTCTAAGTATAATTATGGATATAAAGGAGAAAAGGAAGTGGAATGATCTCAAGAGAAGTCATCATTTAAGTGAAAGATGGCTTCTCTGAATTTAGATTAATTAGATTGGAAATTAGAATATAGGAACTATTGAAAAGGTAGAGGTATAGGCATGGTGGTGCACACCTGTAATTCCAGGTACTTTAGAAGCTGAAGCAGGACAGACTGTCAGAAAAGAGAATATAGAGCAAATGACTTCATTGTTAGAAAGCAACAACAAGGGAAGGCTGTCTAGCTTTTACCTATGTAGCACTATCATTTATTTGGAGGTGACTATTTTACCCTAAACTAATTTCTTCTACACTTAAAAGCTCAAGGATCAACTTTTTACCCTAAACTAATTTCTATACTTAATTTAAAGTATGAACTTCGGGAAAATATTCAGATGGCCAGTGTGTGTATATGTAAGTGAGTATTATTTATATCCTCAGAAGAACTGCTAAATTAGAAACCTGGAAGAGGATTTATATTTGTGAACTGTATTGCATCCCATAAATTCATATACTTTTTCCTGTTCAAAATGAAATTTTTTATTTTACCAATTATAAAAGGAATATATCCTGATATTAAAAACTTAAGCAACCCAGAAAAATACTGAGTCTTGCCACCCCAAAATAAACACTGTTGACATTTTGTTGATATTTTTATATTTAGATTTATCACTTTTTTTTGGCAACAAAAGTCACAGACAATTTACCATATGAATTAAAATGTATATATCATCAGTTTTAGGATTATACAGTAACTTTATCAGTTCTCCCATTGAAATGCTGCAGTAAACACCCTTGTGTTATATATTCTGTTCAATTTCTCTACAGAACAAATTTTTAGAATTTCTAACTGTATATATATATATATATATATATCTTTCACATGCCTATAGCTTAGTGGTCTACTTTAATATTATATAACTTCTGATTGTATTAAACATGTTTAATTTTTTTTAGATGACTAAAGTAAATTACTGTAGTATAATAGGAATGTATGGCTTATTTAACTTTGATTTTAAAAATCATTCATAAATCGGGCAATACATACTGACAACAATATATTTCTTTGTTATTGTTTTCTATGTATTCTTAAAAAAATAATCGTTCACTTGGGGGAATAATGATTAACAGCTCAACTGTTAATCAAATGCTCAGGAAGAAAATTTTTTAAAAAAACATTCAAATGTGTAATTAACATGGGATAGCACATACCCTACATCCAGTATCATGGACTGATTACAGTGTTTCCCACATATCTGCTTGTTCTGATCAATTGTTGATGAAAGATGAGAAAAACAAAATAACTTGCCAATTAAAGGAACAGTAAGTTGCAAAGATTAATACTTTATCCTAAATACATATTTCAAGTCACATATGCTGGTTAGCCTGTGTATTTCTTCAAAAAAAGCTGCCAGCAGGAATAATACCCTTCAAGAGATTTCCAAACTTTTGTGTTTTGTCTCCTTTAGAAATAATTTAATAGAGTTAGAAGGAACTGATGTCCAGTTATATATAATTGACTCAGTTGGATAGTAGAAATGTATGACTCATGGGTGTTAATCCTCTCTTTTCTACAACACAGTGCCTCCCCAAGCATGCCAGGCAAGCGCGTTACCGCTTGAGCCACACCCCCAGCCCCAACTTGTTATCTTTTTAAAGCGGAAGACTTTGTGGTATTTTTCATAGAATAAGTGGGACACAAAATTTATCTTGATGACTCAAGATTACTGTTACACGTGTGCTTATTTTATTATGGGGAAATGGTGAGACACCCTGTAGTAATGTTGAGTTATAAATGTCTGTTTCTAAATACCCCAACTCTTTGTTATATTAAATCACATTGTTGGCCTTGTAAGGAGTGGCAGATGTAGTTTCTCCTTGCAGTCAAACTTGGAGTTGTCCCTATTTTACCCTAAACTAATTTCTATACTTAAAAGCTCAAGGATCAACTAATTGATGTTCTTTAAAGTATGTGTGCCTGCCAATAAATCCATTCTAATTTTTGATTCTCAACTCTTTTGGTAACATGGTTGAACAGTCAAGCTAATTGAAACTTAATTATGTTCACCTGTAATTCTGTGATTTCATAAACACTTGCAGATGCTGATATGCTTTATAGAAGCTAGACTGGAACTTTGGAGCAGCTACCTCATCACCTATTAGATTTATGTATTTATTCAATAGAGTTGAATTTATCAAAAGTTTAGATACTATTGACTTTTTCTGACAATTGGCACTACATTGGTAATTTTACAAGAGAAGATGTGCTATCCCAGTTTTTCTACCAGACCTTTATTTTTTGTAGTCAAATTTACCAGGGCATAATTTTCATACAGTAAGATGTAGACATTTTTAGTTTGATGAGGTATGGCAAATGTGTACACTGCTGTAACAGCTCCAGATACAGAAAACACATTTATCCAAGAAAGATTTTCCATACATCTTTGTCACCATCCTTTCCCTCCGGTCGTTTGTCCAATCACCAATTTATATCTAGTTTAACACTTCTTCATGTAAATGGTTTTGCCTTATGTACTCTTATGCCTAGCTTCTGTCACTCAACAATGTCTTCCAGTAGCATTGCTTCCTTTAATTTTACTGCTGAGTAGTATTCCCTTATGGATATGTATTCCCACAATTTATCCATTTATCTGTTGGTAGACATTAAAAATCAAGATTTTAGAACACTCAGGCTTCACAGGCCATCAAAAAGACTGACTTCATCCTCAGACTTTCAGCAACACTTTTAATAGTTATTCACTTAGCTGATGCCTTCTTATAACACTTCTTTCAGTGTTCCTGCTGCTGCTTGAATTGTGAAAACTGCAATAGAAATATGTTTCTTTACTTCTGTCCAGGCCAAATGAGGGTCTGCTTTATTTTCAATATCAAACATAGCATCATAAATCCCAGGAAATGATTCTCCAGCATATTTGTTGTGGCTACTTGGAGCAAAAATGATGTGCCTAAAAGAAAATATTCTTATTTAAAACAAATGGAAATGAATTACTACCATAACTATATTCACTTCAGAAGTTATTTGGGAAAGTGAAAGGGTGCAATACATTATATATTCACTTAATAAAGTAACCTTTACAATCATACACGGAAAAATTATTCCTATACCACTGCAGTAGACAAACTCCATTATGTAACTACTTTAGAATATACTTTTAATATTTAGTTAATAGTCAAAAATGTATCTTAAAAATACAGTGTAGGCCAGTCACAGTGGCATATGCTTTTCATCCCAGTGATTCAGAGGCTGAGGAAGAAGGATCATAGGTTTGAGGCCAGCCTCAGCAACTAAACAAGAACCTGTCTCAAAATAGTAAAAGCACCCCTGTACCCAAAAAATAAAATTAAAAAATCAGTGTAATTTTTTTGGAGATTAGGTTGTAGTAACCTCATCAAATTTTAAAATTTATTGGTCCTTAGACCCTGAAATCCCAAGTCCTAATTATGGAGATAGTAAATGTTCAAATAGGACACAACAATAACTTACTTCCATATATATTTATTATGTCCTATAGTAATAAATAACTGGGAGAAAAGACTCAAAGTGGTAGAGTGCTTGCCTAGCACAAGTGAGGCACTGGGTTTGATCCTCAGCACCAAATAAAGGTATTGTGTTGTGTCCATCCGCAACTAAAAAAAAAAAAAATTTAATTTAAATAAGATAAATTATAAAATGTGAGCCATATAATATAGCAGTAGGCTGCAGATGAAAAGAGCAAAACTATACAGTAACATAGAAAGCTAAAAGAGATTATTAAGGGAAAAAAATATGTAAACTCCTATATGGTTCCATTTATCTTTAAGTAAAGAAAGGTTCATATTATAATGTGTGCATGTATATGTATGCAGACAATATGTGTATTATAAGTAAATGTATACATATATACATGAATACAATTTATGCATACTTACATGTAAACAATATATACAGATTATAATGATATACATTTTATATATTCATTCATATATATATATACATACATACATTTTATATATTCATTCATATATATATATACGTGTGTGTGTAAGAAATTCCCAATAAACACTGAATTTCTCTGAAAATAGTGGGACTGAGTGAAATATAGGAGAGAGTGATGAAAATGCCTTGTCTCTTTTTTTCTATATGCTCCCATAAAGACTGATATTTTTATATTTTAAAATAATAGATGTTTGATTATAAACAATAGAAATTTAAAGAGATTAATAACAAGACTATAGATATTGTTTTTAACTTTTTGATTTATATACTTAACTAATTGCCCTATTTCATTTGCATGAGTAAACATTTATGTTCTTATTTACAATTTATAAAACTAACTGCCATGTACTGAGTGTATGCTTCTTTAATTTTGCCTCGCTCACACTTACTATGTGACAGAGCTGGGCTCCATAAACTTCTTATAATTACTTAAATGTTAATAATAATCACTGATATTTAGGAAGGTAATGTATACAACAATTTTTGGCATGTTATTTGTTGATAGATAGCCTTAGCAATTAACATCATCTTAATTGAGATGGGAAAGCCATGGAAGCCACTTAAACTAAATCTCACATCTGTAAGTGAACTTGATCATATATTTTATGACTTTACATTTTAGGACCTTTCTAATTTCCACAAGAAGCCATAATTTACAAAGGACCTTGAGAAAACATGCTGATATACAAAAAGAAAACCATTATATTTCTTTATAGGAACATGGCAGCCATCTTTAAAAAACCTAAAATGTTATATGGAAATGTTACTCTACTTTGGAGAAAAGATCTGGGCCAAAGGGAGAACATTACAGAATAATAGATTTCAGATCTTTATGAAGAAAGTTTTGTAATAATGAGACTTTCTCTAACAGACTGGACTTCCTCATGAAGTAAGCTTCCCATCCTGTATGTTAACTGAGAGTCTGTAAGGATTCATGTAGATAGTTCAACTAGCTGAACTCTCCAAGATCTCCTTTTAAATTCTATGGCTTGATAATTTTGTTAGAAGAGTTCTTATTTAATCCTCACCATTTGTAGAAAAATGTGTAATTTTTTGGTATTATGTATTATACTAGTATTAGATGCATAATATGCCCATGTTTCTTTCAGTATACATAATCACCCTCTATTCATTTAATAATCACAGTTTACAGCAGACTTTAGGTATTTTTTTTTTCTTGTCAAAGTGAGGTATTTGGTACCCTTTAGTGGATTCCCTACTGTTTTCCTTACCTATAGAACTGTCTCCCAGGTAAACCAAGGGGATCAATGAATGCTCTTTCCAGAAGCATCAATTGGTCATTCATAATTCTCACTGCAATGGGACTTTGAGAACAAGAAATATGTAATTAAAACCTTTACTATAGAACCATATTTAAAATAATATTAAATAAAGATGACATGGAAAAATAATTAAAATCAATTTATTTTTCTTTTAATCAAAAATGCATATTAATCTAGTACTTCTTTACATGATAAACTACATAGCAAGGTCATCATTCTGGCATTTATAATAACAGTCCTACTGGTAATGATTTGTTTTTCAAGGCCACAAGATGATCAAAAAGAACTGGAAGACAGTCAGCTAGGCATTTTGGATAGTACAGGGTGAACTACCAAGTTGTTTCTGACAAGTCACTCAGCCTACTATGGAAGAAATGAGCCAAATAAAGGCAGAATAGCAAACAATGACTGAAGGTTTTAGGAGTCCACAAGAAGGGAAGGAAACAGTGGGCTGCGAATTCCTTTTGCACTTGAAATTTTCAGACTGTCATCTTGAGTTCCCTGGGCACTCCTACAATTCAAAGGAGAAGAAAGTCTCCTTAAAATGACTGACAAAGCCAGGTGTGATGGCTCATGCCCTTAATATCAGCAGTTCAGGAGGCTGACAGGAGGACTAGAAGTTCAAAGCCAGCCTCAGCAATTCAATGAGGTCCTAAGTAACTTCAGGAAACCCTGTCTCTAAATAAAAATACAAAAAAGGACTGAGGATGTGGCTCAGTAGTAAAGCACCCCTAGGTTCAATCCCAGGTACCAAAAGGAAAAAAAAAAAAAATGACTGGCAAAGCTTTCTGTTTTCTGATTAAGTCTGAAAACGTAATGTCATGGACTATAATGTATGGAGCAATTTATGTTTATTACATAATGTTTTACTTTGAATATAACTTTTAAACTATTTTCAAGCTAAAACTGGCAACAAGTTATATGAATTCGATAAAGAAAGAATTATAAATTGATGCATAGAAGTGTTGGAAAAGGACTATAATGAAATAGAGTACAAATGCACTTAAACCCATAAAGCTATGAATGAATACCAGCTAAACAACACAAACTCCTAAAAACACATTTCTGGCCCTTGTATTGAAATAAGTGTTTAGACTTCCATTTACAACAGTATCTCCTGAATCACCTGAAGTTCTTTTTAAAAAGCAAATTTTAATTCTCTATGTCTTGGGTGGGCTCTGATTTCTGCCTTTCTAACAAGCTTGCAGGTAATGGTCATGCTATTGATTTGCAGACCATAATTTGAATAGCAGTGATTTAGAGCTGAATGCTTAAGCGAGTGAAAACAGTTCATTCTTTCAACCAGATTATTCTTCAAAACAGTAGGCATCTGAAACTTACTTATTAAGATCAACTTCTGTGAGTCTTCTATGAAAATCTGAAGCAGCCTCTGAGAAGTTTTTTACAGCAGAAAACAAGGAGTCTTTTTTTTTTTAAGTAGAGAAAAAAAATTACAGGCATTAGTGAGTCATATTTTAATTTCATTTTCTGTCCTCTCCACACTAATGTGATGGAATAGATGCTGAAACTATTTTGTTACTGAATCTTCTTGTAGATTCATGAAAAGTATCAGAATATATCACCAAAAATATTGTATGGAATTTTTTAAATGGCTAAAATTATTCTTAAGGAAATTACCACTCAAAAATTTAGAATATAGATAATTCTTTGACCTATAATTTACCCAAAGCCAATATTCATTCCTTTATATATTCATTTAATACATTTTTATTAGGACAATTACTCCACATAAAACACTGAATATATAGCTATAAATAAATGATAATCCCTATAATTGTTACTGGATTAAAACAATAACAATTTTTTTTCCTGGCACCAGGGATGGAACTCAGGGGTACTTGGCCACTGAGCCACATCCCCAGCCCTATTTTGTATTTCATTTAGAGACAGGGTCTCACCGAGTTGCTTAGCGCCTTGTTTTTGCTAAAGCTAGGTTTGAACTCTTGATCCTCCTGCCTCAGCCTCCTGAGCCACTGGGATTATAGGTGTGTAACACTGAGCCCGACTCAATTTTAATTTCCAAGCAGTACATTTAAGATCTTACTCAAAAGACAACCTGTGACAAACTGATATATCCAGACTCAATGATCAGGTTTGATGGGTTAAACTATTCTTTAGTTTACAAATTAGGTTCTCAAGACTTTTTTAATGCTACAATTTATTGTTTTTCATGTTTTCTAAGCAGGAGTTGATTGATGGATACTGGGAATTGAACCCAGTGTTGCTTTGCCACTGAGCTACATCCTCAGCCCTTTTTATTTTTAATTTTGAGACAGGGTCTTGCTGAGTTACTGAGGCTAGCCCCAAATGTGTGATCCTCCTCTCTCAGCTTCCCAAGTATCTGGGATTACAGGCATACACCAACCACTGCACCCGGCTTCTAAGCAATACATTATTGTTTTGCTATTTGCATCATTCATATGCAGACAAAGTATAACATAAAGTATTCATTTTATGGATACAGCATGTACAGCTCAGACAACAGGATTTCTATTTAGGTCACTCTGATAATTGGTACCTTCAATATGAACACATTTAGAATGAAAAACTGGGTCTTTTCATCCTAGATTTTCTTCAATTTTACTTGTGTTTTAAATCTTGCTTAAATAATAACAGATGTGATGGAAACTGAGGGAAGAGAGTATTGAAGTTTTTAATTTTAACTGTAATAACAGAAGTTACAAGGCACAGTGGCACATGCCTGTAATCCCAGTGACTGAGAAGCCTGAGGCAGTAGGATCTCAAGTTCTAGGCCGGTCTCAGCAACTTAGACCCTAACTCAAAATAAAACATAAAAAGGACTGGGGATGTAGTTCAGTGGTAAAGCTACCTGGGCACAATCCCCAGTATTGCAAAAAAGAAAAAGAAAAATGTACTGGAGTCAAGATAAGAATGGAAATGTTTTCCTAGAATTTAGTGACTCAGGTCAATGACAATATTGGCAAAAGCCACTTTCAGGAGATAAGATAGCACAATGAATTAATTTGTGTGGCATGGAGAACTGAAGACAGGGAATGCCAATTTTGTGTTCATTCATTTGGTAATTCATCAGACCTTTCTTCTTCATTGAAAACATTTTCCAAGTTAATGTTTTTGACTGGCACTAAATGAAGACTTTAAATAGTGAAAGAAGTAGTACACATCAAAAAAAGAAATACTGTTGAAAGATAGGAAAATATTTCATCTGAAGGATAGTCACCAATGAAGAAATTACTAAAATAGAGCAGAGCAAGGCATTGACAGAGCAGACCAGGTCCCAAACACGGTAAGCTGGTAGAAGAATGAATACCATTTAAAGGGAGCCCTTCTGTTGAGCTTGTGTAGTTTATGCCTCTTGATTGGACCCTGATTTATACAAATGGATAAGACATAATTCCGCCAAAAGGAAATCTGGGCACTTATAAAGGCAACTGTATGCTAAATAGCCAAAGAAATATCAAGGACTGTCTTCCTGTTAACTCTGCTTATTTCTCTAATTTAATCTCTTCATTTCCTTCACCATGCAGAGATACCCCAATCATTTATATAACCACAATTCTCTGTATTTTCTTTGCTTTATTTTATTTCTATATCAAAATACCTCTTTTCTTTGTAACTTCATAAAGATTACTAACACTTATGTAATAATACTTAAAATAACATATGACCACTCCATAACACTTTTTTGTGCTATAGTACTCTGTGTACCCTCTAATTTCCTATGCATTTTGTCTTCTCCTTGCCCACATAAGATTTTAATCTTTGAGTATTTGACTAAGTCTTATAATACAATCTGTCCAAAATAACAGCACTTTCGACAGAGTAAACAGTACATATTTTACAATTTTGTTATATAAGAATAAGTCCCCCCGAATAATAAAATAAAGTGATAATAAAATAGTAATAATAGGCAGCATTTATTAAGAACAGTGCTAACCACCACTGCTTTTATATTACTTAACGATCTCCACAATAATCATTGACATATTATTGTCTTTCATTTTATTGTTTCACTTCTTAAAACAAAAAACTGGGGCATAGAGAAGTTAAGTAACTTTCCAAAGAACACACAGACTAAATGGTAGAGCTGGGATCTAATTTAGGCAATCTTCCAGACCCAATACTCTATGCTACTATTCTACATTATATTTTAATCCCTACTTTATAGGAGATATATGAAGTAGAACCAAAACTGAGTGACCAGTTAAAAAAAGAAAGATATTTACATAGTTATAACATATTTACATAGCTTATAACTATGTAAATAATTATTCATTTACACAAACACTAATGGAAATATTCAGTGATAAGAATGTTTAATACATATATGTAGTAGAACTGGTGGTCTTCTCTAATTTTCAATATTTTTACAATTTCTTCACTTTGCTTTTGTAAAAGTGAAAAATGTTCTTAAAGGCAGTATAGAATAAGGAATATTTACCAATCCACTGCTTGTAGCACTAACTCAGCCATAATGGATTCATTCTAGACACATCAGATTAAATCAGATTCCTAATTAAGTAGATGTTCATTTTTGTGTAAAAGAATTAGTTAGGCAAAATAAGTAATTATGACTAATTCTAGAATGAAACAGTATCTATTGATCATAAAAGATAATATCATCAAGCACTACCTTAAAGATTATAAAATGTCTTACCAAATGATACCCCCTCATCTTTCAATTGCTGGTCATATTTCTTGGATAAATTGAAGATACTTGCTGCATAGTTTTCCAAAGCTGTTCCATAGTCTTGAATATTGAAAGGAATGATTATAGATTCTGCAAGCTCATATACCAGTGCTCCTCGTAATTGAGCCACAGAGAGCTGTTTCTTAAATGTGGGGTCATAAAAATTCTCAACTAATTCAAATGTTTCATAAATTGTGTGATATACAGGGTAGCTGCTGTATTTATCTGTTTTCTAAAAAAGAGAAGATTCAAGTGTAAAATAAAATTGGATATTTATTCAAATTAAAATATTTTATGTAATCAAGAGAAGTGACTGAAAAATTAATATGTATCCTGAGTTTTAACACAATAAAGCAAAAATATTGAAATTTAATTAACTAAAATATTGCAACCAATAATTCACTGATTTAAAATTTTACCTTTATTCATTTTATATTCATGCAGCTTTTATTCAAAATGCCGCTGCTTGAAGTTTTTCTTTATTGTATTTCTAATAACTAAAATTAAGGAATATATATTTGATCTGCACATTAGCAGTTTGAAATTATCCATCAATTGGGAATTAAAGGTGCTTGGCAGCTAGGTATTTATTCAACTGAACAATGGTGTATTTAATGTCTTCCCTCCCCAAGAAGTGTATAACCAAATCATTTAACCTTTATTACATAATTAAGAGCTACTATAATGAACATTAATTATGGTATAGTAGGATTGTATAAGAATATATATATAAAATTTTAGTTCTTAGGTCTACCTATCCTAAGTTTAGTTTACCACCTGCTACCTTGTTATAGGGTTATCATTCATATTATCATTCTTATTTAGTCTCACTAGAAAAAATTTTGTCTTGGTCACTCTTCTTCTAATTGTCTGTTTCTAATCTGTAGTGGTCTTAGAAACTATATAACTGCTCAAATTGATGACAGGGTACAAAAGTGAAAAGGCCTTAAAAATGAATTAAAAGCTCACCTTTTATGTACAGTTGACCACTAAACAACATTGGTGTTAGAGATACTGATTTGTCCCCACACATATATTTCAAAATTCAAGGATAACTTTTCACTCTCCAAAAACTGAACTACTAATATCCTGTTAATGACAGGAAGCCTTACTGAAAACAACAACAATTATCATATATTTTGTGTGTAATATGTATTCTATATAGTGAAAATATGTGGGAATCAGAAAAGATTACTTTTTATTATGCCCATGCAACTTACTGGAGAGACAACTGATAATGCAGGGATGATTAGTGTCATATGGCATTTGAAACAGATACTCGCAACACTTAAGCTCACCACAATACAATAGAACACAGCTATGAAATTATTATAGTAGTATAGTGTAGACTATAATTAATTTTAATACTTCTTTACGTGTTTATATTTCTTTCTCCTGCAAATGATACCAGGTCTCCTTAAGCATTTGTGTGTAGGTTTTGATAAATTCTAAATAGTTATAATAAACTTTCCTGGTAGTAAATAATAACACAGACTATTTTTTAAATACATTTAATGTATTCATGACATACCTAATCTTTTATGTGTATTTTTTGACAGGGAAGCTACATTATTCATCTGTACATTTTTCAAATTGTAGTGAATCTCCAAAAAAATCTACATATAAATGAGCCCATGCAGTTCAAACCCATGTTGTTCAAGGGTCAACTGTATTAAGTATAAGGCATATTAGTTTACAGAATTTATACATCTATTTTGTAATATTCCTAGAACTGTTCTAGCTTAATTCTTTGTTCTTAATTATATTTTGGACTGTCAATTGGATACATATTATCTACATACAAGATGTTGGTGTATTGCACTTTTGATTTGAAAACTGATTAAAAGCTGTGAAAATCTGTGTTTACTAATGAAATCTTCAGTGTAATTTATGGTTTAATTTATAATATAGACAAGTCAATATGGTATGTTGACTATATCCAAGTTAACTATATCATCTGGGTGCTTAGGTGACAGGGATGCAAACTAGACACTGCAGAACAGAAGAATATCAAGTTAATAATTAAGAGAAACTTGCTGTTCTTTACTCAGAAGTCCTGGACTCATGATAGGCAGGATTTGGAATATGAAGAGGGGCTACTGAGAATAGACTAGTGTACCCCTCAAACAAAATACATCCTCCAACTGCATTTTCCTCAGGAAAAGGACATCAGAGCCTACAAGATGAGGCTAGGAAAAAATAAATAAAACTAGGCTAGAAGATGAGATTTTTTCCAACTTACCCTGAATCAAGAAAAGAATATGAATTACCTACTACTGATAACCATGTGCCGTTACTCTGTGAACTGCCACTTCAGTGAATAAACCTAGTAGTGAAATACTCACAAAATAATCCAAATTACTTCCTGGTTTATCTAGAAGAGCAGGCAGTCTGTCTGCATCCCTGGAGTTCTTTCCAGGCCACATGTCTATTTAGTGCCCAATGCCAAACAACTCAGAAAACAGTTCCTCACCAATGGAAGGTGGATTCATACATTGTTGCTATAGTTTAGAACTGAAATGTCCCCCAATGTCCCATGAGTTAAAGGGTTGGTCCTCAGGTTGCACTACTAGAAGGTAGCCAAACTTTTAAGAAGTAGGCCTTGTGAGAGGTCTTAGGTCTTTGGGGCATGATAGTCTGGAAGGATAGTGGCAATACTTCTTATTCTTATTTCCCTCTTGGCTTCCCAGCTGTAATTAGGTCAGCAGCTTTCTTGCACCATGTGTTCCCCACAAGATGTGCTTCCTCAACCAGGCCCAAAAGCACTGATGCCACTGACCATGGACACAATTCTCCCAAATGCTGAGTCCAAATAACCTCTCTCTATCAGTAGTTCACCTCAGGTATTTGTTACAGTAATGGAAAGCTGACTAACACAAATGCTATATATTGAAAATAATAAAGTGGCTTACCCTGTTCTTGGTGTAACGAACTCTGCCTGAAGCAATTCCAAGTCTCTGAAAATAAGCTTCAAAATCACTTCCAGATCCCAGCTTGTTGATTCTAGATGTAAAATATGGAAAAATAAATAAAAATACATACATATATGATATACAATTAGATAACACAAAGTTAAGTAGATGATTAATGAATCCTGCCCCAAGAGTAGTAAGAAATTACATAGTGTATGTACTACAAGGATTAGTACAAGCTAATAGCCTTTGAGGTAATTTTTTCCTAGCATACATTGGAAAATTACTGTAATAAATTTATAAATCTGCATTGAAGACAACCAGAGATTGGCAGTGTCATCAAAACTTGTAGCCTAGTGATGAAGCTATCTTTCAAATTTTCAGCATCTAAGAAAAGTGCAAAGCAATGTAGCTATGTTGCCTACATTGGAGATCTATAGTCCAATATGAAATTTGCCACAAGGAAATCTATATTTAAGATCATGAAGAATCTGTGTGTCTCATTTCATTTCAAAACAAATCTATTTATGATATATTTATTTGCATATAATTAAAATCACTGTACATATGCACATGCATATATATGCATATACATACATGATCTAATGATGTGAAAATTTTTTGTGAACTAATGGTGAGTCAATAAAGCAGAATATAATATTATATTTGCATTAAGAACACTGCCTAATAGAAGAAAAAGCAGGCCCAAATCTTCACCATGTTGCCTTAGGAGATGACTTCCTTAACAAGACTCCTAAAGCACACACACACACACACAAAAATCAATAAATAGGATGGATTCAAACTAAAAAGCTTTTTCTCAGCAAAGGAAACAATCAATAACATGAAGAGAGAGCCTAAAGAATGAGAGACAATCTTTACCACATGAACTTCAGATAGAGTACTAATCTCCAGGATATATAAAGAACTCAAAAACCTTAACAGAAAAACAAACAAACAAACAAACAAACAAATAACCCAGTCAATAAATGGGTTAAGGAACTAAACAGACACTTTACAAAAGAAAAAATAGAATCGATCAACAAATATATGAAAAAATGTTCAACATCTCTAGCAATTAGAGAAATGCAAATTAAAAACTACTCCAAGATTTAATCTCACTCCAGTCAGAATGGCAATTATCAAGAATACAAGCAACAATAATTGTTGGTAAGGATGTGGGGAAGAAGGTACACTCATACATGCTGGTAGGACTGCAAATTGTGCAAGCATTAGGAAAGCAGTATGAAGATTCCTTAGAAAACATGGAATGGAACACCATTTGACCCAGATATCCCACTCCTCTGTTTATACCCAAAGGACTTAAAATCAGCATGATACAGTGACATAACCACATCAATGTTTATAACAGCTCAACTCACAATTGCCAAACTATGGAACCAACCTAGATGCCTTTCAACAGATGAATGGATAAAGAAAATGTGGTGTGTACACACACACACACAATGAAATATTACTCAGTCTTAAAGAATGAAATGATTGCATTTGCTGGTAAATGGATGGAGCTGGAGAATATCATGCTAAGTGAAGTAAGCCAATCCCCCAAACCAAAGGCAAAATGTTTTCTCTGATATGCAGCTGCTAATTCAGAATAAGGCAAGCAGGCAGCAACTAGGGAAGAGTAGAGTTACTTTGGATTAGGCAGAGGGGAGTGAAGGGAGGGGAGAGGATAGAGGGGTAGGAAGGATAGGAGAATGAATCAGACATTATTACCCTGTATGCATAAATGACTACACAACCAGTAGTGTGATTCTATATTGTGTACAATCAGAAGAATGAGAAGTTATATTGAATTTATGTATGATATGTTAAAGTGCATTTTACTGTCACATATAACTAATTAGAACACATTTTAAAAATGCCAAAAGAAAAAGAAAGTGTATATTTCCAAACTACTAGATTATTACATGTATTTTGAGATTGAGGCCTTGGATGCTCTTAAAATATCTTTTGTATTCTACTCTTTGTTGAACAAGGATGTGAAACTTTTATGAAAGAAACACATTTAAGCTTTCAAAAGACTGATTTGGGATATGAAATGAGGCTATTAACTTCCACCTTCATTTACTAGTATTAGAAATAGCACTGTAGTAGAAAATGAATATACAATAAATTCAAGGAAGCTGCTGTTGCATGAATGAAAAGGGGAAAAAATTAACATATTATATATTATACAAAATCTTTATATATAATCTTTGTATATGTTCTATATATAAAATCTGTATATATTATATATAATAATATTACATAGATATATAGATATATATATAATCTAAAATAATTACAGGTCAATACAATTTGTTGGTTGCTAACAATGCCTCTTAGTAAATTTACAAGCAAATAGTCCATTATTTGTTTTTCTTCCCTTCATCAATATCATGGGAAGTTATATTTTTATTAGTATCTACTACATATTGGAATAAAATTTTATATAAGAATACCAAATAGTGACTAATAATATAGCAAAAACATTTTGATTAAAAATTTGCAAAATTACACCCATCTGTGCTCTATTATAGGTTAAAAAATATAACCTATAATAGAGATTATACCTCTATGGCTGTGCTGGATGATTAGCAGAACAAAACCTGGGAGGAGAAAGCTTTTATCAACTTCACTCCATGGCACCAAAATAGACCTGTCACCAATGGTACAGAATAGAGAACACAGAGTCTAACCCACAAAACTTCAGTGGTGCCAAAAACATACATTAGATAAAAGATAGCCTCTTCAACAAATGGTGCTGGAAAACTGAAAATCCACATGTAACACAATGAAATTAAATCTCTATCTTTCACCATGCACAAAACTCAACTCAGAGTGGATCAAGGACCTAGGAATTTGGGCTGGGGATGTGGCTCAAGCGGTAGTGCGCTCGCCTAGCATGTGTGCGGCCCAGGTTCGATCCTCAGCACCACATACAAACAAAGATGTTGTGTCCTCCGAGAACTAAAAAATAAATATTAAAATTCTCTCTCTCTCTCCCTCTCTCTCTCACTCTTTCTTTAAAAAAAAAAAAAAAAAGGACCTAGGAATTAAGCCAGAGACCTTGCACCTAATGAAAAAAAAAGTAGACTCAAATCTCCATCATGTCCATTTAGGCCCCAACATTTTTTTTTTACTAGTTGCTCAAAACATTACAATGATCTTGACATATCATATATCATACATTTGATTCAAATGGGGTATGAATTCTTACTTTTTCCATGTGTACAAATTGCAGGATCACATTGGTTATACAGCCACATTTATACATACTGCCATACTAGTGTCTGTTGTATTCTGCTGCCCTTCCTATCCCCTTCCTATCTCCCCCCTCCCGTCCTTTCACTTTTCTCTACCTCATCTACTGTTATACATTTCTCTCTCTTTTTTCCCTTCTCCCTCACATCATCTTATATGTAATTTTGTATAACAATGAGGGTCTCCTTCCATCTTCCATGCAATTCCCATTCTCTCTCCCATTCCCTCCCACCTCTAGTCCCTGTCTAATGGTAATCTTCTCATGCTCTTCCTCCCTGCTCTGTTTTGAGTTGCCTCTTTTATAACAAAGAAGACATTCGGCATTTGTTTTTTTAGGGATTGGCTAACTTCACTTAGCATAATCTGCTCTAATGCCATCCATTTCCCTGCAAATTCCATGATGTTGTCATTTTTTAGTGCTGAGTAATATTCCATTGTGTATAAATGCCACTTTTTTTATCCATTCATCTATTGAAGGGCATCTAGGTTGGTTCCAAGATCTAGCTATTGTGAATTGTGCTGCTATGAACATTGATGTAGCTGTATCCCTGTAGTATGCTCTTTTTAGGTCTTTTAGAATAGTCTGAGAAGGGGAATAGCTGGGTCAAATGGTGGTTCCATTCCCAGCTTTCCAAGGAATCTCCATACTGCTTTCCAAAGTGGTCGCACCAATTTGCAGTCCCACCAGCAATGTACAAGTGTACCCTTTTCCCCACATCCTCACCAGCACTTGTTGTTTTACTTCATAGTAGCTGCTATTCTTACTGGAATGAGATGGTATCTTAGAGTGGTTTTAATTTGCATTTCTCTGATTGCTAAAAATGGTGAGTATTTTTTCGTGTATTTGTTGACTGATTGTATGTCCTTCTCTGAGAAGTGCCCAACTTTCTTAATAAAATTCCTGTAGCACAAAAATTAAAACCAAGAAAAAATAAATGGGATTCATTCAAACTCAAAAGCTTCTTCTCAGCAAAAGAAACAATCAGTGAGGTGAATACAGAGCCTACAGAATGGGAACAAACCTTTACCACAAGCACATCAGAGCACTAATCTCTAGGATATATAAATCACTAAAAAACCTTAACACCAAAATAACAAATACCCAATCAATAAATGGGCCAAGGAACTGAAGAGACACTTCTCAGAAAAGGATATACAATCAATCAACAAACTTATGAAAAAAATTGTTCAACATCTCTAGCAATTAAAGAAATGCAAATCAAAACTGCTCCAAGATTTTGTCTCATTCCAGTCAGAATGGATCTATTAAGAATATAATCAACAATAAGTGTTGGCGAGGATGTGGGGGAAAAGGTACACTCATACATTGCTGGTGGGACTGCAAATTAGTGCAGCCGATATGGAAAGCAGAATGGAGAATCCTTGGAAAACTGGAAATGGAACCACCATTTGACCCATCTATCCGATTCCTAGGTCTATACCTAAAGGACTTAAAAACAGCATACTGCATATAGCACCACAATTCACAATAGCTAAATTGTGGGACCAACTCGGATACCTTTCAGTAGATGAATGGATTGGGAAATTTTGGTATATATACACAATGGAACATTACTCAGCAATAAAAGAGAATAAAATCATGGCATTTGCAGGTAAATGAAGTTGGAGAATATAATACTAAGTGAAGCAAGCCCACACCAAAAAACCAAAAGCTGAATGTTTTCTTTGATATGAGGATACAGATGAATAATGGCAATTGGGGGAAGGAGTATGGAAGGAATGGAGGAACTTTAGATAAGGCAAAGAGGAGGGAGGGTAAAGGAGGGGGCAATAGGGTAGGAATGATTGTGGAATGAGTTAGACATCATTACCCTAAGTACATGTATAAGACATGAATGGTGTGAAAATATACTGTGTACAATCAGTGTTTTGAAAAGTGTGCTTTAAATGTAGAATATGAAATGAATTGCATTCTGCCATCATGTATAACAAATCAGAATATATTACATATATATATATATATATATATATATATATATATATATATACATTAAAAAATTCACTCCAATTATTGATGATACATATGAGGATTACATGTTTGGGGAAATGTGGGGCAGAGGGGAATTTATGGAAGAAAAGATGAATGTAAGTGATTTACCTAGGAAAACCTTTATTTTCAGGTGAAGGGTCTTTTTCCAACCAGCTTTCATAAAGTGATTTACTTTCAAAACCATCATCTGGGCTAGACATCTAGAAAGATAATCAAATACTGGTGATTAAGAACAGAAACAACTAAATTTATTCCATTATAAAACTATATATTTGCTAGGCAGGATGGCACAAGCCCGTATTCCCAATGGCTTGGGAGTCTGAGGCAGGAGGATCGAAAGTTCAAAGCCATCCTCAGCAACTTAATAAGGCCCTATGCAACTCACTAAGACCTTGTCTCTAAATAAAATAACAAAAGGGGGCTGGGGATGTGACTCAGTGGTTGAGTGCCCCTGGGTTCAATCCTCAGTACCAAATCCTCAGGTTAGAAACAATCTGGGTTCCAGGCACAATGGTATTCCTACAGTTCTAGCTTCTGGGGAGGCTGAGACTGGTGGACTGCCCAAGCCCAGGAGTTCAAGACCAGCCAGGGCAAAATGGTGAGTCTGTGTCCTCTCTAGCTTTCAAAGTTTTTAGTTTTGATGGTCTTCTACTTTTATCATTGTTGCTGCCAAACTTTATCTTATGAGACTTGACAAAGTAACCACCCAATTTATATTTGTTGTATGAAAGGAGTTGCTGGGAAACACAATTTTTTGAACTCTGAGATTTTTCTGTAGCAGTTCAATGTTCTTTTCAGTGTAACAAAATGCTCTGTCAGATTAATATTGAGCCTACTATACATTATAAGTTAGTATACAATTAATAAACACTATTATTAGAAAGAACAGACTGGAAATACTATCTTCACATTTATGTCACATAGTAAATTTCATATTAAAAGTTTTGTTTTTATTTGTCCTTTATATGAGTCAACCAACTTAAAATTAAGTGCCACTAGCTTAAGGGAAAAAAGTGTTATTCATGTATCCAGTCATCAGAAAACATAGTAAGACAGATCTTATATACCTCTTTTGTCAGTTTATACATCAACTGGTAAAGAAGGGGTGTACAGTCAACTCTGAGAGTATAATTGCCTGAAAAATAAATGAAACTACTATTCATACTTCCAAATGAAACTTGAATTGTGCTTAATTCTTACATTATTTTAAAATTTTAAATAAGATATAACAGTCTTTATATCAAATGCATCATTCCCATGGAATAAAAGAGGGTAGAATTTTCTCTCCAGGAATAGGAGAATCTGCCATACATATTTTGGGCTGAAATGGCCTTGGGTGTCTGAGGCAAGAGCTCTCACACAATTCAGACCTCATCCTTATGGCAGTATCTCTCTTAGGCAATAGCAGGATAAGGTTACAGAATTCCATCTGTATTCACTCATTCATTTCAATTTTACATATTAAGATATTAGAGTATGTATGTATGCTCTGACATTCTTCTAGAAAAATTAAAATTCAACAAAAGACTAGAGACATACATATGTCAAATTCAAAAGGAAAGAGTTTGTGCAGATTCCAATAAATACAGGAAATATTCCTGTCTTTTTATACTTTTTTAAGAAACTGTTTTAAAATAGGAAATATATCTATATAAAATATTCTGTAAATATTATTACAGGAAATATTTCTTTATGAAATATTCTGTAGAATATTTTTACCAAAATTTATTTAATATATCCATAGCAAAAATGTGGTTAATACTAGAGTTTAAGTAGTAGACCAAGACAGATAAATAAATATGGTAAATATAACAAAGAAACTAAAAGCAATAGGTTAGTTATGATTCCAAATAATTGATATAAATCATTATTTTCTCCGTGGTAAAATAGAAAATTAAGTTATTACTGAGAAGTCTCATAGGAACAGAATATCTGAAATAGATAATAAGTTGGAATTTATAGACTTAAAGGACACATAATGCATAATAACCATAAAGGAAAATTACTTTCTAAACATCTTACTTAAAAATGAAATAAAATTTACCTTCTATAGATGAATCTGAATTGATATAAGCAACACTTCTCTCTTGGAGTATCTTTACATTCTCCTATAGTTGAAGCAAAGTTGTTAATTCACAGTATTTACGATCATAAAAATATAAACAAAATAAGCACAATAGTTTTGTGGAAGAGTGATCTGCAAATATCTTTATAACCAAATACTTACACCTGCCTGTGACCATAGCTTCTGAGATAATGTTGATAATTGGTTGGTTGAAAACATTATGCAATTAAAACAAGAAAGAAGATTACTATGAGTCAGTAGCTAATATATATAGTAATAGCAGAGAGCCCCAAAGGAAAAGAAACATTTTCAATATGTGGTTCTTTGATTCCCTGAATCAATAGATGTAGGGATGAGGTTCCCAGACTCTGGGGACTCAGCCCCGATACACTAAATCAGAATTGCTCAATGTGAGGCCTGGAAATCTGTATCATCAGGTATCCCTGAGGATTAATCTTCACTCCTGTTGAGATTCCCTCAGAGTGAATACCCATGTAAAGTTACCATTTTAAAAGCAAAAATAGAAAATTTTCATACTATGTTAATAAAAATATAAAGAAGTGAAAAATAAAAAAGAACAGAGGAAAAAACGGTGGAAAGAAGGAGTGACAGGTTTGAACAAAAGTAATTCTGCCATACACACACAGACACAGAAGGGAACATGCTGAGAGAGCCCTTTACCTCTCTTTCAAGCTTTCTTCCTCATGAGAACAAGTTATAGTAAATACATTTAAGACGGTATGGCTAGGCCCAAATAACTGTCACCTCTTTGCTCTTGCCTAGAAAGGCAAGATGATAGCTACCTTTTCATTACATAGAAAAATGTACTCGGAGCTTCCACTATAACAGGTTTATAATGGAAATGAAGAAGATTTCTCATGTGTATTTATAAGTGTTAAGTATGCTGTTGAATATGATAAAGAGTCTTGGTAATAAACTAGGACAAGTATTATTTCTTAATCGCTATTTATATAAGTTAATGCAAAACATATTAATCACTTTCTGTTGTAAATTTGTTTACTCTGAGCTTCTGAAATTAAACAGACATGTGTATTTATGTATATATGCATCATAAGAAATTACATATTTCTAAAAATAAATTCTTAATTAATATTTGATTCATCTAAAGTAATGTTCTTCCAACATGCCTTCAGAATACTAATGTAAAAATTAAAATCTACAACGTACATATGATCAACAAAGCATAAGTGATATCAGATAAGTATCTCTGTGCATGATTGTATTCTCATGTTTACTTGATTTGTATTATTTTCATAAATTTAAAGTAATGCAAGAGAAAATGAGTCAAGAAGGAGGCATTTTTTTAAACTAAACACAATGCAAAACACATATGCATGCTTCATAAGAACTCCATACAATCTGAACTGACAAGAGTTAAATACAGGGTAGAAAGATAGCAAGTACTTTCACAGTGCACCTAAATTTATAAAAATGTATGAGCTCATCCCAAACACAGAAGAACTTAGAGATTACTCAATAGGGAGGCATAGGAAATAAACAAAAGACAGGAGCATATGACACTTAGAGAATTCAGAGCCAGTTATGAATGAAAATCAATCATCTCTCAAGGAAAAATGAACCTGTGAAACTACACAGTAAATTGATTTATTAAAGTAATCCAAGTTACAGTTATCATTTTATATATATCCTTTTACAACATATATATCTTTAGCAAATGGTATATATGTTATAAAAGGCAAAATGTAACTATGGTTGCTATTTTATGTGGAATTTGTAAATGTGAAATAATTATCAGAATATAATCATCTTAATTAAATAAGCTTTCCCAGAAGACCTCCAAGGAAACTTTAAAATTTTGAAAATTAGTTTCAATTTACATGTAAAAAATACTTCCTAATGTTGAAGTTACTGATTTTATTTTCACAAAACAAATGCAAATAGATTTGAGTAGATTTGTTTGTTGACTAAGAGGCTATTATGTTTTGTCAAACTAATAAGAAAGTAAAAACAAATTCTATTTCTTAAATTCTGTCCAATCATTCTCCAAATTAAAACCATATAAAGTAATGGAGTCTAGCTGTGCTCATCCTGAGTTAGATATTTGTTCTTTGTTGATCAAAACAGTAACAAGAACCTTGGCCATCTTATTTACCTCAGCCCATTCTGTAGAACCCAGCAGTCCAAATTCTTCTGCATCCCAACTGGCAAAAATGATAGTTCTCCTAGGTCTCCAGCCTGTATTCATTGTTAAAATACAGAGTTAGGTATACCTGCCTAGGAATAAAGGAAATATAAGGAAGTCACATTCTCTTATCACTTACCTCTTCTTATCAATTTTCCAAAACTCTGAGCAATTTCTTGCAAAACGGCTGTCCCAGTAGTTGGGTCAATACCTCCAAACACCCAAGAGTCACGGTGCCCTCCCAGAATAACATACCTGTCTGGAAAACAAAAACTTTGAATACATTATAAATATTTGTAATGTATGTCTTCAAATTAAACTTCCTCCTGCTTGAGTTTCTCCCACAAAAAATAATCAGCAAAAAGTAAAACCTTTAGAGTTGTACAATTTTCCCCAAATTTAGTAGTTGCAAATAAGTCAGAAAAATATCAATTGATGACTGAAATTCATATTTTCTTAGACTTAATCTTTGTAAAAACTGCTAAAAGAACTTGATGACTCACCAGGTTCTACAGATCCTCTAATAGTTCCAATTACATTGTAAATCCTTGTAATTTTATTGGTGTTATGAACTTGCATTCTAACTTTCCTAGAATTTTAAAAGGAATGAATTACTTCAAATATGGTATTATATTTACAGTTTTACAGTTTTCTTCCAACATATTTTTAGTTGTCAATGAACCTTTATTTTACTTAGATATGTGTGGTGCTGAGAATTGAACCCCGTGCTTCACACATGCTAGGCAAGTAAAAACTACTACTGAGCTACAATCCCAGCCCTTCTTCCAACATTTTATTATGAAAAATCACAAAACTACAGAAAATTATACAAGAATAAAAATACGTATATCAATCACCTAAATTCAACAATCTTTAATTCTGAATGCTCTGTAAGGGAGTTGCTTTGTAAGGAAGTTGCAGACAATGTGACAATTTACACCTAAGTATTTAAGCATGCAATTTGAAGTCAGTTTTTCAAAACTACCTAATATTTATATTCTTCCTTCTCAGAGCTGTATTATGGATACTTAATTACGATTCTAAGTAGTCTATTAAATATTTTGGGCATTTATTCAAAAAACTTTAAATACATCTTACTTTAAGTATTAAAACATTAATGAAGACATCCTATTATTAATTAATAAACAGAAGGAACATAAGCCTATTATTTGAACATTTATCTTTATAATCTATGTTGGTGGTCCCATAAGATTATAATACACCTGAAAAATCCTTATTGTCTAGTAACATTATAGTTGCTGTAATGTCATAGCCTAACATAGTGGTCATACATTTGTGGAGATGCTGCTGTCCACTTGCACTGCCAGCCATATAAAAGTGTAGCATGTGCAATTATGCATAGTACATAATATTATTTTTATCACTTCTTTATAGTGTATACCTTCTATTAAAAGTAAGTTGGTTATAAAATACTATTCTATGTTACACTGGCAGAAGCCTCATAAATCTTGTATTTAATGCAAATCAGCTAGGTTTGTCTAAGTACATTCTCTAATGTTCAAGCAATAATGAAATTGCTAATATGCATTTTTCAGAACATATTCTCATATTGAGTGATGCATGACTGTATTAATTATATTAATTCCTACTGTTCAATAACTTTCTTCAAGACTATGAAAGTAATCCCTAGGTACATAGTTGAAGAACTGCCTGAGTGCTGCCTGTGAGAACCATGATAAATTCTGTTAAATGACAACTTGTGAAGCTCCTGCTAAAATGCACAATTACATAATAAAAAATTTTCAGACTCTCATTGTTGATTCTGATTTTAAATAGTCATTCATGAATATAAACTAACCAAATTAGAAAAAAAGCGAAAGTACAATCAAGATCTGCCAGATAGGAAAAAAAAAAAAGTTTCATGAATCCAGAAAGACATGGGAAAATGTTGAGCCATTTTTTTCACAAGAGAACATAATAAGCCTTTATTTGTTTTGGGGATGGAGGCACCAGTTGGTTTCAATTTGTGATTATTTTTATTTTATTATATCTATATTTATTATATTGTGTCCCACCAAATTACAGTGTGTTTCAGAATACAGAATTAATCCACATGCAGCATTCAACTAAAAGTACCATGGAGAGAAAACTATTCAATGGTTTTTACATTTCAAGGCATTAAGTAAATTATTTTTGCTAGTGAGAGATAAAAATTCATAACACAGCTGGGGTGCAGCTCAATGGTACAGCATTGCTTAGTATGAGCAAGCTCCTGGGTTCAATAACCAGCATCAAAAATGATAATGAGGATGATGATTATGATAATATATAAATACAGAAACATTGTTTAGCATGTTTCTAAAACTATGATCCTAAAATATATGACTGGTAAGAAGCTAAAATTTATTGATATTATGTCATTAAATTAAGAAAATTAAGAGTTAATGTAACAAATGAGAACTGAATAAAAATGTTAGTCCAAACATGAAAATAAACATAGGCCATCTGCTCAGACTCTCAAAGAATCTCATGTAAGTCTTTAATCTTTACATCTTTTTTTAATTTTTAGTAGTTTTGACTTCCAGAGGTATTCAAATGAATATCTGTGAGCCAGGCGTGGTGGCACACCCTTGTAATCCCACCAGCCTTAGCAACTATTGAGGCCCTACGCAACTGAGCAAGACTAAGTCTCAAAATAAAAACTTAAAAGGGCTCAGGATGTAGCTGGGTTCAATTTCCAGTACAAAAAAAAAAAAAAATCTGCATGTTTATCCTATCATCACTGCAAACTCAATGCATCCCAAACAAACTGATCTCTGGGATGTAGGCTCCATACGATAGGGCTGTTTGCCTCCTCTGTTCACTTCTGAACCCCAAGATCCCAGAATGGCACCTGGAATTTAGTAAATGTTCAATAATATTTGTGAAATGAATGAATATACTCCTGTAAGGGAAAATTGGGAAAGATGCTAAATCACTTGTAATGAATTCTTCTCATTTATTATCTTCAAATAGACTATTTTACATCTTTGTACCACAAATAATTCATGTCCAATGAATTGGTATCTAGTGAAGTTTCATCTGAATCCTTCCTTATTATGAAATATGCCAGCTTTCCTACTGTTAAGTATATTAATTAATCTTGATTAAATCTGACATTCCTGATGAACTGATATATTTTGGTATTATCTGTAAATTCTTCTTTGAACCCATTCTTTCTTTTGGAAGGGTACCAGGAATTGAACTCAGGGACACTTAACCAGTGAGCCACATCCCTACTATTCTTTGTACTTTATTTAGAAACAGGTCTCACTGAGTTACTTAAGGTCCCACTAAGTTATAGAGGCTAGCTTTGAACTAAAAATTCTCCTGCCTCAGTCTCCAAAACCTCTGGAATTAGAGGTGTGCATTGCCATGTCCACATGAACCCATTCTTTTTTAAATTTATTCCAGTGCTGGGGACTGAACCTGTGGCCTTGGGCATGCTAGGCAAGTTCTCTACCACTGAATTATCTACTTGGCCTTTTGAACCATTTTTAACATAATTCTGGATTTTTTATTAACTAAAGTTAAATGAAATCTGTAATACGTGTTCATTTACATCCATCTAATAATCAGTTTTTAAGTTATCCTTCATTATTTTAGAGGTCCCTTTGAAACAAACGGTAGATTCATCTTGAAGAACAGATGTAGTCAGTTGAAACTCATTCTTCATATTTTCTATGGCTCTCCCAACTTTGTTGACATGCCATATGTTTAGTTTTACTTTTTTCCTTACTGGTTTTGTGTTTCGTTTATGTTTCCTCTTTGCTTAGATCAGAATAAGCTATTATTCACTGGTAGCAGCAATGATTAGGAATCTCACTTTATGTCTTATCATTTGGTTATCTAAGTGAATCAATGAATTCTGAAGATCTCTGTGGTAGGAGAGATAGGAAAGAATCTAGTTTTTAGGAATTTTTAACATTGTTCATTGTGCATTGTAAACTCAAATCCATCAAAAATTTTGTATCCACAGTGGAAAACAGTGTATTTGATATCTAGACCTGGGATTTCTTATGTTTTTGAGTTTACTCTTGAACTATGACTGAAATTATAGAACTGAACTTATGTTTTGTGTCTATCTACTCTGGTTTATAAATCAGATAGATTTTTACTTTTTGTTATATTATGTGTTTTTTCCCTTCAGAAGATATAAATAAACTAAATAGTCTCTTAAATTAAAGGAAATCTATAGTGATTGATTATAGAGATTAAAAACACAGAAACTGAATGCTTCTGAATTTCCTATCAAGGAAGGAAGTTGAATTTAACCTAGTACTTTAACCTTTCTGAAATAAAAACCATTTCAAAAACTAAAAAACATTCTATCACACTGGGCATGGTGGTGCACTCCTATAATCCCAGTGACTCTGGAGGCTGACACAGGAGGACTGGGAATTCAAAGCCAGCCTCAGCTACTTAGCAAGGCCCTAAGCAACTTAGTGAGGCCCTGTCTCAAAAATTAAAAAATAAAAAGAGTTGGGGATGAGACTTGGTGGGGTGGTTAAGTGCCCCTGGGTAGAATCCTTGGTACCAAACCAAACCAAACAAAACAAAAAACAAAAACAAAACAAAAAACAAACAAAAAAGCAAGCTATGGCATTTCTGATTTATCAGTGACATTTCCCTCTCCTGCAACATTTTAAGTGAATCAAACTTCTTAGTTCTAATCATGCAGGGTCATTCCACAAACTCTCTCCAAGTTCACACGGTAGCTAACATTTCCTGCCTGCCTTGAGCCATTTGGAAATTTTTATTCTCTCTGTAGATCTAACTCAACAGATACATTCCACAACACTCTTCCTCTAGAATGATGCTTTCATGTGTTCAAAACAACAAGTCTATTGAGCTTTATAGTAGCTACATGATCTGTTCATTTAAACTCACTTAATACACAGTAAATAACCAATAATTGTTGGCTTCTTTCTCTGTTCTCTAATATTCCCTCCCTTAACATAACCTAATGTTTCACATACATATATAACATTCTGAAAGTTATTGGAAAAAAAATTTTTTTAAACTTTAGGTGAAAGGAAAGTTTAAAAATTATTACTTGAAATGTTAAGTCTATAATTCAAATACAGTAATTGATGAAATTCTGAAACTAATGCTGAAATATTACTACAAAAATTCATTGATTCATGATGCTAGGGATGTGGCTCAGTCATAGAGTGCTTGCCTTGCATGTGTGAATCCCCTTCAGTCCCAGTTTGGGGGGGCGGGGGGAGGAATTCAATGGTTCATTCTGTAAGTTCTTCTTAAGTGATATAAAATGATAAATTTTTCACTAGTGACAATAAGAAAAAGATATAAGCAAAATATGCCTGGTGGAACAGTTATCTTCACATTTCCATTGAAATATAAAACTTTTCCAAGTTATTAAAGTAATATAAAATTACCTGAAAGACTCATTCCCTGTAAAGCCAGGTCCTACATTGTAACTCACATTAAGAGCTCCCTTCCAGTTCTTATCTGGTGGAGCAGTTCCTCCCAAGTGGCTGTCAAGAGAGAATGAGATGACAGAAAAAGGCTGAGTATCACCATTTCCATGAAAAAAAAAAATCAAGAAGTTCATGCTGAGGTAATATTTCACTCTACAACTAAGAATTATTTATTGACCAACTTGTCCATATCCCTTTTATTCTATATTCTGAGGAGCTTTTATTCTAATGAGAGAGCTATAACTGGAGCAAATAAGTAAAATATATAATATTTTGGTGCTAAGAGCTGAGGAGGAAAAACATATAATAGTGAAGGCAGATGGGGAGCAAAAGTCTCCTCACCCTTGATCTTACTTCACAGTGAGTACAAGATATCCAACATTAGGAAATTTATAACTGGGTTAGGAAGAAATGAATTTTAAAGAAGCTGTCAACTATGTAGTGTGTACCCATAAAGAAATCATGAAGTTGTTCTGGCAGAAACATTTAAACAATGGGTTGGGAGATACGTAAAGAAACTTCAGTTACAGAATACAGTATGAGCAAACATTAATTGGTGTTTACTATATTCTAGACTCTATGCTAACTAGTATAAATTAATGACAACCCCATCAGGGAGAAAATTTACTGTCCTTGTTTTATAAATAAGCAAACTGAATCAGAGAAGAATTAATTGGTCCAAGATTATACATCTAGTAAGTGGTAAGCATGATTGTATCTCTAAACAACAGGTTGGGTATATATAAGTATTTATTGAATATCTAAGTAAATTAAAATACCTGAAAACAAATCTCAAACCAGTATCCATTTTTATCTTTAAACATACCTTTGCATTTGAGAATTTCATTTAGAGCAACTAGAGCAATGTTTTCTTATTTTCTAGTCACTAAACTGACTGTTCCTGTTATGGAATAGAAGTGTGTTCCATCATTCCTACTTCAGGAATTATTTTGATACAAGACTTTACTTTTAACACAATTGGGTTTTTATTGGTTTTAGATGAGAAAATGACAAAATGTCTTCCTCTCATATCCAACTAAAACAACTATATACCGTAGTAATATTTCTGCATCATTATGTCCAATAGGATGTACAGGTATTTTCGGGATTCCAACTCCTTCTTCAATATTTAGTCTGAAAGTATAATCTGCAAAATCAAGTACATAAATGAAAACAATTGAAGAATCTGAGCAAAAACGATGTAGGAAATATTTGTATTATTATTATAGCTTTGCTTGCTATACACATTGTTTTCTTAGTACTGGGGATTGAACCCAGAGCTTCACCCATGGTAGGTCGGCCCTCTACCACTGAGCTATATCCCCAATACTTTTCTCATTTTATTTTCAGACAGGATCGACCTATGTTTCACAGATTAGCATCAAACTTTTAATCCTCCTGAGTAATTGGGATTATAGGCATGCACCAACATGTCCAGCCAATTTTGCTAGACATTTGCAATTATATAAAAATTAAAAGTCGCCCCCCAAAACCAAGCTATTGTTTTATAATGGCCTATTAGATTCAACAGTAAGAATTAAGTTGTTTACATTTTAAGGTAAAACTAATTGTAGGGTTTATAGATTCTCGATTTTGTTTTGACATTTCACCTAATTCTCTTTAACTTACAAGAATTTTCTTTAATTTCCTGAAGGATATTTTGAATCCTTCTTTGATAAGTTTCAGTTAACTAGATGCCTAGAAAATGTATCTCAGATTCTAAAACTACAATTATTGGGAAAAATTGAATTCATAAGGTCTTGGGAAATAAGAACAAATATTTTATTCAAACAGTAATGCATTATTCTCTTCAAAGAAAGACAGAAAACTATTGAAAGCCTTAAAACCATGTAAGAACCTTTGGCTTTCAGCCAAGATTGAAGAAATGTTTCAAACAATGTAAAAATGACAAAATAGATGAAATGATTGTTTTGCCAAACAACTATTTCTTATTAGATATAGTAATTGAGTATTGAAACAAAAAGTTTAACAATATATCTAGAAATTCAGTAAATATATAACTTAAATAGAAGTATCTATCTATTAACTTGGCCAAATTGAAATTTATAGAATACTGTATTCCATTTTTTTCAAATAAATATGAAATATGTGTTGGATACACTATATTTTGGACCATAAAACACATCTCAGTATCCATAAAAATCATAAAAGTTATATTCTCTGACCACAGTGAAATTAGAAACCAACATTAGAGAGATACTTGGGAAAACCCTGAATATTTGAAAACTAAATAACACAATAATAAATAATCTATGGGTTAAAGTAGTAATGCAAACTAACATGATAAACTATTTTGAATTGAATAAATAAAAACGGTATATCAAAAGTTGTACAAGACAGAGCAGTGCTTAGTAGAATAATAGCACTAAAACACCTATCTTAGGAAAAGGACAGGTTTCAAACAAATGAAATCAGATTCCAACTTAAAAGTTTAGAAAAAAGAAGAAAAAATTAAGGCTGAAACAATAGGAGAAAGGAAAAAAATTGGAATAAATCTAAAAATATATGAATCAAACACAAAATAATAGATTTAAAAATGACACTGAAAGCTGGTTCTTTGATAAGATCAATAAAACTAACCAATCTCTAATAAGATAGATAATGAACAAAAGGGGAACAATGCTGAGGGCCATTACCAAGTAGGAATGACGCATCGAAATTTCCTTGCCAAGTGTACCCCATGCTGCTTAGAGGACATTTGATGGGACATTGCATGCATGCTTTAATAAGGTGACCTTGCTCAAGGACCAAGGCGGATCCAGGTTTAGAGCTGATCAGGTTTGAGGAAGTAACCGGCTCCTTGAGTTTAAGGCGTTGCCAGTTTAAGATAATGGGTTTTAGGGAAGTTAGAGGTTGAAGATTATTGCTGGGATTAGGGTGTTCCTGTTGCTTGTTCCCGTTGAGTTCTCGTGAGATTAAAAGGGGATTTGGAGAGAGCCTCATGGAGTAGGTGAATTGTGCGTGGAGACGGCAGAACACGTTTGCCCCTGGACCTGTGTGGAGGCGGTGTGAGAGCTGGAATAAAGAATTGCTGTTTGAATCTACAAAGTGTGGGTGCCTCCTGAATCTTGTGCCAAGCCCAGACCTTGGCAGAACATAAATCATTAAATAAAAAATAAAGGAGAAAATATCATTATGGTCTCAGTAGACAAAGTTTAAAAAAATAATATGAGTATTATGAAAAAATTCTACGCTCTTAATTGTCTGAAAAATTCAATAAACAAAATCCCTGAAATGAATTACCAAATTTCACTCAGGACTAGATAGATAACCTGAACAGTCTTATGCCTACTAAAGAAATTCAACTAGTAGTTAAAACAGAAACAATTACTACAAATAAACTTCAGGTCCAGAGGAATTATAGGCGAATTCTATCCCAATCTCTATAGACAAAATTTAACCAATTCTATATAAATTCACAAAGAAAAATAAGGAAATTGTAAGTGTCCCATCCCAGAAAGGCACAATACTATTACAAAAACATTCACAGACCACTTTACAATATGACCATAAAGAAAGCATTGTTAAGAAAAGTTTACCACACATGAAATAAAATAGAAAAATCAAAATAAATTGTGACCAACTAGTTTATTACAGGATGGTATTGGATTAGCATAAAAATATCTGTATGGATTCAATGAAAGCATTAATAACATAGGATTGCTCAATATACAAAGAAAAAGAATTTTTAAAAACCCAATATAGGTTACTGACAAAAACCTTAAGCACATAGAAATGACCTCCCTCAGTCCAACAAAAACAATTCATTAAAACCTAGAGCTAATGTCATATTAAACAAAGAGTTGACTAAGTTGGTACATACTTGTAATCCCAGCTACTTGGGAAGCTGAGGCAGGAAAACAGAAATTTTGAGGCCAGCCTAGGCAATTTAGCAAAACCCTATCTCAAACTAAAATTTTATAAAGGCACTCAGCATGGAGTTCAGTGGTAGAGTGCCTGCCTGGTATGTGAGAGCATCTAAATTCAATCCCCAAAATACTCTGCTACCAGAGAAAGACTGAATGTTTTCCTATAGAACAAAAACAAAGCAAGGATGTCTGCTCTAACAACTGTGCTCCACATTGTAAAGAAAGTGCTTAGTGGCCAGTACAATAAGGCAAGAAAAAGAAATGACACATATAAAAATTAGAAACAAAGAAAACCGTATTTATTTGCAAATGATATAATCATCTATGTAAATATGCTAATGATATAATCATCTATGTAAATATGCTAATGGATTGTAAAAACCTTAAAAATAATTAGTGAATTTAACAAGTTTGCAAGGTAAAGGGTTAAGTTATTTTTTTTCTAGAAATACAATAGCATTACTGTATATTGGTAATGAGCAATAGGACTTGAGATTTAATGTAATTTACAATAGTACAAAATTATGAAATGCTTATGAATAAATCTGACAAAAGATGTGCATGATCCATACAGTAAAACTATAAAACATTGCTGAGAGAAATTAACTAGTAAAGAGTTGTACTATTTTCATATATCAAAAGACTCAAACATTTTAAGATATCAAATCTCCTCAAATTGATCTACAGATTTCTTTTAAACTCACAGAAAAAAAAAATGTCTGTGGGATTCCTAATTTCTGGGAAATTAGAAACCCAGCTCTAAAATTCACATGGAAAGGACCAAGATGTGACAATAACTTTAAAAAACAAGAGTTGTAACTTAGAGGACTTACTTAAAATCCAGAATTAATAGCCACTGCCACACTGGCAAGGATATAAGAACTGGATTATTAGGTGGAATACAAAGTAGAGCAGTCTTTTTGGAAAACCAATTTGAAAATTTCTTTATAAGTTAAATATCAATCTGCCGTCTTATTCATCCATTCTTCTTCTAAGTGTTTACCAAAGAGAAATAAATGTATACACACTGACACTTACTTGTAAACTTGTTCGTAGCACTTTTATATGTAAAAGTTTCTAAAATGAAACAATCCAAATGTCCCTCAACAAGTAAATGGATAAACCAACTCTGGTATAGCCAGTCAATGCAATATTAGTCAGAAACAAACTATGACAGAAACGCCAACATGGATGGATCTCAAAATAATTATGCTGAGAAAAAGCAGAACAATGGTTTCCTAGGCATTGGTATTGAGAAGGCAAGAAGAGTAGACAGAGAAAGGAAGAGCTTTAGGGGTAATGAATTTGTAAAGATGGCTTTACAGGGCTGGGGATGTGGCTCATGTGGTAGCACGCTCACCTGGCATGCGCGCTGCCTGGGTTCGACAATCCTCAGCACTACATACAAACAAAGATGTTGTGTCCTCCAATAACTAAAAAATAAATATTAAAAAATTCCCTCTCTCTCTCTCTCTCTCTCTCTCTCTCTCTCTCTCTCTCTCTCTCTCTCTCTCTCTCTCTCCTCTCTCTTAAAAAAAAAAGATGGCTTTGCACATGTCAAAACTTCAAAATTGACATTTAAAATAACACTAATAAAAAAACCTCACTGGTATTTTTAAAATACAAATGAGTGATCTAAAGAAGCATAAAATCGTAGATAACTTAGAAAATGTAAATCCTAGTTTGTTAAGAGCAATATTACTTTGGGTATGAGGAGCAACATCTCTGAAACTCTTGTCTAGTAAGGGTAAAAGGAGAATACCAATTGAATATTCCCTTCCCATGCCTACATGTCATGAGAATTCAAACTAAAAAATAATGCAAAGGCCAAGTGCAATGGCACTCACCTGTAATTCTAGTAACTCAAGAGGCTGAGGCAGTAGGAGTGCAAGTTTGAGGTCAGTATCACCAATTTAGGCCTTAATTAACTTATTGGGAACTCATGTCAAAATAAAAAGATGTGGGAATGTAGCTCAGCAATTGAGTGCCCAGGGTTCAATTTCTAGCCCCAAATACATTCACACATACATACATACATATATACTACAAAGGCAATTATTTTGAATTCCTAGTATTAATAATCCAAAATTACATAATGCAAACATTTTTTAGTTCTTTTAATGTTATTCTACAGATGCTTGCTTTTTTCCCCATCTAAAACAGCAAGGAATCTTTTTGCAAAAACGGTACACTGACAGGCTCATAGGCTCATCCATTACCTTTAGCTGGATAGCCTGGAGTGAGAGGGTCACCAGCACCATTCAAATTTAACACATTTCCTCTCTGCACTGCAGTTCCAGGAAGGTTCCAGCCTTTGGGATATGGCTGTACCCCAGGGGCAAAGTAGTCAGCTGGATCTGAGTACAAGATGATTCCTATGGCTCCTGCTAACATGGCATTTTTAACCTGTGTGAGGAAGGTACAGAAATGGCAAATTACTATTTATATAAAAAATCATAATGTAAGGAAATTTAGACATTGCACTTGATTATGCCATTACCTATTTAGTTCTCTTTGCTTTGAAGATAGTTCCCCTCTTTGTAGGCCTCACACATGTGAAATATTCTATGGTTTCCAAACCTGAAAAATTAAAGTCGCCTTTCTTCTTTGGATTTATTCTTTGTATATATATTTACTGTAGGGCAGATCATAGTGTATTAAAATGTCTTTTAAATATCTGTCTTCTCTACTGGACTGAGGATATAATTGAGAAAATACATCATGTCTTAATTTTAAATACCCACCCTCCAAAATCTCACACATCATCTTAATTTAAAATTAAGAGTAAGCACTTTACAAATATTGGTTTAATTAAACTGACATAAAATTGTATGCAAAACAGTCAAAGTGTATGAAGAACTTCTCAGCCTGTTTCTCAAAAATATTTTGAACAATGTAAATTGACCAACAATATGAAAATCTACCGTTTTATTCAGATTTTTTGCTGCTGTGACTAAAGGATTTGACCAGAACAACCCTAGGGAGGAAAAGTTTATTTGAGAGCTCACAGTTTCAGAGGTCTTAGTACAGAGAAGGCTAGCTCTATTCCTTGGGCTTGAGGTGAGGCAGAACATCATGATGGAGTGTGTGGCAGAGGGAAGCAGCTCGTGTCATGGTGGTCAACAAGCAGAGAGAGAAACCCCAGCTCCAGATACAAAATATATATAGTATAGCCACAGCCTCAATTAACAACTTCCTCTAGCCACACCCCACCTGCCTCTAGTTACCACTCAATTAAATCCAATTAATTTACTGATTGGGTTAAGACCTTCACAATCCAGTCACTTCTCCTCTGAAATTTCTTGCATTGTCTCACAGGTGAGCTTTTGGGAGACACTTCATATCCAAACCATAACATCTACCCTGCGAGGTACTAAATATTTCATCAGCAAAAGTATTATAGCAAAAGATGTAACTATCAGTCTTGATTAACTAAAAGAGATCCCAATATTCAGAAATCATTTTGCTGTATCAGTGAAAATATAATCTGTCACAATTTGGGGGAAGGACTGTTATAATTAGCCTGTCAAAATGCTGTACGAAGCTACACTATTATTTAGCCACTCCATTTCCAAGAATCTATACTATAAAAATGTTCATACAGATGTTTGAAGTGTATATGGACAAGAATGTTCACAATAGAATTATTTGTACTAGTAACCAATTCAAGACAAGCACTCGCTAACAAAGAAATGGTTAAATGCACTGCTTTTCATTCCTACAAAATATTATGTTACCACTTAAATTAATGAGATATTTATTAAGATATAGAAATTACTAAAACCAGCTATTACCCTAAGTGCTTTAAAACATAAAGTCAGTTAGCCCTAGTGTGGCAGAGGGAAGCAGCTCTCATCATGGTGGTCAACAAGCAGAGAGAGAAACTCCAGCTCCAGATACAAAATATATATCCTATAGCCACACCCCCAATTAACCACTTCCTTAAATTAGTGAGATATTTATTAATTTATTTGCAGCACATTGCAAAGCAAGAATTCTACCACTGAGCTAGTAAGAAGATTGTTGTGAAACAATCTGAGTTTCACTTTGAGATTGTTGCTATAATTAGCATTCCCATTTTATATATGAGGAAATGTTGGCACAGAGAGGTTAAGGATCTTGCTCACAGTAAAAGTGCAGGGGCCCAGAGGAGAGCAGACCCAGGTGGTAAGGACCTATGGACTATACTCTTAAAGACTATGTTACATGACTTTCTGTGTAATAATATAAAAGAATATCCAAGTCATGGCTGAGTGAAATTATAAAGTTATCCAAGATACAGTGGATAATGACCTGTGTTTAATAAATACTAATTAGATCTATATATATTCTTACATATTATAATATATATTACTGATGTTATATAATATACTATATATTAAATATAATTACATCCATATATATGTGTGTATAGTAAATATATAGAGGAATGTTTATATATCACAGAATTAGGTTTGGAAAAAGCTATTAAGATTGATTATGTCTAGCCAATGAAGTTGAATAATGCAAGGGAGATTTTTATTTTTTAGTTTGTATGCATTTCTTCAATTAATTTTTTAAAAGATATTATTCTTCTAATAAAACTTTTTCCTTTATGGACATATGAAGTGAATAAAAAATAAAATTTTCTGTGTGCCCATGGCAAGTAGAAAAGAAATTTCAAAGCAATTTTGGAAACTATGAGGCAAGCTGATCATTTACATCCACAGTATCTGTCCCCGTTCCTTCCCCCTAGAAAAGCTCCACCATACTTTGTTTCCTCTGAAGATCTTCCCATATCTTGCAATAACAATCTTTCCAGTGCAGTTAATATTCATCTCTCTTTCTAGTTTGAAGAAGTCTTCAGTACGAGCATAGTTCACATATACAAGATCTCCCTACAGAAAAAAGAAGAAGAAGAAAATACCACTGCTAAAATTAAAGAAAAAAATTTTAAAATAAATGTTTTTCACAAAACTGCATCAGCAGAAGGTTTTTGTTTTGTTTTGTTTTTTCTTTTTTTGTTTTCTTCATTTTTTTCTATACTGGAGATTGAACCCAGGGTCCTGCAGCATATGCAAAGCAAGAATTCTTCCACTGAGCTATATCCTCAGTCCTTTTCTTTCCTTATTTGGGATTAATAATTATGCTATTCTATAGAATATTTTAGAGAAACTATCAAAATACTGAAAAGATTGGAGAAAAGGCAATCAGTAAGACATATGTTAAGTAGTGTGGTTTCTTTTGAAGAGATTATCAGTGTGTACAGAGTCATAAGAACTAAAGTAAATGTCATTTAAAACATTCACAACTATGTTTAATTTCCAAAATAACATTAATTTAACTGCTCATATGGTATGTAAATTCAGATTAAAAACAATGGAAATCAATTTATTAAAACATCTATTGCCCTTGCTGAATTAAAATCATCTTCAGAAGTTTCTTTGTTATTACAGAGTGGCCTCTGCCTTACTGGGGTCTGTTTTTAATGGATTTGTTTTCTTTTTTGTTTTAGGTAGTCTTTTTTTAATTATTATTTTTATTTTGGGGGCCATGCATAGTACTGAACATAAAACAATGGGTGAGTATGTCAAATCTCCAGGTAAATTCCTTGGTTTTATTCCTCTACATAGTTTGTATACAATAAAGAAAGTTTTAAAACTTGAATTAAAATAATAGAGATAAATAAAACTTGAATTAAAAAATGTTTTACTTTACCTCTGGCATGCCTTGAGCTGAGAAAGCATTATAGGGAGGTACAATATTTGTCACATTCTCATATCCATCTGGAGGTGGTTCAAGATATGATGTTTTGAATACCTAGCAAGAAGTAAAGCATGTCAAGCTAGAAGAATAATTCCAGGTTATTATTAAGGTATAATTAATTTTTTCCAAGTATAGACTTAATAAGCATCCTAGATTCCATAATTAAGTAGGTAAATTCTACTGACAATAAGAAATAGCTCTATTTTTTTTCAAAATAATAGAAACTTTTATAAATGCATGTAGTCTCAGACAATTAAAAGCTACCATACAGTGTAAAATGACATCAAAGTTGGACAGGGTGTCATGTGCCTGTAATCCTAGCATTCAAAAGGATGCTACAGGAGGACCACTTGAGTCCAGAAATTTGAGACCAAACTGGACAACATAGCAAGACTTCATCTCAACAAAACCGAAAAGAGCAGGACTTCAAAGGCAGGACTCTTGGTTGGGGATGTGGTTCAGCAGTAGAGTGCTCATCTATCACATGTGAGCCCCTGGTTTCCATCCCAAGCATGAAAAAAAAAAATTGCTAACAAAGGTAGCACACTTGTGATTTTCATTTCATAACTTTTCCTTTCAGCCTCCTTTGTGGTCCCTTTTTCTTTCATTTTTATTTGAATTTTACACATATTTTATCCCTAGCCCACCATTTGCCTTATTTTATATTCTCTCTCTGTGAGAGTTCATTGACTAACAAAATTTTGCCAACAGCTGTTGTGCTTATGTTGTCCAGACTCATATATTAAGAGCCCAAATAGTCACTTAGCTTTAATGTCTAACCGCAACAAGTTAAAATATGAATTTATGTTCTCCCACCTGTAGCCGGTTCTTGGCTCTGCATCCTCTACTTCCATTAATAGCCTCACTAAGTTAGTCACCCACATCCTACAGTCTAGCAGTTATCCTGAACACTCTTCACTTCTTTCCTCCAAGACACTAAACAAGTCCTATATACTTCCTGTTTCTCAAAATTATCATTCTTCCTCACCTGCTAACATGCTAATTCAGGATTTCATCATCTTTCATCTGAACTACTGTCTTTACATTTTAACTCTAACTCCCTGCCTAGTCTAGGTGTAATCTGTAGACTCCCCCATCTATGTAAAACAGATAGAATTTTGTGGTCACATCCTTCCCATGCTTAGAACTTGCTTTTGTTCATGAGGATCCCTCAAGACTATCTTCTCTGTGAAGCTTGCCCCATTTATATCATTAAATGAAAGCTGCAAATACAGATGCTTAATAACTTAAATATTTCACTGGTCTACCTCTTACATTAGTCAGTTTGTATTTTACAGTCTTGGAATACACAAAAATCTTAAATTCTACCAATAATACTAAGATAGTATGTTTTCAAGTCTTTGCAATATTTTCTTTCAGCTAGAATTTTCTTACCTTACTTTTTCATATTGTTCATCTCTTGTGCTCTTTCATGACTTATATGTCAACTTATATAGGAAGACTTCTCTACTCCCAGTGTGGGGGCCAGGTCTTGGGTGTGGGGGTGGGGTGAATGACCCATTTCTGTATAGATAAAGACCCTTTATCATACCATTCATGTCACTTACTATACTGATTTGAAACCCTGTATCCTATTGTCTGCTTCACCTTATTTAAGCAAAGGACCCATGTCCTAATCTTCATTCTGGCCTGAAGATCTAGCTTAGCATCATGCCTAACACATACCAGACACTGGCAAGTTTACAACTTATTAACTTTTCTATATAATGTGAGTTCTACACACTATTAACAAATTTATATTTTTACTGGACCTTATATTCTAATCCATACAGAGTGTGGCATAATTATATGAAAAGAACCAACAATTCTCTATCACCTCAGTTCCATGTCCATCCACAATTGATATGCAGTTAGCATGTGTCTCATTAGGGTAAGAGAGGAGAACATCATAATGAGCCAAGTCGGCTGAATCTAGTCCAAATTTCTTCCATTGGGCTTGAATTTTTTTGGCAAGTAGTAAATTTTCTTCTGTTCCTGCCAGATGAGGAAGTTTTGTGAAAGAACTAAAATGAGAAAAAAGAAACCAATGAACAAACAAAAAACAAGTGTGAGTTAAAAAGTACATTCAGCTTGTGTGCCTAAGAAATCTTCTACATGCATTACACATCTTTTACATATTAAGTTATGAATTATATGTCAAAAATACTAAATGGCACAGCTAGAAATGATAATTTATAGATAAGCCAATTTTTAAATTATGTACAACTACAATTTTCATAATATTCTCCCTCAGAAAAGAATGCATTCCTAGGTAAAGACAATCAGAACAGATATGAGAAGACACCCTAAAAGAAAGTTATACTGCTATACTAATGGTGCTCCTCCTTGCTGGTGGCTACTTGTTCAGTAGATAGAGGACATTTGGGAAGAAATAATCTCAGTGTTTTCCAGGGACCAATCAGGACTTGTACACTTGACTTAACTATTTCTACTATTGATTATGTCAATATAGTTGCTTGTTTATCTCACTAAGGTTAAGGTCTGTATATTTTGATATTTAAAATTCCCAGGGCTTAGCACTTGTCAGGTATCATGGAAATAATGACTGATCGAACTGAGTTTAGGCAATGCCACCTTGGTTCTGGGTGTAAATGAGTTATATAGCAATTAAATGAACTCACAAATATACTTCTCACTGAGACACATTTTGCTTTAGGTGAATAATGTTTTAAAGTTTCTCAACAATCCCACTCCCCACCTGTGTCAGATGAACAATAATATAAACTTTTATAAATTATTTTTTAAGTTAAGCATAGGACAACCAAAAAATATATGGCAATAAAGGTCAATTAATATTTATTGGAAACTTTTGACATGCTAAGGACCCCACTGGCACTTTCACGTGTGTTATCTCATTCAATCCTTACAACCTTCTACCTTTGTCCCCATTTTACACAAAAGAAACTGAAAAAAATGGTTGAATAGCTTCTTTATAATTGCGTAGCTAATAAGTGCTGGAGAAAGAAGCTGAAGTTATACTTGTCTGAGTTTGAGAAATGGTGATATTTCACTATATATCACCTAATCTTATTACCCAACTGCTTACATCCTTGTATAGCTCCCTACATTCTGCATTATCAAATTCACACTGCAATGTGGCATAGGAAGCCCATTGGTGTCTGTCCCATATTTTCAACTTCATTTCCTCCCACTCTCTTTATTAACTGCTCTGGTCTATGTCACTGAGCATACTTCTTTTCTCCCTGAAATGATTATGCTTTCTCTCTCATACCCTTTAGTCTTCACACAAGGTCTTCTCTCAGACATGAATATTGTCTCATCTACTGAATCTCTCTCCATCACCTTTCCCACCTGCAAACTGTTAATGGTTCATGAGGATCCCTCAAGACTATCTTCTCTGTGAAGCCCTCTCTATATCATTAAATGAAAGCTGCAAATACAGATGCTTAATAACTTAAATATTTGTTTAAAAAAGTATAAATGTGTTTAGAAAGAAGTAATTTTTATACATAGGGAAACAATGAGTCTGAGATATTTAATATTTACTTTACATAATATATTTTCATTTTCTTTTCTCTAATGAGCAGATACTATCTTACAATTAGGGAAAAATAAATGTATTTTCTTAAATTAAGATGTTGGATTAACCATAAGCTTTTGCCTTTCATCTTTTAGAGAACCCACTGAAATGAAATACAGAAATGAAAAAAAAATAAGAAAGAGCAGCTGGAAATAACATCATTTACTTTTGAATTTCTCCCTGTGATGTAAGGTGGCCATCACATATTAACTTGGCAATGTTTAGGACAAAAAGCTTCTTTTTAAAACTATCATTGCCAGAAAGAAAGAATTAGAATGACTGGCTTATGGACTAATCAGGAGATCCCTGGGCTGAAAGGAAGGTAATCATTACCGAACACATGCCCTCCTGGAAGAAGACAAACATAGTTGACATTCTGCCAACAAGAAAGTGATAGGGGAAAATCAAATTGTTCCCACAACTAATTCTTTTAACACAGTCTTGAATCTGTCCTTTCCCTGCTAAACTATTTTTCTGCATGTATATACATTCCTTAAACTTATGATCAACAATTCCTCAATATCCTCTGCTCCTTCATGGAAAGTTTGCATTAACTACTGGCCTTAACAGGTATCTTCTGAGGACTTTGCTTATCTGCAAACTATTTAATTTCCATGCCCCCACCTATCTTGGAGCAAGAAGGATAACTAAGAGCCCTTCTTATTTTTCATTTTTTTTCTCATTCTTTTCCTTCCTTTCAAATAGCTCTTTTGGTGCTTATAACCAAATGGGTGCTCTCATTTGCAAAACTGTGGGCTATTCCTTTTCCTTCATTAAAGTCATGGACTCCTGGACTGGGGATGTAGGTCAGTGGTGGAGTGCTTGCCTAGCAACACAAGGTGCTGGGTTACATCCTCAGTACTGCAAAAAAGTGAAAAATATTTTTTTTTTAAATTGTGGACTCCTAATGCACTGTATTTCCCTCTTTTCCTATTCCTATCATCCTTCTTAGTATACATTTCTGTATTCAGTCATACACAAAGGAAAGAAAAGCCATCATCATGAAAATCATTAATACATCATTTATCATCATATGTGTGGTAATATATCCAAGGTAGTATACAGCAATATAATATGGTATATTAACATAATATATTAAAAATACTTTATAGATTACAGCAAAGTAATAGTAATAAAAATTTCAAGGTAAGAGCCAGCACCAAGGTTTACTCCTGATAACTCATGTAATTTTCTAGGTGCTTTCTTTTGGACACTTCATGATATGCGGCAGAGGTCAATAATGTTAACATCTTACCTGATTTTTTAAGTTATACAAATTTAAACATATTGTCTCATTTCTTAACAAAGTCTGCATTTTATAGCATTTTACCAAATGAGCAATATAGACTACAAGTGATAGTCATCCCATTGCCCACTCATTCTTTTTCTGTGTCTCCAAAAAAGCATGTCAGAACAAATATATTGAATTAGCTTCCTGATATCTGATGTACCTTGGTCATAAATTAGCTCAAATTTCCCAAGAACAGTTTAGCTGTTTTTATTCCTCATTATATCCATGGGAATTAATATGGAATGGTGTGATCTCATTAAACCATAGCATGGACAAGGAGGAAATGTATCATGGAGTATGCACTTCACTCTGCATATTGATCTCTAGGGTTTAATTGAACTCTCAGAAGAAGAGAAATGAAGAATATAGGGGAAAATGTCTTAAGAAATAATGAACAAAATTTTCCTAAGAAGGAAAGAAAAGTCTTTTCAAGAAATTTTGCAGGAATAATTTATTTGTATTTAAGATTATCATCAATCCTTAGATAGCACCATATCAAAAATTAAGTCGATTTGGAACATTGACCTTAAATGTGCAAACTACCATTCTAAAACTTCTAGAAGAAAATACTTAAGACAATAGTCTCATAGACAAACTTAGATAAGACAGAAGAAGTAGGAAGCATCAAACAAACACAAATTGATTAAATGAACTTCACTGAGATTAGAAATTTCTGATCTTCAAAAACTCCACTATGAAAACAAAAGGCCAGCTACAGTAGAAAATATTTGTAATACATATGATTAATAAGGGACTTAACCCCAGAATATGTATTGGAAAATATATGGACAGAAACTTTATAAAAGAAGATATACTAATGTCTAATAAAAACATGAGAAGATGTTTAATATGATGAGTCACGAAGAAATGCAAATTAAAATTATGATAATATAGCACTATTCAACAATTAAATTGGTTAAAATCTGAACAACTGAAAATACTAAGCATTGCCCTGGATGTGGAGCTACTAGAATACTTACACTGATGGGTAGAAATATAAACTGTATGACCACTTTTGAAATCTCGTTAGCCTTTTCTTAAAAACTCTAAAGGGCTGGAGGTAAAGCTCAGTGTAATAGCACTTGCCTAGCATGTGCAAGACCCTAGGTTTGATCCCCAGCAAAACACACACACACACACACACACACACACACACACACACACACACACACACGAGAGAGAGAGAGAGAGAGAGAGAGAGAGAGAGAGAGAGAGAGAGAGAGAGAGAGAAACACAGCAAATGCTTATCCTCCAACCCAATCATTCCAATAGAAATGAAAATATATATCACATGAAGACTTGTAACATTTATCTATATAAGCTTCTTTTACAATAATAAAAAGTAGAAGCAATCCAAATGTCCCTCAAGTACACATTATAGAATATCTGTACAACAGAATTCTACTCAGTGATTTAAAAAACAAGAAGGAATTAGTGACACATGCAACAACGTGGGTCAATCATTTTTATTTTATTTTATTTTTTTGGCAGTGTTGGGGACTGAACCCAGGGCCTTGTGCATGCCAGGTAAGCAATCTACCAACTGAGCTACATCTCTAACCACCTGAGTCACTCATAAAATCATTATTCTGAGTGAAAGAAGCCAGACAACACACAGAACATGCTATGAACACCACATTTATATAAAAATTTTAGGATATGCAAATAAATCTATAGTCATGTAAAACTGAACAGTGATTATGTAGGGTCAGGGGTGAAGGGAAGAACAAACTATAGAGGGTATGCTAGAAATATTTTGTATCGTGATTGAGGTGATGGTTTGTTGCATACCACAGACATATGTAAAAACTCTGAAGTTGTAGATATTATAGAGATCAAGATTATTTTATGTAAATTATCCTTCAATAAAGCTGATTTTTTAAATATCACTTCTTTGAAACAGCCTGGACACAGGAATAAATGTTATGCTAATTGCTTTCAACAAGTTCACAAATATCACTCTGAATATCACTCTTAGAAAATGGAAGATTGGCACTGATCATATTTTGTTTTCATGTTGCCCTATTTTTGAACCACAAATTTATATTAGCAAGAGAGGACCAAGATTTAACCTGTGGCAGACAGAATCTGAAACACTGATCTCCTTTTCACTAAATCACTGAGCAAAGAACAAACTAAGTGAATGCAGTGTATAAAAAATTAATAAAATTGCTGATTCAATTCAGGCTACTGATTACATCCACAGTGAGAAACAAAGAATAGCATTCACTTGCAGCCCAGAGCTGCATGAAGTTGAAACATCCCCCAGTAAGCCAACAGATACTTTTCTGGAGGATGAAATTAGGAAGAAAGGCCTACTTCTTAACAAGTTATGGACTTCACACCAAGAGTGGTTTAAAGAGACATTTTAACTAACCGTGAATTAATGAGTAATATATAATTTCACACAAAGATTGTTCAACTGAATATAACCAGTTTTAATACACCTATGACTAAATAATACTTTAAATACTATGTTTAGAATAAAAATGCAAAACAAACCTACCGAAGAAATGATCTAATGTTTTCAGCTTTCATTTCTGACAACAGTTTCCCTCGTATACTTTGACCATGGTATGGTGCACGGATTGTTTCTTTGAGAGGCTTAATAAACCAGCCTGTGGGGGGGGGGGGAATACATATACACAATTACTTTTGACTTTATTAGAAGTAGAAACCAGCTGTGGTGCAGTGGTGCATGCTTGTAATTCCAGAAACTAGGGAAACTTAGGCAGGAGGATCTCAAGTGTGAGGACAGCCTGGAACACTTGACAAGACCCTGACTCAAAAAAAAAAAAAAAAAAAAAAAGAAAAAGAAGAAAAAAAGCAAAACCCAAAAAAGGCAAAAAGAAAAAGAAAAACTGATGCCTAACAAATAGCTCATAGTGAACTTTTAAAAAAAGATCCATATAAAATGCAGAAAACCTCCACATTCCTTTGTGTGCTGCAATTTTGAGTGTGTTAAAACCGATTTTACTAGAGAGATGTGCTTTCCTTTCTTACATGTTTGCATCTCTGAGTTAAGGCCTTTCTCTTATTCTAGCCAAGGGATCTAATTTGTACCAGTTCTTGACACACAGGGAGTTTTCCAAAATTTATGTATTTAAACGATAAGGAAAAAGTTCTTTGCAGTGCTTAGTCAATATTAGCTAATAATTTTGACTCATTACTATTACTTGGAAATGCAAATAAATTTTTCATCCCTATAAACAGTGACAGCCCTAAATTCTCTTTTCAAAGCCCACAATAAAAGCCTGAACTCAGTGAGTTTATTTATTTTATTTTATTTTTTTCTTATTGCGGCCACAAATACATTCTGTTCGGTTTCTAGTTTGGGTGCAGTTTATGGAGTTAGCCATGTCCTGAGCCGAACTAGACACTGGCCTGGGACAACCCACTCGCTCCAGCTACAGGCTTCCTCCCTTCACCTCCGCAGAGAGACTTGATTGTACACTCACCCACCAGAAAGCCCATCAGAAAAGATGCCAGCACGGCAATCAAAGACATCCAAAGGTACAGACGGCCCCTGGACTTCGCCATGGCTTCTGTTCTGAGATCTGGGCGCCAGCAGCCCTCGCAAAAGCTCGGGGCTACAGAAGAGCGGAGAGCGAGAGCCTTGAAAGCCGTGACCTCACAGGCAGCTTTCACTGCCGCTGACCGCAGCTGACCTTCCAAAAGGCGGCTCAGCCCTGCCAGTGGGTCCAGAGACTAACGAACAGGAGCGAGCCCCCAGCTCCTTCTGGCCCCTGAAGTCCCCAGGAACCCTGGCGGGGAGAGAGGAAGCCCTGCAGAGGGAGGGGGCACTCTTCCTGTTGGCCTGCAACTTGCATTCCATGGATCCTGCAGTATCCGGGCAAAGTCGGATGTGGCAGCTGCGGGAAATGTTCCTGCTGCCTAAAAGACTAAAGCACTGCTTCTTCGCCAATCCCATCCCAGGAATTTCGGAATCTCGGCTGCAAAATGTATTTGAGCGTTATTTTTCATTCCTTTTTGATTGCTCCGGTTCCAGATTCTCGGACCCAATTTCCAACTTGTCAAACTTGGGAATAATCCAGATCCTGATTGCTCCACTGCAACTCACTAATGTCTCAACCATACATCAACACCAAAATGAGAATGAAATTCTTTTTTTCCACCCTCTCACATGAACAAGTCTCCAAATTCTGGTAATTCCTCTCTAACTGAGGTTTTCACATTCCTCACTGGAATGTTATAGATTCAAGTTAATACAGTTACCCATTCAAAGGATCTTGCATTATTACAGTCAGTGAGTTTTGAGCAAATGTCACTGCTCCAGCCCTCATCCTTCCCTTACACTTATTATACATTTTCTTTAAAGGTGTTTAGAAGATTTGCAAACAGAACTCCTGCATCCATCCATCTCACCCAGAGGGAAATTTTAGAAATTTACAAGGGGCGGGCTACTCATATGTAAGCAAAATCATTTTCTTATTTTTGCGTGGGATTGGAAGGAGATGGTACCTCCAGGACTATGCCCTACCTTTGCTGCATTGTCTGCAGTTCTAATGGCCTTAGACAAGGCATCTTTCTTCGTTTTTAACAAGTTATTACAAGCAAAAGATTTATTTCTCCTCAGTGTCATTGTTGGCTGATATATCTAATGTTTTTTTTCCTCTTAGAACTTTTGTAAAATCCCTAAAAGTTAACTTTAAAATAAACATCTTTATTGAACTAATTGCTTTTTTAGAATATTTATATATTGTTTAAAGCCCGGCTAATCTCAGCTCCTTCAGCTACTGGCCCCTTACACATTCCTCAAGTGATTCTTCTGGTGTTTTTTTTTTTTATTTCAGAGACAAACACCTTTCCATGAATATTTTCTTTAAAAAATAAGTTGGTCCCTCCCTAACCCTATAGCAGCATATACAGCAAGTTAGAATGAAATTATTGATAATGTGCAACAGCTGGTGAAATAATTATCCCCTTCAATCTTGGAGCACCCAGATGTATTTTATCTGTTTTACTAATAAAGAATATAGGGCTTTAAATAACTATCTAGTGTCAAACATTGGGACAAGAGTCTTCTCAATATATAATATATAATATCTAATTTGATTTGTGCTTCACATAAATATTTTGAGGATCGCTTATGTAATTTGTTAATTTCTAGACCTTTGGCTATTTTTTTCTTCTGTTTTTCATGGAAACTTTGTTATTGCTGTATAGCTCTCAAAAGACATATGTAAATTACCTCTACAACAAAATTTTGTTGGAGAGAGAAGGTGGAAACTAATGATTAAAATAGCTGCTTGTTAAATTAGTTTTTTTCCCATCTTTTTTAAAATTTATTTATTTATTTTGATTTTTTATACATGACAGCAGAATGCATTTCAATTCATAATACACATGTAGAGCACAATTTTTTCTCTGCTTGTACATAGAGTCACATCATTTATGTCTTCATATATGTACTTAGAATAATGATGTTCAACTCATTCCACCAGCTTTCCTACCCCTATGCCCACTCCCTTTCCTTCCCTCCCCTTTGCCCTATCTAAAGTTCCTTCATTCCTCTCATGCTCCCCCTAACCCACAGCCTTCATTGTGAATCAGCATGCACATATCAGAGAAAACATTCGCTATTTGGGTTTTGGGGATTGGTTTACTTCACTTAGCATGATATTCTTCGACTCCATCCATTTACCTGCAAATACAATGATTGTATGCTCTTTTAATCATGAGTAATATTCCATTGTGTATGTATATCACAGTTTCTTTATCCATTCTTCAATTGAAGGGCATCTAGTTTGGTCCCATAATTTAGCTATTGTGAATTGTGTTGCTATAAACATTGATGTGACTGCGTCTCTGTAGTATGCTGTTTTTTAATACAGTTCTGTGGTGTGCAGTGTTGTGGCTGGTGATAGTCTTCATACCCTGTCCTGTGTCCCCAGGTGCAGGCTGTCATGATGAACACTACAGAAATGCAGAAAATAATTAGAAATTATTTTGAAAAATTGTACTCCAATAAATACAGTTCTATGGTGTGCAGTGTTGTGGCTGGTGATAGTGTTCATACCCTGAAGACATCAAAGACATAGACAAATTTCTAAAATCAGATGATTTACCCAAACTGAATCAGAATGATATACACAAGTTAAACAGATCAATTTTGAACAATGAAACAAAAGACACCATCAGAAGACTACAACCAAGTAAAGCCTAGGACCAGATGGATACACTGCTGAGTTTTAGAAAACTGTCAAAGAAGAACTAATACCAATACTCTTCAAATTATCCCATGAAATATAAAAAGAGGGAACACTTCCAAACTCATTCTATGAGGCCAATATCACCAATTTGAAAACCAGATAAAGACACATGAAATAAAGAAAACTTCAGACCAATATCTCTAATGAACATACATGCAAAAATTCTCAGTAAAATTCTGGCAAATAAAATACAAAAACATATTAAAGTGATAGAGGGGCTGGGGATGTGGCTCAAGCGTTAGCGTGCTTGCCTGGCGTGCGTGCGACCCGGGTTTGATCCTCAGCACCACATACAAACAAACATGTTGTGTCCACCGAAAACTAGAAAATAAATATTGAAAAATTCTCTCTCCCTCTCTCTCACACTCTCTCTTTAAAAATAAATAAATAAAAAATAAAGTGATAGAGCACCACCATCAAATGAGATTCATCCTAGGGATGCAAGATTGGTTCAACTTATGGAAATCAATAAATGTAATTCATCACATCAATAGACTTAAAGATAGAAATCATATGACCATCTTAATAGATGCAGAAAAGAGCATTCAACAAAATGCAGCACCCTTCATGTTCAAAACACTGGAAAAACTAGAGATAATAGGAACACATCTCAACATTGTAAAAGTTGTATATGCTAAGCCCAAGGCTTTTTCTCATTCTAAATGGAGAAAAAATGAAAGCATTCCCTCTAAAAACTGGAACAAGACAAGGATTCCCTCTTCCACCACTTCTATTTAACATAGTTCATAAAATTCTATCTAGAGCAATTGGATGAAAGAAATGATAGGAATACAGATAAAAAAAGAACTCAAATTGTCTATTTGCTTATGACATGATTTGTGTGAGAGCAGCTGTTGGAGGTCCTCTAAAAACTTGCAGACAAACAGTATTTCCACTGCTTGAATCCCAGGTCACAAAGCTACAAAGAATGCCATCTCCCTCTAGCCTGCCATCAGGATCTTCTAGTCCTATCTTAATTATACTAATTGAAGTTTGACTAATAGAAAAATTGATGTATTATTTAGCAAAATTTTCCAAATTGGCTAATTTTCCCATATAAAAATTAAATCACTGCTGGGCACAGTGGTACATGCCTGTAATCCCATGACTTGGGAGGTTGAGGCAAGAAGATCACCAGTTCAAGGTCAGCCTCAGCAATTTAGTGATGTCCTAAGCATTTGGTGAGACCCTGTCTCAAAATAAAAAATAACAAGGGCTAGGGATGGTGCTCTGTGGTAAAGTATCCCTGAGTTTAATTTCTGTACCCTCCCCCCAAAAAGGTTGGTTTACTAACTCAACCAACACTTATTGAAATACTATAGCATGCCACTCATTGTGCTTAATCTTGAAATTAGTATCATTTTATTTATAAAACCTAGAATGTATGAGAATACAGATAATGATTAAATAATTAAAAGTAACAGTTTCAAGAAGGAACAGTATTTCCTCAAATATGAACATTATTATGCCCTATTAGGCAGCATTTGTAATCTGTATCTTGACAATTCATTATGAAAAGTCCAGTTAGTTTGTTCAATAAGTCTTTGGCCTTTTGTTAATAATAGAATCTGCAATCATTCAAAATTCCATTTTAATTAAGCTCATAACAGAAGGGGTCACTATCAAAAAATAGTTTCTAATTATTAACATCTCAACAAATATTTGCATCTTGCAAAACACGATTAACAAAGCAACACTGTTGGTTGATATGAACCCTTTTCAGTCTTTCCTTCAAAGCTGGAAAGTGAACTAGAAAGGTATTCTATTGGAAAAAACAATCTCAACAAAACTACTTGACGTGTACACAATATTTTTCATCTTCCTTTGAAGACAATATTGCATTACTGTTGGAATCAAATATTTGTCATTCATTCCCAAGACCTTATAAATTCCATTTTCCCCAATTATTTCTAGTTTTAGAATCTGAGACACATTTTCAGGCATCTGGTTAACTGAAACTTCTCTAAGTCAAAATATCCTTCAAGAAATTAAAAAAAGGGCTGGGGTGGTGGCTCAGTGTCAGAGCGCTTGCCTAGCACCTGTGAGGCACCGGGTTCGATCCTCAGCACCACGTATCAATAAATAAAATAAAGGTCCATTGGCAACTAAAAAATTTTTTTAAAAAAAGAAATTAAAAAAATATTGTGAAATTAAAGAGAATTGCTGGTAGCAGGCCTTCCCTGGCCCCCGGGGCCCAGCCTCCAATTCCTTGTTCTGCATGTCAATGTGGCCAGCTCACAAGGCCGTGATACAGGCTTGCGGTTTCCAGTTTACCTGCCTCAAGCATATGTGTCTCTCAGAACAGCTTGCCCTGATCGAGCCTCCTGAAAGGGGACATGACGGTAACCCAAGGACACAGTTATTACTCTTCCCTCCTCGCCTTTGAGTCATTTCCCCAGCTGTTACAAAAGATATTTAAGGAGAACAAATTTGGCAATAAAGTGTGCACATGCCTCCTCCTGGATAAAGAACCTTGGTGTCCTGTGATTTTTTTTTTTTTTTAAATTTTTTAACCTCGTCGTCTCTCGCCGGACTTGGTTCCCGTTAGCCGGAAGCGGCAGAGAATTAGGTGAAAGGTCCAAACAAAACTGAGAATCTATAATCCCTATAATAAGTTTTTCTTTATAATGTAAACAACTTAATTCTTACTGTTGGATCTAATAGGCCATAGTAAAACAATTGTTTGATTTTGGGGGGAATTTTAATTTTTTATAAAATTTCAAATGTCTGGGAAACCTGGCTGGACATGGTGGTATATGCCTGTAGTACCTGGATATATATTTTAATGTTTACACTTAATAAAGTTCACACTTATCCTTTTTATAACCATACAAAAAAAAAAAAAAGCCTTAATTATCTAGGGAAATGGTTCCTGGCATGAAGTCCCCAGACCAACAGAATCAATATCACTTGGCAACTTGTTAGCCATGCAAAGTCTCAGGTCAATCCTAGAACTAGTAAATCAGAAATGAAGCAATTTATGTATAGCAAGTACCACAAGTGGATTCTGATCATGCCAAAGATTGAGAAACACTGAAATGAAATGGCAGCCTGAAATGAAGTGAAATTCCAACTACTGTGGAGGCTGAGCAGGAAGATCACTTGAGTCAAGCCTTGAGCCAGGAAAGTTGTGACCAACCTGAACAATACAGAGAAATTTCAGTTTACAAACAAACAAAAATCTCAGAGATTTGTATGTGTTTTAGTTATGTGAAGGTTTATTCTGTCATATTGAAGCCAGATTTAAAGTTAAGTAGTTAGGTAAATCAGGTCTAATATCAAGTAAGATCCCAAATGGAGGCCATGTTGAGAATGAATTCCAGGAAAAGCAGAACAACTCTTGGAATGTTAATGAAGTCCTGCAAAAAGACAAGGCCCAGAGCCCATCCCAAAGAAGAGTTAATGAAACAGCTCCCAGCAAACATAAGATGCTGACTCAAAAGTCCTTCCTGCCCAGATTACTTCTTTGGCCCACCTGTGCCCCACCCTTTGGGCCTTCCCACCTACAGTCCATCACTGAAAGATAACAGAACAAAGGATAGGAATGGGGGGGGGAACCAGATGAAGACCTTAGGTATAAAAAGGGGAGACAACCGCACTTCCACTGATTCCACCTCTTGGGACCCCTTCTTCCTCCAAGAGAAGTCTTTTCTGCTGTCCTTTAATAAACTTCTACTTTCCACTCTGACCTTGCCTCAGCGCCTGGGCATGCTTCTCTGGGGTTATTCTTCAACATTGGGGAAGCAAGGACTCAGCACCAGTCAACAGTGGTAACAATGTATTACTCTTGGGAGAACGAGAGATAAAAGTTTCATGAACTGCATGAATAATCTTCCTCCTCCTCCTCCTCCTCCTCCTCCTCCTCCTCCTCCTCCTCTTCTTCTTCTTCTTCTTCTTCTTCTTCAGTTCAGGGAGAGTGAATTCAGGGGTATTTGACCACTGAGGCACATCCTTTATATTTGTTATTTTGAGACAGAGTCTCACTAAATTGTTTAGGGCCTCACTAAATTTCAGAGACTGTCTTTGAACTTGCAATCCTCCTGCCTCAGGCTCCCAGCAGCTGGGATTATGGGATTACAGGTGTGCCCCACCACACCCAGTTTAGATGAAACTCTTAAAAGTTGCACAGAATAGGCTGGGACTGGGGCTTGGTGACAGTGTTTGCCTAACCTAGAGAGCTCTGAGTCCTGGTGGGCCCTGAGTTGAATTCATTCCCAGTAGGACTAAAAAATAAAAGAAAAAAGTGTTATAATTTCAATGTGGTTATGAGGCCTAACTATCCCAGTCAGTTTTTTTTTTTTTTTTTTAGTAGAAGACTTGATGACAAAAATTAATTAAGGAAGACAAGCCTAAATTCCCAATATAAAAATAAAATTTTAAAACTTTTTCCCCATCATAGAATGTCTCCTCAAAAAAAGTAAGGAGCATGAGATTTTCTTTAGTATATTTCTCAGCCATAGCTCTTCCATTCATAAGTTGGAGTCATTGCAAAATTAAATAGGTGATACTGTTTTTTTTTAATGTGCTTATAAATCGATCAAAGTGTATATTCCATGTGTGTGACATCTGAAAATCATATTTTTCACTTAATCTTTCCGATATTTTAAAAAGAGAATTCTGCATACATGTGATTCCCCCCAAAAAGCTGAATCAGCATGAGATCAGCATTTTCAAAGTTGGTTACCTTCAAAGAGGTAACCGGGTTCCCCCTAGCGTTCAGTTACTGGAACTGCCAAGTCTACTATTTTAAAATCGTTTCTCAGTCCCAAATTCCATAATCTATACCTTTTTGATACTGGGAATTGAACCCTGGGGAAATTTAGCTCTGAGCTACATCACCAGCCTTGTTTACTTATTTGTTTATTTTTAAATTATAAGACAGGCTAAATTCCTTAGGTCCTCACTAAATTTCAGAGACTGGCCTCAAACTTGTGGTTCTCTTGCCTCAGTCTCCTAAGTGGCTGGGATTACAGGCATGCACCACCACTCCTGGCCTGGATTTTCTTAATAAATATAGATTTTAGACTTTACTGAAGAGAGAATGGTGCTAGAAATTTTGATTAAGAACTGGACATAAAGCCCCTGAGTTTAACATTTATGGGCCACCAGAGTACAGCTGTGCTTTTAGAACCCAAGATCATTTCTAGAAAGCACAATTGTAAAACTTACCAAACCATGAGTTCTGTGTGTGTATACACACACACACACACACACACACACACACACACACACACACATATATGTACGTTGGAAAACTGAAAGATCAGGTAAGAATTCTCATTCCTTCTGAAACCGGTTCATTCCTACAGCTAAATCTTGGTTTAAAATATGCCAGGAAAGGGAGACACCCAGATGTAAAGATCATTTTGGAAGAGTGGGACTATGAGTTATTCCTTTGTAAAACACTATTTTCCCAAATCAATAATTAAAGAAACTATTTCTGATTTTTTCCATTGTTGTTTCTTTTTGTTATAATAAGCAAATTACAGCTGACACAGCGAGGTCCATCTATAGTTCAGCTATTCAGAAGACTAAGGCAGGATGATATCCAGTTCAAACCTGAACAACTTAGACTGTATCAAAAAATAAAAATAAATAATTATAATGTAAATTAAACATTAAGTTGCCCCACAAAGTTCTATGAGCTAGGACTTCTTGGCCTTTCTCCCCTGCACCCCTGAAGTGGATCAGGCAGTGCCAAACCAAATTTCTACCATTTATGGAGGCCTTGGGAAGTGTGGAATGTAAGGGCAGGAGAAATCTCCAGGGTGGAGTGGGATCAGTGATGTTCTTAGATTAACATAAAAAAATATCATCAATGACTGCATCATTCTCTGTATGATAGGATAGAATTAAAGCCAATCTCAAAGAAAACATTTTCAAATTTTCTAAAACATTTGTTAAGTGTATAAATTGATGGTACCTCTTTTCTCTCATTTTATAAACAAAAATAAAAATATTCCAAAAAATATATTTAAATTTGATATTTGAAGGGTAAATTGGTACATAATCAGCGACTGTTGATGAGAGGAGGTTTCTACAAGATTGTTTATGGAGATCTCTATTTTGGACTCACCTAATCAATCATCCAATCAATCATCCACTCAAGACTATCCCAAGCTCCAAGAAATGCAATCTTTTGGAGAAAATGGGTGTGGTTTCTGGGGCAATAAAAGGACACTGCAAGAGCCCAACTTCTTCTCCAGAGCTCACAGAGTGCCTTTGGGACTGGCTGAGAGATTTCAGAAGTCTTCCACTACCACACAGAGGCCCTAATTCCTGTGTCGACTTTATATTATTAAATCTGCAACAAGTATTGGTGAGCCCACAGACATATTTCTTAGGTGAGTATACAGAAAAGCAGCTCCTGCTACTTTCCCATACCAAAGCAAGCAAATTTGTGAATTTTAATTATCAGTAAAATGAACTTGTTTTCTGTGAAGTGATGTAATTTGCTTTCTTAGTAATGATTAGACTGCTGTTTGTTGTCTTGTTGCAAGCCTTGGAATAAATTTGATGATTAATTTTACATAAATAATTTATGTATTCCATTGTTGTTACTATGTATTAAAGGAACTAGTTTACATCCTCACAAAAGTGTACAACAGTTCCTTTTTCTTACATCCAGAATTTATTATTTGTTTTGTATTCTTGATGATTGCCATTCTCATTGGAGTGAGACTCACAAGTTTAGTTTTAATTTGCATTTGCCTGAGGGCTAAAGATATTAAATTTTTTTTCTTTTTTCCTTCCTTCCTTTTTTTTTTTTTTTTTTTTGTGTGTGTGTGTGTATGTGTGAAGAGCAGGAGAGTACTAGAGATAGATCCCAGGGGTGTTTTACCAACTGAACTATATCCCCTGACCTTTTTATTTTTCATTTTAATACAGGGTCTCATCAAGTTGCTTAGGCCCTACTAAGTTGGTTGATGATGGGCTTGAATTTGTAGTCCTCTTGTCTCAGATTCTCTAGTCTCTGAAAGTACAGGTGTGCACTTTGTGCACACTGGGCCTTTTTTCATATAATTGTGGGTCATTTGTACTTCTTTTGAGAGCTGTATGTTCAGTTCATTAGCCTATTTATTAACTAGGTTATTTGTTTTTATAGTGCTTAGATTTTTGAGTTCTTTCTGTTCTGGATATATATATATTATAATATTATATATATTATCTGTGGGAAGAGAGATTGACAAAAATTTTCTCCGCTCAGTAGTTTCTCTTCACTCAGTTGTTTCTGTGGTGTGCAGAAAGCTTTTAGTTTGGTGCCATCCCATTTACTGATTTTTGTTCTTATTTTCAGAGCTGAGCAGGTCCTATTCAGGAAGTCCGCTAAAATGCATTCTGCCAGAAAGCACTGCTTGTTTCCTGGTGGCAATTAAGTTAATTATGTGTTTTTCCAGTGTGATAGGTATTTGGTAATGATTTTAATGACTTGCTAGATATACCTATTTGCTGTAATTTGTGTATTTTTTTTATTACAAGAGTATAGATAATAAAGATAGGAGGGTACCACAAGAGGTTAGTATATTCCTGTTAGTAGATTTTGACTAAAATCTGATTCAATTTTGTAATGTTGAGCTTAATCATCAGCCCTTAGGTATTTATTTATTTATATGTAAATTTTTAAATTTATATATGACAGCAGAATGCATTACAATTTTTATTACATATATAGAGCAATTTTTCATATCTCTGGTTGTATACATAATATATGCACACCAATTCGTGTCTTCATACATGTACTTTGGATAGTAATGATCATCACATTAACCATTAAGTATTTAGAAATTGTTTTGGGATAGTGAATTCTAGTTGAAATAATAATAATAAGAATAAGAAGTAATAATAATAGTAATAATATCTAAGGAGATATTTAAATAAAATAATTAAAGTAATAGTTCAATGGTAAGGGCATTTCTTTCTCTTTCTTTTTTCTTTTTTCTTTTTTTTAATACAGCGCTGGGAACCAAATCCAAGGCCTCTGCTATTTTGGGCAAGACTCTACCACTGAGTCCCTAGCTTTCATATGCCCTTTTCTATACCAATTATGGGCAGTGAGCAATATGATTGATGTTAAAAGCATTCAGAATCCACACTATAAAACTCTAATTGGGTCAAACATTCATGGTTAAGATCATTTAGAGGAATGTCACATTTTTATGAAATTGAGGTTCTTTGTTTAAGAAAGGAAGATTTATAACTTCATTTGATAAGATAGTTCACATTTTCTGTAAGTATTTGGATGTGGCAACTGTGACATAGGATACCAAAGTGTAATAATTATTAGGTGAATCTTTATTCTAATTATGTTTCCCAAACAATTGAACATGGATACAATTATGGGACACTTCATTGTCTTGTTTTCTAGACAGCTTTGCCGAGCCTGGTATCCATGTTCGTATCTAGGGTCCCCATCTCCTTCACAGCAATTTTCTGGATCTTGAGTGCCAGAGGTACATGCCTTGAAGCCCACTCCCTGGATGGGCTTGTGACTGCTGATGGGGCATTTTTTGGTCACCACTCCTTGATGGCAGAACAACCCTTCTCCCCACCATTCTTTGTGGGAGCCATTCTGCCTGTGCCCAAGCTGGAAAGGAAGAGCACTAGGGATTATAAGGTTCTGTTTTATGCATGAGGCAAAAATAGGATGGGAATGCTGATGACTAGGTAAGCAATAGTGATTTCTAAAGTTTTTGAGAGCTCTGTTTATGCCTCCATTTTCTGTTTGTGTCATGAAAAATAAAGGCTATTCTCCCAAGACATAGGCTTATTATTGGGTCATAACTTGAGAACAATTTTGATTAGTTTAATCCTAGAAGCAAGAGAGGCTGAAGCAGAAGAATTGTGAGACCAAAGCCAGTCTCAGCAAAAGCAAAGAGCTGAGCAACTCAGTGAGATCCTGATTTTAAATAAAATACAACATAGTACTGGGAATGTGGCTCAGTGGTTGAATGCCAATGAGTTCAATCCCTAGTACCACCTCACCCGCCCCCGCCCCCCAAATTTTTTTTGTTGACTTAGTTTCTTGTCTTTCTAGACTACATATATGAAATTGTTCTGATTCTCTTCCCTTAAAAAAATAGAGGAAAAAAAAGAAGAAAAGAATGGACTCAGACATCCTGCAGAGAGAACTCACCTGCTCCATCTGCATGAATTATCTTATAGACCCAGTCACCATATGCTGTGGGCACAGCTTTTGTTGGCCCTGTCTCTGTCTTTTGTGGGAAGAAGCCCAAACTCCTGCACATTGCCCTATGTGCAGGGAGCCATTACAGCAGATTGACTTCAAGAGCAATATTCGTTTGAATAATCTGGTATCCATTGTCAGAAAAGCCAGTGTCAGGCATTTCCCAATCTCTAAGGATCACATGTGTGTGACCCACAAGGAGAGAAAAATCTTCTGTGAAGAGAACAAGACCCTGCTGTGTTCACTCTGCTCCAACTCCCAGGAGCACGGGGCTCACAGACACTGTCCCATTGAAGAGGCTGCTGAGCAGTACAGGGTAAGTGATGCTTCTGAGATAGTTGGAGGGCAGGATGACTAAGACTATAAGGCACAAGAACCATTGTTACTGAGTGCCATATACAAGTATAGGTAACAGTGATAAAATTATGAATAAAGTATGTGAGAGTATCTACATTCATGGAAACTGAGAGTGTGAGGAAACTAATTTATTATAACCTATTTCAATAACTTGATGATATGGTTTTACTGCTTAGGGCACTTTAAAGTTCTCATGATTATAAGAGTGTCTAAACTAACAAAACTAAATGTTCTGCTGGATGTGGTGGTGCACACCCGTAAACCCAGCTACTCACAAGACTGAAGCAGTAGGATAATCAGTTGGAGGATGGCTTGGGAAAATTAAAATATATAATAACTTCTTAAAAGGACTGTTGATGTAGCTCAGTGGCATAGCACTTTCCTAGCATACATGAGACCCTAGGTTCAATTGCTAGTATATTGGGCAGGGAAGTGGTACCACAAATTCAAAGGGCTTTTATATAGGATATATTAGAATGAAACTCACAGAATATTAGTGTCATTAGATCCAAATTCTGAAGCAAATTGCCACACTACCTAAGAATTAACATTGCCCAGGTATTTGCCAATTTCTCTAGGAAAATGGTTTTATTACATTGTGTGATTCCATAGTCCGAATCCCCTAAAATTGATAATTATCCACATCAAGCAGGGAAACCCTAGCCTCTATGCTGCATAAAACTTTTTTTTTTAATATAAATTGCTTGAAATTCTTCATCATTGTGGGCCTGAAAACATAATCAACTTGCTTGTGCAGTATTCATCTTTTGTTCTCTTACAGGAGAAGTTTCTAAAACTAATGAGATCTCTTTGGAAAAAGATCCAAGAAAACCAGAGAAATCTAAAAGAAGAGAGCAGAAAAATTAACCAATGGGTTGTAAGTATGAGAGTCTATTTCTCTCAGAATCAACCTAGGATAGGAAAGGTAGGCATTTATTGATTCATCAAGTCAGTTGGAATCATCACAAAATTTGAGGAAGATCTTTCTTGATAGCTTCTACTTGTTGGAGTACAAAACCGCACTGCTACTCAGGGAGAATTGTTGAGCTATGGAGCAGGGAAGTTTGATATTATTGACCTATTTACTAACAAAAATGAAAGTGTTGCATACAATTATTTGTAAGTTATGCATGAATTCAAAATAGCTTGCATTTAGACTTTCTGATTTGAGAAGATATATACAGGAATTACCAATGAAAATCTTTCTTTCTGGTTGTTTCAACAAGTCACGAAGTAGATGAGTTTGAGAGAGGAGTGTTCTGCCTCTTAATATAGTTAATAATGAGTGAAAAATAAATGAAGGGAAGAGAAGAATGAATTAATGGTTTATGAGAAATAGAAAGACACGAATTTATTTACATAGTTTACTAGCATAAGACATGAGTCAAAATGAATAGATGATGTTATAAAGTGGAGAAGAGTAAAGTTGACCTGATATTTGATCTAAGAAATTCGTGTCCTTGCAGTGGTATGTGCATCTGCACAGAGAGAATACCAAGGCAGCTTATAGGATGCTGCATCCCAGTGTCCATGAAGAAGAAAAAGAACATTTGGAGATACTTTTAAAGGAACGCAAATTGACTATACAGAAAATTAAGAAAAGGAAAGCCAAAATGCTTCAAAAGGGGAAACAACTAAAGAAAGACTATCAGGAGCTGATGAAAATGTGCCATAAACCATATGTGGAGCTGTTTGAGGTAATTAATTGGGACATGACTGAAAATATTTTGTGTCTTGGCCACATTATTTGGTACCAAAGACATATTTATATGCATTCTGCATTTTTGGTGGGATCTTCCCCCTTTGGGAATAACAGACACTGTGATTTCATGCAGCAAGCAAGCTTTGTTAAATTGTGACAGTAGGTTCCTCAGGATATGTGTATTTCTGAAATTATCCTTTTGTAGGTTACTTCATTAAGAAATAGAAAGAAACCGGCTGGGGCTGGGGCTCAGTGGTAGAACACTTGCCTAGCAAGTGTGAAGCACTGGGTTCATTTCTTAGCACCACCCCTAAATAAGTAAATTAAATAAAGTTCCATCAACATCTAAAATATTTTAAAAAGAAAGAAATAAAAAGAACATTTTGTTCATGGGTATTTCATTTTTGTCCAGCTGAGCAACATGAAGAAATTTGAAAATAGTTAACATTTATTACATTCTTTTATAATTTGAATGTCCTTAGTTCAAATTGTCCTTAGCACATGTCACTATGTGAATAAGTCCTGCAAAAGATCTCTTTTCAGACAGTTGCTGGTTTGCAGCATTGCAGAATAACCCTCAGGGTTTTGAATTTAGCAAAAATTAGGTTCTTCCTGTTTTACTTTTATGGTAGAAAATTAATTTACAAGGAGTGTTGAGGTGGTGGTTGTAATTTTTTAAGTTTCTCAAATACAAAGGCTTAATGGTAGAATAGCTAATTCTCATGAAATTTAAGCTTTTCTTTCTTTTTGTTTTTTCTTTACAGAATTTAGAAGACACATTGGCAGAGTAAGTTTGACTTTTAATGCAAATTGGGGCACCACAAAGGCTGTGAATACCAATGTGTTTCTGACAATGAAGAAAGTACTTATTGAGATAGTGTACATTTCCTCTATGTGTCTGTGTTTTACCGAATATGATTTCTTGTTCCCTTTTTATCAAAACTGAGCTTTTCCTTCCCTGGAGGTGAAGGGTGTAGTTTTTGCTGAACTTAAGCAGAGGTTTCTAAAGACAGCTATCTATAATTTTAGATTTCAAGTCATAAACAAATTGAGGTACGTGGAATAGTCCTTACCAGGTGATAGGTGAGAGAAGTAGGCAGAGAAAAAAGTAAGAAAGATTCCTTAAGACTAGAACAATCCTGATCTGGGCACAGTGAAACAAGCCTGTCATCCTAGTGGCTCAGGAGGCTGAGACAGGAGGATCATGGGTTCAAAGCCAGCATCAACAATTTAGGAGACTCTGTCTCAATTAAAAAAAAAATATGGGGGATGCTCTCAGCACTCCTTTGTATCAACAAAACAACAACAACAACAACAACAAAAACTAGAACAATCCTACCCCATGATTATGTAGTTACACTAAATGTCAGTGTTAGATCATTATTAAGTGATGTAGGAACCTTTAGGATAAAACTCCTACATGAACATACTGTCAAAGTGTCCTTTCATTTATTTTCCTTAAAACTTTTTGAGAAATTTACAAAGACTCAGTCAATATCTCAAAGGTCACTGAGGTAATCTAAGTTTTTCTTTTAGACCTATTACATCATTTAGCTGAGCAATGTTTTTTTTTCTGTCAGCCAGAAGTGTTTGCATCAGCTATCTTTACGTGTTCTCATCTGCCTTTTAAAACTTTTATCATGTGCTCGATGATCTCCACTTGAGAAAATTAAGGAATATATGCCATCTCTTCATCTTGAACTATGGATCCTTAATTGAGATTGTTCAGAAAGGTATATATTTTGGCTGGACACAGTGGTGCAGGCCTATAATCTCAGCAATTCAGGAGGCTTAGACTGCAATTCAGGAGAATGGCACATTCTTTGAAGTCAGCCTCAGCAACTTAATGAAACCTTGTCTGAAAACAAAAAGGGTTATATATATAGCTCAGTGGTAAAGTGCCCCTAGGTTCAATCCATGGTACCAAAAAGAAAGAAAGAAAGAAAAACAACAGAGAAATGTACATCTTTTTCTTTTTTTCTTCCTTTTTATTCATGGGATTTCAATAAGGGCCTCCTACGTGTCAGGCAAGTTCACTGAGAAATATTCCCAGTCCAGAAATGTACATCCTAATGCAATGGCCCCCAAAGGGAATATGTATAGACTCCCAGAATAAAGTCCTCAAGCTTTCTTTCTTTGGAGAGAGCATTGCTTTTCAGACACCTCCCATCCTCTTCTTACTTCCTGTGGGCTATAAATATTTTTCCATTCTTTTATATTCTGGTGTGCTCCTTTTCATTAGGTTTCATTAGAATATGATTTTGATAAAGAACCTTTAGTTGAGCCATTACCATTAGGTCTTAAACACTGTTTGAATCTATCATTGTGGAAGTCTTTGGTGCCAGAAAGATCAATTTATTTATTTATTTTTTCCTTGCAGGTATGAGTTAGTGTTCCTGCACATGCCCCAGCCTGTGAGGCCACAGCTCAGTGCTCAGCCCATCACTGGACTGAGAGATGAACTTAACCACTTCCAAGGTGGGTGTCAGTCTGTTTGAGGGACAGCTACACTGTGCCCTACAATGATGGTTTTCTATGGGTAATCATTCTCTCCTCATTAATCATTGACCTAATAAAAGTGATCAGCCTGCAACTAAGAATGCAAAACATATTTATTGATGTATACCATGTTAAAATATGGAACAATGTAAAGAAAAAACATAAATGAAATGTTGTATACAAGCTCTGTCACAAAAGTTTCAATTAAGGAAAGGAAATAAAAAGTCTCACTAAGCCCTAGAAACATCATCACGTAGGATATCACTTGTTCACTGAGTCACACTAATGGACGAAAGTCAAGACAATTTCAAGAGCAATTAATTATGACAATGGGTTTATTGAATTTAAATTTGTAAAAATGGTTTTCTTTAATGTTTTCTAGTAACTAGATTTGTAATACATTACACTTGATATAATAAACAGTATACAAATATAAAGTAATGAATTCACAGAACATTTTATGAACAATGATGAAGTAAGTCATCACTTGGTGAAGCAGTATATGGAACTCCATGGTAGACCTAACCCTGACAGGTTAGTTTAGCAGAAAAAGGGTCAGATGGAACCAAAAGTAAAAGGCAGAAAATTCTTAACGGGGAAGCCAATTCTGTAATAAATAGATTTTCTTAAATATAAACTTGGTTTCTTAACCAGAAGATTGTAATAACACTGATGCATTTATGTAATTATGTAATAATAATCATATTATCTACTATCCATGATTACATTTATTTTTGTCTTTTTCTTTTCACAAGAGAGAGTAATGGAGGTTAATTTTATTGCTATGGACTTGAGAATGCTCAGGTGTCCAGATTTTCGAGTGTCATAAAAAATAAGCAGCAGAAGTAAGCTCTATGATCAATGAATTTTTAGGAATATTTTCCCTGTATTTTTTAAGTGTTCAGATTTACTGGTAGCACTTGAATCTGATATTTTTCTAGCCAAAGCTTTTCCATTAATCTTTGCTTGTTTTTTCTTGTAAGTCTCTAAATCAACTCTCATTTTGTATGAATTGGGGCGGGGGGAAGGTCTGATTTTGGCTGAATTATTCTCTCTTCACAGTGAACATTTCCTTCCATAATGAAATAAGCAGTCACAATGTAGTGCTGTGTGATGTGAGAAGACTGATGTTTGGAGAAGATGATGAAGTTGAAGCTTTGAATTCTGACAGATCAAACTATTTTGCTGCATTGGGAGATCAGATCTTCACTTCTGGGAAACATTACTGGGAGCTGGATGTGTGTGGCTCCTGGGACTGGGCTGTGGGAGTCTGTAGGGATCCTGTGGTAAGGAAGAACCACACACTGCTTGAATCTGAGGACATGTTTCTCCTTTTATGTGTGAAGGAGGACACACATTTCAGTCTCTTGATCACCTCCCCAATATTTTCACTCTATATAGAGAGACCTAGGGGCCGTGTTGGTGTGTTCCTTGATTTTCAAAGTGGAAGTGTGAGTTTTTTGAATGTTGCCAGGAGTTCCCTTATATGGACATATCGTATTGGGTCCCTGAATTTCCCTGTCAGGCCATTTATTTTCCACAGTCCACACATAATTAAGGATAATTCAGGAAGCTAACTTCTCTGCCCGAGAACTTCATATTTAAGGGACCCCTTCTCAGTTGAAGAAGAGCAATTACGATGACTATTTTTTATCCCTATCTTAATGTAACCTCATTTTATTAAATATGAAAATATACAATATGAAATTTTGTTTGCTCAATTTTACTTTAATTGCCTATAATATAAGCTGTTGTTGATCCAATGTTTCATGACCTTTGTGTTTTTACAAAAACATGGGTTTGTGATTCCGAGTCTAGATTAATACAGGAACACAAGAGTTTGCACATCTACACAGATCTGGCCATTCAGAATGCATGTGTCAGTTTGAAATCTTCTGGATCTATTCAATTCACCTTAAAGGGGAAAAGATAGCATAGGTGTGTGTGTTACCATCATGGTGGGCACATGTAATTTTTCACATTAACTTAATGAACAGGTATTGTAGCTCAGAAGAATGTCTGGCATTCAGGGTTTGATTCTATCAGGGGTGGGTTATGGGGGTTCAAGATTTATGATCATTCCCCAGGGCATGAGACATGAGATGGGCAGATGGTGAAACAGAATACAAACTTGTGCTCTCTACTGACTTTTCTATCTTGCCATGATACAATAAATACTCAGTTGATTTTTCATGGTTGTCATGTCATACTCAATCATGTTTATGAATGTGTTTCTGCCATCAAATGTTCTTCCTGAATATATAGTAGAAATCAACAAATGTTTGCTAATAAAAAAATAAAATGTAAAGCTTGGTAGACTTTGTTGTCAGCCATACCTGGGAATGGGTGTTCACTATGTAGACTTTCCAGTTTTATTTCTTTTCACTTCTGGTGAAAAGACTTATGCAGTTTACATTTCTTGAACATTTATTGTGTAGCTTATATATAAATATATCCTGTATGATTTAAATACAAAAATACTTATACTGCTGTGCTTGGTGGAACATGCCTGTAATCCTAGTGACTTGGGAGGTTGAAGCTCAAGACCAGTTTTATCAATTTAGTGAGGGCCTTAAACAAATTATCAAGAGCCTGCCTCAAAAGTAAGTAAGGGTTGGGGGTGTAGCTCAATGTTTAAGTGCCCTGGGTTCAATACTCAGTACCAAACAAAACAAGAAAACTACCTATACTACACTAAGTATGAAAAAGAAGCTGAGCCAGGAGGAATTAAAGAGATTTGAAATAAGGTGATGTTTCCAAATGAGATATTTTTAGGTTCTGTTTGTTCCCTCTCAGGTGAATCAGCTTAAGTGATAGACCAGCATTCATTCTAATGACTGAGTTCAGATAATATAATGCAAGTAGAGCTTACCCTAGTACCTAACAGAGTATCCAAAAAATAAATATTGGCTGAAATATTAAAATATTATTAATAGAAATAATTAACTACTTTTTTTTCTTTAGATGCATTTACTTCCTACCATTGGCTTATCTATGATGTCAAGTGCTACCAGCAAGCTCAGTCTACCTTCTTTATTCTCAGTAGGTAAAGTTGTAGCCTACACTGCTAATAAGATGGAATTTATGCAGTTTCTTACATTCATGTTCATACTCATATATTTTTAACCTTGACAGTAGCTTCATTTCTGCATTTTAATCATGCTCACGAAAAAGCAACTTAAAGTTAGTTTAAATTTTTCATATAGAATACATATTTATGAAAATGCCTGCCTTAGGCTTAACATGAATTGTTATGTTCTAGATCAACACAGTTTTTAGTATTTTAGTATTTTTCTTCTAACATTAGAATGAAAGCATAGTGTAAGCACATATTGTGCTAGCCTGAGAAAAGTTTTCAAAGTTCTGCTAACATAAAAGGACAGGAAAATATTAGAGGATAATGTTAATGAAAGACAAGAAATATAGATTTCCAGTTTTGAATGTTAAGGAGGTTCCACTATTTTGAAATTTGAAATTATTATTTTATAGTATAATGTTGATTTTGAAATTTCCCCAGAGATAAAATAATGTACCAGGGGAAGATGAAGGTCCATAGTGATAAGAAAGCATAAAATTGGACTTAGAATGATGTAGACAATCAAGAATGAAATTGACATATTATTAAATCACTAAGTCAAAGGTGCTGTAAATCTGCTTTATGTGTCAAACACAAAATACTTTTATACTTTGAAGACAAATGCATATGAAAAAGAATATGTGTTTTATAACAAGTGAGATATGTCTTTTTTTAAAAAAAGAAAATATTGATTGTGGGGGTATATCCATGAAAAAAAATAATGAGTTGTGAGGAAATTATATCATTTATAACATGTTTAATTCCACCAAACTGTGGGTTCATTTCTCTATTTCTTGTTGGTATTGGAAATAGAACTCATTGGGTACTTTACCCCTGAGTCACATCCCCAGTCATTTTTTTTTTTTTTTTTTGAGACATCGTCTTAAGTTGCACAGGGCCTCACTAAGCTGCTGAGGCTGACCTCCAACTGGTGCTCCTCCTGCCTCAGTCTCCCAAGTCACTAGGATTACAGGTGTGAGCATGTGGTCTGAAGGTTTTTTTCTCACTGGTACTCAGTGTAAAGTCAAGTCTCTCATACGATCTGTTAGAGCACAGGCCAATCAATGCTAATTTTAAAGGAATAGGCCAGTGTGTTGTCATTTGTTTCTCCAAATATAGGAGGTTGTCAAAAGGATGATTTTTAACAACTGGAATTGTAATTATGTATGCAAAAAAGTCAATTTGTTGCCATGTGCCATCCAGCAGAAAGGCTAAAAAATATCCTGAGAAGCAAGCTACTGGAGAATGGCTTGGTGTTTTCTACATCCTTTATGTTTCCATTCTATTCGTTAAAACTTATCTTTTTGGCACACCCAGCTGCAAGATATTTCTGAGTATGCCAGATACACAATGATAGATATTTTATTTATTTAGAGAAAATAAATAATAATGGGCACAACAGAATATATACTCAAGAGTTCATGTTCAGTGCAATAGGTACTTTTTTTTTTATTTCAGGGATTGAATTTAGGAGCTCTTAACCACTGGACCATAGTCTCTGTCCTTTTGTTTTTTGTTTTTATTTTGTGCCACAGTCTTGGCTGGGCACAGAATCAGGAGCCACTCACAGCTTTGTAGATTCAAACAGCAATTCTTTATTCCCAAACTCACACTGGCCCTGTACAAACACGTTCTGGGGAAATCCAAGTTCTGCCCCACAATTCACATCCCAAATACTTTCTGAATTTCACGAGAACTCAACGGGAACTCAGGCAGCAGTATACGCTCTATTCCCAGCAGCAATAATCTTAAACCTGAAACTGCCCTAAACCCAGATTGTCTTAAACCGGGATACTTCCTAAAACCTGCAGGATACACCCTAAACCTGGATCCACCCTCGTCCTTGAGCAGGGTCACCTTTCTCAAACACACATGCAATGTCACAGCGAATTTCCAAGGCAAGTCCATTTAACATGGGGTACGCTGGCAAGGAAATTTCAATGCGTCATTCCTATTTGGCAGTGGCCCTCAGCATCTCCCCCTTCTGATTAATTAAACAACAAGCAATGTGGCTTAAGGACCATGCCTGGTAGGTTGTCCAATTCAACATATGGTTCTTACCCGTCATGGGAAAACTGACCTCTAGGCGTCAGCCTCCTGTCTTAGGTTGATACCACTGCAATCGGATAAACCCGTCACTGACTACTGGTCCAGCATTCAACCATACTTGTGGATAGGCCTATGCACCATTGGGGGGGGGTGAGGTTCTTGCCTCACCTCTGTTGGCTCCCAAATTTAACCTTGGTGCCAGTGGGGGGGGTGAGGTTCTTTGCCTCACCTCTGTTGGCCCCAGATTTTAGACCATCACTAGTAGAAGGGAGGAGGATACAGAAATGTCACGACATCAAGGCAATTGAGGGCTCCTTAGGAAAAATTGCATCACTGGTGACACCATCAGCAAAGATATGCCAGCACTACCACAATTAACATTGGGTGCGCTGGCAAGGAAATTTTGATGCATCATTCCTATTTGGCAATGGCCCTCAGCAATATTGGAACAGTATCTCATTAAGTTGCTGAGGATATCACTGCTGTGCTCAGGCTGGTTTTGAACTTTTGATCCTCTTAGCCTCCAGAGTGGATGGGGTTACAGGTGTGTGCCATTGCACCCAGCTGAAAGTAAGGTAGTCTTTAATCAGGGATTAGAGGATACTTTGAGTTGAAACCAGGAGTGTTTCAAGTGTGGGTAAACTCTGCTCTTCAACCTTGGTAATGTGTTGAGTGTTTCCTTATTATTTTCTAAGTGAAGGTCATATGGCAAGGAGCAGCTTACTTGTTTTTAATCTCTTAAATGGATGACTAAAACAGAAACAATTGTCAAAATTATGAAAATGCTTCACAGAAATGTTTCCTTATTCTTACTCTTCGGACCAACTAGATTCCATAGTTGACTCTCTTCCTCCTGTTAATTTTACACAGTCCTTTATTAACTAAGTATATTATTGAATTTTTTCCTCACCATGACCAAAATACCTGATAAAAACAATCTAGAGGAGGACAAGTTTATTTGAGCCTCACAGTTTGGTTTCAGAGATCTCAATTCATAGATGGCTGACTCCATTACTCTGGATTAAGTGTGAAGCAGCTCTTCAGAGGGAGAGGGAGGCTGCTCCCCTTGTGGTAGCTGTAAGAAAGGAGAGAGGGTGGGAGGAACTGGGACACAGGGAAGATGTACTCCAGGATAAATTTATGTATCTATTTAGTAATTTCTTTCCAGCCATTATAACAAGAACTTCTTACTCTAATGATGCTTCTGAAAATATTTAATTACATTTTAAAAAACATTTTTGTGGTTATGGAGATTAAACCCAAGGGCACCCTACCACTGAGCTGTTCCCTATCCCTTTTTAATTCTTTTTTTTTTTTGAGACAGCATCTTATTATACTGCTGAAGTTGGCATCAACTTTGTGATCCTCCTGCTTTGGACTCCGGAATCATTGGCATGATAGTTTTGCAGGATTGCATGCAGGTTGTTACATTTACTTACTACCTTTCAGTTTTGAAGACCTGTATCAGAATTATTATAACCTGGGATATAGAATAGCATAGTAAAACCAAGGCAAGAACACTGGAATCCTTGACAATTACATCAAAAATAAAGACTCTCCTTGTTGTTTATTCATTTAATTCTTTTATTTTTCTTTTGGCAAAAATTTAATTCTTCAAAGAAATATCAATAAAAACTTATGGGGAAAGTGAAAGTAAAGTGACCACAACACTCAGAGCGACAAGAGATCTTTATTGAAGCAGTGCAACAGAGGAGAAAAGAGAGAAAGAGAAGTGGTTGGGGGGCCGGGCTGGGGAAGGCTTTTATAGCCCTTCTGCTGTGCTGCCTAAATCTAACAGTGTCTCTGGGTTTGCAAGTTACCTTGTTGGCACACAAGGGGGTTAAGTGCTTGACCTTGAGTGGTGGGTTGAGTGTCAGCCTTGAGCAAGGGGTTGAGTGCTCAGCCATGAGTGGGGTTGAGTGTTCAGACCTGATGCAAACAGGTGATAAAGGACCAGACAGAGGGGTTTTAGTGCGTGGGCTATCCTGCAGCTAACATATGTTCAGCCTGCCCTGCAGACAACACAGTTCAGCCTGTCCTGCACCTAGCATTCATCCATTTTTGTTTTTCTAAGTGACATGGGGGCAGTGTAAAATTCTCTGGCTACTTCCTGCTTAATGGTGTTTGGCTTGGGACCTAGGAGAAAAAATGGAGGAATATTCAGGGGACAGGTCTGGGAATACCAAGGCAACTAGAAATAATATCCAGTGTCTATAGACAGTTATTTTGGCAGGGACAAAGTCCATAAAGGTTCCTTGAAGCCATAGTTTGTCAATGGCAGGCATCAAACCATTTCTGAGCAGAGGAGATATGTGAAATCTGTCATTGGTCCTGTCATAGAAACTCTAGGAAGTATCTAAGGTGGCTTGGTTGAATCCAGTAATGTTAAGTGTGACAGCCTGATTGCAGCCAGTGGAAGAGCAATTGCCTTGACCCATAAATTGAGAGTGGGTGGTGTCATCCTGGTGCCATGTCACTTGGATGTAGAAGCGCCATTGTATGGGGTCCTGTCCATTGAGGTTCCTACAATGGAGAATGCAGTTCCTGAAATAAGACTGAATCACCCAGTTTAAGAGGGTCCAATTCAGCTTGTGGTTGCACTGGGATTGAGGCAATGAATGGCCCAAGAAGGCACCGGTCTGCGTGTTCCCTTAGGAGTTTGTGTAGAAGTATGAGATTAGGCAGGTAGGACACAAGGGGAGGAGGAGTGATTGGAAAGCTTCGGTTGATTAAGAAAGGGTTCCCATAGGGTTTCTCAAAAGGGCTAAGGCCTGAAGGAGCTCTAAGGGCTGCCTTAATTCCCATGAGGGCCAATGGCAGGAGATTGGGCCAGAAGAGCCTGAGTTTAATAGCAAATTTAGTGAGATGATCCTTGAGAATGCCATTAGGCCTCTCAACCTTACCTGAGATTGGTGGCGAATGTGGAGCCTCCAAGTGATGTTGAGGCCTTTGGAGACTAGTTGAAAAACCTGAGAAATGAAGGCCAGACTGCTGTCTGACTGGATGGAAGCAGGAAGTCCAAACCTGGGAATGACCTGCTAGATGAGGATGGATGTGACAGTGTTAGAAATTTCCCTGGATGTACAAAAGGCATCTATCCAACCTGAAAAAGTATCAACCAAAGTAAGTAGGTAGCAAAGCTTTTTGTGTCTAGGCATGTGAGTGAAGTTGATCTGCCAGTCTTCATCTGGCTGGTGGCCCCTCATCTGAGGTGTGGGGAGTTTAGGTTTGATGCTTCCTTGTGGGGATACTGTAGAGCAGACAGAATAAGCAGAGTGGACCTGCTGGAGAGTAGTTCTCATTCCTAGGAAGAGAAAGAGGGGTTGTGAAAACTGAAAAAGGGGTTAGAAGGTTTTAGATGGGCACAGAGTCTCTGGAGCCAGAGGAGTTGGTCATGAGTCGTAGGTCTCCATCTTGGGCATCAGGGCTGGTAGTCTTAAAGAAGTAATTGATTGACCAGCTTGTTGGTGAATTTGTGTATCTGATCTTGCAGGAACTTCTGTAGGCAATTTAATAGACATGGTCCTATTAGGAGAAACATAAAGAGGACTAATAGGGGTCCTGTGAGGGGGAGGAGCCAAGGCCATACTTGACTGAACATTCCCCATGGAGACTGTTGGCTGTCTCCTCTTTTCTAGCTGTTCTTGTCCTTTATTACTCCTAGGAATGACTTTTTGGCTTAACTGTTTGGTAGGTGTTTAAAATCAAGCTGGTCAAAATTGACTTTGTTTCTGTCTATTGTTAAGATCATCTGAGTTCCCATACGGGTCGCTTGTGGGAGAACTTGAGAGCAGCTTCTTAGTGTTGCTAGTGCCATTTGTGCTAGGATGTGTCCAGGTCTTGCTTGAATGTGTGGATTCCCTTGGAAGCATTAGGGATGTCTCCTGTCTCCAATGACCCTCCTATTCACAGCAAGTGCACTGATTGGCTTTTCATTCTCCAGTGGTCTCATTAATCTCCCTGATTAGGAGGTTTTGTGGCCCAGAGTTGCAAAGCTCTTTAGAGAAGTTCCCTGTTCCCTGGATTCAGGCTGACTCAGAGGGCCAGAGCAAAATATTGGTTTTCTTGGCCATTTTAATTTAACTTTAAGTCTTGATCTTAAACATCCATCAAATTCATTCTGACATGTAGTAAGATGGGAGGCAGAGCCTTATCTCAGGTAAGGCAGGGCTCTTTATAAATCTTAGGTAAAGTGTTCTAGTATTGAAGCTGATTTTTGTTTTAAAATATCATTTTATAAAGTTTACATGTGTTATTGTTTGAGGTCACATGAATACTAGCTAACACAATATGATATTACATTTAAATTGTACCCAGTGTATAGAACTTTATATTTATCTTATTGATAACAGGTCCAGTTGTAGAAAATTAAATGATATAAGTAAATCTCCAATATGTTATTTTTATAAGCCTAAAATTACCATGCAACCCTTCGGAGAACAGCAGCTTGATATAATTTTTTAAAGCTTCTATCTTAATGATTATATACCTTGAAAATATGAACACATTTAATATACAAAAAAGAGTAATAGTCCCACAGTTACTTTGATGTTTTTATATTAATCAAGTTTAGCTCTTAAAGAAATAACATATTACAATATTGCAAAACAACAGTTGTTGTTTAACCGTAGTTGTATAATCCTTAATTCCTTCAAGTTTACTTGCTCAAAAAACTTACATATTTAACCAACTTACATAGACCTTCTTTATCACTTGCTTAAACCCTCTTATTTACTTAATTACATAGACTCTCTTATCCAGAAACACATTTTCCTTCTATTAAATTCATACTTAGAACCTTCTAATTTCTCTTTCCTATCTGTTAACTCCTTCTTTATTCACACTTTGAAACAATCCTTGTAAATTTCTGAATTTAGGCAAGTTATTCCATTTTAATAAGAGATATTTTGGTATTTGCAGTACACAGTTAATCACATCTGTTTACCATTTCATGAAAATATAAACAATGTCTAAGTATATAGAGTTATACTGTTGTAGGGATGGACAAGGCAAGGCACCTAAGATAGCAGTGAAGATAGGGAAACAGTCCTAATTGGTTGCAGCCAGATTCAGAGGGCACATCTTCTGCTGTAATCAATTAATTCCCTGAACCCCAAGTTTAGGTAGTTTCGGAATTTTGTACCCAACATGTAAGGGAAGGGGCTCAGAAGTTCACAGTCTGCAGAAGTTCACAAAAAGCAGGGTTTTTTTTTTTTTTCTCTGTTCTGGGCAAGTTAACCCTTCAAGGACACCTGGGAAGGGGAGAGCTTTTTCTTCCTTCTTTCCTCCCCCTGCCAGCTGATACCATGGAGCCCAGATTGTAACATCCTTTATCTTAGAAATGTAGCCATCTCTGTGAAGCCCCAGCTCAAGGCCAGAGGCCTTGTTTACATATTTTGTGAAAAACTAGTAAGGGAGTGTATAGCTTTTGGAGTGCTGATTTTTCCAGCCAGTGGCCAAGTACAACAGGGCAATATGAAAAGAGGAAGTTTATCTACATTAAACTCTTTTGTAGAGATTCTTTTGCTGACAGTCCTAAAATAAGCCATGGTGAATATTCTGGAGAAAGTCAGTTAAGGCTTTTCTGTGGGTCAGGTAGGGAGAGGGAAGAGGGAAAGGCGGGGCTGAGAGCAGCTCCCATGGATCTGAGAATGAGGAAGGAGATGTAGGATAATAATGGGAAAGGGGTTTGGGATTTTCCATAGCAACAGAAACTTGAGCAGTAAAACAAGTAGAGCAGAGGGGAAGACAGTGGTGAACATCCCATAAAGCTTGTAAGGGACAATTCTTAGTAACCTGTTTTCAGTGATGACAATGCAACTTTAAAGGCCATTTTCACCAGATCTCTGATACCGGTCTGAGGGCCCTACTCAGCTCATTTGAGCTTTGGGTAAGATGGTAAGAGGACCAGGTGTGGGCACTGACAGGAGAAGAGAGGGGTGAGTGGGTGGAGGGATAACTTCAGTATCTGCTACCTCAGCAAGGGGGCAATGGTTTGAGGAAGGGCGGTGGTTTGGGTTTTTGATCTAGTAATTGGAGTGGAGAAAGCAGGTTGTTGAGTCAGGGGAGACGGTGGAGGGGCTAGGGCAGAAGGTTGAGGGTGAGGACCTATTCGAGCCAGGTAATAGGGTGGAGATTCATCAGCAGGGTCAAAAGTAGTGGATGAGTCCTGAGGAGGAGAAGATTGGAGATAGGTTGTTGTGGGGGTTGGTTTGCAAGCTAGAAAAATTTGTAGAGGTTTGTGGGAAGTGCAGAGAACAGGATTGGATTGGAGCAAGAAGAAAGCCTGGACATAAGCGATCTCTACCCATTTTTTTTTTGAATGCTCACAGTAATTGTAGAGATCTCTTAGAATGGAGGGATCTAGGGACCCAAAAGGGGGCCATCTGCTTTGGTTGTCTAAGGGATAATTGGGCCAGGCCTGGGTGCTATATTTGATCAATGTTTTGGGTTTGATGTCAGGTGTCAAGGAGAGGGTTTTGAGGTTATCCAAGAGGCATTGTAGGGGAGAGTCGACCAGCAGAGAGGACACATTACCCATGTCATAAATGTAGTATAAGGAGGAGGGAAGAGGATGCAAATGTAGTATAGGGGAGCAGAAAGGAGATGAAAACGTAGGATAAGGGCAAGGGAAAGAGATGCAAAGATAGTATAAGAGAGAGGGAGGAAACTGATTTATTTAATTTTTTATTTTTTTTTAAAGAGAGAGAGGAGAGAGAGAGAGAAAGAGAGAGAGAGAGAGAGAGAGAGAGAGAGAGAGAGAGAGAGAGAATTTTTTAATATTTATTTATTTTTTTTAGTTCTCGGTGGACACAACATCTTTGTTGGTATGTGGTGCTGAGGATCAAACCCAGGCCGCACGCATGTCAGGCGAGCGTGCTACCGCTTGAGCCACATCCCCAGCCCCGGAAACTGATTTATTGACAAAAGGGGTGTTCCTGCTAGAGCAGGAGTGCCTTAGTGGCAGGTTCAAGCTGCAGATTGGTCATCACCAAATCCTGACAGTCAAAGCTCTTGTCCTGAACAGAGCCAGAGCTGTGGAAGACCTTGGCCAAGGCTTTTCTGGAACCCTCCTGGAGAGGCCAGATACTCCCAGGGCTGGAAAGAGGGAAAAGAAAGAGGCAGGGGAAGAGAGAGGAAGGGGAGAGTAAGTGTCTCTCTAGCGGCTGAGTCTTAAAGGTGTGAGGACTCGGACTTTATGCTAGCCACTGAAATCATGAAGGTCTGGGTGGGGTGTGATGTTCAGTTCTCTGTCCTGTGTTCCTGGAGGTTACACAGTCCTTTGAGGGAGACCTACAAAGCCTGTGATGGTAAACTACCAGCTGGGAAGGGGAAGGGGAATAATTTTGAACCCAGGAGTCTAATCTGTCCAAGGCAGGAGTCCCTGAGGGCCAGTGTTGTCGCAGTCCGGCTGTAGCCAAATAACCAGGGGGTGACGAACAACTTGTGTACATTGATACAGCAGGAGTGGGAGCCATTTATTGTAGGACAGGAGGGGTATATATACATTACACACAACTTATCTTAATTAACATAAACTAGATACAGCAGTCAACCAATAAGGAATCTCCACACTTAATGGCTCGCTGGCATTACTTCACAAACCACTCCCTCTGGCAAAATGCCAGGCACCATCTTGACTTGTTTACAGACCCTAACATTTCCCTCTTTTGTTTAATTTAAATAACTACCATAGTGGTTTTTACACAACTACCATAAATAATCTGCTACAAGCAGAAGGGGAGGATACAAAATGCCACAATACCAAGCCAATTGATGGCTCCAAGCAAGAAGCCCTTGGAAAAATTATACCAGCAATGACACCATTAGCAAAGATACCGAGTTACAATTTCTTGTAGATTACAGTTTGTTGTCTCAGTCCGGGTAAAGCAGTGTCTCAATAGATTAACTCACAGTCCAGGTAAATCACAGTCCAGGTAAGTTCTGCAGGCAGCTAGCTTGATCTGAAGTCTCATCTGTTTTTCAGCCGAAGTTTCCTCTGGTTTTCAGCAACACTGGAAATTCTTCCACCCTCATCCTCACCAGCACTAGGATGAACTCTGGGCAATGCTGGCTAAAAAAAAATCCTGTAGCATTCCACTTAGAAAACAACCTTCTGAACAATTTAGTACATTATATCAAGGTTTTTTTACATTTGAAATAAGCCTTAATAGTGCTCATTACTCATTAGCTTCCAGGTGTGGGAGAACCATTGTAGTTACTGGCCTTGGGCAGTTTGATCATTATCAAACTGCAGGGATGCAGGCCCCTCTTCTGACTGCAGCACCCCTGGCAGCCCCAGATGGGCCCAGGGAGAGTCCAGGGAGTGTTCCAGACTCAAACTGCCATTGGGCACAGGGAGCAAGAGCCTGCTAGACTGTGCCTCGGGGTCAGGTTTTGATTTAGGCTCTTGTGGTGGCATAATGCTCCCTGGGGTGGGGCGGGGAAGAGCCAGCTGCCACTGCTTGGAAAGTCCTTACTGCACCATGACTGGCTCACACACGTGGCAGCCACCATGCCAAAATATGCGCCAATTCACGCACCATCCAGTAACAAAAATTATTCAGTAATAGCCTTTTGCTACAGCTATTTTCCTGATAATCCTTCTTCTTCTGAACTTTCTTTTTGTTTTTGACTAGAGTTCCTTGGCTCTTATCAGCACATGCCCTAACTATTCTTGGTTTCACTGGGGTGCCTCCTTCCCTTAGTAATTTACTTCTCACCCCTTCCATATTTTCGTCACAAAGACAATACAACATTTCAAGACAAAACAAGACACAAACATACTGCATCAATCTTCTCCATTTTTTCAAAATGGCCATTTTTCCTCTCATCCTTCTCTAGGGACAAGCAGATTTGCTCCCATCCTATCTTGGGACTGGCAGCTTTTTTTCGTCACTTACCCCCAAGTGTCTTGGGGCTCTTCTTATGGGCCACCATCTACCACAGTCCAGCTGCAGCAAAATAACCAGGGGTGATTAACAACTTGTGTACATTGATACAGCAGGAATGGAAGCCATTTATTGTAGGACAGGAGGGGTATATATACATCACACACAGCTTATCTTAATTAACATAAACTAGATACAGCAGTCAACCAATAAGGAATCTCCATACTTAATGGCTCCCTGGCATTACTTCACAAACCACTCCCTCTGGCAAAATGCCAGGCGCCATCTTGACTTGTTTACAGACCCTAACACACAGTAGCCTTAAAGGCTGTGGTGGGGTGTTTTCCTCCCCACTGGTGGGCAAAGAGGTTTGCCAGACAATCAATGGTCAAACCCACCATTGGGTTTAGGACTCTAGGAAGTGAAAACTCACCAATTGAAGGCCAGAGGTGGATAGAGTTCTGGAGGTCAAAAAAAAAAAATGGGTTCAGGCTATCCAGTGAGTGGCACTTCCGAAGGTAGAGGAACCCAAAAGTGGGTTTTAACTCTCTTCCCGGGTTTCGGCACCAATGAAAGGAAAGTGACCACAACATTCGGAGTGACCAAGAGATCTTTATTGCAGCAGTGCAACAAAGGAGAAAAGAGAGAAAGAGAAGTCGCGGGGGCGGGGGCGGCTGGGAAGGCTTTTATAGCCCTTATTCTGTGCTGCCTAAATCTAACAGCTTCTCTGGGTTTGCAAGCTGCCTTGTTGGCACACAAGGGGGTTATGTGCTCGGCCTTGAGCAGCAGGTTGAGTGTTCAGCCTTGAGTGGGATTGAGTGTTCAGACTTCATGCAAACAGGTGATAAAGGACCAGACAGAGGGGGTTTGAGTGCATGGGCTATCCTGCAGCTAACATATGTTCAGCCTGCCCTGCAGAAAACATAGTTCAGCCTGTCCTGCATCTAACAGAAAGAATAGGATGTGTTGAGTTATAACAAAGCAGGTGAATGTAAAAGGAAGAGTTACAAATTGAAAAAGAATATCATTGATACAATGCTGAGAAAGGTGTTATATGAAGGACAGACTGTGAAAAACAGATATTCAAGGAACTAATTGGGATGGTGAATTAGTAGCTGAAAAGAAAACCTGTGTGTAACAAAATTAAGCAAAGCAATGATAAGAGCATAAATGGAGTGCTTGCCCTGAGCCCTCAGTGTCACCAGCAGAATCCAGTTTATTGCTCCAACTGTGGCTGAGGGTACTGTGGACTTGGAGGAACATCTTCCCACTGTTCTGCTGTCATGTTCACTTTGGTTTATTGCTAATGACCAATGATTCAGGATTATGTGTTAAGGATATTAGATGATGGAAACTGTACTACTTTCAAATCAGAAAGTGTTATTTTGGCTTCCAGCTAAACTACTAATTGTATGTGTTATTGTGGTACAATTTCCTCATTTCTCTTTATTTCCCTTTTATCTCTTGATGTTGTTAAATAAAATACATCAGAGGACATTGATTTGGACTGAGTTCCTACACTAAGCCTAACAGACCAAACATGGTGCTGTTCTACATGCTGGTAATCCCCGTGGCTCAAGAGGTCTTCAATTTTCAGGGGATATATATATACATATATCAGACCAAGTTTACAGAGTTTCACCACAGTATCTGAGCATCAGGTAATCACAGAATGCTCTATAACTCAGTAACTAATTAAGTTGTCTCTATATCTCACTTCCATCTTCTATAAATGCTGTTAGGTAAAGTCCTGGGCTGGATTTCCCTGAAATTGTTTTAGTCTAGGGACTGTCTGATTTGAGAACTGCTTTTGTTTTATTATGCATTGCACTGTTTTATTTATAATGCTCACATAAATACTTTTGAATTTAATTAAGATTTTCCTTTTGATTCATAGAAAGGCAAAATTTCAACAAATTTGGTCAAATAATCTAATTCACTTTATTTTCAACTCACAAATTTTATTTCATTTATAAATAAAGAAGTGTAAAAAGAAATTAAAACACAGAAATAGAGAAGCACTCTGCCAGGTCTAGCAGAACAATTGGTTTTTATAAAGTAGTTTGAGCAGAAGGTAGGGAAGGGCATAAGACAATGTGAACTGATTAACATCACTTTGCTTTCCTTGTAAGGGTGAAAAGAACCCTTAATATTAACACAACATTATCTTAAGGTTTTGGATAAAAACTGGCCTGTTTAGGTGATTGGCCATTCTCTCCTGTTTTCTCAAAAGGAGCCTCCTATCCATATTATTTATTTATTTTTAAAATTGATTTTATTTTTTTAAATACCCAACAACAGAATGCATTACAATTCTTATTCCACATACAGAGTGCATTTTTTCATATCTTTGCATATAAAGTATGTTCACACTAATTCATGTCTTCATACATGTACTTTTGTTGCATTACAATTCTTATTAAACATATATACCACAATTTTTCATATCTCTGTTTGTATATAAAGTATGTTGACACTTACTTCATGTCTTCATACATGTATTTTGGATAATGATGCCTATCTATTTTATTTAACAAATACATTATATATTTTAATTATAATTATTTATTATGTACCATTATACCAATTAAAAGTATGAAAATATTCAAGTGTCAAATTTTTATGGTTTTATTAGATTAAATTTCCCATCTTGGATTCCTGTGATCTTTCCTTTGAAAGGTTGAGGGAGAAAATAATGCTGAGGCCAGTCACCAAGGCATATAATTTTTTGAGACCTCAAAATCTTTCAGTTGAGAACTCAGCACTTTAAAAGGATGCCTTTGGTTTAAGTTGGAAGTTTAAAGTCAGCATTTTCTTAATTGAGAAAAATCTAAGGAAGTACCATTTTGAGAGGAAAAAAGAGAGAAGTGGAACTGGAGGAAAATATAATGTGGAAAAGAGATCAATGATAATTATTTCCTTCAATAATGATTATTATTTTTTTGTACCAGGGATTGATCCAAGAGGCACCCAACCATTGAGCCACATTTTTAGCCCTTTTTATTATTATTTTTTAAATTTTGAGTCAGAGTTGCTTAGGCTGACTTTGAACTTGCAGTTCTCCTGCTTCAGCCTCCTTAGCAGCTGGGATTACAGGCATATGCCACTGGTCCCTGCTCCTTCACTACAGTTTTGGAGAAATATCATTTGTTCACTCATGTGTTCCCATACACAATCCCCTTGGATGGATATCTTTCACCTTCTTCATGCATTGTTATTTCATTTCCAAAGAAATCTGGGAAACATACATTTCTAAATATATCTGGGAAACACCCATAAGTAATTTTACATTACCATAATTCTATCAATAAAGGAAAGAGAAAAAATATCTCTGTTCATGGTTTATTACCATCTTCACTGTGAGGTCAACTTTATTTTCAAGATTGTATATTTGTCTTTGAGGTCCTGTCTTCCAAGTGATCCAGTTTGTTGGTGATGTTATGTATTGAGTTTTTTAATTGGCTTATTGTTTCTTTAATTTCATGGGTTTCTGTTTTTTTCCCCTCAATATCTCTATCTCTTTCTGTAAGTACTCTCTTGCAACCTGTATTTGCTCTCTTATCTCTTTGTTGGTGTGATCTATCTTTGCCTGTACTTGTTCTCTTATCTCTTTGTTGCCTATATCTGCTTACTTAGGTCATTCTTTAATTTACAAATCATTTTAGTTATGTATATTCTGAACCCCTTCTCTGACATTTCACCTACTGCCCTATCTATAGATTTTATTGTAGCATCTTGGTTTGGTTGGGGCACTTTCCTCCCTTGTTTTTTCATGATGTCTATGTGTCATCATCTCTTGCAGTGTAGATCAAAGGTATTACACCTTCTTCCCTATTGTCTTATGGTGTCCCCATAGATTACCAATACCTCACTTCCAAGGGAGAGATCAATATCACAGCACTCAATTTACCCAACGTGCAGCCACATATCATTTAGCTTCTATTTTTACATTTACAGTCTTGTCATTATAATAAAAAATGATGAGTTTGGTTACCTTCTACCATATAGTTGAAAGGTTTGCATAATGGTTTACAGTTTCCAATGATGGAAGGGGGAATGTGGGGTTGGCTGAGATGTTTATGAGATAAAATGGTGAGAACATTGAGTATTAGATTATATAAAAAGTGAGAGGGTAATCATGAGAAGTTGGCTATTAGTAGGAGAAACAAAAGATAGGCAACCCAATGCAAGGCCCTATGTTACCTCAGCAACAGGATAACTGTTAGCACCCCTAGTAGAGAAACCCTTGGCATAGCCAGCTTCCCAGGGACCTTGGTGATGTATTACCAGGTCCTTATTGTTATTCCTTGATAGAAGTGGTGATGTCCCAGTTTTGTGGTGATGGCAGCTTCAAGCCTATATGTACCCTGATGTTGGGCTGTGGAGCCATGTTTTGGTGAATAAGGAACCCCAGTATGGATGGCTCTCCATGTATGGACATGGCTTCTCTTCAGGTCTCCAGGTGTGGGGTGGCAGGGCAGGCAGGTCTCTCCTCTGGATCTAAGCATCTCTTCTTTTACTGCTTCTATTCAACATTATCCTTGAAACTCCTGCCTGAGCAATTAGACAGAGAAAAGAAATTAAAGGGATATGAATAGGAAAAGAAGAACTCAAACCATTACTATTTGCTGATGACATGATCTAAATGTAGAAGATCCAGGAAATTCTGCCAAAAATCTTCTAGAACTAATAAATAAATTTGTCAAAATAGCAGGTCATAAAATCAACACCCTTACATCAAATACATTCCTGTACATCATTGGTAAATCTACTGAAAGAGAAGTTGGAAAAACTACCCTATTCCCAATAACCTAAAGAAAAATACTTGGGAATCAATCTAATAAAAGATGTGAAAGATCTCTACGATGAAAACTGAAGAACAACAAAGTAATTGAATAAGACTTTAGAAGATGGGAAGACCTCCCACGCTCCTGAATAGGCAGAATTAATATGAACAAAATGGCCATACTATCAAAAGGGCTATATATATTTAGCAAAATTTCTATTAAAACCCCAATGACATTCTTTATAAAGAAAGAAAAAACCATCATAAACTTATTGGGCAAAATAAGAGGCACAGAATAACCAAAACAATCTTTATCAAGAAGAGTAAGGTACTCACCATCACAATTCCAGAACTTAAATTATGCTAAGTGATCATAACAAAAATGGCATGGTATTGGCAACAAAACAGACACATAGGCCAATGGTTTAGAATACAAGACATGGAGACAAACCCACATAAATAGAGCTATCTCATACTAGACAAAGTTTCCCAAAATTTTCACTGGAGGAAAGAGCCTATTCAACAAATGGTGCCAGGAAAATTGAAACTCTATCAGTAACACAATGAAATTAAACACCAATCTCTCCCTCTATGAAACTCAACCTTAAGGGGATTAAAGATTTAGGCTCTACAGAGACCCTTGCTTAATAGAAGAAAAAGTAGGTCCAAATCTTGACCACATTAATCTAAGCTCTAAATTCCTTAAAAAGACTCCCAAAGTGCAAGAATTAAAGAATTAATAAATGAGATGTATTCAAATTAAAAAGCTTCTTCTCAGCAAATGAAAGAATCATGAAGATGAAAACAAACATGAAGAGAGAGGCTATAGAATGGAAGAAAACCTTTATCATGTGCACCTCAGATAGAGCTTTAATCTCCAGGATATAAAAACAACTCAAAAACTTAACACCAAATAAACAAATAACACAGTTAATAAATGAGCTAAAGAACTGAACAGACACTTCACAGAAGAAGAAATACAAATGATTACCAAATATATGAAAAAATGTTCAACATCTGTAGAATTAGAAAAATGCAAATCAAAACTACTCTAAGATTTTATCTCACTTTAGTCAGAATGACAATCATCAAGAATACAAGCAAAAATAAATGTTGGTGAGGATGTGGGCAAAAAGGTACACATACATTACTGGAGGGAATGTAAATAAATGCAACCATTATGGAAAGCAGTACGGAGATTCCTCAGAAAACCTGACATGGAACCACCATTTGACCGAGCTATCTCACTCTTTGGTTTATACACAAAGGACTTAAAATCAGCATACTAAAGTTGTGTAGCCATATAAGAGCTCAACTCTCAAGAGCTAAAGGATGGAAACAACCTAGTTGCTCTTCAATAGATGAATAGATTTTAAAAAATATGATATATATACACAATGGATATTATTCATGCTTAAAAAAGGAAATTAAAATTGCTGGAAATGCATGGAGCTGGAGAATATCATGCTAAGTGAAATAACTCAATCCCCAAAAAACAAAGGCCAAATATTTTCTTTGATATTAGGATAGTAATTTACAATAAGGGGAGGGGCTGATAGAATGTATTAGGCAGAGAGGAGTGAAGGGAGGGGAGGGCATAAGGACATAGGAAGAACAATAGAATGAATTAGATATTATTACCTATACACGACTACTCGACTGGTGTGATTCTACATCATGTACAACTAGAAGAATGAGAAGTTATACTCCATTTGCACATTATGTGTCAAAATGCATTCTACTCATGTATAACTCACTAGAACAAATTAAAAATTATTGATTTAATTCCTGTAGCATAAGTGATTCCAGATTTCGGCAGAGGAAAAAAAAGAGTTATTTTGATTCCATGGGATAAATAGAGAAAAATCATCAAATTTCACTTGCAATATGTCCCTTGTTGCAATTTATTTACTGTTAGTTATATATATATATATATATATATATATATATATATATATATATATATATATAAATATAAAAGTGAGTCCTTCTGATTTGAGTTTATACTTGCCTTTCATCTGCTGGATTTGAACTATTCAAAATCTTCCCCTACTATTTCATTCTATCTTCTGCAAAATATCACTTGAACCTATTAAATAAAACTAAAAAGGACAAGCATTATACCTCTTAAAAGATGATGTATCTCAAGGCCTTAGTAAAACCAGAAGAAACAAAACCTAAAGTGAGTAGATAGAAAGATATAATAAAGATCAGAGCAGAAATAAATGAAATAGAGATTAAAAGAACAATACAATACATATATGGAGCAAAGAGTTGGTTCTTTGAAAATATAAAAACAATTGACAAACTTTAGCTAAATAATCAAAAGAAAAAAAAATACCAAAATAAATAAAGTTAGAGAAAATGGAAACATCACACAATTTGCCACTGGAATTCAAAGAATGACTACAAAATATTTTTTTTAAGTTATATGCCAATAAATTGGAATATCTTAAACAAATTTCTGGAAACATATCCTACCGAGATTGAAACAAAATAAAGGGTAACTTTAAACACTGTGTGAAACAGAGATGGAACTTTCCACATAAAGTCTACCCAGGAACAAGGATCCTAAACTGGTATTAGTAAAATATCAACTTATAGTGTGTAAATAAACCTTGAAAACTTGATTGTGTAGATTTTGGTCAGTCTTAATTGCCCCCTCCATCTGGTATTCCCACCCTTATCCAACAGACACACTGGAGCAGGCCTGAGTTTAAAACTGTCAGTTTGGAGTTTTACTTTGAAAGATAATGAGACCAGAGTCACACTACTTTATGACCTTCAAGATTATAGCACTGATATAAAGAAAATATATCAAAAGAAGGTAAAATTCATCCAGATGTTTTAGTGTACACCTGGTAGTGGTTTAGGAGGCTCAAGTTAAAAAGACCACATGTTCAATGCCAGCCTCAGCAACTTAAGGAGACCCTGTCGTTGAACAAAATATATGAAAGGGCTGAGTGTATGCCAATGGTTGAGCACCTCTGGGTTCAATCCGTGGTACAACAAAACAGCAACAAGAACAAAAAATAATGTAAACTTCAAAGCAAAATTACTTTCGTCTTACTGAGATTCTCCCCTTGGAGCCACCTTCGGATAGTTTGGAGTTTGCTTGACTTAGTAAAGCCAATATACTGTCTATTCTATATTTGACTAGAAGTTTGTCCAGAAATACAGTGACACAAGAATTGACTTGTTTCCCCATTACTGAAATTAAATCTTTTATACAGACACATTAATAAAATCATAACTGCTGTTTTATTGTTCATTGTGTAGAAAATGTATGCTTTCGAGGTAAATAGACACATTTAATTGTTTGTTTTGTGGTACTAGGGATTTAAACCAAGGGTACTCTACCTCTAGGCCTTACCTATTTTTTTAAATTGATATAGGATCTTGCAGATATCTGAAACTTGTGATCTTATAGCCTCTGTCACCCAAAACATTGGACTGCAAATGTCTCTGTTCAAGTCTTGGAGAGTTTTAATCATAAAAAATTGTCTCTGAATACATCTATAAATTGAAAATGTTTCAGAGTCTGGATCTTTTTATTCTTATTTTAGTTGTTTTTATTTTGATGCATGAAATACAATAAAATAAGCCCAATATAGAAAGACACCAAAATACCCTTCAAGCATCTTCAGTCTGAGTATAGTCCAAGAAGATATTATTGTTGAAAGAAGTTTTAATGAAATGAAGCTACATTATCAATATAGTTAGTTTTTTGAAGGTTTGACTAGTTGTACTCTCCAAATCTTGCTGAATATATAGAAATATTGTAGGTATTTGCATACATCAAAATGTGTCTTTCTTTAATGTATAAATTCTATAACACTTAACACCAATCACATTATAGGCTGACAGAAAGTTATCACACCATGAAATTCTCCCTTACCTCACAAAAAAATTTTTAGTGAATGGTTTGAGAAATGTTATTTTTATTATAAATGAGATATTCTAGATAGAATTTTTCAAAATCATAATTAATGTAGTTTTAGAAAACAGATATTACACATCCAAATTTTTTTCTCTTTTTCATCTCTATGACAGGGTCTGCTTGTTCACTACACCTTATTATTTAGCATTTATTTATTTATTAAGTTTCAAGAACCATTCTATGCATTAGTGAAACAATGCATATCAATAATTAAATAAACAACAAACGAGTTAAGCCAGCAGTTTTCAAAACTCTGAGGTTGTTTAGTGGGTGTAGTAGGGTTGTCCAAGAAACCAAAAAAGTCTATATCTCTATGTTCAAATCTATATCCATATGAATATGTATACCTAACATGGTCCATGTGACTGTAGGGACCAACAAATCTATCTTCAGGGTAGAGTAGCAGGCTGTAGGCCCAGAAAAGAGTTGATGTTGCAGTCTCAAACCTGAAGACTGCCTGTAAGCAGAATTCTTTCTCCTCAGGGTACCTTAGTCCTTTTCTCTGAGACCTTCAACTGAGTGGACAAGGCCCATCCACATTTTGGAAGATAACCTTGTTTAATCCAAGTCTAATGATTTAAATGTTAAACAGGTCTAAACAATTTCTGCCCAGCACATTTTGATTACTTTGATTAAAACCTTGATGGAATTGATGCATAAAATTAACCATCACAGTTGGAAAAACAGAAAATAATAAGAGTATGTGAATGCTACATTTGAAATATTATCAAATTCCAAGAAAAAGAATGGGTGATGCCTCATATGGTAAGCAAGTTGAATAACATTGAAGAGGTCAAAATAGTCCTCCTTGAGAGAATGCTATTTGATTCAAGACAAAGACTGAGAAATCAGGTCACTCAGGAGCTAAGAGGTTTCAGAAATGTGTTTGGAAATCAGAAAGGATATTTAGTTGTGAATGAGTTTTCATATGGTTATGGTACAAATTTACAATTTTATTTTAGTGCAGAAGGAAAGATAATGGATCACATTTCTGTGGAGGAATGACTATACATACATATATACGTGTGTGTGTGTGTGTAAATATATATATAACATCCATTAGAAACCAAACACACAATACCAAAATAATCTGGTTTTTTTGGTATGCTTTTTCTAAACTTTTATTTAGAATTATCCAATGGCACTTCATTTTCTATTTTCTAATCACATGGAACAACAAGTCTGGGTAATCTATTACCAAAAAATATTGCAGATTTTTTGTACAGGTGAATGTTTTGTAAATATATGAATATATTGTATAAAAGGGTAAATTGAATTTTATGATTTATATACCCATAATAGTACTTGGTACATGCATTCAAAAAAATTATAAAATGTAAGTTACAATAGGACTGCTTTGAGGAATAGTTTGTTTTGATATAGCTAGACTACTTTCTTTGGCAGGTTGTTTTAGGTTTTTTGCTTCAGACTTAAGAGATTTTGTTTTAATATTCTCATAAGATTCAAGGATTGAGAAAACACCTGATTCATCAAAATTATTTTATTCTCATCTATAGTGTTGGTCATCAAAGATCTGTAATGCTGAGTTATTACCCATGATAGATTTCTTCATCTTTCCTATACCACATTTATCACATGGGGAAAACCTCTTGTGAGTTAACTCTGGTGTAAATGAAAGTTTTAAATTCTTTAAACAAATCTGTAGATGCTTCTATGATTAAATTATCTAAAACTGCCCTTAGTTCAGTAATATTTCCCTCCTGTCAGGAAGCCAAAACACGTGTTCTAGAAATAGTCTACTTGCATTTGTGAACAGTACACAAGTAGGTTGGTAAGGTGTTGACTAATGTAGAAGTTGGAATAAAGTTTCACAATAAATATATTGACTGATATTTGGGATGCTGAATGGTAACATGGACATAGGAATAATCCTTTCTCTCCTTCTTTCCCTATCTACCCCATTCTTTCTTTTCTCATCAAACTTTCTTTCTCTTTTGTTTTCCTTTTTGTTGTAGGGTTTATGACTCTTCAAAAGAAAGAACATTAGCAATTTAAATAATTTTGAAGTACATCTTCTTTTATTTTTCTTGGTAGATTTCATCTCTCAGAAATTTTTTTTTTTATAGTGGGTATTGAACTCAGGGGCACTTGACCACTGAACCACATCCTCAGCCCGATTTTGTATTTGATCAGAGACAGGTTCTCATTGAGTTGTTTAGTGCCTCACTGAATTGTTGAGGCTGGCTTTGAACCTGGAATCCTCCTGTCTCCACCTCTGGAGCCTCTGGGTTTACAGGCCTCTGGCACTGTGAGAGGCCCATCTCTCAGAATTTGTTTGCTAATTTTCTATTCCCCCTTTTTTTCTGTCAACATTTAAATAATTTAAACAACAAAACATTTGTATACAGTGTTCACTGCCCACATGAATGTGCAGAGACTTCATAGCACTGGGATTCCTTCAGGACCCCATGGATAGGCTCCAAAATGCCTAAATAGGAAATCCTAGAGTTGAACTGGAGCCTAGTGAGTAGAACTTGGTTCAGAGGAGTTTCACAGAGTACTGGTTCCTTGGATTGTCAAGAACTCCCCTAGAATAGGGAAGAACCCAGAGATAAAAAAGTTAACTAGGTTAGAATGACTTATTAGATTAGATTGACAGATTATATTAGATTAGATTTATTAGATTAGATTGATTTATTAGATAAGATTGATTTATTAGATTAGATTGATTAATTTCCTTTGATCTGATCACTAAATATTGTTTTTCTTTTTCCCCTTCTTAGGTAATAAGGAAGAAAGCATTAACTGAATTATGCTAAAATAAGAATAGTTGGATAATATCATGATTCAAAGATTATTAACAGATGAAGAATTTTTTTTTAATGGTCATTAAGCCCTCTGTAATGGCACACACCTGTAACTTTAGCACCTAGGAAGCTGAGGAAGAAAGCCAGCCTCAGTAAATTAGCAAGAACCTAAGTAATATAATGAAACTCATGTTAAAACAAAAAATAAGGATTTGGGTATGTGTTTTTGTGTTTAAACACTTCTGGATTTGATGTCTACTTAAAAAAAATTGTTAATAAATTTAGAGAAACAAAATTTGAAGCAGTATAAATTTAAAAAGAAATCACTTGACCATTTTACATTGCTACTAATATTATCTGTATTATTTCTTTTTCTCCCAAATTCATACCCTCTTTATTGTTGCTTTTCAATCTTCCATTCTGTGCAATCACCATTTTCATATTTCCAAAATGATAGTCACAGTTTATGTGAGGGGGCAGGGAGATACTAGAAATTAAACCAAGGGGTACTTTACTACTGAGTCACATCCTGAGCCCTTTTTATTTTTTGAGATAGTGTGTCTTGCTAAGTTGCTTAGGGCCTCTCTAAGTTGCTGAGGCTGGCCTCAAAGTTAGACTCTTCCTGTTCAGCCTCCTGAGTTGGTGGCATTGCAGGCATGTACCACCATGCCCAGTTTCATGTGTTCTCTTTATACAGAATGTGGTTCCAGGATGAGCAAATTTTCTCTGGAGTGGAGAAACCATTTGCATTGTCAAATTTGCTAGGCAGATGATTTCATATTCTTGGACCAGATGGACAAATCCAATGTTAGTTTAAAAAAAAAAAAAAACATCTTTTTTGAACATAGTAAGTACCTATGTTTCTGCTCTTCATTCCAAATTTTACTCAATGCATGCAGTAACAAGGGCAGCACTCTGGAGATCCCTGCATTTTCATCTTCAAGGACTTTTCCTCCAGTTAGCAAGCTGTCATCAATAAATAGTTTAGGCATGGAGGAAAACGTTTCTATTATCAACTGGATATCTGGAATATACAAGACTATGTAGCTGAATAATTGTTGAAAGTTTAATAAAACATGCTTCAAGGTGGGGTTATGGCTCAGTGGTAGAGTGCTCGCCTAGCATGGGCGAGGCCCTGGGTTCGTTCCCCAGCATCACGTAAAAATAAATAAATATTGATATTGTGTTCGACTGTAACTAAAAATATAAAATAAAAAAGCATTGAATTAAAAAATGCTTCAATATTTTATTATATGCATCTAATGAGTTAGTTTCTGTTTCTGTAATATAGATAGCTTGCTTTTCATAGCAAAAGATTATGATACAAAGAACATCTAGGTAAGCATTTCTGCACCTCGTTCTTAATGAATGTAATGTACTGCTTGGAGTCTTCTTTGTACTCCGGGAGACAGAGGAACCTCAACTTTATCTTCTTCATGGTTCCGGCCTGCAGGCTTGCAGTGGGGAGGGAAGGTGAGATCTGGCAGACTAGACCCTTCACCCTCCATCTTCTGACAGAAAGAAGGGCAGGCAGAGAGGAAGATTGACCTGGACAGCCTTACAATTAATGCCAAAGCTACTTTAGTCCAGAGACCCCATGGAGGTGACAGCAGAGAAGAGGAGGGTTGGGAGTCGGGCGCCTTCCTGCTGGGATGTTACAATCTGCCTCTTCACAGTCACTGTCCAGGCCTCAAGATCGCTCATAGGCAAAAGCCTATTGTTGTGTGTCTATTAATATTTTTCTGTGCTGTTTTGGAGATCTGCTACTGAAAAGATCGTTATCCTTTTGGATATTCTTTAAGATTTCTAAATCTTTATTGGAACAAGGTTTAACCCAGACATAACTATGAACCATTTCTGAGGCAAATATTTTCTTTTATCCTATAAAAGTTATGAATATTTTCTAATAATATATTATTTTGTTAGAAGATACTATCATATATCAAGGAAAGTTTGATACTAGAAAAATTAGTAAAACAATAGAAAAAAAATTCTTGGGGGCATTTTTAAAAATCATGGTCCCCAGGAAAGATGAGTTTTGCCTTTGGAATCCAAGATAATTTGTTAAAAGCACAATTGTTCAAACCCAATACAATCATTCTCCTGAAATATATAAAACATTATACTAAAATGTTTAGACATTAGGTAACAATCCCCATGTATCCCAAAAATGTGGCATAGTCAGAGCTAAATCATTAGTTGAAGAATGCACAAAAGGGTTGGGGTTGTGGCTCAGTGGCAGAGAGCTCACCTAGCATGTGTGAGGCACTGGGTTTGACCCTCAGCACCACATACATAGAAAAAATAAAGGTATTGTGTCCACCTATACGTAAAAAATAAATATTAAAAAAAGAATGCATAAGAAAATGGATGTATCCATGTTAAATTCAATTATCAAGTTTTGGGAAAGTTGGGACAAAAACTATTTCTTTTAAAGTATTCCTTGCTACTTTATACACTATTATAATTTTGTTGTTGTTGTTACAATGCAATTTGTGTAAGTAGTTAAAGAAATTTTGGGACACTTTCTTGGGAATGGGCTCTAGACTCAGAAAACATGGGTGTCAACACATGCTTTCACTTTACAACTTGTGCCCATAGCACCAGGCTCATAATTTTGACTAGTACCTTTCAATGAGAACTTTTTAAATTTTAGCTGTTATTTCATATTTGTGGAGCCAAAGTAAGAAAACAAGTTGAGGCCCATATATGGAATGTGCACATGTTTGAAATGTGTAACTAGCTAGTGAAATGTTAATGAAATTTTTAATTGTTCTATTTTGAGACATATTATATACAAGAAAAGCTTGCCTGGAGTTTGCCAAGGAATAGAGTGCCCTGTCTACTGTGGAAGAAAAGGAAGAAAAAGCTGTGTAGCCCCTGGCTCAGGCAGGGAACTTGGGACTGAAGACATTAGGAGGAAATTTAGGAGCCAGAAAACCTTACAAACTTGTATGCCAGTGGGATCACTGTGGGTAGACAGGGTGTGTCTGGAGTGTCAGGGTGTTTCAGGAAGTGTGTGGGAGGTGGTGTTATAAAGGTTTGTTGATCAAGATTAGCCAAAGTGTTAAATCAGTCTTCTCTATTTTGAAATTAAAAACCCATCCTAGCCTAAGCTACCTTACTAATCTAATCACTTATACAATCTTAATCACTCACACTAATTCCTATTGGAAGCTTCTTGAAATCTAATCACTTGGAGAACTGGGTGTGGTCTTCAGAGCCTCTATAAAAAGAAAGTGCAGGAGGAGCTAGTCTCATTCCTCTCCAGATCAGAGTAGTTTTGGAACTCACCTGGCTTTGCAGACCCCTGAAAGACATCAGTTCCACTAAGTGAAGTACTGATCCCCAGACAGACTTCATATCACCTCTACAGTAAGCACTGGTGAGACAATAGACACATTCCTTGGGTGAGTATATAATTTACAAAGGAGATGTTCCTATTATTATTATTATTTCTTTTTTGTACCAGTGATTGGAGCCAAGGGTGCTTAGCCATGGAGCAATATTGCCAGGCTTTTTTGATGATTTATTTTGGGAAAATGTTTCCTTGTATTTCTGAGGTTTTCTTTGAATTTCCCTTATGCCTGCCTCAGCTTTGGGTGTGGCTGGGACTACAGGCCTGCACCATCATTCCCTGTGCAACTATTTTCTGAAACAAACAGATCTTCAAAAATGTATAAATCTTTAAACTAAAATCATTTGAATGAATTGATGTTTTTGCTTAGTTAGGAAAAATACCTTCTTTTCTAGAAGCTACTTTTAAATTAAACAAATTGGTCATCTAATCTTACGACATGAATTTCCTTTTTTTTTTTGTATTCCTTAGTTTGTGCATATGAATAATAAGGATAAAAAAAACCTGCCAGACATCTTATAGTTTTATATTTGGTGTAGATTCTATAAATTGGTTAGGAAAATTTTGTTCTATAAACAGATGTTACATGTATTATATACTACTTTACAAATAATGCAAATGTATTCTTAATATATAACTAAGTAGTGCATAAAATGACTCAGAAAATATTCCCCTTGGTTGTGGTAATATTATCTCTTCAGAGGTTGGTTTATTGACTTAAATTCTAAAGAAGCAAAGAAATGTATAGGCCTGCAGGAAAGTGACACTGGCTATCAGAGAGAAACCTGAGTATAAGGGGAAAGGCAATTTGTAATCATATAATATAGAAATTATGACCTCAATTTTTAGTTTTTGCAAAATTAATTTTTTACATGATAATTAATGGTTTTTTACAATGTGCTTGGGGGAATATTTTAAAGGACTGAGAGATATTACCATTCCCATTTTCTTAATTATTGGTCTGTTTGAATTCAGGCATGTAGATAATAGACATAAAAAGAGAGATTCAACAGTTTAGTATATTCAAATATAAAGATGCTGGATGAAATATCCAATTTGACAAAGTTCACTTTAGTCTTTATTAATTTTTCTATATCCAGAAGTTGATTTTGGGTGGGGATCCATTTCAGACAACAAAAGACATCAAAGGGAAATTTTGGTCATAGTTTTTTTTTTTTGCATTCTTATCAATGGATTACAAGAAAAATATTTTCTGGATTATAAGTGAAATAACACATGCAGATGAGTGGCATTGTGCAGTGCATTTTATTAATGCATTTTTAAAACTTATAATTTATTTATAAGGTTGTAACCCTAAACATGATAACCTCAATTTGCTAGGCAATCTCTGAAACAATCAACACAAAAGAGAATTATTGGTGATTGAATTACCATTGTTGATGAAAAAGATAATGTGTTAGTTGTTACCTTATTTTAATGTTAATCAAAAATTTGTGTTCTGGCTACAATACTTACTAGTAAAGATGTCAGAGGCTTCATCAAGATAGAATAGTTATGAAGTTAAAGACAATAACAAGGTTAAAGCTCAGGCACATGCCCTTTAATTAACCAAAAACTAGAAATGAACATTAGGATTATTTCATTTCACTTCAAACTTATGCAGTGGAATTATAGATTGAATCAAATTCCTAAAAGTCAAACAATTATGGAGAAATTGTACCTCAAGAAATAGGGTACATTTATGGGGGGAGAATAGAGCTTGGCATAATATAATAGGTAATCTATTCTAATTATGTATTCTGATCCAAGTAGATGTGTGTTATTGAATGAGAACTTGAGCACAATTTTGTTCAGGCCTTTCTCTCTTGAAGAATAGATGAAAAAATTCTCCTGGTTTTCTTCCCTCAGAAAAATGGAATCAGAAATCCCAGGACCCTTCCAAAAAGAACTCACCTGCTCTATCTGCATGAACTACCTTATGGACCCAGTCACCATAGGCTGTGGGCACAGCTTTTGTTGGCCCTGTCTCTGCCTTTCCTGGGAAGAAGCCCAAATTCCTGCCTGTTGCCATGTGTGCCAGAGGCCATCACAGCAGAGAGACTTCAAGCCAGATATTTGTGTGAAGAGGATGTCTTTACTTGCCAGACAAGCCAGGCTAAGGCAAATCCTGCGGTCCAAGGAATACACATGTGTGACCCATCAGGAGACAAAGAAGATCTTCTGTGAAGAAGACAAGAACTTGCTCTGTTTGCTTTGCTCCAACTCTCAGGAGCATAGGGGTCACAGACACTGTCCCATTGAGGAGGCTGCTGAGGAGTACCGGGTAAGTGATGGTCCTCATGATGATTAATCCAGTCTTTACCAAGGGCCTAATAGGAACCAGATACCATATAAGACACAAAGATAGAGATATCAATAGAATATGTAAATATACCTGTTTTTGTGAGGCTAGCATTCAATGGGAGGCCAATAAAGTCAACAAACATCATTTCAGTGTAAATTTAGCAGAATTAGGCTAAGACATCTTAAAGTCCCCATTTTCAAAAGGTCACTGGTGACCAAGAGTATATAAAAGATGATTTTTTTTTTATACTGGGAATTTAACACAAGGTTGCTTTACCACTGAGTCACATCCCTAGCCACTTGTATTTGTTATTTTTGGGATAAGCCCTCACTAAGTTGCTTAGGGCCTTACTAAATTGCTGAGGCTTGCCTCAAGCTTCTGATCCTCTGGACTTAGCCTTCCAAGTCACTGGCATTTACAGACATGCACCACCTTGACCAGCTGAACAAAGCTTTTATATTGGAAACACATTTAGTAATACTAGACGAATATGAAGGAGATCAACAGGAGAGAAGCATTAGCAGATACAAATGATGAGACAAAATGCCTACCTGAAAGGTAGCCAACTTCATAAAATTTCTTAGTCTGTTGCATAATAGAAACTTAGAGGGTGAAACAGGCACACAGGTGCATTTTATTCTCACTAAAGTACTTTTATTTTACATCCCTTAACTCTGTCCATCTGTTAGGGTCTGAAATGTGTATATCTGCTTTACATTGATAATTCCCTTACAGGAGAAGCTATTGAAGCAAATGAGATCATTATGGGGAAAAATTCAAGAAAATAAGAGGAACCTGAATGAGGAGAAAAGAAAAATTCTAACATGGGATGTAAGTATCAGAGTTATTGCCCTAGGAAACAGCTTGAGACAGTTGTGCTACAAATTTTCCCTTTAAGAACTTGTGCAGAGGGCTGGGGCTGTAGCTCAGTGGCAGAAGGCTTGCCTAACATTTACTGGGTCTTGGGTTCTATCTCTATGTAAGGCAAAATGAACTGAAGTCATCATGTGACCTTAGGGTCCTCTGTAGAACTACAGGAGAAATAATTGTGCCTTTCAATGTGAGTTCACACTTATTATTTCTAGCTCCTGTATTAACAGCCACAAAAAATAACATCAAAACAAGCTCAGCAAATGGTAATATGAGGGAACATACAGGGATTTGAAGACATTCAGTAACATTAAGGAGCTCAGACAAAATGTCTGAAATCTAAGATCAATCTGAGTTTTGACAGTTGAATCAGTATTGAAGACCTGTCATAATTATTTAAGCCAGAAGCTGAGGTAGGAGATGAATTGTAGAAATTCAAGAGCATATAATTGTGCATTCAATGTATTTCTTGCTGATCAGGACAATGAGCTCTTGGAGATAGAAAGGAGGTGTGAATAGCAAAACGGGAAGTGCACCTGTGCTGCTGAAAAGATTGCACAGGAGCCAAACACTATGGGTTCAAGGAGAAAATAGAACATATTAAAAAGCTGGGGAATGGGGAGACACAACACAAAGGACTGGAGTGGATACTGAGAGGAGATAGGCAATGAAATGAGGATTAATGTTCTTAATGTAACGGGGCAATATAGAGCCTGCAACCTCAGGTAAGAAGGTAAAGTTCAGGAGGGTACTAATGCTTTTGAAACCTTAGGCTTAGATGCTTTACGAAGACCTTATTGTGTAGCTTCTAATCCTGATTGTAATATGTAATATTTCTGAAAGTTCTACATGGTCAGTTTATAGATGTAGGGAGATTTGAGAATAGAAACTAACATTAAATAAAAATCTCACATAATGATAACAATGTCAATGATTTAAAAGTAGTCTTTCAGATTTGAAGGGTATAGAAAGGGCATTTTCCAGGTATCTCAGAAACTTGCTAAAGACAAGCACTTTTGAAAAATTCCTGGATGGACACATGTTGAGGAAAAGTAGATTGATCTTTTTTATTAATAGAGGAAAATAAATAAAAAATTGTGGATTCTGAGAATTGGGAGGACCTGAATTGAGGATATATATAGCTGATTGGTAGAGGAATGAGCCAGAGAGAAACAGGTAAGGGTTAAGGAAGGAAGGAGGTTACAGTTGTCCTGAGTGTGTGACCCAGGAAATTCACATCCCTGCAGAGTTATGTACGTCATCAGGAAAACATGATCAAGACTGAGTATAGTAAGCTGTACCCGGTCCTCTGCATGGAGGAACAGAAGCATCTGGAGAGTCTACAAAAGGAAGATGAAAATATTGTAGAGCAACTCAAGAGAAGTGAAGCTAAAATGGTTCAAACTGAGAAACACCTAAAAGGAATGTATGAGGAGCTGATGAGAATGTGCCATAAATCAGGGGAAAAGCTGCTCCAGGTAAAGACTTTGTTGGTTTTAAACTCCATTTTCTACACATCTTTACTCTTCATTGTCTCTTCAGTACTAAAAATATATTTTGCCACCTTCCATACTTCTGATGGAGGCCATTCCACAAATGGGCATAATAAACTAATTCCTAACTATGAACAAGTTGTACAGAATTGTAAGAGTAGCATCCCCAGAGAATAATCTCTTCTAAAATTCTGATTTATCTTATTTCTAATAACAATATTATTGTGGACATTTTATTTTTGTCTCAAATGAGCAATATTTGGGGAAAGGTAACATTTCCTTGGCATATCCTGAATTTACATCGGCTCTATTTTGGAATACCTCAGCTCTTAGGAAAAAGTCCTTGGAAAGACCTCTTGACAGAGAGCTGATGGTTACAGAAATGCCCACTTAACTGTGGTTATCATGTCTTTTACTCACTCCTAGGGTTCCAAATGCATCAAATTTAGAGGATATCTATGTGTTGTACTGGGATTATACTTTAGAAAGGAAAAGAAAATCCAATTTAAGGGGCTTGGGCATGGTTGTGATTGGTATTTTGGAAGGATTCTTATCTTTTTTTTTTTTTCTCTTTACAGGATTTGGGAGACCTATTGATAAGGTAAATTTGGCTTTCAATGTGAACTGAAATGATAGGAGGGCTGTGAAAGATATAAAACTTTTTTTCTAACAAAATAAAGCCATTATGTATTAGATGAGGTTTAATTATGACACATAAGCAAAGACTAAGAATTATCTGTAAATACTGAAAATGACCCTCAATTAAGAATTGGAGATTCTGCCACAGACCCATGTGGAAAATAAACATCGTCTGGCAGAAGAGAGGATAAGAAATCATCAGAAGTTAGAATATTGAGGAAAAATGATTTTTCATCCATACCTGTCAAAGTAATATCACTGGTTCCATAATTAAAGAACATTTGAAAATCATATCAAATATATGTATTATATTGCATTATAAATGTATATGCATAATTTTAGTATATAGCACATCATCTAGGGTTCTCAAAAACTTTTGAATACAAGTATGTGTGTATGTGTTTTACTGCACATAGTTTCTGCCCTGTAGAATTTGCTAGAAGACAGCTACTTGCAATTTTAGGATTCAAAGCCATAAAAATCTTTAGCTACATAGACTGTTTTTTTCCGGGTAGTAGATGAGTGAGGCAAGTACATTTGGGTGCATGAAAGGAAAGAGAAAAGAAGGAAGGAATAATACCATAACAATGGTACAGTTGTAGAAGATGTTTATGGGAGTAATTCACAAGGAGGGAACATTTTCAGTTGCATGCGTATGTCTTTCCTCAAGCACTGTGGTGAATTCTTTAGCACTCAAATGACTAACTGCATTCTCCTTCTTCTAGGAGTGAGACAGTGCAACAGCATATGCCTCATCCTGTGAGACCAGTGCTCAGCATAAAACCCATCACAGGACTGATAGACAGGCTCAACCTCTGTCGTGGTGAGTGTCAGCCCACTGGTTGGACTGACTATGGAGAGTGTAGTTCAGGGATAGTTTTCTATTGAGATTGTTTCCCCCTTTATTGATCTTTCATTTAAGAGAGAAAAGGCTTCTTTCCAGGACAGGTATTTAAATGATAGATGATGATAGAATAGGTATTTATAAATAACTGTGCTGCCATAATACAGACAAAAGTAAGAGAAAGTTAGTGAATGAATAAGTCCATTCACATTTCCAATAAATTACTTGTAAAAAAAATGCACTTTGTGCAGTGGCACATGACTGCAATTCCACGAGCTTCGGAGTCTGAGGCGGGAGGATTGCAAGTTCAAAGCAACTTAGTGAGGCCCTAAGGTTCTATCTCCTGTACTTAAAAAAAAAAAAAAAGCCTCCCTTCTCTGTATAATTCATGGATTTTTCACAAATTTTATTATTATACATATATTTTTATATTTTGAATTTGAATCTGTTATTTTTCTAGCTAGAACAGCCTTTGTAGTCTTGGCCTACTTCTCAATGAAGTAGATTGTCTTATCAGAGATAATTTAGTTTTACTTTTTAAACTTAAATTTGTTTTTAACTGATACACAAAAGTAGAAATTAGAGATATCTATGGACTTCTGTGTGATATTTCAATGCATATATATATATATTGTATAATGTTTAACTTGAGTTAAACATATCTATCTCCTTAAACATTTATCATTTTTGTTTTTGGTAAAAACATGCAAACTACTTTCTTATAGCTTTTTTAAGTGTACAGAACATTATGGTTTTCTAAAATCATACTACTGCATAATACCACACAAGAAGTTACTATTAGCTAATTATAATTTTATACTCATTGATCAATCTTTTCCCCTGATAACTTTATTTTTTACAATAAATTTTGACTGGAGTATTCTTTTCTTTTCACAGTGGAAATTTCCCTCAGTAATGAAATAAGCAATCATAATATCAGGCTTTTTGAGGATGTGAGAACATTTGTACTTGGACAAGACCATCAAGATGCATCTCTGAATTCTGACAGATCCAACTATTTTGCTGCATGGGGAGCCCATATCTTCATCTCTGGGCAACACTACTGGGAGCTGGATGTGGATAACTCTTGGGACTGGGCAGTGGGAGTCTGTAAATTGTCCTGGAAAAATATTGGCACTATGCTTGCCACTAAGGAAATATTCCTCCTCCTGTGCATGAAAGAAGGTGATCATTATAGAATTTTGACCTCTCCCCTGGTGACTTGCCAATATATAGAGAAGCCTCTGGGCCGGATTGGTGTGTTCCTTGATTTTAAGAGCAAAAGTGTGAGTTTTGTGAATGTTGCTACGAGTTCCCTTATATGGACATACCCTGCTGGTTCCTTGAATTTCCCTGTCAGGCCTTTCTTTTTAACTGGCCACAATGATCAGGAATAAGTCAGGAGCTTGATTGTCTGGGAACTCCATGTCTAAGGAAGTCCTCAGTTGAAGAAAATAAATAATACTGTTCACTCTTTTACTGTTTTTCTACTTTATTGTAACCTCATTTTATTATTAAATATGAAGATAATGTAATATGCAAATTTTGGAGTATTTTAAATTCAGAGCATCTCTTCTGGCCCATTATCTAAAGTATAATCTGTGCTCGCTCACCTGCTTTGTGAGCTTACTGGAGTTCTAAATATACTAGATGTGTATTTCTAGTTTAAGGATCTAATAAAAGGAATGAAGTTTACACATTGGGAACCATCATGGTTTTTCACAATGCAAATGTCAGTCTAAGATCTTATCCCTCATGTAGTAAACACTGCACATCAATTCATCCTTAAGTGAGAGAAAAAAAATCTATTTTACAGGGAAATCTCCGGACTGCCAAGATCAGGAAAAAAAAATCTATTTTCATAACTCAGAGTAGCTGGTTCTTTTCTTTTATAATAGAATATAGTACAAAAAATAAAATGCCTTATAGTTAGTCTACATTCCTAGCAGTTTCACAATGTCTAGAACATAAGAGGAACTTAACAAATATTTGACTTATTATTAATGAGTGAACAATTGCTATGTTTTATGCAATGGTAGTTTAGCGGGGATGTGGCTCAGGGGCAAAGCAGTTTCCTGGAATGTGTGAGGCCCTGGGTTTGATCCTTAGCACTGCATATAAATAAATAAATTAATTAAATAAAGAAGTATTAAAAAAAAACAATGGTAGTTCACATTGTGCTGTTTCATAATCTCTGCTATAGCATCACATAAGACTTAATATCTTTACTAAATAACATTTATGAAAGGAAGAAAGCTATTTCTTAAAAATTATTCTTCAAAAGACCAACTAATAATAGAGAACAGTAATGAAAATAAATGCTATGAAATATTAAAAAGGCTTCTAAAACACTGGGTAAACCAATTGAATAGGACATGCTAAGACAATGTGGAATATACCAATGATCCAGGTTTGTGGTTCTCAAAGTTTGGTGCTTTTAGAAATGCAAATACGTGATGCAAGTGTGGTGTTGCAGCCCTTAAAATCCCAGGCACTTGGGAAGCTGAGGCAGGAGATTGGAAGTTAGAGGTCAGCCTCAGCAATTCAGCAGTATCCTCAGCAAGTTAGCAATATGATAACTCAAAGTAAAAGAGTAAAAAGGACTAGGGGGATTTAAAGTGGTGGTAAAGCACCCCTGGGTTTCATCCAAAAATGTTTTAAATTATTATTATTTTTTAAAAATGGGAATCAAGTACAACTAATTTCACACTAAATCTTCTCTCTCTTCCTCTCAATACATATAGAAGCAAACTTCCCAGTCAACCCCATGCAATTTTTTGGTGTTTGTGTGTGTGTTTCTTTTTCTTTTTCTTTTTTGCAAATAGCAAAACCACTTGTGCCTAATTGTACTGGACAAGTAGAGGTAGATAGAACTCTGAATGATCAATAACAAAATTCCTTTATAGAAGTCAAGCCCAGAATCTGCCAAGGTGCACTGGAGGTGAATCTCCAGGGGCAGATGCAGTTCAAATATAACAGTAATCAGAAGCCAGAAAATGTGGTGAATACAGCTCACTGTACTTCTCCTTGAGAAACCTCTACTATCTGATCCTGTCTGCCCCACACCCCCAACACCACAAGAGCTGAAATTCTGTCAGACCAAACCATTCAGATCTTGGAAGAGGAGGACGCAGCAGAGAGCCAAGGGTTTTCCTTACCATCTGTCCAGTGCTTTGCATCTGAGCTGGAATCTTTCTCAGATGAATATCAAGGTAGATGACTTACCTAGTATATGCATCAGAACCACCTGCCAAAGTTGTTTGAATATTTATTGCTGTGCTTTGACCACAGAGAGTCTTTATTCAGTAGATCTGAGATGGGAAAAAGTTCAAATTTTAAATAAATTATAAGATGCTATTACTGATGCTGATCACCGGACCATAATTTGAAAAATCTTTGATTTAGCCCAATATTAAAGATGATACTTTTATATTGTACTTGAATGGAAAACTTTTAAAAAATACATACATAAACACATATGTGTATGAATATGCACATAGTGTGTGCATGTATTTGTATGTATATATTGAGAAAACACAAAAATTGAAATATAGGCTATAGACTTACTTCTGTAGCTTCTTGTTGCCTTTATTTGGGAGAAGAAAGTGATGAAAAAGCATGAAAAACAGCCCCTTTTTTCCATATAGCTGCAGCATCTTGGGAAGGCATTACAATTCTAATACACATATATATCACAATTTTTCATATCTATGTTTGTATATAAGGTATGTTGACACCAAATTCAAATCTTCCTACATGTATTTTGTATGATGTTGACCATCACCTTCCACTATCCTTGCTATTCCCCTTACCCCGCCCTTTCTCTCTAACCCCTTTCCTATCTAGAGGTAATCTTCCTCCCATGTTCTCCCTCCCTACTCCACTTTGAGTCACCCCCCCCTTATATCAGAGAAAACATTCAGCATTTGTTTTTTGGGGACTTGCTAACTTCACTTAGCATAATCTTCTCTAATGCCACCCATTTACCTGCAAATGCCATGATCTTGTTCTTTTTTAGTTCTGAGTAATATTTCATTGTGTATATATGCCATATTTTTTAAATCCATTCATCCACTGAAGGACATATAGTTTGGCTCCACAGTTTAGCTATTATGAATTGTGCTACTATAAACATTGATGTGGCTTTTTCCCTGTAGTATAATGTTTTGGGGACCTTTGGGTAATCTGACAAGAGGAATAATTGGGTCAAATGGTGATTCCATTCCCAGATTTACTGCTTTCCACAGTGGCTGCACCAATTTGCACTCCCACCAGCATTGTATGAGTGTACCTTTTCCCCCACATCCTCACCAACACTTATTGTTGTTTATCTTCATAATAGCTTCCATTCTGACTGGAGTGAGGTAATATTCTAGAGTAGTTTTGATTTGTATTTCTCTGATTGCTAGAGATGATGAGCAGTTTTTCATATATTTGTTGATTTATTGTGTATCCTCTTCTGAGAAGTTTCTGCTCAGGTTGTTGGCCCATTTGTTGATTGGATTATTTGTTTTTTTGGTGCTTAACTTGTTGAGTACTTTATATACCCTCAAGATTAGTGCTCTAACTGATGTGTGAGGGGTAAAAATTTGCTTGCAGGATGTAGGTTCCCTGTTCAACTCACAGATTATTTCTTTTGCTGAGAAAAAAACTTTTTAGTTTCAATCCATCCCATTTATTGTTCTTGGTTTTAATTCTTGTGCATGGTGAGAGATAGGGATTGAATTTCATTTTGTTGCATATGGATTTCCAGTTCTCCAGACATTTGTTGAAGATGCTATCTTTTCTCCAGTGCTTGTTTTTGATCCTCTGAGGCCTCTATTCTGTATCATTGGTCTACCAGCCTGTTTTGCTTCCAGTACCATGCTGTTTTTGTTACTATCACTGTGTAGTATAGTTTAAGGTCTGGTATAGTGATACCACCTGTTTCACTCTTCCTGCTTAGAATTGCTTTAGCTATTCTGGGTCTTTTATTTTTCCAGATGAATTTCATGATTGCTTTTTCTATTTCTATGAGGAATACAATTGGGATTTGCTATAGGAGTAATGAGAGTAAAATTACTTAATTTTATTATTTTCTTTTTTGGAATTTTACAAAATCCTGATAATTCAAATTCATTTGTTTCTTGTATAATTGCAAGTAAAATATAAATATATTTTTGCCTTGCTTGGGGAAAAATAATGTATTGTTTACTTAAAGTTTTCAAAGGTTTTAAAGCAAACTTTTAGTTTTGCCTAAAGAAATAAACACCACTTTCCCCTGAGAAAATCTACCCAACATCCTTCCAAGATGAATCTGAAAGCTGATAACAGAGTGAGAGGAAAGGTTCAAGTATGTTTCATTTTTGTTTGAACAATTCACTGGTATCTACTGCCACCACAAAAATGAGAATAAGATTGGATTGTTATATGGCAAGGTTCTTGTCATATGGTTACATGTTATTTGTTTGTTTATTTATTTATTTACTATGAAATCTTAGAACAAGAAACCCTGAAATAAAGATTGCTTAGAAGTTGCCAGAGGTTGGATGGCAGGAGCCAACAATGAACAATAATTTAGTTTGGCAATTTTATTTTTTCACATTCTGTGCATGTTTACAAACAGACCTTGATCCTAATTTGGGGCTGGTCCTTAATAAATTTCCTTCTGCAGCTCTAACCATGAAGAATAGTCCAGCTGAGCTGCTCTCCTGCAGAGAGCTCTCCCAGGTTCCCCCACCTGAAGCTTATAGCACAATTGTTTGGCTAGACTCTCAGAGCCATAGTTGTGGCTACACCTATTTGGATGCTGGCACCCCACTTTCTGGGTCCACTAGAGGGGTTGTTAGTTCTGTCAGAGTTCTGCGTGCACTTTCACACCAAAGCCCATTCTTTGAACTGTCCTCCATCCTCCATGCTCTGTTCCTTTCTGTGTGTGAGAAAATACTGATTCCTTTCATGAATTGGATGGAACATCTTTTCATGTGTTTGGAATTTTCTTTAAATAATCTTTCCACTTTTTAATTTAGTTGTTGCTTTGTATGAACTGTTTAAATTGAAATATCCCAATCTATGGTAGATTGTCTTCTAGTTTGTGTGGATAACAAGAAGTCATTTTTATATACATACAACAAATTGAAAAATGTATTCAAAATAAAATGACTTTCTGGCTGGGTGGTGGCTCACACCTTTAATCCCAGGCACTGTGGAGGCTGAGGCAGGAGGATTGCAAGTTCAAAGCCAGCCACTGCAAATGTGGGGCACTAAGCAACTCAGAGACTCTTTCTTTAAATAAAATATAAAGTAGGGCTGGGGATGTGACTCATGTTCAAGTGCCACTGAGGTCTATTCCTGATATCACCCTCCGCAATTAAAAAAAAAAAAGACTTTCTGGACCCTACATGGTCATGAATATTCTGGCTGGTGCCTAACTTTATATCCTTCTTTATTTCACTCTTGTATCAGGGCCACTCCAGACTCAATGGTTTTCTTTAGTCATTTCAACTTATACTTTCTCCCACTTAATTATCTCAACCAAACACACCCTAATCATGTTTTATATTTAAGGTTAGATTTTTGTTTTTTTACACTGGTCTGGGTACACTCTTCAGCAATTATGATCACTGTGACTAGTATTTTTCTTTGTAACATTCAACCTTTCTGAAAGTATGTGATTACTCTTATACTCATGTATTCAATGCCTTGCTCTAAAAGTACACTTTAGCTTTCAAGAGAGCAGTTAGCTTTCCATGGAGTAATAGTCTGCTATCTTAGTAGTCTCTTCATGATGGCTAGCACATGTTGTTAATAAATAAAGAATGAAAGAATGCATTCCAATTCAGGAGTCACTGAATAAAATACATATTAACCAACAAAGTCTCTAATTACAGTGAAAGCAGACCACTTTAAACTATCAACCTTAAATAGATATGAATTTAATCAAGTAATTTGAGAGAGATATACATTTCTTTGAATAAACACAGGATTTATATACATATTTGTTTCTTTAGTTTTGTCCTCACAAATGAAACCAAGTGTACTTAACCAAAGAGCCATGTTCCCAGAATTTTTTTTTCTTTTTTTCTTTTGAGACAGGGTCTCCTAATTGACTAGGGGCCTGGTTAACATGCTGAGACTGGTGTGAAACGTGAGAGCTTCATTCCTCAACTTCCAGAGTAGCTGTATTATAGGCAGGGGCTATTATGCCTAAACATTCACATTTTTAAGAGCCTTATAGGTTGTGTATCATGGTGTGTGTCTATAATTCTAGGTCAATTGATCCCCAAAATTAAATGCTAGCAACAGACCCACACTCTGAAAAACATTAAAAAAAAAAAAACTAAATGCAATACAGTGTTTCTTAATCTATTTCAGAAAGCTTTTTGAAATTTATTCTTATTTTTTTAAATTGACAGATAATTTTATGAAAAAATGCCATAAATCTGATGGACATTTTTTAAAAATTTTTCAGATAGAAAAACAATAATAATATGTGTGTGTGTGTGTATATGCGTGTGTGTGTGTGTGATCACACCCAACTCTTTTTTTTTAATCCAGTTCATGTTGAAAATATTCAAAATCCTCCTGATTTTTAAAAATTTCTTTATCTGACATAGGTAGCTTCTTTTCAATCTCTGAAAATAGAAAGACATGAAAGAAAGGGTATTGTAGTGGTCAACCTGTGACCCTCTAGTTGCAAAAAATAGTCTAAAAATGTGCTTCTGTTGGGCAGTTTATTTTATTTTTTCTCTTTTAATTTCAGTACTGGCAACTGAAGGCAGGGCCTTAAATTCATACTATGAAAAATCATTCACCACTGAACTACATCTGCAGCCTTTTTCATTTTATTTGGAATCAGGGTCCTCCTAAATTGCCCATGCTGACCTCAAACTTTTGGCTCCCCTCCCTCAGCCTCCCAAGTAGCATGAACCACTACTGCAGTTCATTCCCTGGTCTTGATTTTCTGGCAGACCTGGGAGTGTCTATTTTCTTTCATTATAATTTTACTCCCAATTGTTGGAACATCATCCTCAGTTAAAATAAAATAAAAACAAAATGAAAAGTCCTCAGCAAACAATTTTGAGGTAGGAATGAAAAATAAAAAGTGAAAAAAATAGTAGGTGTGGTGAGACATGCTTTTAATCCTATAGATTTAGGAGACTGGGCCAGGAGGATTACAAATTGAAGGCCAATGTGATAAATTTAGGAAGGCCTTGAACAACTTAGCTACCCCCTGTCTCAAAAGAAAATAAAAAATAAATAACTAAATATGTGTGGGACATGTAGCTCATTGTTAAAGAACACCTGGGTTTAATTCCCAGTACAAAAATAAATAAGTAAGTAAGTAAGTAAATAAATAAATAAATAATTTTAAAAAGGAATGATAGAAGAATGAAAAGAAAAGCAAGAGATAAAAATTCAACAGAGATTTCAAAATTTAAACATCCATTGACTGAAAAAGCAAATTATTAAAATTCTGAAGTTGTTGTAGAACAAAGTATTACTTAATGACCTAATTGTTTCAGTTAAAAAGTCTCTTTGCCAAACCTAAGTGATGTGAACTTTCTTGCATCTGAACCCAAACCTCATCAAACTTTTTACCCTACTTCATAAACCTAATCACTGTGATCTTATAAGTTGTTCCACCAATTTCAGATTAAATAATGGACAGTGGGTGTAGTCTTAGGTCAGGCCCAGGTATTTAAGGAGAGTGCTTATCTGGAGAAATCCTCTACCTCTAAGGTACCTCTAAGGAGCAGACTGAATTTTTTGCTGCTGGGCTTTAGAGACCTGAGAGTTACTGCTGACCTTGATATTTACAAATCTTCCAGAACTTCCAGACCTGGGATCTTCCATAGCTGACTGTGGTTGGGAATTTAGAGTAAAAGCTTTCAAGCTGTCCTTTTCTCCTAAAAATTGTTTAAATTTACTTGTCAAGCTGTTTGTGTGATGTCAAAGTAAAATCCTACTTTTTTCTTGATTAAAATATATATAACTAGACCATTTGTAAAATATTGTTTTCTGCTAAGTGATTTGAGTGATTTTCATTCTATTACCTTGTGTTTTGTTAGAATTTGCAGGTCTTAACTGAAATATTTCAGCAGTTTTATGAATTTTGGAACCCCATAAAGTGCTTATAATATTCAGTATATTGTATGCATGCAATAGTTTTATGCACAAAAATTTAGAATTTTTTTTGTGATATGGTTACCAAGGATTAAACTCAGAGGCCCTCAATCACTAGGCCACATTACAGGCTTATTTTGTATTTTATTGAGTATCTTACTGGGATCCTTAGTGCCTCACTTTTACTGAGGTAATCTTTGATCTTGTGATCCTCCTGCCTCAACCTCTAGAGCATCTGGGATTATAGGTGTATGCTACACACCCAGCTTCAAATTTAAGTGTATACTTTGGATTGTAAAACCCTTGTTGTAAAAGTCCTATATGCTGTCCCTTTATAATCTTTTTTTTTTAAAAAGAGAGAGAGAGAGAGAGAGAGAGAGAGAGAGAGAGAGAGAGAGAATTTTTTAATATTTATTTTCCAGTTCTCGGCGGACATAACATCTTTGTTTTTATGTGGTGCTGAGGATCAAACCTGGGCCACACGCATGCCAGACGAGCGTGCTACCGCTTGAGCCACATCCCCAGGACCCCTTTATAATCTTTAGTTCACAAAGTAGATTTAAAATGTCATACACTAGATGCAAAAATTGTAGAAGTTTACAAGTGAAAACGTTGATCACTATAGAAATATACTAGAAATTAAGATGCATTTATCATGCTTACCAATTGCATTTCTAAACTAAAGTCTAGTCTCTCAAATTTCCTACAAAGAGGAAAGCACCATTGTTACCATTTTTAATTTATGCTCTCACTATGTTTTTTCTGTTTTTTTTCTTTTTCTTTTTTTTTTTTAACTGGGGATTGAACCAGGGCTAATCTATCACAGTATTACAACCCATTTTGAAATGGTTTCACTAAGGCTGGCATGAACTTAGTTTCCTTGTGCCTCAGTCTCCCCAGTACCTGGGATAGTAGGCATGCACCATTGCACTGAGTATCCAGTTGATTTTATTTTAAATATCAATTGATTAAGTTCTGCTGATTATTACTGCAGCATGCATACACATTATCTCAAGATATGAAGGCGCTCTCTGACAGCCAGAAATGAATCTGGGAAAAGTTATTATCTTTAATGAGAATTAATGGAAAATTTTATCTTTTTAATTTTCTGTTCAGACCTGGGGCTAAAATTCAGGACTTTACTTGTGCTGGGAAAATAAGTGCTCTATCACTGATTACATCCCAGTCTTATATTTTAATTTTAAAATTAAAAACCCTAATTCATTTATTTATTGGTTCTGGGGATTGAACACAATGTCGCTCTACAACTGAGTTATGTCATGACCCTTTCTGATTTCTTTCTTTCTTTTGTCTTCTGAGACAGGATCTCATTAATTGTTGTGGTTGGCCTCACATTTTCAATGTCACCATAGACTGCGGGCACACCTTTTGCTGACCCTGCCTCTGCCTCTGCTGGGAAGAAGCCCAAATGCCCAGGTGCTTTCCTGAGTGTAGAGAAATAGCAGAGAAGACATACTACAGGACCAACTCCATCCTCAAGAAGCTGGCCTCCTTTGCAAGTGAGGCCAGATCTCACTCAGAGAGCAGCTCTGGGGAGGAGTTCTGCAGGACATATGGGGAGACAAAGGGGCTGTTCTGTAAGGTCAACAAGAGCCTGCTCTGTTCACCTTGCTCTGAATCACCCAAACATGCAGTTCACAGCTACAGCCCAGTGTCATGTGTGACAGAGGAGTACAGGGTGAGTTATGGCCATGAAGTAATTTAGATCTTGTAGTGTACAGATGAGATAGAAAGATGAGAACCTATGTTAATGGGGCAAACGATCATGCAGATAGAGGTAGTGGTGTTTCAGTATAAATTTCAAGATAAAAATGCTTCAAATGCTTCCCAGTTTTGTAACTATGATCATAACTAAGTTCAATGCTCATGAAGGAAAGTACCCTAGTAAGATTGTCCAATAACAGAATATGGTGCCCATTCCATTTTAACTATTTAGCAAATAGAGGCAGGAGAATCTCAAGTATCAGGCTAATCTGGGCAACTGAGCAAGCACTAGCCTTTTGATTGTTTGTTTAAGAGGTTGGGGATATAACTCATGGTAAATGCTTGCCTACCATGTGTACAACCTTGGGTTCAATCTCCAGTACTGAAAATAAAAATAAATATATTGTTCAAATATATAGAATTGGGGCAGCAGTAGGGCAGATGGCTAGCACTAGCAACATAGGCTTCTTTTACTGCAGGCAGGACCCTTTCACCCTGAAGTTATGTAAAAACTGCCTTCTCAGGAAATAGACTTATTATCTATGATATCTTCAAACTCTTATTATTTTTAATTATTTATTTTATTATTTTTTCTTCTGATATTCCAAATAGTAAAATTAATTAAGATTAATTTGTAAAAATATGACTCTTCTAACTCAAGATAGCTCTTCTCCAAAACACTACATTTTTTTCCCAGTACACAAGGATGAAACCTATAAGACTGTCTTCCCTCAGACTAAAGCCTATGGTTATTTTTCAGGAAAAACTTTTAAAGGAAATGGATCCTTTATGGAAAATAACTCAGGCGATGCATGATAATCTAAATGAAGAAGTTAGGAAATCTGAGTCTTTTGTGGTAAGTATGAAAAGGTTTTCTTTCTTTTTGTACAGACTAAAATGATCCTATCAGGTCAGTTTGAGTTGTCATTGGAGGGTAGCATTTTCCTCTCAGAATAAGCAGGGAATTGTGGTACTTTTACAGTTATACTGGCTAACACAAGCTTGTGTGAAGAATACTAGTAGGTGTGGTGAATGATGCATGACTAGTATTACTTGTCCAACTTTGGAGATTTGGATAAATCTTCCCAAACACTGAGGATAAGACAGTATTGCACTACTTAGTTGGAAGGAGAGGAGAGAGAGAGATTTTTAACTATGGGTGAAGTGGAGCATTTTTATTTTTGTTTTCTTTTAATGTTTCATACAGTATGTATGTAAATATTTAAAAATATTTAGAAGAATAAGACAAAGTAACAGAAGAAATGACAGAAGATTCAGTTAAAAAAGGAAATAATAAAGAGTCATGAAAGTACCACTATGGGATTGGAGCTTGTTTTTCAGTCCTTCAAAGAAATACCATACCTATTTATGTTTATTTCCCATTCATTTCCACTGCCCAGCACCTAGAAATCTCTTAACTATTTAGGTCTTTGTGGATTTATGTTCTAGAAAGTTCATGAAAATGGCATTATATCCATCACTGTCTGTGTCTTCTTTGTATCATTTAGTGTAAAACTGTCAAGGTTCATCCACATTTCAAAATAAGTTTTTTATCTACATATTTGAGGCAAGCACTTGCAGAAGGATGAAGTGACTTATATCTTAGTTAACTAAATAACTAAAAGCACCTAAAGGTGCTTAGATTTCTCTCAAGTCTGACATAGTTGGGTAGATCCTGGTATCTGACAGATTATCATCTCTTCAAGTCCTAGTCATTCATCACATCTCAGCTCAAAAGATTTTCAGGGAAGCCATCCCTGCCTCCATGGACCAGGGCAGTTCCTCTTATTACACACTCCAAGCATAGTATACCATCTCCTAATTTCCAACAAGCTCTCATCAAATGATAGATACTTATTACTATTATACTCTAAATTCCAAGATCAGAAGGTAGTGTTTATCATGATTACTAGCATATTCCCATTATGCAAAATGCAATGCTTAGAAGGTAGTACATGATACAAATGGAGTGAAAGAATGGATTAATAAACCAATAAAATTTAACACCAACAAACACTATTATAGCATTAGAATGCTCCCCAAATTGCAGCTAACAAGTAAGGGCAGAAAATACCAATGAGTAATGTCAACAAAAGACAAGACAAGTAATAGATTGATTTCCGGGTTCACAATCTGCTATAGGTGGGATCTAAAAGTCCCTGCAAGGGCCATGTGTTTAAAGGCTTCTTCCTGAGATGAGCTGTTGATTCATCGGGTATACAACTTGTGTGATACGAATGGTGAAAAAGGAATCTTCAGATGGGTTGCCCAGCACTGTGCATAGACACAGATATTTTTCTTGGCAGTGAGTCAGATCCCTGAGCCTTCCTCACCTGGGTGCATCTGTACACTTTTTTTTTTTTTTTTTTTTTTTTAGAAATCTACATTCAATGAAGACATGTACCACTTCAAAGTGATTTTGATTGCTTAGAAAGGAGAAGGCCACAACATCTCACGTTTGCTCCCTCCTTTGCTTCTGGAGCCCCCTTCAGTCAAGTGATGTCCCTGCACCTTGTTCTGAAAATAGAGTTACAAATAGAAGCATGAGTAAGCCTGAGAAGGAATCTGAGCTGCTGTTCAAGAGGACCACCTAGAGGAGGCTCAGGCCAGTAAAACTTGGGGCAAAAAGTGATGACCAATAACATGTTTGGAGGTTGTCCTGAAGAGGTTAAGTGTCATATTAAGGAGGAAATTGATTTGCTTGCACAGCTTGGGCATCAGAGTGGATGGTATCTGGTACTACCAAGATAACAGAGCCTTTGGGCTTCAGAAGACTTCCAAGAGGAAACTAAAGTCTGACAGCATACATAGGGCCAGCCTTCAGAATGTTCTGAAATTGGCCACGGTTGTGGTCAACATGTGGAGATATATATGCTAATTGTAGGTCATGGACATCCCTTTCACGATCACATTTGATCACCAGAAACAGAAACGTAGTGTTAATATGGATATGAATATAGCCATATGCCCAAAGGGGACTGACTGTAGAACAGCGATTCTGAAAAAGTATCTTTTACAGTTTCTGAAAAAGTATCTTTTACAGTTGTGGTAACTAAGTACTAGGGGGCGCCTGGATACCTTGACTTTTGAAATGCTGATCCCATTTTTAGTTTTTTTTTGGATCACCTGTAGGCAGAATTCTTTTTCCAACAGATCAGAAAGTTATGTGATCTGTATGACTGTCAGAAGTCATGCACGTGGAAACTACACTTTGAGTGCTTTATAAGCGCATTAAAAAAAAAAGCAGTGTCAACAACTTAATTTTATAATGATTTAAAAAATGGTAGGGGATGACAATGAAAACATGATCTCCAATTTATGATTAGAAGAGCTGTGGATGACAAATATAATAAAGAAAATGTCATAATGTCATGCTTCCAACTACATCAAACCATTACTTTTCATTCAGGAGACATTCTATGCAATGGAAAAATTACATATATATATATATATATATATGTAAAATTAAAAACTAATAAAATTACATATATATATATATACATATATATATGTATATATGTACTTTTCTAGGAATATAGGCATACAGTTATTTTCTTAATTTTTGCAATTAACTCCTCCAGTAAAATCAACTTTGGGCTATCAATATTTAGGCCTCGTATTGACATAGAAATATTATGAGGCTTTTGTTATTCTTTTTCTTTTTCTTTTTCTTTTTTTTAGTGGTGCTGGGAATGAATTCAACTCAGTCCCACTAGAAACCAAAACTCCCTAGTTTACACCAGTTCTCTACCAATGAGCCCCTGCCCCAGCCTTTCCTGTGCAAATTTAAGAAATTCATCCAAGCTGGGTACAGTGGGGCAAGCCAGTAATCCCCAGCTGCTTTAGATACAGAGACAGGAGGATTCCAATATTAAAGTTAGCCAGAAGTTAACAGGGCCCTAAGCAACTTCTTGAAATATAATTTTATAATAAGAAATATAAAGTCCGGGTACAGTAGCACACGACTGAGATCCCCATGGCTTGGGAAGCTGAGACAGAAGATTTGGGAGTCCTCAGCCATAAGCAAAGCACTAAGGAACTCAGTGAGACCCTGTCCCTCAACAAAACACAAAATAGGCCTGGGGATGTGGCTCAGTGGTCGAGAACACCTGAGTTCAATCTCCAAGGCAAAAAAAAAAAAAAAAAAAAAAGACTGGGGATGTGGCTCAGAGGTTTAGTATCCCTGGGTTCAATTCTACTACCAAAAGCTGGGGCGGGGGGTAGCATTCATCCATCATGCAACTTATGAAACTTATATTCTATTGTTCTTCCAAGACTTTCCAGAGATGAAGAATAATACATAACAGAAGAAACTTTCTGTTCTATCACAGCACACCCTAGGGATATGCAGAACTCAGAGCAGAAGCTTGCCTGAGAACCCACAGGATTATGGATTCAATTCTATATTAGATCCTCTCAATGAGCAGAGATCATCAAAGCCTCTGATCAAAGGAACATTCCCCTTTAGAAACCAATGACTATATCATTGGTGACTTCTGTGGACTAAAGTCCCAAAGGCTGAACTTTCTTCTTTCTTTAAGATAACCAGAATCTTTGTATTTCTCAAGGTCTAGTGAGGAAGAGAGAGAGAATACATTCAATAATTTTAGAAGCTAGATAATGTCAGAGAAAAATGGGGAAATTTGATTTTCATATAAAATAAGTGTAGAAAAATGTTAACAGTTCTTATATCCTTAGGAGTGTAGAATAAAATGTATATCCAATTAAACCCAAATGGGAATTTTTGTCATATTTATAGGACTGAGTTGTTGCAGATGCAAATGATTCTTGCAATGAGTCCAGAGCTCACTTTAGGGCACATCACTGGAATCCTGCACATGTCAATAGCTTCAGAGGTAAGAAACAGTCCTCTGGCAGTAAGCCCTCAATTTCTTTCTTCAGTGGTTCTCTGAAAGAAGCAATCTAAATTTTTAATTTAAAAAATTGATATGAAAGCATATATTATTTTCTATAATATTTGTACCTTCTTTCCTTGTATATTCATATTACAGTGACCAAGATTGACCTTTTATCTACAGATTGTGAATGCAAAATTAAGACCACACTTTAGGTACATCTGAACACAGCCACAGCAAGGAAAAACAGAATATTAGCTTCTGTGAATATGAACAGATTCAATGCTTACTTTTCAGAGTAGCAATTAAAAGTTTGTGTTTATAGAGTTTAATTTTGGAATTTTGAGTATGGCATAGTGGTTTTTAATTTGCCCAATATTCCAATTTATCATGAAATGTACAAAACATAAATTATTCAGAAATCACAAAGTTTTGACCAAAATAATGGATATGCACAAAAAAGGAGACACAGTTTTCATAAGCAGAACAATCCCAATGCTATCAGATAGATTTCTAAACAGATGAAAGTGAAGTGATCTGTGAACATATCAAAACTGAGTTAAGCCCTTACTAGAAAACAGGTCTGTACAGAAGAAGGCTGAAACCCAGGTTAGGAGAATACCAGAGTCTCAGATAAGGCAAAGAAATAACATTCTTTACAGAAACTTCTCAACTGTGCACATATTGTCCTTCATCTATTTTTTTTTTTTTTGATGTTTGGAAAAGTAACAATCACAGCTGATCCTACTGATCCTACCTATATCATAGCAAATTGATGTCTATTTTGTAACAGTATTACAAATAACAGAATTACAGTTTTCTACAAAAGTAAAAAAAGAAACATTTAGTATTTCATGAAAATAATCAGCTAGAGGTAAACAATAAAAATAAATTGATGCTTCTCACACTTATCTACCTTCCTTCCTTCTTTTCTACTTTCCCTCCCTCCCTTCATATCTCTCTCTCTCTCTCTCTCTCTCTCTCTCTCTCTCTCTCTCTCTCTTTTCATAATGTGAAGGAACTCTGAGTTCTGCAGAGGTCATCATAATCCTGCTTCACACCTGAGTGAGGTTGAACTCTGCTCTTCTTATTCAACATTCTTTAGTGAGGATGAGAGACAAATAAAATAATAATTGAACAGAAATCCTGTGCCTCTCAGAAAAAGGTAACACAGTACTATTTGCCAATTGGAGTTTTGTCTTCTGCAGTGAATAATACTGTGACATAGGAAGTGGCTGACACTACACAAGCTGTATTAAGTATGTCAGATGTGTGACATTTGGGGATGACCAGCACAGTGCACCTGGGGAGACCCAGACAGTGCAGAGTTATGCTGCATGGGGGACTAAGGCCTTCAACTCAGGCAAGCACTACTAGGAGGTGGAGGTGCCTTCAAGCCCTGCGAACTGGATTCTGGGTGATTGTAAAGATTCCAGGACAAGCAATATTGATAAAAGTGTTGATTTTGATGAAGTACTTCTCCTATTTTCTTTGAAGAGAAACATCATTATAATCTGTCCACCAACTCCTCTCCCCTAATTCATTATAGGCGACAGCCTCTGGGTAGGGTTAGGTTGTTTCTGGATTATGACAATGGAACTGTGAGCTTGTATGATGTTCACAAAAGATCCCTCATATATGGTTCCCTTCCTTTCTCTTTCACCTCTCCTCTGAACCCTGTTCATTGTCTTGGTTCTCCATGAAGTCAAATTTCATGAGTACTAATTAGTGATCTCTCATATCAGCAAACTGAAGACCTGAGACCCACTCATGTCAGACAACAATTGTATATCTGAGATCTGTGGGCACTTGTAACTTTAGGAAACATTGTTATTCTATGGTTACAAAACAAGTTATCACATTGAATGCATTAATTTGCTTATTGAATTTCATTTTGATAAACATGTTTATTATGGAGCATTTACTAGAATGTCAGCAATTGCTTTTAAAAATAATGCTAGTGAGATAAATTCATATACCATGAAGATCATTCTTCTAGTGTATTTCATTAGTGATTTTTAGCATCTCTAGAGTTGTGCAACCACTGTAACTATCTAATTCCAGAAAAATTTTCATCACCTTCCCACAAAATACCCCATGCCCATTAATATTTATACTCTACTAATCCTCTGCCTTCTCCTGACAACCCTCAATTTATCTTGCATTTATTCAACTCCCACAGTAGGGACTGGGACAGTTGGGGGATGTTATGAGGAGCCAAAACATGAGATAAACACATTCATTTCACCTGCAACATGGAGTTTGACAGTTAGCTGCTGTCAGACTCTCATCAATCATTTTCATCTTAAAATCTTCAGTGGAGCACTACAAGCTTGTTGCTGATATGGAGTAATGAATCTTAGGATCACCTCATTGTATTTGGTGAGATGGTATTGGCAAAGTTTTTACCAGAAATCAAGAAGTTTTAAATTGTTAACAGTGCTGCCTAGATAACCAAAAATATCTATGAACTCTTGTTTAGAAAATATAGCCCATTCAGGCTCACCTGGTCATCTGCATTTCAGCTACTCTATATAACCTTTGACTAAAAGATTTAGAGAAGCCTATACCCTAAGGTCAGTAATCAACTTGATATCACCGATGGGCTGAATAGCAAGAACTCAAATGCACAGCCATAGGCCTTTTAAAACATGTGTTATTTTATGGCTCAGCTTCTTTGGAACACAGTCTACCACATTGTACTTACCAGTTTTAAAGTGCAACTGTTTCAGAGATACTCAAGAAGCCCAATTTAGAGAAGGTATGATAAGGAAGTGGATGAAGTGAAAGACTCTTCGCTTGGGGGAAACTTGGGAGTTGTATTAGATTTTCTGTTTTCTCTGAGAACTAAAAAGGTGATCAGCATTCTTTGCGCTTAAAAACAATTTCATGTGTTAGGCAATGTGTGAGGAATGAAATTGTTAACCCATGAGAATGTAAATCCACTGCAGACTATAAAGCCACCAAGTTCTAAAGGACCTCAGGCTCATTGTTTGAAAGAGCAAAAAACTGACAAAGGTCTTTTATTTTAATTTACTTTATTTTATTTTGGGGTACCAGGGATTGAACTCAGGGGCACTCAACCACTGTGCCACATATCCAGCCCCATTTTGTATTTTATTCAGAAACAAGGTCTCACTGATTTGCTTAGTGCCTCACTGAGTTGCAGAGTCTGGCTTTAAACACAAGATCCTCAGGTCTCAGCCGCCCAAGGCCCTGGGATTGCAAGCACGGGCTATCACGCCCATCCTGACAAAGATCTCTAAGACAGATTTTTATGCCAAAATCCTACTAGAATTTATTTCTCTTCTACAATGTTGTTCCCCACAGTGTGGTAGCAGGGTTTTTTTTTGTGTGTGTGTGTGTGTGAGTGTGTGTCTTTTGGGTATGAAAAAAATTGAGGTGATAAGGCTAAATAAATGCAGCACTAATTTTTATGTGTTGTGATCAGAACCTTACTCTTGATTATAAAGCTTCTTCTCTGAGACTCAGTCACACATTGATTTTAACTTCAGCTTCTCAAAATCCATACACATGCAAACAAACAAAAAACTCTATGTGAGCCTTTATTGGAATGGTCCATTTAAAGAGAATAACCATATTGTGTCTTCTAGTCCACAGATATGGGGTATCTATTCATTAAGTTGTAGTTTTAAAATTTTCTCTCAAGCTGCCAGTTGTGATGGCTCACACCTGTAATCCCAGTAGCAGGTTGGTAGACTGAAGCAGAAGCATCTTAAGTTCCAAGCCAGCTTAACAACTCAGTGAGATCTTGTCTCTAAAATAAAAATATAGGATTTGACTCAGTAGTTGAGATCCTGAGGTCAATTGTCCATTCCACCCCCCAGGGAAGAATATATATCGCAATAATATTTTTTATTTTATGTTCATAAAGTTGTACATCTTTCATTATATTTATTTCTATGCATTTGATATCCTTAAGATTTATATGTATTTGGATTTTATTTCACAATTCTGTTATTTGTAAGAATAGACTTGATTAAATTGTTTCCTAATTTCTCTAATTAATTGTTTATGGATTTAGGTAAATTTTATAATCACACAAGCATGTGATATAATCTAATGACACCAGGACCAACATTTAACAAATTATGATAGCTATTTGTAATATTACAAATTATAAATTATGGTAGATTTATTTATTTCTGATCCTTACATGATTTAATTCTCCTTACTTGTTTCTGGTCTAGTTGTAGTGATGGAGACATCCAGAATAGTGCCGAACCCAGTTGGTGAAAAGGGTACCCTCCTGTCATCCCCAGTCTATGTAGAATTTTTCAAATTCTCCATTAAATATGATAAATGGCTGTGAATTGTTACAGGCATTCTTTGTTATATTATTAAAGCTCACTATTATTTTAGTTCACTGATAGATCTTTTTAATCATGTACTAACAATGCATCATATCAATTGTTTTTCCTGTTATTGTGGTTATTTCTGATATTAAGTTACTTTTTCTATGAAAAAAAGTCCATTTGATCATAGAATCTTTATCCTATATGTGTAACTAAATTTGATGAGGTAATAACTTATTTTACAATGTTACCTCTATATTTACATGAATCTCTGTATAATAGTTTTTATTTCTTGTAATACCTTTGCAGACTAAGATATAAAAGTTATAAATAGGGAATTATTACTTCCCTTTTCCATTCTCTGCAAGACTTTCTCTAAATTTGTATTTCTTTCTAAATGTTTGGAAGAATTCACTGAAATACATTACTAAATTTTTTTGTGAGTTTTTTCTTTGTTTGTTTTAAAATAGTGGTTCTATTCTCTTTAAGAAAAATTATGCCACTAATATCTTCTTTTTTGTCAGCTTTGTTCATATATTTTTAAGGAATTTGCTCATTTCATCTGAATTGTCAACTGAGTAGCATACAATATTTCAAAACTCCTCTTACTGATTTATTAATTTGTGAGGGCATGTGCATTTGTGTTCTTATCTTGATCCTATATTCTTAATTAGAATTTCCCATCCCTTTGTTAGATGAGTACTAGAGATTTGGCAGTTAATTAATCTATTTGAAGTGCTAGATTTTGTCCTTTTTGATAGGTAGGCAGATAGATAGATAGATAAGTAGATAGACAGATTAGAATTTTCTGAAATGATTAGTAGAATTTTACTTTGTTTGACATGGATTTGCTTTTCTTTAACTCTTTCAGCCATGTCTCCTCCTCTCCATCTCCCTTCTCCCTCTCTGCCCTTCTTCTCCTTCTCCCATACTTTCTCCTTCTTTTCTTTTCTTGATGTTTCAGGTTTAGCATTTATTAAGCACCAGACACAGGGTGATAGACCCAAAGTCACATCACACCTCACAATTCTGCTGGGAGACAGGGGTTATTGTACTTTTTGACTCCAGGTTCATTTCAACTCTGTTCCATCATTTTAGAAAATATGCACATAAACTCTTCTTAGAAATTTAGAAGATTATAATTTTAAAAATTAACATGTGTGTGTGATCTGGGGTTCAGCAAAATGAGTATTCATATACTGTTAGTTCAGAGTCCCCTTTCCTCTGGCTTCTGGCAGGGGATGAGATTTCTGGTAATCAAAACCTCCTGGTACCTATTTTCTCCTCCTCTTCCCTCCTGCCTGGGTTAGAGCTACCTCTGAGGTTTACTCTGACTTTCCAGCACAGAAGAAATGGGGCTCCTAGCAATAGAATGAGCAAAGGAAAACCCAAGAGTGATGGACCCTCTCCCAGTGGTTAGCAAACACTTTGTTTTCTCTTAAGAAATTCTTAATCCTCCCTCTTGGACACACATGTGGATTTAATCAAGGCAAACCCAGAGCTTTTTGTGGTATGGGAGCAAAGCACCTGAAGAGCCACCCACTTGAGGACTAGGAGGCTTACAGCATAGGACAGAGGCCATCTTTCCTGACCACTTCAACTTAATGTGTAGGAAAATGAGGCAGAAGGAGGAAGTGAATTCCCAATATCCCAGAAATGTCAAAAAAGATGTAATAAACCTAGCAAGGAAGATTTGAATTCATAAAATCCACACATATAAAAGACAACAAGCAGGCACTGAAGTGACAGTTCTGTTTTGACATAGAACTTGAAATGCACTTCTGTTTTTTGAATACCAGGAAACCTTAGCTCAGGATTCCAAATCTATCCTATGGTCTTTTGACAGTCACTTCCACTAAGCAATTCTGCCTAGCCCTGTGCCCGAAGTAAAGGATCCACTCAGCCTTTATATCTTCCACAATTGATGCATTAAATATTGTGTACTTTCTTCAAGCACTTATTTTGTTTAGATGTATTCTTAATATTAGTCAATTAAGAATATCACCTTGGGCTAGAAATGTGGCTCAAGCAGTAGCGTGCTCGCATGGCATGCATGCAGCCTGGGTTTGATCCTCAGCACCACATACAAATAAAGATGTTGTGTCTGCCGAAAACTTTAAATAAATAAATAAATATTTTAAAAAAATTCTCTCTCTCTCTCTCTCTCTCTCTCTCTCTCTCTCAAAAAAGAAAAAAAGAACATCACCTAATTTTTCTTTAATTTATGTGTTTGCATGGGAACTACCTAGAAGGGGAGAATAGGTGTCCAGTGTTAATAAGGATTGACAGCACAAGGCAGTGACTTGTAAGACATCAGAAGATTTCATTGCATCTCCTTTACTCTACCCTGTGTCACTGGTAGCCTGATTCTGAGGGCTGAGTTTGCCAGTTTTCTCTATAAGCTGATTTTTAACAGGGACTTGTAGAATATTCAGTGAGAAAAAGAAGTCACTGGGCTTCTCCTTCTCCTGTACAGGGCACCATCTCCTCCATGCCTCTGTCCACCACTCTGGCCCAGGGGGTATGTAATATCACACTCTTCCTTCCATCTAGGGTGGTAGTGGATCTCCAATGATGCTACTTTCTGGCTTGTCCCACTGTCTGGTTTTCCTTTCAGCTCTTCCTTCTCCAGTGCAATCAACCCTTGGCATTAAATTGCCTCTGTTTTAAATGTACTGCATGCTTTCAGTTTTCTTCATTGAATTATACTGATACAAGTCCTCCACTTCATATTTTTAAAAGTCCCACAACCACAAGTTATATATATTAAAAAAGCAAGTAACAAATTATCCCTTTAAAAATGAAATAAATAAATAAAGTAGTAAATTGTCTTAAAAGGGAGTGTGACTCATTATCATTTATAAGAGGAAAGCACTGTTTTTCCCTTTTTCTTTTCAGAGATTTGATTTATACATGAGTATAATCTGTCAATCAACAGATTTAAAATATTTTTTTCCAATTTGCGTCTACAAATTAAAGGTTTTAAAGATATATAAAGTGTACTTCATTACCTGTATTCCAAATTGATTCCACATGATCCTCCAATTTACACAAAATGCTTTGTCCTTAGCACAATTTTATTTATTTATTTTTTGTGGTGCTGGGCATTGAACCCAGGGCCTTGTGCATGCAAGGCAACCACTCTACCAACTGAGCTATATCTCCAACACCTTGGCACAATTTTCAGTGTCTTGGGTTGAAGAAAAACTAAATTAATACACTCAGCATCATCAATAGCATGGTAAATGATAGGAACAGACTCCAATTTGTGAAAATATTGGTCTGTTAGCTGGTATGGTGCAGGTTAGAAATGGACTCTCAGTGACAAAATTAATGGCATTCAAATAGGTAATTAAGTTATTTTCTTAACTTAATTACCTACAATACATTCCACCTTTGGGTGAACAGGAATTATAAATCCTTTGAGGCCAGTAGCTTTGCCTAACAAAGGATGCCCTAGTTAAGTCTATAAGCAAAGGAGAATTCTGGAAGCCTGTTTTCAACTGTAAGGAGGTAGTGCCTCAGCAACCTTGGAAAGGCTTTACTCGCAGTACTTAAAAAGTCAAAGAACTCAACACCTGGCATATAAGGAGTGCCTACCCAATTAATGTTTAGCTATTATTAAATTAATAATGGTCTCCTAAAAGATTTACAAAGCCATTAATTTGCTGACCCAAAATGTGTTACATGTCATGTAATCAATTAATGGACAAAGAATTCCAGCAAGGGTTCTTAGTTGATTCTCAGAACAGAGACCTCTGAAGATGGTGCTGTGTGATAATTAATAAACACAGTCATCCTTTATGGTTATGAATCTGAAACTTCCCCTTCTGAGAATCTGTGTTGTAGTGAAGTACTGTTCTTGGTGTGGGTGGACTGCTCACTCATGCCCTTTCCAGAAGTGAAAATGAGAATCAAAGGACTCAAGGGCAAAAAAATATGACCTGATCTAACAAAGAAAATAGGCAGCTCTGGCTCTGGGTGGGAAACTGTTCTCAGGAGTGGCATTGTTGTCCTTGGTAGAGAAAATACAATATTGGCAGATGCCAAACTATTCAATAGAAAACTTCACATGCATAAAACTTCCTGGAGAATTTATTTCAAATTTCTGTTCTAAAGTTTAATGGAGAATCTTCCATATTTATTTTGTGATTACTTATGGAGGTTTGAGCATTAGCATAAAATTCTTTCAATGAAGCAATACTACCAGGTTCCATATGTGCATTAGGGTGGCTGTGTAGTAAAATTTTCTCTTTTTCTTCTATAATTTTGGCCTTTTGTGATGGTGCCATTTTACAATAAAAACCATGATTGTTTTTAGATTTTTAGCTAATATAAAGCTTTGAGATTTTACAATCTCTCTCTCTCTCTCTCTCTCTCTCTCTCTCTCTCTCTCACACACACACACACACACACACACACACACACACACACACACACACACATGCATGCACAAAGTTTTGCTTTGGGCTTGGAGTCAGAATGGTTTTGGCTTCTTCTGACCAATATGGTTTATATTTTATTTTTTTGTAATTGCAATTAATCATACTGTATTATCTTTAATTATTGCAACTTCCCCAACATTCCACACAGAAATCATTTCACCCTTTGGTTTATTTGGCCATCAGTTTCTTTCTTTAGGAATGGACAGAGGATTGCTGTTCCTTGGGGTAGAAAAATCCATAATTTGTTGACTTTTTCAATAACAAAATATTGGCAAGATAGGTGGCATCACTCATATGATCCATATCAGAAAAGCCAGGATGTATCTCTGTTATGATCACAGCAGGACTTCCTGGGTTAGCTCCTCCAGGCACTATACACAGATAACCAGTGTCAAATTGTTAGAGTTAGTATTCTTTTCAGTATTCCAAATCAGTCTGAACAGGGCCATTTTCTTCCATAAGGAGAATCAGGGTGCAAGTGATGTGAGTATTGTGGGTCACCAGATGAGGGATTTCTTTTTTGCCCACAAAGATATTTCTCACTTTGAACAAATTATACTGGGCTTCCTCAGGTGTAATGCAATGAATACCAAGGTGATCCCTGGTGTTACAGATCAGACAGAAATCATCTGTAATCTTGTCACTGCTGATGATATTATAAAATCATCAGAATAAGTCACATCAGTTCAGACACAGTCATCAGTCTTAATGAGCTGTCATGCAGACCTTCTTTGCTTCTTCTTTTGTCAGGGCATAGTTAAGTCTGTTCCATAGGAAATGTGAAGTCTATAGTGATAAGAGGAAGATATTCTCTCAACTTTTGGCATGAGTGTAAGGGAAAACATGAGTGAACAAATGATCTTTCTCTAAGATTGAATTAACAAAACTGGGAACAGTGATGCATGTCTGCAATCCCAGCTGCAAAGGAGGCTTAAGCAGGAGAATTGCAATTCACAATCAGCATAAACAGCTTAGCAAGACTATGTCACAAAATTGAAAAAAAATAAAAGAATAAATAAAAAGGTCTAGGAAAGGGGCTCAGCAATTGAGTGCCTTTGGGTTCAATCCTAGGTACAATAAAATAATAATAATAATTGAAGAAAATACTTATCATTGATCTCGTTTTCACATTATATTTCCCTGCAGTTCCAGTTCTATTTTTTTTCTCTCTTTTCAAATGTTACTTCCTTACATTCTCTCAATTAAGGAGATCTTAAAATCATAGAAAATTTGACACTAAATTTTTTTATATATTTAATTGGTGTGTTATAATTGTAATTTTTTAAATATATATTTTATTTGATAAATAAAATGGATAAAGGTCCACTGACTTGAACTACTCCTCAAAAATCAAAACCAAAAATAGAGCTATTTATGCTAAGGTTCCACATCACTAAATGAACACCAAGTTGTTCATTGGACATTTTGAGAAACCAAGAGAGAACAGCTAATCATCTAAACAGGCCAGGTTTTGCCAATACAGGAGGAGAATGTTCTGTGTTTTATCCCTTACAAGGAAAATAAGATTCTTAACCAGCTCACCTTGTCTTACACCATTTCCTAGCTTCTGCTCAAATTACATTATAAAAATATTTGTTTTGCCAAATGTGGCATAGTGCCTCTTTGTTTTTGTTTCTGTGTTTTATTTCCTTTTTTTTCTTTTTTGCAGCTCTCTATAAACAAGATGAAATTAATTAGTTGCAAATAAAGCCAATTATATTATTTAACCAAATTTGGTCAAATTTTGTCTTTCAATGAATCAAAGGGAAAATCTTAATTAAATTCAAAAGTCTTTAAATAAGCAATCATAAATAAAACAGGGCACTGCAAAATAAACCTAAACTAGTTCTCAAATCAGGCAATCCCCAGAACTAAAACAAATTCAGGGAAATCCAGTCCAGAACTTGATCTAACAGCATTTATTGAAACTGGAAGTGAGGTATAAGGACAACTTAATTGGTTAATGGGCAACAGAGGCTTCAGTGATTAATTGAACTTCAGATACTGTGGTAAATCTCCGTAATGACTTGGTCTGTTAGTCTTCTTTATTGTTATTGTTATTATCATTTGGTTCTTCGAGTTGAACCTCTCTTGAGCCACTGGAATTGACAGCTCGTGCCATAGTGCCTGGCTTGGTCTGTTAGGTTTAGGGTGGGAGCTCAGTCCAAATCAATGGCCTCCCATGAATTGTATTTAACAGACATATCCAGAAAAATAGAAAAATATGTGTGTGTGTGTGTGTGTGTGTATGAGAGAGAGAGAAGTGAAAATTGTGTATATATATATATATGAGAGAGAGAGATATGAGAGAGATGGGGGAGAGAGAGAAGAGAAAATTGGACCCCAATCACACACTAAACTTAGTTGAGCTAGAAGCACAAATAACATTTTCTGATTTAAAAGTAGTACAGTTTCCATCACCTAATGACATTAACACATAATCCTGAATCATTGGTCTTTAGCAGTAAATCAAAGTGAACATGACCACAGAGTAGTGGGAAGATTTTCCCCCAAGTTCACAGGGTCCTCAGTCACAATTGGATCCATAAAATGGATACTGCTGGTAAATTGAGGGCTCATGGGAAGCACTCCATTTATGCTGTTGACATTCCTTTGTTTAATTTTGCTATACACTGTTTTCTTTTAGCTACTGTATTTGCAAATTCAATTAGTTCCTTGACTTTTTGTTTTCTACAGTGTTTCCTTCATATTTTGACTTTCTCAGCATTGTATCATTAATGATGTTCTTTACAATTTCATCTGATGTGTTATAACTGAAACATGCCTTGTTTGCCACATAAGTTTTTATTCTTATTTCTATGAAGAATTATACTTCTGCCAAAAAGAAAAAAAAATGAGAAAACAACAAAGAGAGCCTTGTATCTTTGATGGAATTTTTAATAATTCTAGAGTTCTCGCCTTGAATTTACTTCTCTGTTTTATATTCTAAGTTATAAAAAAAATGTGGGAGTCTGAAGGAGGAAGATCACAAAATTAAGGCCAACCTCAGCAGCATAGGGACATACTATCACAAAATATAACAACAAAAACAAACGTGGGCAGTATGCTCAGTGGTAGGGTGCCATTGCATTTAATCTCCAGTACCACAGAAATATTAAGAAATAAATGTAATTAAATATACTCAGAATAATCATTAGAGTAAGAAGTTCTTGTTATAATGGTGGGAAAAAAGTACCAAATAGTTATATAATTTCTTCCTGGGATACATCTTCCCTTGTGCCATTCCCTCCCCCTCCTTATATTTTGCAGCCACCACAAGGGGAACAGTTTTCCTCCAAAGAGCAACTTTACTTTTAATGCATAGTAATGGAGTCAACCATCTATAGATTGAAACCTCGAAACCAAACTCTGAGGCTCAAATAAACTTTTCCTCCTCTATGTTGTTCTTTTCATGTATATTGGTCACAGTGAGGGAAAAGTTCAACAATATATTTAGCTAATAAAGAGCTGTATAAAATTAACAGAAGGAGAGAGAGAGAGAAAGAGTCAACTATAAACTCTGGTTTGTACAGAGAAGATGAACAATGGAATATTTCTGAACAAATTAATAATTTGGAGAATTTTTTTCCTGTGTTAGTCACCCATTTAAGAGATTAAAAACAAGTAAGGTGCTTCTTACCCAGATAATAAATGAGGAAACCCTCAACACCAGGCTTTAAAAGCAGAGTTCACTCACTCATGAACTGTACTCACTCCTGGTTGCAATTCAAAGTATCCTCTCATCCCTGAATAAAGATTACCTTGCATTCATCTGAGCACAGTGGCCCACACCTGTCTTCCCATCCACTATGAAGGCTAAGGCAAGAGGATCACATTTTCAAAGCCAGTCTCAGCAAAGTAGTGAGACCCTCGCAACTTACAGGTATCCTGTCCCAAAATAAAAACTAAAAAGGGCAGGAGCTGTAGTCCAGTGGTTAAAGCTCCTGGGTTTAATCCATGGAATAATAACAATAATAAAAAGATTACCTTATTGCACTGAACATTATCTCTTGAATGTGTGTTATGTTGAGACTATCATTTATTTATTTTTTTCTGAATAAATAAAATCTCAGTCATTGAGTCTGCAGCATACCCAGATATATCTTGATGCTTTGTGTACCATAAAGATAAGTTTGAACCTATAGAATGAAAACAGATATGCTGTGGAAAACACCAAGTCATTTTCTGAGTCGGGTCTCCTTGTAACGTTTGTTTTTCAACTTTCCTACTGGATGGAACATGGCAACAAATTGCCCATTTTTGCATACACAAATAAAAATCCAGTCATTGAAAGTCTTCCTTTTGACCATATCCTATATTTGCAGAAACCAGTGAAACAATACACTTTCCACTTACTTTAAGATTCACGTTTATTAGCCTGTACTTACACTGAGTGTCAGTGAGAAACAAACTCTGAGAACACATGCTCACACCTGTAATACTAGCAACTGGGAAAGCTGTGTTAGGAGGAGAACATTTGAGGCCAGCCTCACCAGCTTCATGAGACCCTAAGCAAGTTCAGACAACGTCTCAAAATAAAAAATAAAAATAAGCTGGGGATGTGTCTCAGGGGCTAATTACCCTGAGATCAAGTACCAGTTTCAACAGAGAGAGATAGAGCAAGAGAGAAATGAACCCACCATGGTGGAATTGAACATATTACAAATGATACAGTTCCTTCACAAGACATTATTTTTCTCATAGATATACACCCACAATAGATATTTTCTTTCTTTTTTTATAAACAGAGATATCTCATTTGTTATAAAATATGTATTCTTTTTCATCTGTATTAGTCTTTAAAATGTAAAACTTTTTGTTTTTAACATAATTTATAGCAACTTTGGCTTAGTAAGTGATTTAATAATATGTCAATTCCATTCTTGATTGTGTCCATCATTCTAGGTCAAATTTTATGCTTTCTTATCATTATAAATCTTCATATTCCACTGATACATATTTTTATCTTTGGGTAAATGTCAAATTCAACCTTACATCATAAAATAAGGTAATAATTTCAAATTCAAAATAGTGGACCGTCTTGAACATGCAAATTTGGAAATCTATCTCTTTCTTGCCTTTCATTGACAATTTTTTCTCCTAGTATGTTTGTAGCAGTTTGAAACTTTCCTCAATCTGCCATAGTATGTGCTTACACTATGTTTTCATTTCTAGTGTGAGACAGGGATACTAAAAACTCTGTAGATCTAAAAACTCATGTTAAGCATAAGAAAGGAATTTTTGTAAATATGCACTCTATAGGAAAAATTTAAACTAATTTTAGGGTTTTTTGTGAATGCAATTGAAATGCAGTAATGAAGCTACTGTCAAGGTTAAGAATACATGAGTATGAACATGAATGGAAGAAACTGCATAAATGTCATCTTATTAGCAGGGTAGGCTGCAACTTTATCTACTGAGAATAAGGATGGGAGACTGGGCATGCTGGTAGGAATTGACACTGTAGATTAGCCATTGGTAGAAAGGAGTGAAGAGAATGCATATTAAGGGCTTAATAATTATTAAAATTTTATTAATTATTAATTAATATTAATTAATAACATTTTAATATTTGCTGCCAATATTTATTTTGGATGCTCTTTTCAGTTTATGGGTGAACTCTACTTGCATTATATTATCTGAGCTCACAGTCATTGGAATGAATGTTGGTCTATCACTTAAGCCAACTCATCTGAGAGGGAACACACAGAACCCAAAGTTAAAGCTCATTTGGAGAAAATCACTTTATTTCAAGACCCTTCAATTCCTCCTGACTCTTCTTTATAATTAGTGTAGTACTGGTGGTTTTCTTGTTTTTGTTTTGTTTTGTTTGGTACTGGGTATTGACCCAGGGAACCTCACCATTTAGCTACACCCATAACTCTTATTTACTTTGGAGACAGGGTCTTGATAAGTTTCTTAGGACCTAACTAAATTGATAAAGCTGGACTTGAGCTAGTAACTCTGCTGCCTCAGCCTCCCAAGTAATTGAGTTTACGGGCAGGCTCCACAAAACCCAGCCATATAAGTGATTTTGTATTTTAAAAATACAGCATACAGGGCTGGGGATGTGGCTGAAGCCCTGCTCTTGCCTGGCAGCCTGTGGCCCAGATTCGATCCTCAGCACCACATACCAACAAAGATGTTGTGCCCGCCCAAAACTAGAAAATAAATATTTAAAAAATTCTCTCTCTCTCACTCTCCCTTTAAAAAAATACAGCATACATTTACATGTAAGGCACACAATAAATGCTCAAGAAATGTAAATTCCATAAATCTTTCCACTAGGACTGATAAGTAATGATCCAGGCAAAGTGAATGTAGGGAACATCAAGGCTACATAGTGAACACTTATTATTGGGTATGACAGACAGAAATATCTACCTTGCTTTACATTTTCATTTTTTATTATTAAACATTTGTTGATTTCTACAATACATTCAGGAAGAGCATTGGATGGCAGAAATACATTGATAAGCATATGATTAATTATGACATGACAACAATTAAACATCAACGGAGAGGCTGGGCTTATAGCTCAGTTGGTAGAGTACCTGCCTTTCATGGATAAGGCCCTGGGTTCAATCCCCAGCACCACATACACACAAAAAAAATCAATGGAATATAGTATGATGGTGTTATGGAAAATCAGTAGGGAGTACACGTCTGTATTCGCTTTCTCTATCTTCCCATCTTATGTCTCATGCCCTGTGGGATTATCATAAATCTTAAATCTCCCCACACAACAACCCTTGCTAGAAATCAAAATCTGCATGCAGAACAAATGTTCTACTTCCTAGCTATAGCCTCAGCTCATATTAGATTGACATAAAAAAAGTATGTGTGCCCACCATGATTGTAACACACACACACATACACACACACACACACACACACAGACACACACACACACCCTTACACTTTTTCTTTTTTTGGGTGAACTGATTATTAGGACTTATTAGATCTAGAGGGAGATTTTAAACTGACATGTGCATTGTGGATAGCCAGATCTCAGTAAATGTGCAAACTCTTGTGTTCCTGCAAGAACATTTGGAATCACAAACAAATGTTTTTGTAACCATACAAAGGTAACACAACATTGAATAAACCACGCCCTATATTAAAGATAATAGGCAACTAAAGAGGATTTTTATTAAAGGGAAATTGAGCCAAAAATATTTGCATTGTATCCTAGTTTTAAACTTAATAGGCCTCTCAGTGTCACCAGTTGCTGTGTGTGCATGTGGAGGATGGAGCTAGCTTGCAATAAACACCTCGTTGCTGCTTACATCAATCATGGGTCTCTGGTGGTCTTTTGGGGGTCCCGAATTTGACATAACAATGGATCACTAGGCAATGCTGAGCTGACATGGATCTGGGACAAACAGTCTGGACCTCTCAGAACACACACTGAGCCCGGATCAGCTGAATTTAAGCACTCATTCGCCTGCTTCCCGCAGACAAACTGCTGTGACTCAGCACTAATCCATCCAGCTGAAACAATTGGTTGGCCCTTCTGATCCTATGGAGAGATACCACCATGGCAGAGAACTGACGTCACCAGACTGCGGCGGAGGACATAACTTCATTGAAACCTGCAGCTACAGTAACTTCTTCCCTTCCCTTCTAATACCTTTCCTCCCAAGCATCAAATAAATTTATAGGAGTAAACAGTAACTCAGCAGTCAAACAGAACAAGAAGTAACATGAGAAGCTTGAAAAAGCAAGGAAGAAAAGGAGTACAAACAATGCAGGACAGCCTAAATATTCAGGAGAACCTAGAGTCATCAGAAGAATGGTCATATAAAGAACTCAAGGAACACCTTAGACAGATAAAATGGAACCTTAAAGAGAATACGAGACAGCAAATTCAAGCAGCAAAAGAACACATTGAGAATGAATTACATAAACAGATAAAATAAGAAGTTAAGCATCTTTATCAGGAGATAGAGATTATAAAAAATAATCAAACAATAATTCTAGAAATGAAGGAAACGATAAACCAAATTAAAAACTCAATTAAGAGTATCACTAACAGAGTGGACCAAGTAGAAGCCAGAATGTCAGATAATGAAGACAAAATATATCATCTTGAAAAGAGTCTAGCCAACTCAGAAAGGCTGGTAAAAAATCCCGAGAAAAATATCCAAGAGTTATGGGATAACATAAAAAAACCAAACTTACGAGTCATCGGGATAGAAAAAGGTACATAGATTCAAACCAAGGGAATGAGTAACATACTAAATGAAATAATTACAGAAAACTTTCCAGAAATAAAAAATGAAACAGATATACAAATTGAAGATGCATACAGGACACCGAGCACACAAAATCACAGTAGACCAACGCCAAGACACATTGTTATGAAGATTTCCAATATACAGAACAAAGAGAAAATATTAAAAGCTACAAGAGAAAGGAGGCAGATTACATTCAGGGGTAAACCAATAAGGCTAACAATAGATTTTTCATCACAGACGCTGAAAGCAATAAGGTCATGGAACAATGTATTTCAAACACTGAAAGACAATGGATGCCAACCAAGAATTCTGTATCCAGCAAAATTAAGTTTCATTTACCACAATGAAATAAAAATCTTTAATGATAAACAAAAGTTAAAAGAATTTGCAGCCGGAAAACCAGCATTGCAAAGCATTTTGAGCAAAACACTACACGAGGAAGAAATGAAAAACAATAACCAAAACCATCAGTGGGATGTGCCTCAGTAAAGACAGAGGGCGAGGGGAAAGATAATCATGGAGAAACAAACTAAATTTAAAAAAAAAGGATAAATAATCAAACATGGCTGGAAGTACAAATCATATATCAATAGTAACTCTAAATGTTAATGGCTTAAACTCTCCAAAAAAGCGACATAGGCTGGTATCATAGATTAAAAAAACAAATCCAACAATATGCTGCCTCCAGGAGACACATCTGATTGGAAAAGACATACACAGGCTGAAGGTGAAAGGATGGGAAAAAATATACCACGCACACGGTCCTCGTAAGCAAGAAGGGGTGGCAATCCTCATATCGAATAAAATCGACTTCAAGACTAAGTTAATCAAAAGAGATAAGAAAGGACATTATATACTGTTAAAAGGAAACATTCACCAACAAGACATAACAATTATCAATATTTATGCACCAAATAATGGTGCTTCGACATTCATAAAACAAATTCTCCTCAAGTTGAAGAATCAAATAGACCACAACACAATAATTATGGGTGATTTCAACACACCTCTCTCACCATTGGACAGATCCTCCAAACAAAAGTTGAATAAAGAAACTATAGAACTCAATACCACAATCAATAACCTAGACTTAACTGACATATATAGAATATATCAACCATCATCAAGTGGATATACTTTTTTCTCAGCAGCACATGAATCCTTCTCAAAAGTAGACCATATATTATACCATAGGGCAACCGTCAGTAAATATAAAGGGGTGGAGATAATACCATGCATTTTATCTGATCATAATGGAATTAAACTGGAAATCAATGATAAAAGAAGAAAGGAAAAATCCTACATCACATGGAAAATGAACAATATGTTACTGAATGATTAATGGGTTACAGAAGACATAAAGGAGGAAATCAAAAAATTCTTAGAGATAAATGAAAATACAGACACAACATATCGGAATCAATGGACACAATGAAAGCAGTTTTAAGAGGGAAATTCATCGCCTGGAGGTCATTCCTCAAAAAAAGAAAAAAACAACAAAAATGAGCTCACACTTCATCTCAAAGCCCTAGAAAAGGAAGAGCAAAACAACAGAAAATGTAGCAGAAGGCAAGAAATAATTAAAATCAGAGCGGAAATCAATGAAATTGAAACAAAAGAAACTATTGAAATAATTAACAAAACTAAAAGTTGGTTCTTCAAAAAAATAAATAAGATCTACAGATCTTTAGTCATGCTAATGAAGAGAAGAAGAGAGAGAACTCAGATTACTAACATACGGGATGAAAAAGGCAATATCACAACAGATGCTACAGAAATACAGAAGACAATTAGAAATTATTTTGAAAACCTATATTCCAATAAAATAGAAGATAGTGAAGACATCGATAAATTTCTTAAGTCATATGATTTGCCCAACTGAGTCAGGAGGAAACACACAATTTGAACAGACCAATATCAATGGATGAAATTGAAGAAGCAATCAAAAGACTACCAACCAAGAAAAGCCCAGGACCAGATGGGTATACAGCGGAGTTTTACAAAACCTTTAAAGAAGAATTAATACCAATACTTTTCAAGTTATTTCAGGAAATAGAAAAAGAGGGAGCTCTTCCAATTCATTCTATGAGGCCAACATCACCCTGATTCCGACACCAGACAAAGACACCTCAAAGAAAGAAAACTACAGACCAATATCTCTAATGAATCTAGATGCAAAAATCCTCAATAAAATTCTGGCGAATCGGATTCAAAAACATATCAAAAAAATTGTGTACCATGATCAAGTAGGATTTATCCCTGGGATGCAAGGATGGTTCAATATACAGAAATCAATAAATGTTATTCACCACATCAATAGACTTAAAAATAAGAACCATATGATTATCTCTATAGATGCGGAAAAAGCATTCAACAAAGTACAGCATCCCTTTATGTTCAAAACTCTAGAAAAACTAGGGTGACAGGAACATACCTCAACATTGTAAAAGCAATCTATGCTAAGCCTCAGGCTACCATCATTCTGAATGGAGAAAAATTGAAGGCATTCCCTCTAAAATCTGGAACAAGACAGGAATGCCCTCTATCACCACTTCTGTTCAACATAGTTCTCGAAACACTGGCCAGAGCAACTAGACAGACGAAAGAAATTAAAGGCATAAAAATTGGAAAAGAAGACGTTAAATTATCACTATTTGCGGACAATATGATTCTATAACTAGAAGACCCAAAAGGGTCTACAAAGAAACTACTAGAACTAATAAATGAATTCAGAAAAGTGGTAGAATATAAAATCAACACGCATAAATCAAAGGCATTTCTGTATATCAGCAACAAAACTTCTGAAAAGGAAATGAGGAAAAACACTCCATTCACAATATCCTCAAAAAAAAAATAAAATACTTGGGAATCAACCTACAAAAGAGATGAAAGATTTATACAATAAAAACTACAGAACCCTAAAGAGAGTAGAAGAAGATCTTAGAAGATGGAAAATATACCATGTTCATGGATAGGCAGAACTAACATTATCAAAATAGCGATATTACCAAAAGTTCTCTATAGGTTTAATGCAATGCCAATCAAAATCCCAATGGCATTTCTTGTAGAAATAGATAAAGCAATCATGAAATTCATAGGGAAAAATAAAAGACCCAGAATAGCAAAAGCAATTCTAAGCAGGAAGTGTGAATCAGGCGGTATAGCGATACCAGATTTCAAACTATATTACAGAGCAATAGTGACACAAAACAGCATGGTACTGGTTCCAAAACAGGCGGGTGGACCAATGGTATAGAATAGAGGACACAGAGACTAATCCACAAAGTCACAACTATCTTATATTTGATAAAGGGGCTAAAAGCATGCAATGGAGGAAGGATAGCATCTTTAACAAATGGTGTTGGGAAAACTGGAAATCCATATGCAACAAAATGAAACTGAATCTCTTTCTCTCGCCATGCACAAAAGTTAACTCAAAACGGATCAAGGACCTTGATATCAAATCAGAGACTCTGCATCTGATAGAAGAAAAAGTTGGCTCCGATCTACATATTGTGGGGCTGGGCTCCAAATACCTTAATAGGACACCCATAGCACAAGAGTTAATAACAAGAATCAACAAATGGGACTTACTTAAACTAAAAAGTCTTTTTCTCAGCAAGAGAAACAATAAGAGAGGTAAATAGGGAGCCAACATCATGGGAACAAATTTTTACTCCTCACACTTCAGATAGAGCCCTAATATCCAGAGTATACAAAGAACTCAAAAAATTAGACAATAAGATAACAAATAATCCAATCAACAAATGGGCCAAGGACTTGAATAGACACTTCTCAGAGGAGGATATACAATCAATCAACAAGTACATGAAAAAATGCTCACCATCTCTAGCAGTCAGAGAAATGCAAATCAAAACTACCCTAAGATACTATCTCACTCCAGTAAGATTGGCAGCCACTATGAAGTCAAACAACAACAAGTGCTGGCAAGGATGTTTCTCCACAAAATTTTTAGTTTTCTTATTTGTTTTGGGAGAATAATTTGTAGTATTTCAAATTTTGCTGGTAAACTAACTACTTGGTAGTATGTTTAATATATATATATGTGTGTGTGTGTGTGTGTGTGTGTGTGTATGAATATATATATATATATATATATATATATATATATATATATATATATATATTCCCCCCCTTTTGCTAATAGAGTTATCCTATTCCTTATGTGAAGTTTGATATTAAATTATAAGCTTGAGTGAAATAATTGCTTTTTATGTTTTATAAATTTAACTTGTGTCCCTATAAACTTTTGCATATGCATCTCTTATAGCACATAGGATACTGATTTCCACACTTTCCTGGCCACCCCTACTTGTAGAAAGTTTGTTATGTGCCTTATTGGTCTATGAATCCCTGGCATTTTCAAAGGCTCTTAAAAAGTGTAGGTGCTCCAAAAGGTATCTGAATTGCACTTGTTGAAAATTAGTTCCTTTGACTCTCATTAATAGAAAATACAAACACTTTATACTATTATTGTTCAATTATCGGTAAACAACTAGGGAATGTTAGTTTAGTTTGCTGCCTGATTTTGGTACAACTTGTAATATTCTGAGTCTAGAATTCCATAAAAATGTAGAATTGTAAAATAGGTCATGTTTTACTTCCTTATTTTTCTCATTTATGAAACCAGAAAATGAGTTTAATGTTTAACACAATTACACAAACAATTGGTTGAATAAAATATTTATATTATACTTTATATGCATATAAACACATATTACTTAATGGCTTTGACAATCTTTCTGACAAGAAGAAGTCCTCAGAAGAATACATTCTGGGGACTGGGATTGTGGCTCAGAAGGAGAGCACTCACCTTGCATGCATGAGGTGCTGTTTTTGATCCACAGCCCCACATAAAAATGAAATACAGATATTGTGTCCTCCTATAACTAAAAATATAAATATTAAAAAAGATTATATTCCCTTAACCAGTTCACTTGCTTTTATTTTTTTTCTAAGAAATGGGAAAATATATGGTTTTGAGAGTCACATAGCCAAATTTAGAAAAGTAGACAAAACAAAATTATACATTTTCTAAAGAAAATGGTTTGATAATAATTTGATGTGGTCTTTTTTTCTATGCACCTTATGGATTTTTCTTAATGTAGTCATTCCCATACATAATAACATGATAATTTCCGTTTAATGTCAGAAACTCATTATTGTAGTTCTTTTATTTATTCATTTGCTAGACCAGTGGGTGACACCCCAACTCCACAGTTTTTAAGGACTGCTAATATAAAGATTGCAATTTTTGTTTTGTGTAACTATAATTAACTCCCTGGTTAACAACAGACATGTAAGTCTTACTGCATCTATTTTTTTTAAGTATTTTCCTTTTTTCCATTAATTTGTGTAGCTTCAAAGCCCTGATGATGGTTTTCAAGGCAAATCTCTTTATGAGAGCTGGAATAAAAAGAGTTCTTCACCTGAGTTCAGTGGCATGCCCAGGTAAACAAAACAGCAACCCAGCTTTCTGCTCGATTTGATTTTTGGACTGGGATTGTTTAGAAAATATCAGAATATTTTCTTTCAATGATAAATTTAAAAATTAAAGTTCAAAATACTTTAAGATCAGATAAAACAAATGCTTGAGTCTCAAATCCAATATTATGATGTGTTTTGAAGTTAAATCTGTTGTCTATCGAAAAATGAGTGTTATTAGAAGGGGTACTTGCATATGGTACATACATATAAAGTTAGAATAGAGATAATGGTAAAAAGTAATTCTCATCATATTTCTATCACCTTATCACTTGTCTTCTTTCTGAACACCACACAGTTAACAGATACTTTGGTTACTTTAATATTGAACACAAGCATTGCTTCTGCATTGGTTGTATCCCCATAAGCAAGGGAAAAGAACTATCTCAGTTGTTTGAGAATGTTGATATCAGCAACATGTATAATTTAAAGTAATAAGGGAATAATTTACATCTGAATTACCTGAAAAAACTGGTTACTCATTTCACTTTATCACATACCACAAATACAGATGTTAAATGAAATAATCTAAAGGAAAATATTTTCAAATTTCAGGAATCTTTTTTAAAAGGAACTTATAAACTAGTCATAAAACTGGATATTTTGTGATCAAATTAATGTTTCTCTCATTTTTTTCTTCATGTTTAAGAGTGTCATACTAGGGATGGAGTTTAGTTTAATTGATCTTTAATCTAAAATTGATGAAAAATTACTCTAAAATAATTCTGTTTTTTTCCCCTAAAAGGATTAGTAAATTGTGGTCTGGTAATGATTTTAGGTGTTCTTCCAAAGACTCGGAATTGCTTTAGGCAGAGCATGATATACTAAAGATTGGGTAATTGTCTTTCACTAAATTCTTCAAGATTATTTATGAATCTATTTTAGCCAAACAAATAATTTTGACTTCAAAAAGTGGCTCAAGCATTAAAGGAGGTGAGGAATATGAAGGCAGAAAGGAGACATGGTAGGTCTTGGCAGTGCTGGTCCTTTGTGGGGTGGGTCCTGCATCTGATGTCTGGGCCCTTGTTCACTGCCCATGGCCCCAATACTCCTGACTGCAAACTTCTTTATGTTATATTAAATATATTTTCTGTTTTATTTGTTGGCATTGCATTTATAAAGTCATTTAAGTCATATAGGAATTGTCTCTTAAAATGTTTATATTAGTGCATTATAGTTATATGTAATATTTGGGTTCATTTTGATATAGTCATAGAGGCATGGAATATAATTTGTTTCATTTCAGTCCCCAATGCTTCTTCTTGCCCTCCCCTGCTCCTTTCCCATTTCACTTCTTCTAGTCTAATGACCATCCTTCTATTTATTTATCATTTTGTTAAAATCGGTGCTTTGTAGAACATAAAGGTGGAATGCAGCTATACGCACATGACATAATATCTTTAATTTTAATACAATTCAAAATTAATCCATATAAATACCTATATAAACATTTCTATTTTTATCTCTTATAGATCCAATTATTAGATTAATCTTTAAAAAACAAGTGACATAATGCACAATGAAGATATGAGTCATATGCCATTCCTTTTGTTGTTGCTGCTACTATAAGTTTATATTTTTGTTTTTATCAAAATAACATAGATGCATAGTTTATAAAACCTCATAACTAAAACTAGTAGCTTCTTATATCAGTTTGGTACTTGTCCCATTTGATTTCTATTTGTCAGGTGAAAAGTCTTTCAACTTTTAATTTTCAATATGTATCTACCTCCATCTTTATAAATTATCAACAAATAAATGGTGAATATCAAAAATTCAAGCACCTTGTAAAATGATCAAAAGGCATAAATCAGCAGTTTGAAAAGTTTTTCTTTTCTTCTTTCTTTCTTTCTTTTTTTCTTTTCTTTCTTTTGTTTTCAATGTACTGAGAGGTACTGAACTGCATTCCCAGTCCCCTTTTTACAATTTTTAGTTTGAGGCAGAATCTTCCTAAGTTGCTCAGGCTAGCCTTGAACTTATGATCCTATTGCCTCAGCCTTCCAAGTTGCTGGGATTACAGGCATGCACCACTGTGCCTAGATGAAAAGTCCTTCCTTCTTGGCTTTTTCTTATACTGTTGACTTTCCTTATACCTGTCTGACCATCCGTCCCTCTTCATAGTGTGATTCTGCATTTACTTCTGAACCCCTCACTGCTTTGACAGTCTACTTTTCCACACACTGTTCATCAGAGAATAATTTTTTAATAGAATTTCAGTCTTTAAAAATTTCACATATTTCCCTATATAATATTGTCATGTTTATTTACTTACTTCTAATAGTTCTGTCTTTTTAAATTAGTTTTATTCAAATGCAACACTTTTCTTGACTTTTCATCAGTCTCCTAAAATATTTTCACATCTCTGCTATGGTTAAAGATAAGTCTGTAAGGTGACTCCAAAAGAATGTTTTTATATTATTGTTTATGTCACACATGCATATATTTTACTTAGCACAAGACTAGAGTGAGTTTAAATATTGTAATAGTAGACCCATATTAAGTAGCACATTGAGGTATTTAAGTACTTCATTTTATTTATTATTAGTCAAACATTAACAGTAAATAAAATGCTATTTATTTTATTATAAGCTATCTTACAAGAGATATGTGTTTCTTTTCTAGAAAACGCACAAATTCAGCAGCTATCCATTGTATCATAGTGTCTATGAAACATATGAGTTGGTGTAAACATTTTATGATCCAACGTTTAAATATCACCTCAGCATGGCCCAGGTTCAAGAAGGGATGGTGTTTGAATTGGCCAATTCCATAGTGCTTCCTTTTGACTGTCGAGATTATGCTGTAGTTTTAAAAAAGTATGCTGACAAAATCTATGATATTTAAATGAAACATCCACAGGAAATGAAAACATACAGTGTATCATTTGGTATGTTGCACATCCTCTTTCCAATGTCATTATTTGTATGTCTCCAGTAATTTCTGAAATGCAATGACCTTCCTTAGGACATTTATTTTATTTTTGTTCTACATGATGAAGTATTCTGTTTACTTGTGCAAAAGTACTTTTCGTGTCATGACTGCTCATATACCTTGTAACACACAAAAGAGAATGATCTTCTATATTCTAATTTTTTTACCTATTTAACAACATCATTAGAAATTTCATTCTTAAAGCTTTTGATGATTCCAACTTCTGTTTCAGATGCACTATTTTCTGCAGTAAAGAATTTTACAGAAATTGCTTCTAAGTTCAGCAAGAGACTTCAAGATTTAGACAAAAGCAAGTAAGTTCTACATTTATTTATGTATATAATGGATATAATTAACAGGAAATAGAAGTTGACATCTTGGTTACAAAAGCATCTTTGGGACATTTTGACTGTATTTGTGTCCACTCTACATCACCCTGTGCAGGGTTACCTACCTCCTAAAGACCTATGTCTGACATTGCTTAGTAAACTGTGCTGCTCAGAGATGCCAGTGTCTTCTTGCTGCCAGCTGATGAGGTACAGCATACCACCTAAACACTGAAGGGTCCTCCATGTGTTACCCCAGCTCTCTTTTTTTTAAAATCTCTTGTTCTTTCATTGTCTGTGCATCACACTTCAACCAAATTCTCTTATTTCCAAAAACATACCTTCTTTCTACCTCTTGAAGTTATCACCTCCATGCAGAAATCCTCATCTGTACCTCCAGCTGGTAAAATTCAATTTATCCAGAATATGAATTAATTTGAAACCATTATTTATGTTAAACATTATATATGTGAAATTTATATATGTTAAACATTAGGATTAATTCTATGTAAAATCATAAATGTAAAACAATTTGAACAAAATTTTAAAGTTGATAATGTGACAATACTAAAATACTATCAACTATGCAAACTGCAAATTTCAAGACTCAGCATAGAGTTCTTATACTTCAACTTATTATTTCCACTTATTTTTTTCCTTAAGGATATAGTCTCAAGTTTTGATTAAAAATGTATTACCTAGAGAAAGATAGGAATTATAAAATTATAATATTAAATAAATAAAACAACCTAATGCCCAGTAGGGGAAGAATTTACTGAAAGATCTCCACCAATTTGATCATTTTATAACCATTAAAAATAATCATTCCCCAACACCAGACACACAAAAAGCAAAACAAAAATGATTATTATAAATATTATATATGTGAATATAATAACATGTGAGTTAAACCAAAAACATACAAATTATGTAGGTTAAATTTTTGACCAAACAGAAAAACTTCAGGGGAATAAAGCAATTAGTATAAAAATTGTGTTACATTGACAGTACTATATAGGGAGAAGATTTTTTATCCTTTATATTTTTCTCCAAGTTTTTTATGTATAAAAATAAGAGAAATGCCTTTTTAAGGGGATCCCAAACACCATGTATTCTACAAAACTGATTTTTCTATCTTTAAAACAAATTATGTTTCCTTCTCCCTCTGACAGACTACCTCATGGCTTGAATTATGTTTTTTGATGGAACTCAACTTGACTATCCTTGAGTATTTCTATTTGTTCCTGTCCTCTTTATATGATAATTAAGATACAGTGTGTGTCTTTCTTTGATGTTTGGGAATCCTGGAACACCTGTATGTTGCATATAATAACAGTATATCAAATAAGGAAATGAAGTGCATGATGAGTTTCTAGATTGAAACTTTGAAATCTAAAAAGTCACTTCTGGCCCTTCTTTTCTTACATCAATGTTTTTGCTCATCAGAGAACATGAGGTTTTGACTCTAGTACCTTCAGGTTTACATAATAGTCAACCTTAAAATATATAATTCTCTGAACCTCCCTAGAGAGGCTGGCATGCTCCAGGAGTGAAAAGACTGTTTACTTATCTGTCTTGAGTATTAGCAACCCAGGGTTACTCCAAGTTGAATTCAGTTACTATACAAAGAACCTCTGAAGACTTTTAGTGGTAGCTACAAGATGAGTAATCCAGACAGAGAAAGGGAGAGATAGAAATAGAGACAGAGATGGAGATGGAGATGGAGACAAGAGAGAGAAATATAGTTGGGTAAGAGAAAAAGGAGAGAAAGAGAGAAGGAGAAATAAAAAGAAGTGAGTGTGTGTGTTTGTGTACTTACCTGTGTGGATCCACATGACCTATTGCATTTACAGCAATGCTTTGTGAATTTGATTCAGAAACCTGTAACTTCATATTGAAATTATCTTTCACTCTAATCCCCTTTGTTTATATGGGCTGCTAACAGATAAAGTATGCCTCCTTTACAGTTTCAAAAATACTGAATTCATTATGATAAAAAATGAATGTTGAAAATAACTTAAATCTAAATTTTGGGATCTTAGTTATTTCTATTTTTGTTTTGTTTACATAGTGCAGACAATAGGACAACATTGGTGACCTCCTATTTCACTCAACAGCTTTCTATTTGTAAACTTGGGCAACTTGATAAGCTATTGATTCTTAGTTCTGTCATTTTTAAAGTGAAGCTATTGCTGGGCACAGTGATACACACGTGTAATCCTAGCAACTCAGGAGGATGAGCAGAAGGATCATCAGTTCAAGACTAGCCTCAGTAACTTAGTGATGCCCTAAACAATTTAGTGAGACCCTGTCTAAAAATTTCAAATAAAGTAGAATTAAGAGGCCTGGGGGATATGTCTTAGTGGCTAAGTACCCCTAGGATCAATCCTCAATTGATCAATCCCCAATTTAATTAAGTAATTAAAGTCAATTATAAAATTATATTTTTAAAATATGGAGGTAGTATCTTTCCAACATGAAGGATTGGCCTGAAGATTAAAAATAATATATTATGTTAGCATTCAGAACAGTAATTACTAAATGTCGTTATTGTTAAAAACAACATAAAAATTAAGAGCAAATTAAACCAATGAATAAAACAATTATTCCTTTTCTAGTTTGTTAAGTAAATTATGACACAAGCAATATATTGAATTCAAAACTCATTGTGAAACTATTTAGGACTGTTAGATTACTTTTGATTATGCTGAATCATTTTTATTACAATAACAACCATACCACCAGCGTTTGCAATACAAATTTTGTGGATTTTGTGGTATTGTTTGATACATTGTAGGCTTTCCACTACCTTTGAAAGAACACAAAGATACCATCTCTTATGCTCACGAAAGTTTACCCTAAATAACAAGAAAGCTGGGAATGTGGCTCAGGCGGTAGCGCGCTCCTCTGGCTTGCGTGCGGCCCAGGTTCGATCCTCAGCACCACATACAAACAAAGATGTTGTGTCTGCCAATAACTAAAAAATAAATATTAAAATTCTGGGGCTGGGGATATGGCTCAAGCGGTAGCGCGCTGGCCTAGCTTGCATGCGCCTGGTTTCTATCCTCAGCACCACATACAAACGAAGATGTTGTGTCCGCCGAGAACTTAGAAAAAATAAATAAATATTAAAATTCTCTCTCTCTCTCTGTCCCCCTCTCTCTTTCACTCTCTCTTTAAAAAAAAATTCTGTCTCTCTCTAAAAAAAATGAAAAATGACTCATAATAACAAGAAAATGTCATGAATTGTCACTTAAAAAATATTTATAATTTGCCTGGCACTTAACAAAACATTTATAAATTGTCTCATTTAAATATTGATATGACTTCCAAAGTAGATAATTAAGATTCCTAAGGTGAAAAACGCCTTCTCTGAATTCATTTTCTTAGATTTACCACTTACTATTTCGATTTACATAAAAATGACTATCAAATGTTTCCTTTGGCACAAGTCACTGCTTCCATAGTTTCATAAGTCTCAGCAAAATAGAATTTTATAAGATATCAAAAATATGATTATTACCTGTGTTGTTATTAATTTGTGCATTATAGGAATTTTAAATATTTTTGCTTGCTGGGTAATAAAATTTCATGCACTTATACCTATACTAATTACCTTTTTAGCCTAATATTATTGAGGATTATGAATGATCAGCTGATGTTTCTGGAACGGGCATTCATTGATCCTTTAGGGTTATCAGACAGGTCTTTCTATAGGTAAGAAAGAAAATATGACTCTTCACTTTAATATCACATTTTAAAATGTTGTGCACTGTGGAAAAAAAAATTGATTTCTTGCAAGCTAATAGAATATTTCAAAATATATATAGTGTCAAATATACTATATTGGGTTTTCAAATAATGTAATATGAGTCTTATATATCTTTCTTTTTAGCATTTTTTTTGACTGATTATAAAAAAATGTTTATTTTAGGAAATGTAAAAGATTCAGAAAGACACAAATAGAAAACAAAAATCTCTCCAATCAGGTTTATATTTTCTTACATGATTTTAGCCCTTGTTCTATTTTAAATATAATTGTTTTTATATATATGCATGATAATAATAAATTTAATAAACATGCATTAATATGTAATAAATATATATTTATTTACTCCCTAAATTTGTTATTAAAGGTTTTTGCACCTAAATTTTGTCAAATGTGCTTATTTCTGATAAGTACCCACTGCCCCCAGGTTGCCCATACTGTGAGTACTGCAAAATGGGTTATGTTATGGAACAGCCAGAAGTGGCACCACCTTTCCCTGTAGGGACTGTCAAAAGGTCAGGAGTTGGGAGAAAAGGCATCATCCAAACAGGGTGACTATTTTGCCAATGGTAGCATGGTTGTGTCTCTTTAACACTTTACCTTGTTACTTTGCAACTTATCCTCTTTCAGGGCTAGCACATGACCTGGCTTAGCCCCTACAATGAAAGTCTTCTTTCTAGGTCTTGTAAACATTACAAATGGTTTTTAATGATTCTTCATGCCTTGAGCTAAGCATTAAGTCACATTTAGAATATGACTTTTTAAAAAATAGAAAAAAGTTGGTTGGATGGTTTTAAATGGGAATTTAATGATCACAGCAGTGTTATAAGGCCAGGGGTAGTGTGGTGTAGTAAAACTCAGTACTTATTTTCTATGCACATTAAGACAAATAATTTAATTACAGTCAGTTTCGTCCTCTTTGAAACTAACAGGAACTTTGTAGAATTCACTTTTAAGAATTAGAAAAATTGGCCAGGTGTGGTGGCTCACACCTATAATCCCAGCAGTTTGGAAGGCTGAGGCAGGAGAATCACAAGTTCAAGGCAACTTAATGAGGCTATAAGCAACTAAGTGAGGCTCTGTCTTAAAATAAAATCTAATAGTAATAAAGTAAAATGAAAAAGGGCTGCAGTGGTCTTAGTGGTAAAAGCCCTTTGGATTCAATCCTCAGTATAAAAAAAAATTTAAAAAGAAAGAAAAGAAAAGAAAGAAAGACTTACAAAAAATTGTAGTAAATTCTTGAAGAATACTAAGCACAATCTATACCAGGTAATCAGCAGTTGTTTATCCTTGTTGCTACTGGTGTTAGTCTGAACAACTTTGAGCTATCTATTTAAAGTAAAAGTAGTTAATACATATTTCATAGACTAGTCTTTGGAGACTAGTGAACTTATAAGTTTGCTTGCCAAAGAGCTTACTCAAAGTATAAATTTAGGAATATGAGATCCAAGATTGTATGGTGCTCCTCTTTCTTTCTTGTATGTCATTTGTGGAACTAACAACAAAGAATTTTCTCTTGAAAAGCATGTCATCTATGCTTCAAGCAGCCACAACAAGTATGCAGGGGAATCATTCCCAGGAATTTATGATGCTTTGTTTGATATTGAAAGCAAAGTGGACCCTTCCAAGGCCTGGAAAAAAGTGAAGAGACAGATTTCTATTACAGCCTTCACCGTGCAGGCTGCAGCAGGGACTTTGAGAGAAGTAGCCTAAGAGAGTTCTCTAGAAACCTCAGATTGAATTGGTATGGTATATCAATTAATAAATTAAGAAATAAATGCGAGAGTTTTTTTTTTTTGTGTGTGTGTGTTTACCTTGTTCTTTGTTTTTCTTCCTGGGGACAAATAAAGAAGAAAATAAATATTTTTATTCTGTAATTATGTAATTCTAAAATAGAAAAGTTGGACTGAGTATTCAATGTAAAGAGAAAAACTTAATATAATAACACTCTTATCCAACATTATCAGGAAATCAAGTCAGATGCAGCCATTTCAGATCTAATCACATTACTGCACACATGGAATTCCATCAGCCTGTTCAGGAGCACATGGGAACAATGCATGAAGCTGCTCTGCCCTAAAGCCTGACCCTGCTTTTGGGAGATTCTGATCTAATCATGTTTCTAGTTAATGTAGTCACTCTGGACCACAAAGGATAATTACTTTTGTATGAATATTATATTATATATATAAATATTGTATTAAAAATCATGTATAATATTATGTATAATATATTATATATATTAATATTGTATATATAACATATATAATCAAATGAACATTTCTAAATCCAACAAGAAATATTAAGTAACATTTTCAATAGTTTTGTAACCCACGTTTTGCTGCCCTGTTGTGCCTTTTGTGCCAGACACAATCACTTTTTAAAATTTTATGTTTATCTTTTCTCAGTCTCTCTTTGTTTCCAAGTCCCTCTCTCCCTCCCTTTCTTTCTCTCTCTCTTTTTCTTTAGTACTACTTGAGATTGAAACTAGGATTCAGCGGCACTCTACCTCACTGAGTTACATTCCTGGTTCTTTTTTATTCTTCATTTTTTGGACCAGGTCTCCCTAAGTTGCCAAGACTTATGTTTCTAAGAAACATCTGAAGTGAGTAGCAGCTCCAAAGCTCTGAATGCAGGATAAACTGAGCATATGTTTGTTCCTCATTCATCCACTGGTGCACTAAAGTTGAGAGAATGTCTTCCTCTTATCACTATGGACTTCACATTTCCTATGGAACAGACTTAAGTATGCCTGGACGGGAGATGAAGCAAAGAAAGTCTGCATGACAGCTCATTAAGACTGATGGCAATGTCTGGACTGATGTGACTTACCCTGATAATTTTGTGACATCATCAGTAGTGACAAGACTAGAGATGATGTCCATCTGATCTATAACACCAGGGATCACTTTGCTATTTATTGTAATAACCTGAGGAACTCCAATATAAGTTGTGGAAAGTGAGAAAGATCTTTGTAGGTAAAAAAAAGAATCCCTTGTCTGGTTATCTACAATGCTCACACCATTTGCACCCTGATCTCCTCATGGAAGAATATAGTGATCTGTATGGGTCCTGGAGGTGCTAACCTGGGAAGTCCTGCTGTGATCATAGCAGAGAGACATCCTGGGTCTTTTGATATGATTCATGGGAGTGATACCATCTGGCTTGTCAACATATTTGTTAATGACAAAAGGGACAAACTATGCATTTTGCTACCCCAAGAAAAGGAATCCTTCTGTCCACTGATGAAGAAAGAGACTGGTGGCCAAGTAAACTAGTAGTGAAATGGTTTCTAGTGGCATGTTGGAGAATTCTCAATAATTAAAGATTATACAGTATGATAAATTGCAAAGATAAAAATATATAAGTATGTTGCTCAGAACAAGGCAAAACAATTCTGACCTCAAGCCCAAAACAAAATTTTGACTTTGTGTGTGTGTGTGTGTGTGTGAGAGAGAGAGAAAGAAACTGTGTAAAATTACCTAAAGGTCTTAAAAACCCCATGGTTTTTAATGTAAGGTGGCCCTATTACTAAAGTCAAAAATTATAGAAGGAAAACAGAAGGTTTCCCTATACAGCCATCCTGATGAACACATGCAATGTGCTAGTGTAGCTTCATTCAAAGAATTTTATGCTAATGTTCAGTCCTCCATAAGTATTAATATAAAAATATAGATGGTTCTATATTAAATATTAGAACATAACTTTGAAATAAATTGTCCAAGAAGCTTCTTGCATCTGAAGCTTCCAATTGAAGAGACTGGCATATGCCAATATTGTCTTTTCTCTACCAAGGCTAACTCTGCCAATCCCTAGAACAGTGCCCCACTCAGAGCCAGAGCATCCTATCTTCTTTGTTAAATCAGGACATATTCTTTGCCCTTGAGCCCTTTGATTCTCATTTTCCCCTCTGGAGAGGGTGTGAGTGAGCAGCCCACCCACAATGACAACAGTGCTTCATCTCAGAACAGATTCTCAGTATGGGAAGATGCAGATTCGTAATGTAAAAGGATGACTGCATTTCATAAATACCTCACTGCACTGTCTCCAGGGGTCTTAGTTGCCAGGATTAATTAAGAATTGTTGCTCTAATTCTTTGTTTATAAATTGATTACATGATCTGTAACAAATTTTGGGTTAGCAAATTAATGGCTTTGTGAATCTTTTTGGACACCATTATTATTTTAATAATAACTAAACATTAATTGGGCACTTATTTTATGGCTGGAAATGCATTAATCCTGGCTCATTTACTACTCATAACACATTTCTGATATACTAATTAACAGATAGAAAACCACACATGGTGAGAATAATTAATTCGCTTAACACCAGCCAATAATGGAGCTATTCTAGAGGCCCATTCATAAAACCAAAAGGTACCATATTAAGTTAAACATTGAGCTTTACATTCCTGATGCCTATGGTTAGTATGTTATTTGTAACTGAGTAGTTGTGAATGCCATACTTGAAATATAATCACTCATCATTCCCATCACACTATGATTTATATTACTTCATAAATCTTTTTTAAGAGAGAGAGAGAGAGAGAGAGAGAGAGAGAGAGAGAGAAGAGAGTGAATTTTTAAAAAATATTTATTTTTCAGTTTTCGGTGGACACAACATCTTTATTTTTATTTTATGTGGTGCTGAGGATCGAACCCAGTGCTCTGCGCTTGCCAGGCAAGCATGTTACCACTTGAGCCACATCCCCAGCCCCTGCCCATAATTCTTCTTATTATGATCTTATATAATTTCTTATTGAGTTTTCATGTTTATTCTATATGTAAAATGTACATAATCCATTCATTTTGTTGAGGACTAATTGCCCTCTTAGGAAATGTCCTGAATCACATTGGATTTGCAGAAACTGACCTTTTGGTAGATGACTAATAAATTCAAAGTGCTGAGTATTTACCATTTTGTCCATTCACACTGAAAGTCAGTACCAGGTTATTATAAAAGAAAGTGCTAAACATATTCTACAATACATATAGGCTTTTAACTCACCATTTGTAAAAATTAAGTAGAAAAAATTCATCTAAACTGTTCTGTAGGTTAAAGGATGTTCTTTCTGTTCCTTGACCTTTGAAGTTCTACAAGCATAACCTTGCCTAGATTGTTGAGGTGCTATCTCCTTCCATTCAACACCGGCCTTCCAGAATTCTCCTTTGCTTATTGACTTAACCAGGACATCCTCTGTAAGGCTAAAGCTGCTGGCCTCAAGGGATTCTTAATTCATATTCACCCAAAGGTAGAAAGTTCCTCTAATATATCTTAGCTTAATTACGTATTTGAATGCCACTAGTTTTTGTTAGTAAGAGTCCATTTCTATCATGTCCCACACCATCTAACAGGCCAATATTTTCACAAATTGAAGTCTATTTCCAACATTCACCATGATATTTATGATGTTGAGTATTTTTATTTTGTTTCTGTTTAACCAAGAAATTTAAAATTGTACTAAGGGATTGGGGATATAGCTCAGTTGGTAGAGTGCTTGCCTAGCATGTAAAAGGTCCTTGGTTCAATTTCCATCTCCACAAAAAAAAAATAAAATAAATAAAATTGTGCTAAGGACACAATTGTGTAAATTAGAGAATCATGTGTAATCAATTGGGAACACGTAATGAAATATACCTTATGGATTTTTAAAACCCTTAGTTTGTAGATGCAGCTTGAAAGAAACACTATTTCAAAGGTGTTGTTTGACAGATCATACTCATGTATAAATTAAAAGCTCTGACAAGAAAGCAGCAGAAACAATGCTTTCCTCTCATAAATATGAATGGACCACCCTCAATCACTTTTAAGACAATTTACTGCATTTTTTTCCCTTTTTAAGGGGAAATTGGTTACCTGATTCTTTTTTTATACCTTGTGGTTGTGAGAATTTAAAAAAAATATGAAGGGGCACTGTATCAATAGAATTTAACCAAGAAAAATGAAAGCATGCAGTGCATTTTAAGCAGAGACAATTTAATGGTAAGTATTGGTTACACTGGTGAAGGAAGAGCTGAAGGAAAAACACAAGCCAGAAAGTAGCATCACTGGGGATCTGCTACCATCCTAGATGGGAGGGAGAGTGTGACATTACCTACCCTCTGAGCCAGGATGGTGGACACAGGCATGGAGGAGATGGTGCCCTGCACAGGAAAAGAAGAAGCCCAGTGATTTCTCCTTTTTTTCAGTGAATATTCTTCCAGTTCTTGTTGGAAACCAGCTTATGTAGAAAACTGGGAAACTCAGCCCTCAGTGTCAGACTACCAGTGACACAGGGCAGAGTAGAGGGGAGAAAAAGAAAGCTTCTGGGGTCTTACAAGTCCCTGCCTCATGCAGTCAGTCCTTATTAACACTGGGCTCCTATTCTCCCCTCCTAGGTAGTTTCCATGCAAACACATGGATTAAAGAAAAACAATAATGGTGATATTTTAAATTGACTAATATTAAGAATGCATCCAAAAATAAATGCTTGAAGAAAGTATACAATATTTAATGCAACAATTATAAAATATAAAAGGCCTGACTGGATCCTTTCTTTGAGGCACAGTGCTTGGCATGATTGCCCACTGCAAGTGACTGCCAAAAGAGCATAGAAGAGATTTTGAACCCTGTGTTCTGTGTCAAAACACAAGTGTCACTTCAGCTTCTTCACTTCAGTTGTCTTTTACATGTGTGGGGATTTTTGAACTCAAATATTCCTTTCTAGGTTTCTTAGATCTTTCTTTGTCATTCCCTAGATTTTGAGAATTCACTTCCCACCTTTCACTTCATTTTCCTGCACTTTAAGATGAGGTGGTCAGGAAAGGGTCCTCTGTCACATGCAGTCAGCCTTCCAGTCCTCAAGGGGGTGACCATGCAGGTGCTTTTCTCCCAGACCACAGAAAGCCCTTGGTTTTCCTGGGTCAGATCCCACCCTGTGTGTCCCAGAGAGGACTAAGAATTTCTTCAGAGAAACCAAGAAGTGTTTGCTAGCCACTGGAAAGGCTCCAATACATTTGGTTTTCCTTTTGCTTATTCCATTGCCAGGAGTCCCCTTTCTTCTGTGCTAGAAAGTCAGAGTTGACCTCTAAGGCAGCTCTGACCTAGGCAGAACGAAAGGGAGGAGGAACCAGGAGGTCTCACTACCGGCCAGAAGCCAGACCAAAGGGGACTCTGAACTAACAGTATATGCATACACATTTGCTGAATCCCAGATTTTAATTTTTAAAATTATATCCTTCCAAATTTCTAAAAAGAGATTATTGTAAGGGTAGAAGTGAGAAACAAATATCAAGCTTATTTAATGAATTTGTGTGGATTGGGACAAACTCATATGTATATATTTTCTGAAATAATGCAATAAAGTTGAATTGAATCTGGAGTGAGAAAGAACTGAATTCAGGTCTTGATCCTATCCCCCTACTGGTGGTCTTGGCTTCTGGACTGTACAGTAACCCCTGTCTCACAGCAGAGTTATGAGGTGTGATGTGACTGTGGATCCTGAAAGCCTTGCACACATTGTTTGGCCAGCCCACTGCTTCAGGTGCTTAATAACTGCTAAACGTGAAACATCTAAGAAAAAAAAAAAAGAAGGAGGAAGTATGAAAAAAGGAGAAGCAGGGCAGGGAATGAGCCGGGGGATGGGGAGGAGGGAAAATGTCTGGATGAGTTATTAAAGAAAAGCAAATCTATGTCATACAAACTAAAGCAAAATTTTACTAATCATTTCAGAAAATGCTAATCTATCTATCTACCTATGTATGAAAAAATCCAAAATCTGTCTCTTAAAAAAGATTAATTAAATTGTCAAATTTATAGGACTCATATAAAAAAGGGATAGGAAATTCTAATTAAGAATTTAGGACCAGGAATTAAAAAATCAAATGCACATGCCCTCAGAAATTAATGTAAGTAAGAGGATTTTTTTTCAAAAATTGTATGCTGACACAGTTCACAATTTCGATGAAATGAACAGATTTCTTAAAAATGTATTGGTCAAAAGCTGACAAAAACCATATGATATTAGTGGTATGATTTTTATTAAAGAAAATTGAACCATTATTTTAAAACAAACAAAAACCTCATAAAAATTTAATGATATATATCAGTGAATCCATCTAAACATTTAGACAGAAATACAAACTTAGACAAAGTCTTCCAGAGAATGGAAAAGAGAAGTAATAATTCCCAATTTATAAATTTTATATCTTAGTCTGACAAAGGCTTTACAAGAAATAAAAACTATGATACAGACTCTCATGTAACATAGATGCAGCATTTCTAAACAAGTTTCTAGCTCATCAAATTTAGTTACAGATTAAGGCCAAAGATGCCATGTTCAAATGGAATTTTTTCCTAAAAAGTGTAACTTAACATTGGAGAGTAGAATGAATATAAATAACCACAAACAGGAAAAAACAACTGATATGATTCATTGTTGGTTCATAATTAAAAAAGGTTTCAATCAATGAATCAAAAAGAATAGTGAGCTTTAATAATCTAACAAAGAATGCCTATAAAATCTTACAGCCAAGTATCATATAGTGGAGAATTTGAAAGCTTGTATATGGAGTGTGGGTGACAGGAGGGTATTGCTATCACCAACCAGGTTCACCACTGTTCTGGGTGTCTCTGTCATAGCAACTAGACAAGAAAAGAGTCATAAAAAATAAATCACGCATGGACTAGCAAGAATTAAATCTACCATAATTTATAATGTATTATATTACACATAGCTACCATAATTTGTAAAATTATGGTTTTTGTGTCATTTTATTATATCACAAGCTTGTGAGGTTCTAAAACTTCCCCAAATCCATAAACTATTAATTAGGGAAACTAAAAGCCTATGACTGCACATTTGTGTTGTTTCCATTAAGCATATTAATAATAGCAGGTTGATTATTGACCTTAGTGTCTAGTATTCCAAAAATCTTTAAGTCAGAAGTTTCATTCAGTAGTTGAAATGCAGATGACCAGGTGAGTCTGAGTGGGGCTATTTTTCCTAAACAAGTATTCAGAGATATTTTTTGTTATCTGGGTAACACTGTCAACAATTTAAAACTTCTTGCTTTCTGGTTAAAAAAATGCCAACTGTATCTCACCAACTACAATGAGTTGAACCTGAGATTCATCACTCATCATCAGCAAAAAACTTATATTGCTCCACTGAAGATTTTAATATGAAACCAATTGATGAGAGTCTGACAGCAGCTAGACACATGTGAAATCCACATTGCAGGTCAGATGTATGTGTTCATTCTCATGTCCTGGCTTCTCATAACATCCCCCGCCTTTCCCAGTCCCTGATGCAGGAGTTGAATAAACCCAAATTAGATTGAAGGTTGCCACCAGAAGGCAGAGGATCAGTGGAATGTAAATATTAATGCATTGGGCATTTTCTGGGGAAGTGATGAAATTTTTTTCTAGAATTAGTTACAATGGTTGTACAATTCTCGATATGCTAAAAATTATGAGCAAAACACATTAGAAGAATGCTCGCCATGAATTTATATGAATTTATCTCACTAACATTATTTTTAAAGCTATTCCTGATATTCTAGTAAATGCTTCACAGTAAACAAGTTTATGAAAATGAATTTCAGTAAGCAAATTAATACATTCAATGTGGTAGATTATATTGTAGCCATGGAATAACTGTTTCTTAAAGTTACACGTGCCCACAGATCTCATACATACTCTTGTTGTCTGACTTGAGTGGGTCTCAGGATTTCAGTTTCCTGACATGGGAGCTCACCAATTAGTACTCATGACACTTGACTTCACAGGGAACCAAGGCAAAGGACAGGCTCAGAGGAGAGGTAAAGAAGGAAGGAAGGGAAGTAAACATCATACAAGCTCACAGTTCCATTGTCATAATCTAGAAACACCCTAACCCTACCCAGAGGCCTTTGCATATATTGAATTAGGGGTGGGGTATTGGTAGAGAGACTGTAATGCCTGTTCCTCTTCAAAGAAAATACGAGAAACACCCATCAAAATCAATACTTTAATCAATATTGATTGTTCTGGAATATTTAAAATCACCCAGAATTCAGTTGGAAGAGCTCAGCACCTCTACCTCTCAATAGTGCTTACCTGAGGTGAAGGCCTGGGTCCCCCTTGCAGCATAACTCTCTATTCTGTGGGTATCTCTAGGTACACTATGCTGGTCATCCCCAAATGTCACACCTCTGACATCCTTAATACAGCTTGTAGTGTCAGCCACTTCCTATTTCACAGTACTATTAACTGCAGAAAGACAAAACTCCAATTAGCAAATGGTACTATGTAACCTTGTTGTGAGAGGCAGACGATCTATGTTTAATTATTTCTTTATTTGTCTCTTATCCTCACTAACAAGAGCAGAGTTCAGCCTCACTCAGGTGTGAAGCAGGTTTATTATTATGACCTCTGCAGTACTCACAGCTCCTTCCCATAATGGAAAGAGAGAAAAAGAGAGAGAAAGAGAGAGAGGGAGAGAGAAAGAAAAGAAGGAAAAAAAAGGAAGGAAGGAAGAAAGAAAGGAAGGAAGGAAGGAAGGAAGGAAGGAAGGAAGGAAGGAAGGAAGGAAGGAAAGAAAGAAAGTAGGTAAAGTCATATCGATGTGTGGAGCAGCAATTTATTTTTGTTTACCTCTAGATAATTTGTTTCATAAAATATGAAATCCTTACTTTTGTAGAAAACTGTAATTCTGTTTTTTAATATTGTTAAAAATTCATCACTTTGCTATGATACAGGTATTCATTATGATATCAGCTGTGACTGTTACATTTCCAAACATCAAAAATTACATGACACACAATATATGCACGTTTCAGCAGTTTCTGAAAAGAATGTTCTTGCTTTGCCTTATCTGCTGAGACCCTGGTTCTAACCTTACCTGGGTTTCAGTCTTCTGCTGTGTACAGACCTGTTTTCTAGTATGGGATTAACACAATTTTGACATATTCACAGATCACTTAACATTCATCTGTTTAGAAATCTATCTGGTAGGATTGGAATTATTCCACTTGTAACAATTTTACCTTTTCTTCCTTTTTGCCTGACAATCATTTTTGTCAAAACTTTCTGATTTATGAATAATATATTTTTGTAGAATTTATGATAAATGAAACTAGAATATAGAACAAATTAAAAACCACTATTCTATATTCAAAATTCCAAAATTAAACTAAATAAACACAATCGTTTGATTGGTACTTTGAGAAGTAAGCATTGTATCATTTCATAATCATATAAGCTAAAAATTCTTTTTTACAGTGGCTGTGTTCAGATATAACTAAAGTGTGGTCTTAATTTTGCATTTGCAATCTGTAAGTTAAAAGGTCAGTCGTGGTCATTGTAATGTGATTATGCAAGGAAGGATGGTACAAACATTCTAGAAAATCATATACAAATTTTATGTCAAAAATTTAAAATTGAAAATGGGTATTCCTCATTTCAGAAGCCACTGAAGAAAGAAATTGAGTCCTGACTGCCAGACAACTGTTTCTTACCTCTGAAGCTATTCAGCATGTCCAGGATTCCAGTGATGTTCCCTGATGTGAGCTTTTGGTTCTTTTGCTTAGCCATTTGCATCTGCAATAACTTAGTCCTGTAAAAATGACAAAATTTTTCCATTTGGGGTTAATTGAGTATACATTTTATTCTACACTTCTATGAATTTAAGAAATTTTACCATTTTTTTCTGAACTTAATTTATATCAATATCTAATGTCTCTACTCTTCTCTGACATTATACAACTTCTAACATTATTGAATGTATTTCCCTCCCTGCATTCCTCACTGGACTTTGGACAATAAAAGATCCTTGGTATCTTACAGAAAGCAGAAGTTCAGCCTTTGGGATTCAGTCCACAAAAGTCACAAATGATATAGTCAATGGTGTCTAAAGGGGAATGTTCCTTAGAACAGAGACTTTGATCATCTCTGCCAATGGAGGGTATTTATTACAGTATGAAAGCCCTGATCCTGAGGGTTCTCAGGCAACCCTTTCACTCTGAGTTCTGCCTATACCTAGGGTGTTCTGTGATAGACAGGATCTGGACATTACTCCAATGAGAATGAAGCCCCCTCCTCTTCCAATCCTTAGGGAACATTCCTCTTTCCTTTTCCCCCCAATAGAGTGTCTCCAGTGTGCTCCAACTCTCTAGTTCTCAAGAATATTGGTTATCTGGGTGCCTTAGAAAAACACTCTTTATTATCTTGTTTAGCTGGGGCTTAAAAGGATAGTAGAAATGGGTGAAACAAGCCCAGAATGAGTAGGTATATTTAAATTCATCCACATAAGGAGGAAATTTCTGAGACCAAAAATCTATTGCCTTAGACCTCTTTTCAGACAAAATGCTAAATAGCCACATAGAAAAATGTTAATAATTCAAAACATATATTCTCTATCAACAAGAAAACAAATTTTTCAGAAATCAGAGATCATGGTGGAAAAATGCCTTTCCAACATGCTTTAAAATTCCTGCAAGGAAAAAAAAGAGTTCTAACTCTAACCCTAACCCTTTAGTATTGTTTGTTTGTTTTAAGAAAGTAGTTTTTCTTCTTTCCCTGTTAAGTAGCAATCAGAGCCTATGTTGATAAGAGAAACTCACCCATGAGAGACATCCTTGGTGTGTCCACTGAGAAGAAGGGAGTTCAGAAAGAGGCTTTGCATTGAGGCAGTGGGACCCAGGTTCCCTGTCCCTCACCTCCCAGTTTTATTCTCAAGGAGAGGTCTGACCAAACTGACAACAATTTAAACTAAACAAGAAAGCACATAAAAAGCAGAAAGCATGGGAATTGGTTACCAAACTCTGCAACTTTGTCTATGCATGGACAAATTCCCAGTATCTTCAAAAATTGGTTTCTGGCAAGACAAGAGAAGGTGGTGAAGTAGGTAACTTGATTTGAGAATTAACCCAATGAAGCTAACCTTCCCCTAGCCAGAGTTTTCTGTACAAGTAGTCTCCTGGGAACAAAGAAAAGTATTTTTTCCTATATTATCTAACACAAGGTGTAAAATTTCCCAAGATTACCACAATACAGAGAAACAAGTGATTGGCCCAATGTAGGGATGTGTGTGAAGGTGCACCTGTCTTTGAGCTGAGCACAATGGGCTCTGCAGTCAACATTGCCTAGACAAGAATTCCTCTCTCTTAGAATGGACCTTCCCTGGTCATCTGGAGCAATTCCATGTCAGGCTTGTGGCACATCTCAGTCAGCTCTCTGCACATTTCCTTCAGCCTTTCTGTCTTTTGGGCCATTCTGATTTCACCATCCCTGAGTTGCTGGAAAATTTCCTTTGCTTTTCTGTTCTGTGTTGCCAGTTGAAATCTCTCCTCCTTAAGAAGAAACTGATACATCATCTGATATTGAACTTGATTCATGTTCTTCCTTAAAGCCACATAGTCCTGCAGAGAGACTCATTTAAAAGGATTACATGTACTTATTCTCAAGAGAAACCTTAAAAGTACAAAAATTTGTTCCTTAACATTATCAAGAAAATAATTTATGGATTAGAAGAGAGGACCCAAAAATAAGCCCACACATCTAAAATCAACTGATTCTTGATAAAGGTACTAAAATCAAACATTGTTTGTTTTTATTATGTGAAGATTTATTCTGTCATATAGTATTCATCTCTGAACAGTTTTTGTGAGAGCAATAGAATGTAAGTTTCATAAGCTGAATGGTGGATGAATGCCTTTTTGTTCTTTTGGTAGCAGGAATTGAACCCAGGGGTATTTTACCACTGAGCCACATCCCCAATACTTTATATTTTTTACTTTGAGACAAGGTCTCACAAAGTTGCTTACAGCCTTGCTAAATTGTGGAGGCAAGCTTAGAAATTTCAATCTTCCTCCCTCCATCCCCCAAGCTGTTAGGGATTACAGGTGTGCCCTACTCAGCAAGTGTGTATGAATCTCTTACAGTTGCACAGAAAAGCCTGGGGCTGGGGCTCATTGGTAGAGTGATGGCCTGATCTAGGGAGCTCTGGGTTATAGTGGAACTGAATTGAAGCCATTCCCACCACCATTAAAAAAAAAAAAAGAAAAGAAAAGAAAAAAATCTCATAAATTTTCAACGTGGTGACGTGCCCTAACTATTCCAATCCAAGGTTTATTTTAGTAGAGGAACTGATGACAAAAATTAAGTAAAAGTGGTAAGCCTAAATTCCATTAAAAGCACATGTGGGCACACACACACACATATATATATATATATGTGTGTGTGTGTGTGTGTGTGTGTGTGTGTGTATGTATATGTATGTGTGTGTGTTTGTGTATGTATGTATATGTGTGTGTTTTTGTGTGTATACATATATATATTTCTAAATCATAGAATGCCTCCTCAAAGAAAAGTAACAGTTTGAAGTATTTGGAAACATGACATTTTCTTTACTATATATCTCATCCGCAGCTCTTCGGATCATAAATTGGAGATATGTTTTCATTGTCTTCCCCTACCTTTTTTCCAAGCCATTAAAAAATTAAATTGTTGACACTTTTTAATGCGCTTATAAAGCACTCAAAGTGTAACATCCATGTGTGTGATCATAAGTTCACATATTGTTTTTGATCTGTTAAAAAGAGAATTCTGAATACATGTGACCCCAAAAAGTTAAAAATGAAATCAGTATTTCCAAAGTCAAGGTAACCCGTTGCCCCCTAGCGGTCAGATTCCGCAACTGCAATGGCTACAATTTCAAAATCACTGTTCAATCCGGGGTTCCACAATCAGTTCCGCTTGGGCATATGGCTACATTCACATCCATATTCTTATCTTTAAATTTCGGTGATCAAATGTAATCCTGAAAGGTCCATGACCTACAAGATAGCATAAAAATCTCCACATGCTGAGCAACACATATCAGGTGGCTGATTTCAGGACACTGTAAAGGATGGCCCTATGCCAACAGATTTCAGGCTTCTCTGGGAAGTCTTCTGAAGGACCAAGGCTTTCTGGGTTGCCAGATGCCATACACTGTGATTCCCAAAGTGTGCGTGCAAATCCATTTCCTCCTGAACACCACACTTAGCTTCTTCAACCCAGCTCCCCAGACACGTTCCAGGTCATCACTCTCTTACTCCACATTTGGATGACCTGAGCCTCCTCTAGGAATAGCAGCTCAGATTCCTTCTCAGTCTTATCCCTCCTTCTATTTTTACCTCTATTCTCTTGAGCCATAATAAAATAAGAAATGCTGCTCTAGTTCTTTGTTATAAACTGATTATACATTTTATAACAAATTTTGTATTTGTAAATAAATGATATAAAATCTTTTAGGATTTTTTGCTGTCTTAATGACAGTTAAAACTTTATAGGGTGCTTACTGTGCCCCAGGTAATGCATTAATCCTGACTCTTAATATTCATAACACCTTTCTGAAGTGCTAAAATTATGGAGAAGTTAATTTTTTAAGAATGAAATTAAGCTTGAAAAAAAGAAAAAGAAGATTTAAAAAATTAAGCTAGGAGAGAATAAAGAGCTCAAGACTACCTAGTAACCTAACTATGTCTTGGGATTAACTCAGAAAATCAAGTATAGAAGAACTTAATTAAGCTTCTCATTAATATTTTCCTTCTCTAAAAACCTGAAACCAGGGTGTTACTTAAGACTGAGGACTAGAGATTGGCTTGGTGCTACACACCTTTAATTCTGTCAACTCAATAGGCTGAGACAGAGGATTGCAAGTTTAAAGCCAGACTCAGCTATTTTGTGAGATTGTAAGCAACCTAGTAAGACCTGGTCTCAAAATAAATAACTTTAACAGGCTGGAGATATAACCCAGTGGCAAAGCACCACTGGAACCAGTTTCCAATATTATGAATGAACAAAAAACTATATATATATAATCAAACAACTGAGAACAAGAAAAATACTTGAGAACAAGAAAAACACTGAAGAATAATTCTGAAGCTTTATTGGAAGCAGAATCATTCATTATTCCTCTAACGTGTTGATTTCTATTATTTCATCATTTTTAGTACAATATGGCTGTGTTTATGTGTGTGTGTGTGTGTGAGTGTGAGTGTGTGTGTGTGTGTGTGTGTGTATCTTATCATTTTCTTATCTGAAATTTTTAAAAATTCAATCCATCAGATTTAGGGCCGATCTTTCTCTTTATGAAATTACCTATGACACTTGGGTTTTATAAAAAACAGATCTTTGGTAGATGCCAAAGAAACACAAAGTGGATGAGCTTGAATGTTTACATCTATCACACTGCCAAGCTCCATCCCAGTTTATAACAAAAGAAAGTCCTAAACGTAACTCTGCCACAGGTCTGCTTTTGGTTAACTAAACATTTCTTTAATTGAGTAGAAAAAATTTACCCCAAATTTAGTGTAGGTTTGAGAAGGCTTATTTCCTTAATACTTTTGAAGATACTCTACCACTTAACTACATTTCTATAGCTGAGGTCAAATGCGTGAACCACCATGCCATACAATGTTTTTTACTGTTGGTTCAGTGGTAAGAAGTACAAAGAGAGAGAGAGAGAGAGAGAGAGAGAGAGAGAGAGAGAGAGAGAGAGAGAGAGAGAGAGAGAGAGAAAACAAAAAATGAAAAACAAAAGAAAGAAGTATCAGAAACGCAAGAAATCAAAATCACTCAGATAATTCAAACTTTAAACACCAGTAGAAAATTAAATCAATGTTTACTTGAGATGTTATTGTTGTAAAACAAAGTATTATTTAATAAAATAATTGTTTCAGTTAAAATGTCTCTTTGGAAAACCTAAGTCATGTGAACTTTCTTGTGTCTTACCCCAAATCTCATCAAAGTTGTTTACTCTATTATATAAAGCCAATCACTGTGATCTCATAGTGTGATCCAGCACTTTTAGAAGAGATAACCTATAGTGGGTGTGGTCTTAGGTGAGTCTCAGGTATTTAAGTAGGGCACTTCTCTGGAGAATGGTTCTTCCTCTGAGGTTCCTCTAAGGAGCAGCCCAAATTTTCAGCTGCTGAGCTTTGGAGACCTGAGTGTTACTGGCAAATTTTCCTCACTTCCAGACGTGAGTTTTCTTAGAGCGGACTCTGGTGAGTTGGATACTTAGAAGAAAGGCTTTTCAGTTTACTTTCTTTCCTAAAAATTGTTTGAATTTACTTTCAACTTAATTGGGTTTGTCCAAGTAAAAAACCTTCTTTGTTTTTGCTGATATATATATATATATATATATATATATATATATATATATATATATATATATTTTAAATATTTGTCTCTGTAAAGTTATCTGAATAATTTTTATTCTATTACCTTGTGTTTTATTAGATTTTCCAGGTCTGAAATGAAATATTTTTGCAGTTTTATCAAATTTAGAACCCATATAATGCTTGAAATGTTCAACATATTTTAGCATGTAATAGTATTATGCATATATATTTAGATCTTTTTTTTTTAGTGAGTACCAAACATTGCATTCAGAGGCACTCATCCATTGTGCCATGTCACCTGCCATATTTTGTATTTTTTTTTAGAGACAGGGTCCTATTGAGTTGCTTTGTTCCTAGATTTTGCTGAGGCAGGCTTTGAACACTCCATCCTCTGGCCTCAGGCTCCAGAGCCGCTGGGATTAAAGGTGTGTGCCACCATGGTTGGCTTAGAATTTTACGGTATAGATTTAATTGTAAATAAAATTCACATATTTCTTTGTTTTGATATGATAAAGTTGTCAGAGATGCTGTTTTATATACTCACCTAAGAAATATGTCTGTGGGCTCACAACTACTTGCTGCACAATTAATAATATGACAAACATGAAGGGATCAGGGCCTCCATGTGATACTGGCAGAGTTCACATTATGATTAATAATATTTGTTTTTTATATAGTCTAAGTTTCTCAGGCTGGCCTTTAACTCCAGATCCCACTGCCTTAGTCTCCCAAGTGGTGGAATTATAGGTGTGCAAAACTGACACCTGTTATTTGCTCATTATTACAAAAAGAAAAGAACAATGGAAAAAATGTGAGAACTTTGTTTATTTAATGATTTTTAGAAATAGTGTTTTAAAAAGAATAAAACCATATTGCCACTCTACCAAGGTTGATCTTTAAATCTGGGTGCCTCCCCTCCTGGCATACTTCTCACCAAGATTCAGCTGTGGGAATTCAAGGGTTTTAGAAGGAATGAGAATTTGTACCTGATCTTTTAGTCCTCCAACATACACATATGTACATATACAATTTATGATCTGGTAAGTTTCACAACTGTGCTTATTAGAAGTGATCTTGGATTTGAAAAGCACAGCTGTACTAGGGGTCCATAATCGTCAAAAACAAAGAGTTTATTTTTAATTCTAAATCAAATTTTCTAACAGCATCCACTCCTCTGTAAAATATGAAAATCTGTATTTATTAAGAAGATCTGAGCAAGAGTTGTGGCACATTCCTGTAATCCCAGGCACTCAGGAGTCCAAGACAGGAGAACCACAAATTTGAGGCCAGCCTCTGCAAGTTAGTGAGGATGAAAGACATTTAGCTAAATTCAGTCTGAGAATTTAAAAATAAGAATATATTTTATATAATATATTATATATATATATATATATATATATATATATTACACACACACAAGGCTGGGAATGTAGCTCAGTTTTAAAGCACCCCTGTGTTCAATTCCCAGTACCAATAAATAAAATAATTGAATTTTAAAATAATAAAGGGCTGGGATGTAGTTCAGTAGAAAAGTATCCCTGAGTTAGGAGAAAAAAAAAAAAACAAGTAGGAAATAAAAAAAAAACCTACTATGTATTTTCCCAAAGTATTTATAAAGTTGCTGTAAGGGTGTTGAGAATAAAAGGATTTAATTTTATTATTCTGTTTTTCAATATTTAAAAAAATCATGATGAATTAGTTTCTGCTTCTTGTGTAATTGCAAAGGAAAATCTAAATATGCGTTTGCATAGTTTGTGAGAAAACAATGATGGTTCTTGTACAATTTTAAAAAACTTGGAAAGCTGACTTTTAATTCTGCCTAGAGAAATAAGGACCACCTTTCCTGAGAAAATGTACCCAAGTTCCTTCCAAGGTGGATCTGAAAACTGATCAGAGAGAGAAGAAATGTTCAGGTTTGTTTCACTTTCCTTTGAACTCTTCACCGATCTTTTAGTCTTCCAACTAAAACCACCTGGATACACTTCCATCTAAAATCAAATGGGTACACTCTTCACTGGTATCTACTGCCAACACGCAAATGAGGAAAATATTGGACTTGTCACCTGGCAATGTTCTCTCAAACCCTGATGTTATTTGTTTGTTTTTTTGTTTGTTTCTGGTAAATCTTAGACTCAGAGACCCTGAAATCAAGATTGTTTAGAAGTTGCGGGTGGGTGGATGGCAGAAGCCAACAATGGACCATAATTTGCATATTTTCACACAGAACTGGGTCCCAATTTAGGGCTGCTCCTTGATAAATTTCCTTCTGTAGCTCTAACCAAGAAGAGCAATCCAGCAGCACTGCTTTCCTGCAGCGAGCTCTCCCGGGTTCTCCCACCTGAAGTTTACAGCGCGCGGGCTCGGATAGGCTCGCTGAGCCACAGTGGCATCATAGAAGCTGTTTGGATGCAGGATATCAAATCCTGGGTCCAGCAAAAGGGCGCCAGTTCTGCCTGTGCTCTGCATGCACTTCGACTCCGGAACTCATCCTTCACACTGTTCTACCTGCTCTGTTCTGTTCTGTGTTTGAAAATTTCGAGTCCTTTCATGCATCAGATGGAACATCTTTTCATGTGTTTGGAAATTTTTGATATCCTTTGCCCATTTTAATTAAGCCATTGCTTTGAATGAACTCTTTAAATATTGAAGGACCTCAGTCTCTAAATAGATTGTATTGTTTTCTAGGTTGTGTATATATCAACAAATCATTTCTATATACATGAAACAATGGGCATAGGGAATGTATTCAAAATTCCATATTCAATAGGGAAATGTATTCAAAATTAAGACTTGCAGGGACCTCCATGGTTCTGAATATTCTGGCTGTGTCTAACTTTATATCCTTCATTTATTCCACTCTTGTGTCAGCTCACTCCCCACTCAATGGTTCAGTTCAGTCATTTAAATACGTACACTTTCTCCCACTTGATTATCCCTGCCCACCACACCCTAATCATGTTTAGTCTCTAAAGTCAGATTTTTTTTCTTATACTAATAGGGGTAAACTCGTCAGCATTTATGATCACAGTAACAGTATTTTCCTTCATAATACTCAACCTTATTGAAGGTAAGTGATTATTCCTTACCCTATCTATTTAATGCCTTGCTCTAGAAATAGATATTTGCTCTTTCCCGAGAGCAATTCGTTTCCATAGATTCGTCTGCTTTTTTAGTGGTCTATCCTTGATGCCTAGAACATGTTGTTACTAAGTAAGGAATAAAAGAATGCATTCCAATTTATCAGTCACTGAATAAAATACATACTAACAAACAAAAAGACTTCAATTATAGTGAAAGCAGCTGACATTAAACTCTCAATTTCCATTAGACATTAACACTTAATCATGTAATTTGAGGGAGTGATATACTTCTTTGAACTAATCCAACATTTATATATGTATTTGTTTATTTACTTATGGTTCTGAAAATTTTCTTTCCCAGGAGTACTAACCACTGATCCATGTTCCCAGAACTATTTCTATTTTGTTTTGAGAGAGGGTCTCCTAAATTACTTAGGGCCTGGCTAAGTAATTTAGGCCTTGCCTGGACTGTATATTCCTCCTGCCTCAACTTCCATAGTAGCTGAATTATAGGCAGAGGCTGTCATGCTTAAATATTAATATTTTAAGAGCCATATATGGTGGGTATCATAGTGTGTGCCTGTAGTTCAAAGGAATTAGTGGCTACCTGAGCAATACAGTGAGGCAGTATAAAAAAAATTTTCTTTTAAAAAGCAAATGCAGGGCTGGGGATGTGGATCAAGTGGTAGCGCACTCTCCAGACATGCGTGAGGTGCTGGGTTTGATCCTCAGAACCACATTCAAATAAAATAAAGATGTTGTGTCCACCAAAAACTAAAAAAAATATTACGAAATTCTCTCTCAAAAAAAATCAAATGCAGCACAGTGTTACATAATCTATTTCACAAAACTTTTAAATTTGATCTTATATTTTTATTTGGCCAATAAAATCATAAACTCATGTAAACATGATACTTTGAAGTACAGACACATTGTGAAATCACCAAACCTATCTAATTAATCTATGCATAACCTATTCATCACATAGCTATTTTGTAATAAGAATACTTAACATCCTCCAGGCATGGTGGTGCAGGCTTATAATCACAGCTGTTGAAGAGGCTGAGGCCAGAGAGTCACAAGTTCAAAGTCAGCCTCAGTAACACAGTGAGGCCCTAAAGAATGCTCCTTGTTTTAATTTTTTTTTTTAAAAAATATTGGGGATTTGGATCAGTGGTTAAGTTCCACTGGGTTCTATCCTTGGTATGTATGTATGTATGATGTATAAGTAAGTAAGCAAGTAAATAAATAAATAAATAAAATACTTGACATCCACTGCTATACTATTTTCCAAACACACAATGTATTATTATTAAATATACTCACCATGTTGCACAATGGCTAAATTCTCCATATATACTAATCAACAAAAATCTTCAATTACACTGAAAGCAGCCCACATTAAATGATCAATTTGCAGGAGATATTAATTTAATCATGAAATTTGAGGGAATGCACCACTTCTTTGAACTAATACAGCATTTATGTATGTACTTGCATATTTGTTTTTGGTCCTGACAATTGAATCTAGTTAATGTCATAACAAGCCAAAAATCAGTGATGGAAAAACAAGGATTTACTGCACAGCTGCCCTGACACCCAGTAGACAATGTTTTTATTGTAGCTTAAATCAAAGACTATGTGCTTAGTGCTCAGTCATCCATAAGTGTTGACAAAAGAAGGGTCTAGGTTAAGTGGGACCAGGTTAAGCATTAATTCAGTATTTTGAAATCAGCTCCCAAAGTAACTGCCATTCAAGTCTATTGATTCTCCACCAAGACAAACTGCCAATCCTGAGAAAAGTGCCTCACTCATATCCAAAGAACTGTACCTTCTTTTTAAAAGCAGATTATAATTCTTTGCCCATGGGTTATTTGATTCTCATTTTCCCCTGTGGCGAGTGTGTGAGTGAGCAGCCCATCCACACTGACAACAGAGGCTTACTGCCCCACATGTGCTCAGTGTGGGGAGATTCAGATTCATAACCAAAAAAGGATGATTCCATTTCATAAATACCTCACAAGACCATCTCCAGGGGTCTTTGTTGCCATAAAAAAATAAGAAATGCTGCTCTAGTTCTTTGTTATAAACTGATTATACATTTTATAACAAATTTTGTATTTGTAAATAAATGATTTTAAAGTATTTTAGGATATTTTGCTGTCTTAATGATAGGTAAAAGTTTACAGGGTGCTTACTGTGCCCCAGGTAATGCATTAATCCTGGCCTTTTTAATATTCATAACACCTTTCTGAAGTGCTAAAATTATGGAGAAATTAATTTTTTAAGAATGAAATTAAGCTTGAAAAAAAGAAAAAGAAGATTTAAAAAATTAAGCTAGAAGAGAATAAAGAGCTCAAGACTACCTAGTAACCTAACTATGTCTTGGGATTAACTCAGAAAATCAAGTATAGAACTTAATTAAGCTTCTCATTAATATTTTCCATCTCTAAAAACCTGAAACCAGGGTGTTACTTCAGACTGAGGACTAGAGATTGGCTTGGTGCTACACACCTTTAATTCCATCAACTCAATAGGCTGAGACAGAGGATTGCAAGTTTGAAGCCAGACTCAGCTATTTTGTGAGATTATAAGCAACATAGTAAGACCTGGTCTCAAAATAAATAACTTTAACAGGCTGGAGATATAACCCAGTGGCAAAGCACCACTGGAACCAGTTTCCAATTCTATGAACGAACAAAAAAATGTATATATATAATCAAACAATTGAGAACAGGAAAAATACTTGAGAACAAGAAAAACACTGAAGAATAATTCTGAAGCTTTATTGGAAGCAGAATCATTCATTATTCCTCTAACATGTTGATTTCTATTATTTCATCATTCTTAGTACAATATGGCTGTGTTTATGTGTGTGTGTGTGTGTGAGTGTGTGTGTGTTTGAGTGTGTATCTTATCATTTTCTTATCTGAAACTTTAAAAAATACAATCCATCGGATTTAGGGCAGATCTTTCTCCTTATGAAATTACCTATGACACTTGGGTTTTATAAAAAAACAGAACTTTGGTAGATGCCAAAGAAACACAAAGTGGATGAGCTTGAAAGTTTACATCTATCAAGCTCCATCAACTGCCAAGCTCCATCCCAGTTTATAACAAAAGAAAGTCCTAAACTTAACTCTGCCACAGGTCTGCTTTTGGTTAACTAAACATTTCTTTAATTGAATAGAAAAAATTTACCCCAAATTTAGTGTAGGTTTGAGAAGCCTTATTTCCTTAATACTTTTGATGATACTCTACCACTTAACTACATTTCCATAGCTGAGGTCAAATGGGCGCAACACTGTGCCATACAATGTTTTTCACTGTTGGTTCAGTGGTAAGGAATACCGAGAGAGAGAGAGAGAGAGAGAGAGAGAGAGAGAGAGAGAGAGAGAGAGAGAGAGAGAAACAAAAAAACAAAAACAAAAGAAGTAACAGAAAAGCAAGAAATCAAAATCAATCAGATATTTCAAACTTTAAACACCAGTAGAAAAATAAATCAATGTTTTCTTAATTGAGAAGTTATTGTTGTAAAACAAAGTATTATTTAATAAAATAATTGTTTCAGTTAAAATGTCTCTTTGGAAAACCTAAGTCATGTGAACTTTCTTGTGTCTTACCCCAAATCTCATCAAAGTTGTTTACTCTATTATATAAAGCCAATCACTGTGATCTCATAGTGTGATCCAGCACTTTTAGAAGAGATAACCTATAGTGGGTGTGGTCTTAGGTGAGTCTCAGGTATTTAAGTAGGGCACTTCTCTGGAGAATGGTTCTTCCTCTGAGGTTCCTCTAAGGAGCAGCCCAAATTTTCAGCTGCTGAGCTTTGGAGACCTGAGTGTTACTGGCAAATTTTCCTCACTTCCAGACGTGAGTTTTCTTAGAGCGGACTCTGGTGAGTTGGATACTTAGAAGAAAGGCTTTTCAGTTTACTTTCTTTCCTAAAAATTGTTTGAATTTACTTTCAACTTAATTGGGTTTGTCCAAGTAAAAAACCTTCTTTGTTTTTGCTGATATATATATATATATTTTTTTTTAAATATTTGTCTCTGTAAAGTTATCTGAATAATTTTTATTCTATTACCTTGTGTTTTATTAGATTTTCCAGGTCTGAAATGAAATATTTTTGCAGTTTTATCAAATTTAGAACCCATATAATGCTTAAAATGTTCAACATATTTTAGCATGTAATATTATTATGCGTATATATTTAGATCTTTTTTTTTTTAGTGAGTACCAAACATTGCATTCAGAGGCACTCATCCATTGTGCCATGTCACCTGCCATATTTTGTATTTTTTTAGAGACAGGGTCCTATTGAGTTGCTTTGTTCCTAGATTTTGCTGAGGCAGGCTTTGAACACTCCATCCTCTGGCCTCAGGCTCCAGAGCCGCTGGGATTAAAGGCGTGTGCCACCATGGTTGGCTTAGAATTTTAAGGTATAGATTTGGTTGTAAAACTCTTGATGTGAAAGTTTTATTTGCTTCCCTTTAAAACCTTCAGTTTGCAATCTAGATTTGACAAGTACCCCAGTGGATGCAACAAACTTGTAGAGTTTTTCAAGTGGGAAGTTTGATCACTCGATAAAAAAACTAGAAATTAAGATGAATTGATCATCAATGCATCTCTAAACTGAAGGGTAGTCTCTGGAGAGGAAAGCACCATGGTTACCATTGTTAATTAATGCTCTTTCTCTCTCTCACTGTCACCATTTTTTTTTTTTTTGGTATTGGGGATTGAACTCAGGGCTAATCTACCACTGTATTACAACTCATTTTGAAATGGCCTCACTGAGGTGCCCAGGCTGGCCTTGGACTTAGTGTCCCTTTGCCTCAGTCTCCCCAACAGCTGGAATAGTTGGCATGTGCCACTGCACTGGGGTTTCCTGTTGATTTTATTTAAATAACAATGGATGAATTATTGCTGATTATTACTGTAGAATGTGCATCCATCTTCTGAAAATATGAAGGTACTCTGATGTTCAGAACTGATTCTGAGAAATATTATTTTCTTTAATGAGAAGTAATAGAAATTTTCTTTTTAATTTCTTATTCAGTCCTTGGGCTAAAACTCAGGACATTACAAATGCTGGGCAAGTGCTCTCCCACTGATTACATCCCCAGAATTTATATTCTAATTTTCAATTTAAAACTTAATTCATTTCTTATTGGTAATAAGGATTGAAGACAGGATTTCTCTACAATTGACTTACATTTGCAACACTTTATTTTTTTATTCTGAGACAGTATGCCAATAAATTGCTGAAGTTGGCCTCACACTTTTAATCCTCCTGTCTCAGCCTCTAAAATAGCTGGTTAAGAGGTGCATTGATACTTCCCACTTTTATTTTCTTTTTTGAAATATATTGGTTAGTTATGGTTTGAAGCATAAATTTACCTGTTTGTAGTTTCGGGTGTTGTAAGTTGAAGCCAACAGTGATTAAGTCAAACAATCTTCAAATGAATTAAACTTACTTTTATTTGTCTTTAGAAAAGTACATCTATGGGTTGAGAAGTGGAAAGTATAGACATATGTCATAAAGACTGTCTTTACATTTACTATAGTCATTGAATCAGAGAGAGAGAGAGAGAGAGAGAGAGAGAGAGAGAGAGAGAGAGAGAGAGAGAGATTTTACATGGGTATCCAGAGTAAACACGTAATGTAAGTAAGTCTGAAATCATCCTAAATTTTATTTGTCCCAGTATTATACTTGCCCAAATTAATGAGAAAGTTATTTTTTTTTAAATCTAGATCATGCTCATCTCATTTTATCATTTGTGTCATAGAAGATACTCAACCTGTCTATATTTTTTATATCTAGGTTTGTATTGCAGGAAGTTAATCGAAAGATTATGCATGACTCTACTGAAAAAGCAGTGACCAAAGCCCTTTTATAATTGTAATTTTTTCTTCAAGATAGAAGGATAACACTCTCTTGTCTTCCACTTTCCTGTCGCTTCACCCTCTATATTTTTGGTTTCAGAAACATGGATTCTCATGCCTTGCAAGACTTCCAGAGTGCACTCACATGCACCATTTGCATGAATTACTTCTTAGAACCCATTACTATAGACTGTGGGCACACCTTTTGCCGACCCTGCCTCTACTTCTGCTGGGAGGAAGCCCAAACACCCAGGTACTGCCCTGAGTGCAGAAAAATAGCAGAGAAGACAGACTCCAGGACCAACACTGCCCTCAAGAAGCTGGCCTCTCATGCCAGACAGGCCAAACCTCGCTCTGTCAGCAGCTCTGGGGAGCAGCTCTGCAGGAGAAATGGGGAGACAAAGGGGCTCTTCTGTGAGGTGGACAAGATCCTGCTCTCTGCACCCTGCTCTGAATCACCTGAACATGCGGTTCATAGCTACAGCCCAGTTGCCTGCATGGCAGAGGAGAACAGGGTGAGTGATGTAACCTAGAACCTGTAGGGTCCGGATCAAAGAGAAGAATGAAGACTCATGATAATGAGGCAGATAAGCATGCAGATGGTAGAGGTGGTGATGTTTCTGTGAAAATGTGCTGTATAAATGCTGATCAATTTGACACTAAAATCATAAGTAAGTTAAATGCTCATGAAGGGAATTTCCTCCAGAAATATTGTTTAAAAAACAGGACATGGTGGCTATGCCAATAATTCTAGCTCTTCAGCAAATGTAGGCAGGAGGATGCTAAGTTTGCGGCCAACTTGGGCAGCTTAGCAAGACACTCTCCTTCTTTTCTTTTTTTAAAGGGCTGGGATATAGTGCAGAGGTAAATTATTGAGTACTATGTGTGAAAATTTTTTTCAGTATCCAGTACCAAAAAACAAATTAAAAAGTAAATATATTGTCCAAATGGGTAAAATTGAGCATCAGTACAGCAGATGGCTAGCACTAGGAACATGAACTTCTGTAACTGAGGCCTAAACCCTTTTATAGTGACACTATATAAAAACTGCTTTCTTGGAAAATAGATTGTATTATTTATGGACTCCTTTAAAAATCTTATTTTTCTCTTCTACTTTACCTAATAGTAAAATTAATTTGTACTATTTTGTAAAAATTGACTCTCTAAAACTCAAGATTACTGTTCTAGCAAACACTGCTTTATTCTAGCTCACAAAAGATGAAGCCTACAAGACTGTCTTCCCAATCACTAAAGCCTATGGTAATTTTGCAGGAGAAAATTGTAAAGAAAATGGATCCTTTATGGCAAAAGTCTCAGGAGATGCAAGATAATCTAAATAAAGAAATTTCAAAATCTGAGTCCTTTGTGGTAAGTTTGAAAAGGTTTTATTTTTATGCACATTAAAACGATGCTATCAGCTGAATTGGAGCTAATATTGAAGGATAGTGTTTTCCTCTCAGACAAGGCATTGACATCCAGTAATATTAAAAATGTAGTGGACAACACAAGCTAGTGTTAAGAATACTAGTATATAGGGTGAATGAGGTCTGACTGTTTTTTCTTGTACAACTTTGGAGATTTGGATAAATCTTCCCAGACACTGAGAATAAGACAGTCTTAGTTTTAGAGTCGGAAGAGAAATAGATTTTCAGCTATTGGCAAAGTGGAATATTTTTTAAATTCACAAAACTGTGTGTATATAAATATTTTAAAATATGTGGAAGAATCAGACAAAGGAACAAAAATAAAAGAGAAGATTGAGGTAAAGAAGAAATAATTCATTAAGAACACTGAAGTGGCATCATAGGGAGATAGGCTGGTATCCTGCAGAGATCTTGATTTAATCAGGAGAGAGACAAAAAGTAGAAAGCCCAGTAGACAGTACTAGTAAATATTTAAGACACTTTGCAGGCATCAGGTGGAAAGTATATGAAGTACTTGCTTGATGTTAAGACAATAATATTTGAAGTTTTACATTTTCTTTTGAATGTAATCTTTTTTAATGAATATATCTGCAGGACTATGTAGTTTTAAGGAGGAACATGATCAAAGTTCAATATCAAATGATGCATCAGTTTCTCCTTGAAGAGGAGAGATTTCAACTGGAGACACTAGAAAGAGAAGCACAGGAAATTTTACAGCAACTCAGAGACAGTGCGATCAGAATGGCCCAACACAGGGAAAAGCTGAAGGAAATGTACAGAGAGCTGACGGAGTTGTTCCACAAATCTGACATGGAGTTGCTCCAGGTGACCAAGGAGGGTTTTTCCTGAGAGAGGAATTCTTGTCTGGGCAATGTTGTCTGCAGACCCCACTGTGCTGAGCTGAGTGACAGGAGATCCTTTATACCTCTCATTGTTCAATCACTTGTCTCTGTATATTCTGTTAATCTTGAGAGACTGTAAGTCATTTAGAAGGTAAATAAGACAAAATTCTTGTATCATTAAGACTATGATACCCACAGCGAATTATCCAAAACTTAGTGATCATAGGAAAGTTAATTTTGTTGAGGAAATATTCAGTTTATGTTTCCCAACTCCATTATCACACTCTATTCTCCTGCCCAAAAGCAGCTGAGGCTTTGCCCCTCTCTTAGACAAGATGTACAGAGTTTGTTTATCACTTACAATGCACTATTTTTCAAATAGGTCCCTGTTTAGTTTTAATTTTCAGAGATGGTCAAATATGTTTTGGGAACTAAGACAGGAGTCAAGTGACACTGGAAACTAGGTCCTGTTGCATCAGTGCACATATCCTTTGTAAGCTCCATCCTTCTCAGTGCACACCAAGGCTGTCTTTCACATTTAATTTTGGCTTTGGCATTAACATAGTCTAACGTGATTACTCAGAGAAAAAATGTTACACACACACATAAACACTCATACACACACACACACACACACACACAGAGAGAGAGAGAGAGAGAGAGAGAGAGAGAACAAAGCACCAGAGAAAATGCAGAAAACAGTGTTCACTTTATTAATATTATTTGTTTCTTTTTTTCCTTTTAGGACTTAGGGGACATATTTGGAAGGTGAGTTTTATGTAGTAATCTCTGGTTTATGAGAAACTTGTTTTTATCTTGAAGAAGAGAGATTTTTGTTTTCAGTTATTAACATCTTTGTCTGTAGATATTTAATATTTTGTTTGAAAAGAAGCTCTGAGGTAATATGTTCCTTGGTCTCAAAAATGTCCTTTTGTGGATGAATTCAACTATACCTAAGAATGATTTGGTGTTCTGGGCTTTGTTGCACCCATTCCTTCTATGGACTCCAGCCCAGTCCCAATAAACCTGACTAAGGAAATTTTCACAAGGTATCACACAAAAGAATCCAATTCTAGTGAGGTAGAATATAAACAAGATAGGAAAGAATAATTCTCCCTAGGATAGGAAAAGGAGGGGAGCTTCATTATCATGAGTAACAATGACCAGATCCTGTTTCATCATGGCAAAATCCTTTTTCAGAGGGGAAGGCCTGCCTAAGAACCCTCAGGATCAGTGCTACCAGGCTGTACTAGATTCCCTCCATGGGCAGAGAAGATGAAAGTTGCTGGCTCAAGGAACTTTCCCATTTATAAACCAATGACTGTATCATTGGTGACCTCTGTGGACCAAAAGTCCCAAAAGTTGAACAATCTGCTTTCTGTATGATATCCAGGATCTTTGCATTTCTCAAGGTTGATTCAGAAATACAGGGAGGGGATGGCAATTTTTTTTAAGTTTGATAATGTTTGAGAAGAATAAAGACTGGATATTAGTGCATCTGATTTAGAAAAAAAAAGTATTATACAATCCCCAAAGTGTTGAATAAAATGTATACCTAATTCACCAACATGGGCAATTTCTACAATATCTTGGATTAAAAGTGGTAATTTTGTAATGATTTTGTGTTTGATCTTTGGTTTGAAAGTGTAACTGATGTCATTCTTTACAGAATCGAGTTGCTGGAGATGCAGAAGCTCCAGCCAGTGAACCCAGAGCTCTCTTCATTACACATCACTGGAATCTTGGATATGCTAAACAAGTTCCGAGGTAGGAATGGGCCCTGTGGCATTCAGGTTCAATTATTTTAGTAGGTTCCTCAAAAAAGATGCTTTCCATTTTTAATTTTTTGAAATGAAACATTTATATCTTCTTTTCCTGTCTGGTCATAATACAATGATCTAGACCACATTGGTTAACTTGTAGTTCAGATACATATTTTAATTATGATACAAACAGTACAAGAGAAGGAATATTATTGGTGTTTTGTGGCTATTAAGCAATACAATGCTTACTTCTCAGAGTAGCCATAAATATATTGTGTTATTTCAGTTTATTCTAATTTTGAAGATTTAAATATGATATTTGTGGTTTTCAATCTATTATATATTCAAGTGTATTTATGATGTGCAATGAGCAAATAATAATTACTATTTATAAAATATAAGTTTTTAATAAACCAAAAAAATGACTAAATTTCTCATAAATGGAACAATTTTAATACCATGAGATGGAAATCAAAACAATTGAAAGGTAAGTGATCTTTGAACATGACCCAGACATGTTTGTGCCCCACTAGAGAAGAGTCTAGATATCAGAAGGCTGAAATCCAACTTTCATTGAATGTATGTTCTCAGTAGATAATGTAATTCAGAGATTCTTTTCAGTAAAGGGTACAGGTGGTTGCTTTTCCTCAAATTATTTGATGTGTGATAATGAAGCGGGCACAATCATAGCAAAGTGATGTCTACTTATTAATGGTATTAAAAACAACTCAAGAAGAGATTTCAATTAAAGAAAAAAGGACTTTTGGGTTTTTTTCTGAAACAAACCATCCAAAGGTAGATATTAAATCACCCTTCATATAGCAGAGAATACCTTCAGTTTTCTTTTGATTTCCAAAATAATTTAAAGATTTCTGGGTGCTAATGAGGGCATAGGAACCATTCTTCATACATGATTGAGTTTGAAATCTCACTACTCTCTAGAGTTTCTTTAAGGAGGAGTCAATAAAGAGATTGATTAGGTAGATAATCTTTGCCCAAGGCATGCAGACACCATTTACTGATCTGATTTTTTTTTTTTTTTGCAGTACACAATAGACTTATTCAAGGATGGGCCAATCGCTATATGAGTCTTCCTGATGAAATCAGAAATAGGATATTTGGAGGTGATGGTGCAACTGAAAATCCCCAGACACTGGAGAGTTATGTTATATGGGGTGTTGAGGCTTTTAACTCTGGTAAACACTATTGGGAGGTGGATGTGGGGAACACCTCCAACTGGATTATAGGTGTTTGTAAAGATTTTACAAGTGACAGTTTTGAATTTAAGAAAGGTTTTGTCTTATTTTCCTCAAAGAAGAACAATCACTGTATTCTCTCCACCAACTCCCCATCTTTAATTCATTATTTGCAAAGGCCTGCAGGTTGAGTTGGAGTATTTCTTGATTATGAAAATGAAACTCTGAGCTTCTATGATATTTGCCGAGGTTCCCTCATTTACAGTTTCTTTTCTTCTTCCTTCACATCCCCTCTAACTCCTTTTTTTGTCTTTGGTTCTCCATAAAATTGAGATTTTTTTAGGCATGGTTTCACATGCCCTTAATCTTTGCTACACAGGAAGCTGTGGCAGGAGGACCACAAGTTTTGAGGACAGAATGGAAATTTAAAATAGAGATAAAAATGGGGGTCAAAGGACAGTTGAAGGTCAGTAGTAGAGCACTTTCCTAACTTGTGTGAGTCTGTGTTCATCCACAGTAATGAGGAAAGAAAAAATAAAGAAAGAAATTTGTAAAAATGAAAGAAAAAACTGAGAAAATTCAAAAAACTATGATAATTTGTTGGTGAATGCCCAAGTCTGAAGAAACTGTGTTCTTGGAAGTTATGTTACATGCCTACACATGATGTCTGGGGGTCTGTTTTAACTTAAGGAAGTATAATCATTTTAAGGCCATAAATTGTGATAACCACATTGAATTTATAAATTTGTTCATTAAATTTTATTTTAATAAAGTGTTGTGAAACCACCATTAAATGATTTGAGGTTATTTTTCAGTCCCTTCAAAGAAATTCAATACCTATTAACATTAACTTCCCACTCATTCCCACTTTGCACTACCTGGAATTCTCTTAACTGTTTAGGTTTTTATGGATTTGTGTATTTCAGAAAGTTCATGAAAATGGATATGTGTTGTTTTTGTATCTTTTCTCACTTAGTATAAAACTTTCAAGGCTCATCAACAATGCAACCTATGAGTTTAATATACATTTTTTAAATCAAACCTGTGGCAGAAGGATGAAATGATTTATATCTTAGCTTCTTAATGAACAGAACGCAGCTAAAGTGATTAGATTTCTCTCAAGTCTGACCTAGCTGGATAGATCTAGGTATCTGACAGATAATTTCTGCAAGTCCTAGTCATTCATCATATTTCAGTTCAAAAGTTCTTCAACAAAGTCATCCTGCCTCCATATACCAGGATAGTTTCTCTTATTCCACACTCCAAGTATACTATGCTATCTTCTAATATTCAACAAATTCTCCTCAAATTGATATTTACTTATTGCCCCTAGACTCCAATTCCAAGATCAGAAGGGTAGTACTACCATATTTTTATTATCCAAAATGCAATTCTTAGAAGGTAATACATGGACTGGGGATGTGGCTCAAGTGGTAGCATGCTCACCTGGCATGCGTGTGGCCCGGGTTCAATCCTCAGCAGCATATACAAACAAAGATATTATGTCCGATGAAAACTAGAAAATAAATATTTAAAAAATTCTCTCTCTCTCTCTCTCTCTCTCTCTCTCTCTCTCTCTCTCTCTCTTTCTCTTAAATAAAAGAAGGTAATACATGATACAAATAAAGTGAAAGAGTGGATTAATTAACCAATAAAATTATATCAACAAATACCAGTATAGCACTAAGATTACTTCCCAAAATGCAAATAACAAAGGAAGAAAATACTAATAAATAATTTTAATAAAAGTCAAGTAATAGGTGATTTCCAGATTCATAATCTTTTATGGGCTGCATCTGAAAGTCTCTGAAAGGGCCATGGGTTTAAAGGCTCCTTCCTGAGATGTGCTGTTGGTTCAACAGTTATACAATCTTGGTGGTATGCAAGATGAAAAAGGGTTCCCAGGTGGGTGGCCCCACACCATGAATAGACCCATGAATTGCAGAAGACTGAGAAGTGTTGAAGATGGGATGCAGACTTTTGTCTCAGCAGTCAGTCAGATCCCTGAGCCCTCCTCAACTAAGCAAGTCTGTTCACTTTCTTACAAATCCACATCCAATGAAGAAAAAACGTGCCAGTTCAAAGTGGTTGCGTTATGTTCCAAAGGAGAAGGCAGCCACACCTCACCTTTGGTTTCTCCTGTTTCCTGTGGCACCCCCCACTGCTCTGCCAGGTGACTGTTATGCCCCATACTCGAGAATAGAGGTAAAAATAGAAGCACAGGTAAGACTGAGGTGGAATCTGAGCTGCTATTCCAAGAGGACCACCTAGAGGAAGGAGTCTCAGGTTATTCAAATGTGGAGCAAGAAGGTGATGATCAGAAACCTGTTTGGAGGGTTAAACTGAAAAGGCTATGTGTTGTGTTAAGGAGGAAATGGATTTGCTGGCACACCTCACAGTGGATGGAATCTGGCACCACTGGGATAACAAAGCCATTCCACCTTCATAAGATTTCTCAGAAGAAGCTGAAGTCTTATGTCATACATAGGCCCAGCCTTCAGAGTGTCCTGAAATTGGCCACCTTATAAGTCTTGCTTGCATATGGAGATTTTTATGCAAACTTGTAGACCATGGACATCCCTTTCATGATCGCATTTGGTCACTAGAAACATAACAATAAGACTATGGATGTGAATGTAGCCATATGCCCAAGCGCGACTGATTTTGGAACCCAGGGTGGAAGAGTGATTTTGAAAGAGTAGCCTTGGCAGTTGGGGAAACTGAAGGCTAGGGGGCATACAGTTACTTTGAGTTGGAAAAACGAATCTCAGTTTTAGACTTTTCGTATCACATGTGTTCAGCTTTCTCTTTTTAACAGATCAGAAAGGATATGTGAACTGCATGATTTTTAGAAGCCCCCCCCCACAGAAACTATATTTTGAGTGATTTATAACCACATTAAAAAAAAACAGTGTCAACAATGTAATTTTGTAATGACTTAGAAAACGGTGAAGGATGGCAATGAAAACATAATCTCCAATTTATGATGGGAAGAGCTGCAGATGAGAAATATAATTTTAAAAAGTTATGTTTCCAAATACTTTAAACTGTTACTTTTCTTTGAGGATGCACTCTATTATATGAAAAATTACTATATATATGGAATATAGGCTTACTGTTTTTTGCTTAAAATTTGTCATCAATTCTTCCACTAAAAGAAGCCTTAGGTGAGATAATTTGGCTTCATGACCATGTTTAAAACTTATGAGGCATTTTTTTAAATCATTCTTTTAGTGGTGGTGGGAATAAATTATACTCAGTTCCATCCACCAGAATCCAGTGTTCCCGAGATTTAGTACTCTACTAATGAGCTCAGCCTCACTATTTTCTGTCATGCCTAGTGAGCGGCACAAATCTGTAATCCTTAGCAGCTTGGAGATAGAGGTAGGTGGATTGCAATTTCAAAGCTAGACTCCACAAATTAGCAAGCCTCTGAGCACATTTGTGAAACCCAGTCACAAATATGACTCAGTAGTTAAGTACCCCTGGGTTCAATCTCTGCTACAAAAAAAAAATCATTTATCCAACATTCACCTTATGAAACTTATATATTCTGTTGTTCTCTCAAGAACTTTTCAGAGAGGAAAACTATATGAAAAAATAAACCTTCATATAATTAAAAACACAATATTTCATTTTGGTACCTTTACCAACAATCAGTTGATTTTAGATGTCTGTGCTTATGTCTGGGTTCTCTTTTAACCCATAAATTATATACAAAACGAGTCTTTCAAAGACCTTTGTCTTTAAAATAACCTCATCTTCTCTTGTCAAAATGGAGGCCATCAGTTGGCAAATTCTATTTCCTCCTCCACTAGTCTATCATCTCTACTTATTTTGTGTTTAACAAGCTGCAAACTTAAAGAAAGTTTAATTATAAACAAAATTTACTAAAATTACACAAGAGCCTGGCAGCCTTTTGACACTCTTCCTGGGCATCATATTTATGATTGTGTGTTGATGGAGAAGAAGCAAGGAAAACACTAAATACAAAGGGGAAGGATGAGGGCTGTTGGGTACTTAGTTAACAAGGAAAAACACAACATGCTGAAAAACTAAGCAGGATTTAGAAGTCAGATGAATTGTGAGTTTCTGACATGTCTTGATAACAATTTTGGACTCAATATAATTATGATAGATCAAAGCACCAGGTATGGTGAGTTAAGGACTAAGAAAATACACACATCCCAATGAAAGAGAAAGCAGCAAAGGAGACTAAGAAGGTAACTTCAGGGAACTACAGTTCATGGTATTTAAAGCAGAGCAAAGCCTGATGAGTGAAAAACAATTACTACATGAACTTTACCATAAACAATAATTCTTTAAAGTTCCTCTCTCTGTCAGTTCTCTCTGTCAGTGCAGCCACCATCTTCTCTGAGGACAGGGCAGTGGCACTCCTTGTACCTGGTGAAGGAGTGAACCCAAGCAGTGCAAGGGCCACAAGGGTATGTAGAGCTCATCATCTGCTACAGCATTTACTTCAATTGCAAGAGGAAGAGCACCTCCAACTTCAAGTGCAAACTTCAGGAATGAAAAGAAAAGCAGAAGTTTGCCCAGAAAAGAGTGGGTTTTTCAAGTTACAGGATCTTAAAGATTCTGAAGCTGTTCATAAAGTCTTCCTTGAAGAAATACAGCTTGGTGAAGAGTTACTACCTCAAGGCAAACTTGAGAAAGCTGCAGACCATCTGACAAATGCAATTGTTGTGTGTGGACAGCTGTGTCAGTTGCTGCCTGTGTTAACAGCAAATTCTTCCACCACAGGTGTTGCAGATGTTGCTAACCAATCTCCCAAAGACTAGTCACAGAGTTTTAAGCACTCAGAACTTGGTTGAAAATCCTGTAAATGAAAAACAAATGCTGAAATAATAAAGTCTCACTGAAAAAGATTTTTAAAATTCTTAACTTGAATTTCATAATTTGAAAGTTAAACAGCTCTGGGGTAGGGGAATGGCAAATATGTTTGTTATAGAATGTCCTGCACTAAAATCTACCAAAGTTAATGATTACTTTGCATAGACCCATTTGTTTATCTTTCTCTTTGAAAAAATGTATCTTGGTAGAGAATTGTTTTTCATTTAATATTTAACACACACTGTGAGTCACGAATATACCATTAAAATATACATACAATGTAACATTTATTAGGTTAAAAACACCCAGATCTCAGATTGAAGATAGACAAGAAAAAAGGATTGTAGAAGATAGCTAAAGTATAGAAATCCTTTTAAGTCAGTACATTTTATTGTAAATCAGAAAACTGCATAAAACCTTATCTTTGTGAAAACCAAAGAGTACAATCTTTGAGAGACCATTTTTTTTTTAAATTAAATCTCTTGTACACAGGAGGTCGGCTGCTATGCTCTATTAACAGATTTACCTCTGTTCTATGTATCAATCTTGAAATGTTTTATTTAAATTAGTTAGTTTAATGTGTTCAGGGTATTTTTCTTCTGCTTGCATTAATATTTTCAAATTGATCTTTTCAAAATTGCATAATATCTTGTTGATTTTCACTGGAAGTAAATAGTTCTATTACTATTCTATAAATTAATCTGAAACCTAATATTTAGTTAACAGGATGTTCATATCTCGAAGCTCACATCTGGTATTGTTAGGAGACAAACATTTTAGGTCTTTTTCTCAGGTGCCCTCTGGGGTTGTGGTCCTGAACCTTTAAACAGTGCTTCCTGCTGATGACACAGCATGCTTTAGAGGGGTGATGACCTGTACAAACAAGCTGGTTAGTGAGTTATACTGGTAGATCCTAAAAGCAGTGTGGTGATGACTGGCCAGAGTTTGAACACAGGCAAGAAATAATCCTCTGGTGAAGCTGAGAGTAGATAGAGGGTCAGAGAGAGAACAGAGGCATGAAAGGGGAGGAGCACATAGCCCAGCAGGAAAAGAATGTGCCCAGAGAAATGAGGGCTGGCTGGAGGGGTGAGGGACATCTTAGATTGACCATATTAATAATGCACCATGATCTGGGTGTCACTGGATTCTGTGAAGAAAATTGACTTCATTCCAGCATTAGAAAAGGCAGTGAGTGAGAAAGAGCATTTTTTTGTTTAAATGATAAGTTTGGAGCTTCAAAAGTAAATAACTTTCCTTTCTTTTTTCTTTTGTTTTTTTTTCTTTCTTTCTTCCTTTCTTTTTTGCACCAGGCATTAAACCCAGGAAGCACTTAACCACTAAACCAAATTTTCAGCCCTTTTGATACAAGATCACTCTAAGTAGCTTAGGGGCACATTAAGTTGCTAAAGATGACTTAGAACTTGGGATTCTATTGCCTCAGATTTCTGAGCCATTGGGATTTCAGGTGTGTGCCATTATGCTGGCTAACAACTACAATTTTTGAAAGATACCTCTGGTTAAAAACAGAAGCCAGCTGTCTTTTCCTCAGAAACATGATTGCTGAACCCTCATTATTCTTATCTTGAGTTTTACTTAGTGGTGAAACCAGGAAGTCCTGATGCTGGACAAATGATACTCAGGAATTGAGAATAAAGGAATCCTACATTTAGCAAAATAGCATCTTGAATGCCATGAGTTGACATTGCACACTTACATATAAGTGTGCAAAAATATGATAGTTAACTTTTAAAACCACAAATTTATTATTCAAAGAAGAAAATGGCCTTGATCACTTACTGCCTCTTCTACTGTTGGAGTAAAGTCAATTTTCTTCACAGAGCCCAGTGATACCCAGTTCACAGTGCACTACTACTGAGAGCCATTGCCAAGTAGGAATGATGCATGGCAATTTCTTTGTCAGCCTACTCCATGTTGCTTAGAGGAAGGACTCTCCATTGTGGAAATGGGGTTGCCTTTGGACCCAGGTCATTTGCAGTGACATTGCATGTATGCTTGAGTAAGGTGACCTTGCTCAAGGACCAGGGTGAATCCAGGTTTAGGGTGGATCAGGTTTTAGGGAGTATCCTGCTCCTTGGGTTTAGGGCAGTTCTAGGTTTAAGGTGTACCCTGCTGGGAATAGGGCATATCCTGCTGCCTCAGGCACACCGGCTCTTTGGGTCCCCATTGAGATCTCGGGGATTCAGAGAGTATTTGGGATTCAGAACATGGATTTTGCCCAGAACATGGATTTCCCCAGAACATGTGTAGAGTGCTGGTGTGAGTTGAGGAATAAAGAATTGCTGTTTGAATCTACAAGGCTGTGAGTGGCTCGTGATTTTGTGCCCAGCCAGACTGCAGCACACTACTTTGAAATGAAACCTGTATTTGGGCATATAATATACATCTTTGGGGAAAGATCAAATGTTTCATTTTAATTCGCACTTACAGTGAAAGAACAATTAAAATATAGACCATCCTGGGGATAGGAGTGCTTCTGTGAACAAATAGCTGGAACTATATTTAAATTTTAGTTGAAGTATATAAAATTCCTGTAGTGTACATGATAGGCAATCAGTAAATGTTTGATTCCTCTTATCTCTGAGTAAGTTTGATAGTCTTACCATCTTCTACCTGTCTTTATGACCATTTCAAATTGATGTAGGGACCTTAGTGTTAATGAAATTCAGAAAAGATAATGAGAAGATTGCTGTATCATGTGGATAACAATCCTCTTTACTTGCAATGTAAAAAAAAAAAAGTTTTGTTTTTGCTTGTGCACTCAGTTGTTTACAAATAAATTCTCCTATAGCCTGGCAGTCTTATGATTCCTTTCTTGGGACCTTTATGATCATTGTGTATTGAGAGAGCAGGTCATATTCACTGTGCTGATGAAGAAGAGGGGAAGAGATTACACTGAAGATAGGATGTGGACATTGTGTGTGTTTGTGTGTGTGTGTGTGTGTGTGTGTGTGTGTGTGTGTGTTATCATTGTCAAAGATGAACTTACATGAGCCAAAATTATTTTGTATTCTCTTTACCCTCTTGGATTTACTAATTCCTTGAGACTCAGCTCAGTCATCACTGGAAGAAGGGGAACCTGCCTTTCCTAAGCTGTGCTACTGGGTGTTCAACCCAGGGATAAATTTAGAATCCTTATGTCTCAACCTCCGAGAATAATTTGAATTACAAGCATGCACCCCTCTATTTTGATGTTAGTTACTGCTTTTTGAAGGTAATCATTTATTGAAACATCTCATTTATGTAATATTTTCCATATAACATTTTATTATTAGTTATATTCAGTTAATTACTACTTGGTAACATATTTAGATATAAAAATTTGTGTAGCTGAAACATATCTTTAAAAATATATTAAAGCTACCAAGTGTGGTGACACATGCCTGTATTCCCAGAGAATCAAGAGACTGAGGCAGAATGGTCCAAGGTTTGAGATCAGTGTCAGCAACTTATCAGTATCAAAATATGAAAAGTGCCAATATGAAGCTCAGTGGTTAAGTGTGCCAAGTGCCCCTGAGTGTAATCTCTGGTATCTAAAAAAAAGAAAGAAAAGAAAAGATAAGAAATCTGATATTAAAAAAAAGTCTTTGTTCATATGTCATTTTTTGAATCATGATATCGTTTGACAAATTTAAGTTTACTCAAATTGCTTCAAACAATATCATTACTTTTTTTCATTTTTGTGCCTTTGTCATATTCATAAATTCAAAATCCAATCAGCATGCCAGATAATTGAATCTGCACTTTTACTTTTCTCAAATTACCCCCAATAAATCATTGGTATTCCAATTTTCAATTCTAAAGGCTTGTAGAAATTTGGCAGGAGTGAAAGGATTTAAATGGCCAGGACAAAAGTGAAGATTATAAAGTATTCTAGATAATAAAGAAGAAAGGGCAGACAATTGTGAGAAGAGAAAGATATATTTTCAAATAGTATGTTAAAATATTATCAGCTATGAAAATAGGATTGAGAGAAAGTTGTATAATAGAAATTTAAATATAACATTTCCTCTGGGTTATATTTGAGAAATCACAGAGAGTTGGAATGTTGTTCAGTGGTAAAAAGATTGGCCTGGCTTCTATCACCAGGGCCAGAGAGAGAGAAAAAAAGATAAAAACCAGCACTAAGTGTGTTTGTAATGTATTAAGGAGATTAGTAAAGGAGTTAAATGGATCAAGGAATGGACTTGACCTTTTGTTCTTATGATACTCTATCCTGCATAAATCTAATCAGTATGGGGCTTTAACATTCCCATATAATATAAAGGTTTCCTGAGGAAAAAAAAGAATATATAGAGGCACTTGAAGTTGGCTTTACTGTGGAAATGATGTCCAGAGATTGTAGCTGTTGTCCAGAGAGCCCAGAAGACACAGAACCCCTGAGCCACTTAGATGAATTTTCTTGCAACCACTAACAAGACCAATTATAGAATTTTCAGGTGAGTACAAAATTCTCAGTAAATGAACTCATACTTTTTTCCTTACTTTTTTTTCCTAAATTCACTTGTGAGAAGGCTTTACAAATAGTTGCTGAAGCATATTTAATATAAATCATGTAATTATTTTTAGTTCATGCTTGAACTACAGAATTTTAAACTATCATTATTTTGAAATGCAGAAGTTAATATATTTTATTTTATGTTCCATGTGTGTCCAAAAAACACCTTTTGATGTCATGTAGTTCTATTTTGAGAGTGGTATCTAAGTTTAATTGGAAAACACTGAAGAATTCACAGAATGCTGTTTTCTGAAACTTCAGTTTACAGCTTTGGTATATAAAGTATCCAGTGGAAATCCAGAATCTGGTGATGGCTTTGGAAAGATAACATTGGTGAAAAAAAAATGAGATGCCAGAAATGGGAGGGTTTTCAATATGGATTCTGGTTTAGAAAGGGGAATTTTGATGACCTCCACTCATTCATTCTAAAAGCACAGTGTATTTATTGTAAAATCCAGTTGCCATTTAAACACAGTTTGCATACTTCCAAATGTGGATGACCTTTTGGAAAATAAGTCTGATATGATTGTGGATATGTTGTTCTCAAACACTTATTTTGAATATTAATTTTATAAAACTCTTTTTGAATACAAAAACTCAGAATATATTCTATGCTTTTTTTTAACTATCACTTATAAAATAGTTGGACATTTAAAACAAATGTGGTGATTTTTTTCATTGCAACCATTTTGCAGAGTAAGTTGTGACCATAAACAAAATGTAAGGGATTGTGTTTTTCATTTTTTTCTTTACTTTCTTGGGTGAATGTTATTTTATCTCAGTTATGCTCTCTGTCCTATGATTAAGTTTGTTTTTATTTTCATTTTTCAAAGGACATTGATGTAAGAGGTATTACACCAGAAAAGACAAGATTGGTAAGAGCATAGTAGCTACCATATCTGCAATGTATTCAAGTTTTCTTAGGTTTTAGATGTACTGAAGAGACTATAGAAGGGGTAAAACTTTCATTGAGTCTTCAATATAATAAACAGAAAGCCAACTAAAATTGTGAGTGCTATAAATCTCCTGAAACTTTGCTGTTTGAAAGGAGATATGCTCTAATTCTCTAGAAAATATTTGTTTCCAACTTCAGGGGCCTGAAGCATTTGTCAGTCAGTCACTGATTACAGGCTCACCTTCTACCCATAGAAAACAGCTGGAGGCATGTCTGGGGTGTTCATTGGATTATCTTGTATTATTTCCAGCTCCATATCTGCAGCTTTAGTGATACCTGTTTGGATTGCCCTTAGAAAGTGGCCTTACTTAGGGCACTACAGAAGGGAATTCCTTTCCATTTTAGAGAGTTATCTTCCTTTTGTCATATTATTCTTTCTCCAGGGCATTTTTTATTTTATCTGAAGCTTTTTGAATGAGTAGACTGGCATTTGTGTTATTGATGTATGTTATTTAAGGGAGGTTCTGCTAAGATTTAGCAGGAGCACCCAGGTTAAAAGAGGTTGAGATTTCAAATACTGTGAGTGCAACACATAAAAGGATAATAAATTTTATTTTAGAAGTAGATAATCTTCCATTTATGTTGTTAAGTCTAAACTACTTAAGGAATATATTGCAGATGAGTTTTATTTTTTTTATTAACCCTTAATGAAAGAAAGTAACATTTTGCTCTTTCTCTTTAGAAATACAGTATCACACATACTACAGGACTTCTAAAAATAATTTATCTGCTGAATTGTGAGACTGAAGAATTTTAAACTCTTGTTGAGATGTTTGCACAACTGACACTTTGTCAATGACCCAGAGGGAAATCTCAAAATATCATGATGTCACAGCTAAGGCCTCTGCTCAGACAAAAAACATCCTGAGACTACTGAAAAAATATAGAGAATAATGTCGAATATAATGATAGCAAAGCATTCAACACAATCCTATTACATCTGGACTGAGAAAATTACATAGCTTTTAAGCATTTCTGTTCAGAAATGTATAAATGTAAATGGGTTAGAGTTTTCTTGCAAATTGAGGAAGTTTCATATATTGAATGCATTAGTTCTGGAAGTCAAAGAATCTTTTAAAAAAAAATCTCATGAAAGGCAAAAAAAAAAAAATGAGAAATATCCACACTTCACCCCCCAAAATTCTGATTGCTTTTATCCACTTTTACAAAGAGAAGCAGGCCCAGTATTTCCAAGTGCACCCTGAGATGATCAACAAGGAGTTGACCAAGGTCCTCTCTGAGAAAGAAAAGCAGCTCCCAGAAGAAATAAATCAGAAATATATTGAAGACTTCCCGAAGGAGAAAAAGGAGATTGAAGAAAACCTGGTTCAATTCAGAGAAAATCACCCTGTTCTATCCCAGGACTCCAAGACATCTGATGTCTACAAGAGGTGCCAAACCCAGACCCTGAAGAGACAAGCTATGATTAGCATAAGAACATGACCAGGACAGGAGGACAAGATTCCAAGTTGATATCAATAGACCAGTGGTCTCCGTCAGCGGAAAGAAGAAAAGCAGGGTCTGAAGTCTTCATGGAGGGATTCACTGGAGGTTTCTCACATGCCTTCATCTATCAACCATCATTTCCTCACCAGGATCAAAACAGAACAATAAGGAAGAGTTTGAAGAAGAAGAAGAAAGTGACTCCTCAGTTTCAAGCAGTGAAGATGGACAGGGTGTGTATGGGGGCATTGATCCTAGCTCACTTATCATTCTCAGGGGAATCTTCAGACAGTCTTCATCTGAAATTTATTTATATTCAAAAATTATTATGGTCCTGCCTGAGAAATATACACATTAAAAGGAAGGTTTCCATGTTGGAAAGAAGGAAATATGGTGCAGTAATTTCTACACCAAGTTTGTAAACCTGGGAAAGGAAGAATCAGTGGAAGTGTTACCAAGTGGAATTACACCGAATTAAAAGTCTAAGAATACAGAGTGAGATGATTGTGCTTTGGAAGGCACACAGAACTAAACTGAATATTCTTGAAGTAAGTTCTGTTCTCATCTCTGTCTTCCAGAGGTGGTAGAGGGAATACCCATAAACCTGTCACCCACTTCTTCTATGAAATTTTCCCTCAAGATGCTTCCACTGAATCTTAATTTAGGGATATTGGATGGTAGTGGGTAGAGTTGGTGCCTTAAGAAATTTGATCAACTCCCAGTATCTCTCTCCCATATGAAATTGGGCAGAGCTATGTAGACAGAAACATCTGTATATGTATATTTAACTCCTAGTCCTCCTCAATGAGACTTTGGTCACTAATGTTTAAAAATGGATATTAAAATAATAAAAAAACATCTATTTTGTCTAAATAAACTCATCCATGGAGTCAAAGTTTTATAACTTCGAGAGCAGTTCTTATAAGTGATACCTGAATGTATTCTAAGCAGAAGCTCCAATTTCTTTCTATTTCCCCAGGTGAGTGAATCTCACCTTTTATACTCAGGATAGATAATTGCACAGATATAGACATGATAAATACACGACTCTGACTTTATCTTTTCTGACTTCAGTTTATGCACCAATATAAGAATGTATTGATTATTTTTATTGACTTGGGTTTTGATTGTATATGTAAGTCTAGGACCTTTTTATAATTTCTCCCCTGAATATTCCTTGCTATTTTTATATTTTGTCCTCATGAATGTTAGTATCATAATAGTTGAATCATATTTGTATGAAATACATTGAGTTATCAGTGTTTAAATTGTTCTGAACTTTAACAATTATTTTCAGATAATAATGGAATTATTAACAATTACTGTACCTCTGCTATCTTTTCAGGGCTAAATATGTTGCATGAGTATCTGGAACAAGGTTGGACAAAAGCACTGAAATGACATGATCCTGATTTTCAATCTAAGTTTTATCAAATTTTTGACCATGAAAATCATGCTGATATACACATTTGAAATAAATTAGGATATAGTAAGACAATGCATTATTCTTATTATTAATCAGTTTGAATATATTGTGTTTACTAATTTGTCAAATACCTTTTCTCATAGAATGAATTTTTCTTATTGTATTAGGCAGGGTTTTCTACAAAAATAGAACTCACACACAGAGATGACTTCATTATGAGGAACTGACTCACACAGTTATGGAGGTTGAGAAGTCACATGATCTCCTATATGCAAGCTGGACACTTTGTAAAACTGATGCTATAATTCAGTCTGATTCTGAAGACCTGGAAATCAGTGAAGCCAGTAGTATGAGTCACAGTCCAAGGTTAAGAGAAATACAATGAGATTTCTTAGCTCAGACAGTTTGGCAAGAAATGGTAAAACCTTCCATCATTTGCTTTTTTTGTTATATGTAGTACCTCAGTGGTATGGATGAGATTCATTCATTTGGGGTAGGTAAACTACTGACTCCACTCATTCAAGTTCACACATAAAATTGTCACACTTAGTATTATTCATAAAAAAATTGAGTTTTGACATGCCTAGTGTTATTCCTTTGTCATATTCCAGAAATGAACCCCTTTGACTTTAAAATTATGAGTACAGCTTATGCATTTTTTTCCGCTGCTCTTATGTTGGTAATATTATATTTAGACACTGCTTCTGAATGTTAAACTTACTACCTCTTATTTTTCACATTTCGTAATCTAGATTTGTATTGATACAGCCTCATGCCACTGAGTAATAAGATTTAAGGGAAATGTGATATGTACTAAATATTTACCTAAATTTCAAAGATGTCTTCTCTAGAAAAATTTTTTTAAATGCAAATAAATAAAGGGAGAAATATCTCTCACCAACTCTTCCATACACAGAGTCTGGACTGGATTAGCTTGTACCCTCTTTTACTTTGCAGGAAATAGGATAAAGTATGGAATAACAAATATACAAGTGTTCCCCTAGTTGCTATATGTTCACAGCACTCAAACTACCAGAGGAGGGGCAGGTTCCCCTTCTTCCAGTGATGACTGAGCTGAGTCTTAAGGAATTAATAAATCCAAGAGGGTAAAGAAAATGCAAAATTGTTTTGTCTCAAATAAGTTCTTCCTTGGCAATGATACCACACACACACACACACACACACACACACACACACACAAGAATTATCCACATCCTGTTAATTCTATATTCAGTGTTATCTTCTCCCCTCTTCTCCATCATCACAGTTAATGTGACCTGCTCTCTCAATCCCTGGTACAAAAAATAATTATAATAATTTAAGGAAATAATTAACCTTGTTCTCTATTCCACATTATATTCCCCTGTAGTTCCAGTTCTGTCTAAATTTTCTTCCTCTCTTTCAAAATTGTATTCCTTATGTTTTCTCAATTAAGGATATGCTTAATTTAAACTTCCACCTTAAACCAAAGACATTCTTGTAAGTTTTTGAGTTCTCAATTTTAGGTTTTTGACATCTCAAAAAAACATATGCAGTGGGTAATTGGCCTCAGTCTTTTATTTTTCCACTCAACTTTTCAAAGGAAAGATCAGAGGAAACAAAAACAGGAGATTAAATCTCATAAAATCATAGAAATTAAATGCTAAAATATTTTCTAATATTTTTAATTGTTACATTATACTTGTACATGAGTAATTTTTTAAAAGTTATATTTTATCTGTTAAATAAAATGGATAAGAGTTCACTGATTTGAACTAGTCCTCAACAATTCAAACCAAAATAGATCCACTGGTGCTAATATTCCCAACACTAAATGAAGATCAAATTGTTCATTGGTCCTTTTGAGAAACCAGAAGGGAATGACTTGTTACCTATTTACTGAGAATAAAGAAGGTGGAATGGACTTGCTGATAGCACTTGAAATTGTAGATTAGCCAGTGATAGGAAGGAGTGAAGAAAATTGATATTAAGAGTTGGGAATTATTTTAATAATATTTTAATATTTGATGCCAATATTTATTTTTGGATACTCTTTTAAATTCTAAGGTGAACTCTAATTGCATTATTTTATCTGATGTCACAATCATTGGGATAAATGTTTGTCTATCACTTAAGATGACTCACCTGAGAGAGATCACATAGAATCCAAAGTTAAAGCTCATTTAGAGACAAAATCCTTATTTTCATACTCGTCAATTCCTCCTGGCTCAGCTTCTTTTTCATTATGAGTGCAGTATTGGTGGTTTCCATTTTCTATTTTTTTGAGGGCCACTGGGTATTGACCCAGGACACCTAATCATTGAGATACACCCATAACTCTTATTACTTTTGAAACAGTGTCTTGATAAGTTACTTAGGATCTAACTGTGTGTTTAAAGCTGTCCTTGAACTAGAAACTCTGCTGCCTCAGCCTTCTAAGTTGGTGGGATTACTGGCAGGCTTTACCATTCCCAGTAGTATTATTTTTAATTTTTTTTAATATTTATTTTTTTAGTTATAGGTCAGCACACAATTTATTTTTCTATTTTATTTTATTTTTATCTGGTGATGAGGACTGAACTCAGTGTCCAGGCACACCAGGTGAGTGCTCTATCTCTTAGCCATGGCCCCAGAGCAGTGTTATTGTTGTTTTAAACAAATACATAATACATTTGTATGTAAGCCACACAATATATGTTCAGTAAATTGAAGTCTATACGTCTTTTCACCAGGACCGATTAGTAATGAAACTGGCAAAGTGAATGTAGGTAACTTCAAGGCTACATAGTGAACACTCATTCCTGGGTATGGCAGACAGCAATGTCTACCAAGATACACATTTTCATTTTTTATTAACAAACATTTCTTGATTTCTACAATACATCCAGGCAGAACATTTGATTGCATAAATACCTTGACAATAAATAAAAATCAATGGAGTATTATATCATGGCAAGATAGCAAAGTCAGTAGGGAATACAAGTCTGTATTCTGTTTTTTATCTTCCCATCTCATGTCTCATGCCCTGTGGAATCATCATAAATATTAAATACCCACACATTCACCCCTGCTAGAAATTAAACACTGCATGCAGGACAAATGCTCTACTACTGAGCTATAGCCTTAGTTCCTTAAATTAACATAAAAAAATATGTGTGCCCACCATGATTGTAACACACACACACACACACACACACACACACACACACACACACACCCCTATACTACCTTTTCTCCACCTTGGGTGAATTAATTACTAGGATTTATTAGATATAGAGGGGCATTTCACACTGACAGGTGCATTGTGAATAGCCAGATCTGGGTAGATGTGCAAACTCTGTGTTCATGTATTAGAATTTGATTTGGAATAAAAAATCTATGTTTTTGTAATCATACAAAGGTAACAGAACATTGAGTCAACCACAACCTATATTATGGATAATGGGCAACTAAAGATGATTTTTATTAAAAGGAAATTGAGCCAACAAAATTGTACATTATATCTTATCTTAATATTTAATAAAATAAGATTAGATAAAGATAAGGGAAAGATAGAAGTATAATATTATTGCTTTGCTTCGACTGAGAAGGGGTCTCTGAAATATGGATTTCTGAGGCAGAGAAGTCAGGTTCCTGAACTATTCCTGATTATATGTGAAGTGCAAAACAAAACAAAACAAAACAAACAAACAAAAAAAAAAGCAAGCAAACAAACAAACAAACAAAAAACCCAGCCTAACAGGGAAATTCAGGGACCCTGTAGGATATTTCCATATAAAGGAATGTTGGCACTATTCAAAAAATTCAATCTTTTATTATGAAAATGAAGAAACATACCAACATGATCCAGAGGTCTCTCTGTATTAGAGAAAAAATATTTGTTTTCATATATTTATATTATTCACAAATAATTCATAAATAATTGTATGCAACAAATTGATTTCTGTTAGTAAATATGTCCATAATAGCAAGATTTTCTAATCCATTACCTAACCATTCTCCCAGAACAACAGTGTTGCTTTGTACTCCCACAAGTAGAAACCATCAAGAAAGATCTTCCTAAAATCCTGTGATGATTCCAATCATGAGATGAATTAATAAATGTCTACCTTTCCTGTCTTCAGTTGTTTCTGAAGGAAGTAGACTCTCATACTTACACCCCATTGGTTGATTTTTGTGCTCTTCTCTCTCAGATTTCTCTGGTTTCCTTGGAATATTTCCCAAAAAGATCTCATTTGTTTTAGAAAATTCTCTTGAAAGACAACCAAGTTTGAGAATAGACAAGCACACAGATATTGATTTCAGAGCCACAATGATAGATTTAAAAAAAGTTTTAAGGGGAACAGAAGAATGGTGTTTCCAGTATTGATATGGGTAATTATCAATTTTAGGAGATTCAGACTATAGAAATGCAGAACTTAATAAATAATTTTCCTAGAGAAACTGACACATACAAAAGTTTAGTAAATTCTTAGGTAGTTTGGAATTTGCTTCAGAATTTGGATCTAATGACACCAATGTTCTGTGAGTTTCAAAGTACTATATTCTCTTTACAAGGATTTTGAATCTGTCCCCGGCCCATGGTGCTATCAATTGAACCCAGGGGCTACTGCATGCTAAGAAGGTGCTTTACAGCTGAGCTACATCACCAGGAATTTTTAAAAGTTATTACTGTTTTGGTTAGCATTAAGGTCTAAGCTCCCTAAGTTACCCTCAAACTGAGTATCCTCTTGCTTCAGTCTCATGAGTAGCTGGGATTACAGGGGTGCACTACCACCTCTAGCTGTACTAAATAGTTTTGTTAGTTTAGAAACTCTTTAATACTCATGAGAGCTTTGAAGTTTCGGAAGCAGTATGCCATATAATCAATTTATTATAATAAAGAATAATAAATTAGGTTCACCATTCTCCCAGTCTCCATAAAGGCAGATACAAACACATATATTATTCATAATTTTATCACTGGTATGTACAGCTCTATGAAACACTAAGTTAAGCTGGTGATTCTTGGCTTTATATTCTTAGTCATCCTGCACTCCGACTTCAAAGCATCACTTACCAGGTACTACTCAGTAGCCTCTTCAGTGGAACAGCATCTGTGAGTCCTGTGCTCCTGAGACTTGGAGCAGAGTGAAGAGAGCAGGTTTTTGTCCTCCTCTCAGAAGAACTTTTTTCTCATGGGTCACACACATGTGATCCTTAGAGCTCAGGAAATGCTTGAGACTGGCTTATCTGGCAGTGGATATGATATTCTTCAAAGGAACATTGCTCTTGAAGTGTCTGTGCTGTGATGGCTCCCTGACAGAGGGCAACAGTCAGGAGTTTGGGCTTCTTTTCAGTAAAGGCAGAGACATGCACTAAAGAAGCTATGCCCACATCCTATGGTTACTGGGTGTAAAAGGTAATTCATGCAGATAGAGCAGATGAATTCTTTCTGAAAGACTTGCAGGATGTCTGAGACCATTTATTTCTTTTGTCTCTCTCTTTTTATTTTTAAGGGCTAAAATTCTGAACAATTTTAATTTTAAACCCAGAAAAGACAAAGAATTAAGAAAAGTTTTACTCAAGTCATGATGTAATAATAATCTTATGTTTAAAGAAGAATAGAATTTACTTTTTACATGATACTAACAAAAACTGAGGCATAAAAATATCTCTCAAAATCTGTAGAAACCACTATGACTTCCCTAGTCATCAGCATTCTCATCCTATGTTTTTCTCATGCATAATCCAGTTTCATATAATTTCTAGTGCTCTTCCTTTCCAAATTGAGATGAGACAGAATGGCTCCCACAGGGAAGAGTGGTGAAAAGAAGGGCTGTTTTGCCATTAAGAAAGTGGTGACCAAAGAATACCCGATCAGCAATCACAATCCCATCCAGGGAGTGGGCTTCAAGACGTGTATCTCAGTCACTCAAGATCCAGAAATTTGCTATGAAGGAAATGAGGACTCTAGATATGCACATGGATTCCAAACTCAGCAAAAATTTCTAGAAAAGAAGAACACACAGTGTCTGAATTCTGTATGTATGTTCAATTGTCCAGAAACATAACAAGGATGAAGATTCACCAAACAAGTATTACACTTTGGTAGTCTACATTCCAGTTGTCCCATTCAAAAACCTAGACAATATGGATGAAAACTAATGGCTGATTGTCAAATTAAGTTATAAAACTGCCTTTTAAAAAATAAAGGAATCTCAGTTTCATGGAGATGTGACATTCCTCTAAACAGTTTTAAGCATGGGTGTTTAGCCCAATTTACATTTTTATAGTGTGGTTTCAGAATACCCTTAGCATTAGCCATAATGCTTACTGCCAGTAATTCACATAGAAAAGGGCATGTGAAGGCTAGGGACTTAGCTCAGTGGAAGAGTCAGGCCCATCATTGTGGAGGCCCTGGGTTTGGTTTCCAGCATCATAAAAAAAAAATGAAGAATGTGAAAAAATAAAAACGTGAAAAGGAATGGTCCATTGAACTTTTACCTTAGTCATTTTATTTAAATATTAAATTTGATAGTATTATGATTTCAACCAGAATCCACTACTCCTAAACAATTTCTAAATGTTCAAGTGCTAATGATTAAAGTTAATATTGCAAAACTGTATCAGATTTCAACCAAAGTCTACTGAAAAATATATTAATCTGTTGTGATAAAAATCCTACCTTTATTATATATTCTCCTGTAAAAAATACACACAAATTACAACAGGTACATCTTGCAAATTATTAAAACTATTATCAAGTAACATTCACATTAGAAAAATATGTATTTATCTTAATTGATGCCAGAAAACAAGCAGTGCGTTTTTTCTGTTGGAATGTATTTTGCCACACTTTCTGAACAGGACTCCATAGCTCAATAAATAAGAACCAATACATGGGATGACAGATAATTAAAAACTTTCTGTCTGCACAACAAGAAACCAACAGAGTGAAGAGAAACTACTGAACAGAAGAAAAATTTTGTCATTATCTCTTATGATAGAGTATTAATATTCAGAACAGAAAGAACACAAAACATTGAGCACTATGAAAGCAACTAACCCAATTAACAAAGTAGGCATATGAACTGAAAAGACAGTTCTCAAAAGAAATACAAATGTCTGACAACTATATGAAAATATGCTCAGTGTATAGAGGATGCACACCTTTAGAGATTGGAGAGGCTGAGAAAAGAGGTTTGCAAATTGAAGACCAGTTTCACCAACTCAGTAGACTCTAAATAACTTGTTGAGATTCTGTGTCAAAATGAAAATTTAAAAAAATATGGAGAGGTGGCTCAGTGTTAAAACATCTCTAGGTTAAGTCTCTAGTACCCAAACTTCATTAAAAAAATCAAGGAAGGATAAAAGAAATATTTAATATTTTTATCCCTCAAGGAAATTCAAATAAAAAATACACTGTGATTCTCCCTCCAATGAGAATAGAAATCATCAAGAATACAAAATAAATAACAGCAAATTCTTGTAGGGATGTGAAAAAAGAAAATATTATGCACTTTGGTGAGGATGTAAATTGGTTTTTTAAATACAAAGGAATAACAATGCAACACATAAATTATTGAAGTAAATTAATCATCAAATTAATTCCAAGGGATGTACAAAGTTAAGAAAATAGCAATCTATGCATTTCTAAGAAAGCAAAGTACATCACTTCACAGAAAATAAGTTTATTTTGCTTATAATTGAAGTTCATATATTTGCTTGCTTTGATATGGGGAAGTAGGAGGAATTGCTCTTCTGTAAACTGACCTAAGAAATATGTCTGTGGGCTCACTGGATACCTGCTGCAGAAGTAATAATATGAAGATTATGTATGGTACTGGCAGGCTTCAGAAATCTTCCAGCCAGTCCAAAAGGCACTCTGTGGGTTCTGGAGAAGAATGATTTGGGCTCTTCAAAGTTTTTTTGTTTTTTTGTTTGTTTGTTTTTGTTTGTTTGTTTGTTTGTTTGTTTTTAATTGGCCCTAAAACCATACCCACTTTCTCTAAGAGATTGCTTTCCTTGGAACTTGGGCTAGATGCTTGAATGGATGATCCATTATGTTTGTCCAAAAAGAAACTGATTTAGCTCCTTGACTAATCTCCATAAACAATCTTGTAAAAACTTCCTCTCATCAATAGCCACTGATTTTACAACACTTGAAACTTCATAGATCAATGTTCAATGTAATTTTTTGGAATTTTAAAAAATTTTTTGTTTATGAAATGACAGAAATAAAGTGTCATAAATTAATGCTTTTAGCAAGCATTTTGGGAAACTTGGAAATGTTTTGCTTCAGATTGGCTTTAATTCTGTCCTGTCTTTAGAGAGTTATGTAGTTATCCATTTGTTTATTTTTAAAAAAATTTTAATCCAAGAATATCTTTGATCCCTCTCTACACTGGCGATTTCTCCAGCCCTCATATTACAGATTTAGCTTCCCAAGGCTCCATCAAGAGACAAAATTTGATTTGGCAGTGCCTGACCCATTTCAAGAGTACATGGGAGAAAGGCCAAGATTATTCCTTGCTCAGTGAACATTGTGGGGCTATTTAATGTGTAATTTACATTATACTTATTTATTTATTTGTTTAATTTTTATATAGTCTGAGTTGCTCAGGCTGGCCTTGAACTTGATATCTTCCTTAGTGTTTTAAGTGGTGAAATTATAGATGTGCACAACTGGGACAGCTGTAATTTGCTTATTATTACAAAAATGAAAGAACAATGGAAAAATATGAAATAGTTTATTTACTGACTTTGAGAAATAGTGTTTTAAAAATAATTAAATCATATTGCCAATGTACCAAACTTAATCTTTAAATACAGATGCCTCTCTTTTCCTGGCATACTTCACACCAAGATTCAAGTGTGGGAATACAAGGGTTTTAGAAGAAATGAGAATTCATACCTGACCATTTAGTCTTCCAACATACATATATGTATATATACAATTTATGGTCTGGTTAGTTTTCATAACTGTGCTTTCTAGAAATGATCTTGGATTCTAAAAGCACAAGCTGCACTCTGGAGTCCCATAATTGTTAAATACAAAGGCTTTATTTCCAGTTCTAAATCAAATTTTCTAGCAGAATCCACTACTCTGTAAAGTATAAAAATCTATTTATTAAGAAAATCTGAGCAGAAGTTGTGCAACAAGCCTGTAATCCCAACCACTCCCTGACTAAGTCAAGAGAACCACAAGTTTCAGACCAGCCTCTGCAATTTAGTGAGTGCCAAAGAGATTGAACTAGATCTTTTCTTAAACTTTAAAAATAACATACACACACACACACACACACACACACACACACACACACACACACAGAACTGGGGATGTAACTCAGTTCTAAATCACCCCTTGGTTCAGTTCCCAGTAGCTAAATAAATTGATTAATTAATAAAAAATTTAAAAAGATTAAATTGAAATTTACAGTAATAAAAAGCTGGGATACATATAGTTCAGTGGTAAAACACCCCAGGGTTAAGAAGAAGGAAAAAAAAAAAGTAAGAAGAGGAATGAAAGAAAAAAGAATTTCCTGTTATTTTTTTCCAAAATATTTATAAAGTTGCTGTAGGGGTGTTGAGAATAAAATGATTTAATTTATTATTTTGGGTTTTTTTGGTATTTGAAAAAATTCTGATAATTAATTTCTGGTTTTTGTGTAATTGCAAAATAAACTCTAAATATCTGCTTTTTTTTTTTTTTTTTTTTTTCCGGAGAAAGCAATTGGTGGCTTTCAAAGCTTGTAAAGCTGACTATGAATTCTGTCTAGAGAAATCAGGGCCACCTTTCCCTGACAAAATCTACACAAGTTCCTTCCAAGAGGGATATTAAAGCTGATATAAGAGAGAAAGGAAAGGTTCATGTTTGTTTCACTTTCCTTTGGATTCTTCATTGGTATCTACTGCCACGAAATGAGAATAAAATTGGATTATTATATGGCAATGATCTCCACAAATCCTGATGTTACTTTTTTTTTTTTTTCTCCTGGTAAATCTTAGAACCAGAGACCCTGAAATCAGGATTGTTTAGAAGTTGCAGGTGAGTGGATGGCAGAAGCCAACAATGGACAATGCATATTTTCACAAAGAACTGGGTACTAATTTGGGGCTGCTTCTACTGAATTTCCTTTTAGGGCTCTAACCATGAAGAGCAGTCCAGCAGCGCGCTCTCCTGCAGGGAGCTCTCCAGGGTTCACCCCCTTGAAGTTTATGGCGCATGGACTAGGCTGGGCTTGAAGAGCTAGGATTGTGGAGTCATCTCAGTTGTTTGGATGCAGTACACTAAATCTTCACTAGAGGGGGCGAGGTCTGCCCGCGCTCTGGGCGCACCTAGATCCGAACCCATCCTTCGCCAGGTCCTCCTTGTTCTGCTGTTTTCTGTTTGAAAAAATTGATTCCTTTCATGCATCAAATGGAATATCTTTAAACGTATTTGGAAAATTTTATATCCATTGCCCATTTTAATTAAGTTGTTTTGTACGAACTCTGAATTTTAAAGAATCTCAACAGGCTGTATTGGCTTCGATTTTGTATACATCAGCAATCCTGAGAACAGTGCCCCACTCAGAGTCAGAGCACCATGCTGTCTTTGTTAGAGCAGGTCATAATTCTTTGCCCTCAGGTCATTTGATTCTCATTTTCCCCTCTGGAGAGGGTGTCAGTGAGCAGACCAGCCACACTGACAACAGTCCTAAAAGCACCAGAGATTCTCATTGTAGGGATATTCAGATTCATAATCATTAAAGGATGATTCCATTTTATGAATACCTCACAGGGTCCCAATTGCTAGAATCAAATAAGAACTGTTACTCCAGTTCTCTGTCATAAACTGATTATAAAATTTATAACAAATTTTGTATCTGTAAATAAATAGTTTTAAGATCTTTTAGGATTTTGCTGTCTTAATGACAGCTAAAAATTTGTAGAGTGCTTACTATTTTCCAGGTAATGCATTATTTCTGGCTCATTTAATATTCATAACACCTTCTGAAGTGCTAAAGTTAGGAAGGAATTAAGTTTAAAAAAGAAATTATGCTTGAAAAAGAAAAAAAATTAAAAAAAATAAGTTTGGAGAGAATAAAGAGCTTAAGACTACCTGATAATGCACCTACGTCTTGAGATTAACTCAGAAAATTAAGTATAGAAGCATTTCATTAAGCTTGTCATTAATACTTCCCATTTCTAAAAACCTACAATCAGGGTGTTACTTAAGACTGAGGAATAGAGATGGGCTTGGTGCTACATGCCTTTAATTCGGTTGACTTAATAGGTTGAAACAGAGGATTGCAAGTTTGAAGCCAGACTCAGTAATTTTGTGATATTCTAAGCAACCTAGTGAGACCTGGTCTCAAAATAAATAATTTTAACAGGATGCAGATATAGCCCAATGGCAAAGCACAATTGGGACCAGTTCCCAATACCCCTAACAAACAACAACAACAAAAAAGAGTCAATGAATTGAGAACAAGAAAAACACTGAAGAATACTTCTGAGGCTGTATTGGAAGTAGAATCATTCATTGTGCTTCTAACATGCTGATTTCTATTACTTCATCATTCTTAGTAGTATATGACTAGGAGTGTGTGTGTATGTGTTTGTATGTGTGTGTGTGTGTGTGTGTGTGTGTGTGTGTGTGTGTATAATTTTTCCCTATCTGCAATTTTAAAAAATCAATTCATTAGATTTATGACAGATTTTTGTCTTTATGAAATTACCTACGTCACTTTTGTTTTATACAAATAGATTTTTCGAAGAAAGCCAAAGAAACACAAGTTGGATGACCTTGAAGGTTTACATGTATTCTACTGCTAAGCTCCATTCCAGTTGTTCTGGTAGAAACTCAGGATGAGCACAGCTAGATTCCATTATCCAATTCGGTTTTAGTTTGGGAAATAATTCAAGAATGATTGAATGATTCAAGTATTTATGAAATTGAAATAACTTTTACTTTCTTGTTAGTTTGGCAAAACAGAATAGCCTCTTAATCTACTAACAAATCTCTCTATTGTCAATATTTTAGTTTCTATTTCTTTTGTGAAAATAAAATCAGCAACCTCAACCTTGGGAAGCATTTGTTATATGTAAATTAAATTATTTAATAACTGATACAGATCCTTGAACTATTTTTCAAATGTTTAAACTGTCTTTGGAGGTCTTGTGGGAAAGCTTATTTAATTAAGATGAGAATACTCTGATAATCATTTCACACATACAAATTCTTCGTAAAAGTGGACGTATACTTATAGTTTGCCTTCTACAACATATATGTCCTTTTTTAAGTATAAAGTAATAATTTTGTAAATTGGATTACTTTAGTGAATTAATTTACTTTGGAGTTTCACAGGTCATTTTTTTCCTTCAAAGATGATTGATTGATTTTCATTCATCATTGCCTCTGAATTCTTTAAGTTTCTTAGGCCCCTTTCTTTCATTTTCCCCCTATGTCTCTCTATTGAATATTCACTAAATTCTTGTATGTTTGAGGTAAGCTCATACATTTTCATAAATTTATGTGTACTGTTAATGTACTTGCTTTCCTTCTACCATGTATTTGTCTTTTGTCAGTCCAGATTGTATAGAGTTTTTATGAAGCAAGCATATGTGTTTTGCCATTATGTTCAGTCTAAAAAATGTCTCCCTTTTGACTCATTTCCACTTACACTACTTTAAATTTATAAAAATAATACAAATAAAATAAACATGAGAGTACCATCATGCACATAGATATCTATCTGATATCACTTATACTTTGTTGATCATAAGTACATTGTAGTTGTAGATTTTAATTTTTACTTTAGTATTCTGAAGGCATGCTTAAGGATGAATCAAATATTAATTAAGATGATTTCTTTTTTGGAAATATATAATTTCTTGTGAGATATATATATATATATATATACATATATATACATATACATTTCTCTAATTTCAGCAATCAATATAAAGATACAACAAATTAAGATAGAAAGTGATTAATATGCTTTGCATTCACTTCCATACACATAGATTAAGAAACATTACTTGTTTGAGTTTTCTACCAGATTCTTTGTCATATTCAACAGCATACTTTACTTTTGTAAATAAACATGAATAATCTTCTTCATTTCCACTATAAATCTATTTTAATGGAATCTCTGATCACATTTCTCTGTAATGAAAAGGCAGCTCTCATCTTTCCTATGCAGGAAAGAACAAAGAGGTGACAGATATTTGGGCCATAGCCACACAAACCTTAAATTATTTCTTCTCATGAGGAAGCAAGCTAGAAAGAGAGGTAACAGGTTCTCTCAGCATGTTCCCATCTGTGTGACTACTTTAGCTTTATTGGATCTGTGTATATATGTATTTGTGTGTGGCAGTCTTATTTTATTCTAACCTGTCTCTCCTTGTTTCCACCTATTTTTTCACTGTCTATTTTATTTTTAACTTCTTTATATTTTTCTAAACTTAGAATGGAAATTTTCTATTTTTCACTTTTAAAACAATAACTTTACATGGGTGTCCACCCTTAGAGAGTCTCAGTGGGAGTGAGGCTCAATCCTTAGGGATATCTGATGATACAGATTTCTAGGCCTCACATTGAGCAATTTTGATTTAGCATAAAGGGTCTGGGTCCCCATAATCTGGGAGCCTCACCCCTGCATAGATTGATTCAGAAAATCAAGGAACCACACTTTGATTTTTTCTTTTCTGGGAGGACATTCTGCTATTACTATATATAGTAGCTACTCTTTCATAATAATCTTCTTTCTTGTTTTAATTGCATTAAACAATTGCATTAATATTTTCAACCAAACAATTATCAACATTTTCTCAGAATTTATACTCATAGGCAGGTATAAGTATTTGGATTATAAACATATTTACAGATCTCTATTCCACAAAACTATTGTGCTTAGTTTGCTTATATTTTCATGATAGTAAGTACTGTGAATTAACAATATAGCTTCAATTACAGAAGGCAACAATAGTCCAGAAAAGAAGTATTGCTTATGTCAACACAGATTCATGTATAGAAGGTAAATTTTATTTCATTTTGATGTAAAATGTTTAGAAAGAAAACTTTACTTAGAGTAAATTTCCTTTATAGTTAGTATGCATTATACATACAATCTTCTATATATATATATAATCTTCTAATTCTACAAATTCCAACTTATTATCTATCTTGGATATTTGGTTCCTTTGAGATTATCAGTAACAACTTAATTTTCTATTTTACAAGAGAGAAAATAATAATTCATACTATATATTAGAAATAAAACTAAGCTATTTCTCCTAGATACTTTTTTGCTATATTTACCAGTTTTCAATCTTGAAGTACTACTTAGAACTATAGTATTAACCACATTTTTGCTATGGTGATATAAAAGGCATTTGGCTGAAATATTGTACAAGATATTTTATACAGAAATATTTTCTGTATTAATATTTATAGAATATTTTATGCTGATATATTTTCTATAATAAAAGGGTTTCTTGAAAAGTTGAAAAATATCTTTTGTATTTATTGGAAGACACAAATTACTTCTTTTTAAAATTTGACATACATATGCGAGTAGCCTTTTATTGAATTTTAACTTTTCTAGATTATACATACATCCTCTAACATCTCTTGATGTGCACTATTGAAATGAATGAGTGAATATAGAGTTAATTCAGTAACCTCATAGTGACTTTCCTAAGGCCCCTGACAGATACTACTGTGAGGATGAGGTCTGAATTGTGTGGAAGCTCTTGCCTCAGCCACCTAAGGCCATCTACTCCAATTTCAGCCCAAAATATGTATGGCAGATTCTCTCACTCCTGGAGAAAAAATTCCATCCTTTTTTATTCCATGGGAGTTATGCATTTGATTTAAAGACAGTTATATCTAGTTTAGAATTTAAAATAATGTTAGAATTTAGCACAACTGGATTTTCATTTGGAAGTATGAAATAGTATTTTCATTTATTTTTCAGGTAATTGTACTCTCAGAGTTGACTGTACACCTCTTCTTTACCAGTTGATGTATAAACTGACAAAAGAGGCATATAAGATCTTTCTTACTATGTTTTCTGGTGTCTGGATGCATGAATAATATTTTTTCCCTTAAATTAGTGGGATTTAATTTCAAGCTGGTGATGGTACATGCTTGACTTGTATAAATAACAAATAAAACAAAAATGTAATATGACATTTTCTATATGACATAATTATGAAGATAGTGTTTCCAGCCTCTTCATTCAATAATAGTGCCTATTATTAATCCTGCACATAGTTATAATGTATAGTAGGCCCAATGTTAATCTGACAAAGCATTTTATTTCAGGGGAAAAGAACACTGAACTGCAAAAAACAAACAAACAAACTTTTGTTTTAAAAATTGTGTTCCCCAGCAACTTCTTTCATACAACATGTTCATTGGGTGGTTACTTTGTTAGGATTCAAATATCATGTTTGGCAGCAATGATGGTAAAAATACAAGACCATCAAAAAAAATCTAAAGACTTCAAAAGCTAGATAGGACACAGACTCACTATTTTGCACAGGCTGGTCTTGAACTCCTGAGCTCAGGCTGTCCTCTTGTCTCAGCCTCTCCAGAAGCAGGACCTGTAGGAATACCACTGTGCATAAAACCCAAATTGTTTCTAACCTGAGGATTTTGGTAGTGGGAATTGAACCCAGAGGCACTCAACCTCTGTGTCACATCCCCAACACCTTTTTCTATTTTTATTAGATTCAGGGTCTCACTTAGTTGCTTAAAGTCTCCCTGAGTTGCTGAGGCTAGCTTTGGTTTTCAATCCTTTGCCCTCAGCCTCCCAAGCCACTGGTATCACAGGTGTCTGCCACTGCATCCACCAAATATATACAGCTTTACAGTGGCATAAATTTTGTTGCTTATGTTCCTAAACTCCAGTAATTGATTATTTTTTGTAGATTTCTAGCACATATATTGGTTTTTGAGAGTAGATCATTTGATGAAAATTTATTGGAAAAAGCCCTTCACCTGAAAATAAAGGTTTTCCTGGGTAAATAGTTATATGAATCTTTTCTGCCATAAGATAAATTATGAATTCCATTTTCCCCTATTTTCCATAAACAAATAATCCTTGCTAATATCACCAAAAATTGGAGTGAAGTTGATAAAGGATTCTTATACCAGATTTTCTTCAGCTAATCAGCCAGCGCAGCCAAGTTTTTTAACCTATAACAGAGCACAGATGAATATAGTTGTGCAAGTTGTTAGTAAAAATGTTTTTGCAATATTAGTAGTCACTACTTGTTATTCTTATATAAATTTTCATTGTATTATGTGCTAAATATATTTGAAAAATATAACTTCCCATAATATTGAATAAGGGAAGTAAAACAAATAATCTACTATTTCCTCATAAATTTATGAAGAGGCATGTTAGTAACCACTAAATTGTGTTGTCCTGCAATTAATTTACATTTAATATAAATATTAGTTTTCCTCTTTTCATTCATGCAACTGTAGATTCCTTGAATTTATTTTGTTGCATTAAATATCCTTTATCTGTCTGCTTCCTTCTATGTAAGGAGAGAGGAGGATAAAGAACTACAAGTGTAAATACTAGGTCCTGGGGTACATGCATTTCAATTGTAACAAATGCTGCCAAACTATTTTGGTTCCTGTGATAAGCTGTAAAAATCACATGGCTATATGTGCATATTTTTTCCTTTCAGATGAATTTCAGAAACTTTTCAAGTTCTAAAAACAATTCTTGTTGGGTTGACACTGTTCTTAAAGTCTTAACTATTGCTGTTTGCAGACATGGATCTTGAGCTTTCAGCCAAAAGCTACTTGCCATGCTCTGAGTGTGTCATGTTTCTTATATATCTGGGAATTGTTGTACATGATCTCTTAGTTGTGAATGTCATTTCTTTTTGTTCCAGATAATTCCATCTGTTTCAGAAAACTCAGTTCAAGAGTCAACTGCTTGTTGAAACTCTCCTACTTGTATCTCCCTACACCCCTGATGGAGACACTCTTGTGCTCCTAGGGTTTCCTAAGAAACAGAAAGAATGAGAAAATGGAGAGTCCACCTCTGTTGTGTAGAATCAGCTAGGGGACACCTGGCTCACAAATTTATTTTCACAGCAGATGCTTATTTGGTAAATGCTAAATGATCAGACTGTTGGAAACACTAAGGATATACTAGCAAATAAAAGAGAGTCCTGGTTCCCATGGGACTTACAGCCCATTGGGAATCAGATAACAAAATGACAACTATTTATTTATTTTCCAGGTGAGGAATTTAGGGAAAAAATAAATCAAGGGTCAGAGAGGAAGAATGTAGGTAGGATAGGGAGTGGAAGTAGCAAGCTGTTTTAGGTAAGATGGCCAGGGCATATGTGTCAGATAAGGTAACATCTTACCAGAGGAGGAATAAGAGATGTGGGATGAGAACAGTGTTTGAAAAGGCCTTGAGGGAGTATTCTTGGGAAGAATGGAAGATAAAAATGTGGAGAGTGATGTGGGTTGTTTCATATATCAAACTATGAGGCCGTGATGAAGATGGTGGGATTTATAGAGTGAGATCAGGAGCCATTCAAGAGTTTGAAATCATTTTATGTTTTGAAAGGAGCATTCCATCTAGGAAGTTAGCAGTGGTGTTTGAATAAGCAAATTACAAAGAGAAATAAAATTAAAATTAATGTATATTTTTCTGTCTTTCAGGAAGCTATACCTTAAGAGTTGATTGTATATCACTGATGTAGAGATTGGTACACAATCTAACAAAAAAGGTAAAAAGAAATACATATAACTTAAGAAAATCTAAGTTCTACAAATGATGTTTCCTTGAGGTGCCATTATGATGTTGAACCTTGGTGTTGTTTTATATAGTGTATCTTGTTTTCATGTAACAGTCCACTCCACAGAATGTCATATCTAACATGTTGCCTACATGCTACTTCATCTCCCTGACACCACATTGACATGGCCATTATGTAGCATTATGTCTACTATTTCCAGTTTGAATTGAGGAAAGAGATTGAGGAGTGATAGCCACCCTATTCACCCAATGTGTACAGATGCTTAACCACATCTTTAACTTTAAGCCCTTAATTTTACAACCAGTTTCTCCTTCTTAATATAGTGACATTAATTCTTTCAGGATTCAGAAAGAGCCATATTCTAAATGATAGAGGAAGAGGATGCATAAAAACAACCAATCATTTTGGGGCAGAGGCTAGGTAAAAACTAAGTAAATTCCTTTTCAACTTTTGCCTTGGACTCCAATCCCATGGCTGCACTGAGCCTGACTGATAGTTCAATGTTATCTTAATTCTCACAGCACAGAAGACAGTGAATTTGGTAGAACGGTGGGTACCTACATTTCTATAGAACAGTAATCTGTTTAACCCTCATAATCCATAACTTTCATCCTAATCCAAGTGAGTTAAAATGAAGGGTGTTGGCCTGACAGAGTTTTGTTTCTGCTAAATGTCTGAAAGTGACCTGAAATAAATGGAAAGAAAATAATACAGACAACAGAAAACAGGTTCACTGAATAGAATTACCAATTAAAATGTGATTTCCAAGAAAAACACAATTTCCTTGAAGAAGAATATAAGTTAGAATATATATCATTAAGCTTTAGTTTCAAAAGCATGAAATTTAACCATGTAACTTCTAAAAAATGTAAAAATATTGATTAATCTAGCATTTATGGCCTTCATAATTTGCCTGGAGTCTTATAAATTACCATGCAACATATAGTATATGAAACGCAGTATTTCATGAATTTCCACTATTCAAATAATTCACAATACATGCTAAGGAAACTTGGCTGTCATTTTGTTTGCTAATTGGATTTGTGGCCTCAAATTAGAATCACAAAAAACATTGCTATCTTGGTCAAGTTTAAAGTGTGAAGTGCTTGAAAAATTTTAATTTTGTAGTTTCTTTGCAGAGAATGATTTACAATATTTCAAATTTTGCTGAAAAAGTATTTAATGGATATATATCCATTAAATACTTTTTTATAAAAAATATTTATATAAATACTTATTTAATGTATATATACATTAAATGCTTATATATATAAAATACTAATATATATATTAAATACTAATATATACATATATATACACATTTTGGAGACTAATGGAGTTTTACTATTCCTTATATGAAATTTGATATAAAATTGTAAACTTGAGTGAAATAATTGCTTTTCATGCTATGTAAATTTAACTTATATCCCTGTAAACTATTGCATATTAATTTTCTTTTTAGCCCAGTATTATTGAGGATTATGAATTATCAGCTGATGCTTCTGGAACAGGCATTCATTGATCATTTAGGATTAACAGACAGACTTTTCTATAGGTAAGAAAGAAAATATTACTCTTCAGTTTAACATTACATTTTTAAAATGTTGTGCACCTTGGTAAAAATATCAAAATTGATTTCTTGCAAGCTAATAGAATATTTGAAAATGTATGTAGTGATAAATATAGTATATTGAGTTTCCAAATAATGTAATATGACTATTAAGTATCTTTATTTTTAGCATTTTTTGTGTCTGATTATAAAAAAAATGTTTATTTTAGGAAATGTAAGAGATTCATTAAGATAATAAACAGAAAACAAAAATCTCTCCAATTACAGTAAAATATGAAATCAAGTTTCTATTTTCTTACACATGATTTTTGCCCCTGTTCTATTTTAAATGTATTTGTTTATATATATATGCATAATAATAATAAATTCAATAAACATGCATAATATGTAATAAATATTTTTATTTCCTCCCTAAATTTGTTATTAAAAGTTTTCCCCCTAAATTTTGACAAATTTGCTTATTTATGATAAGTACCCATCCACTGCCCCCAGGTTACCCATACTGTGAATACTGCAAAATGGGTTATATTATGAACAGCCAGAAGTGGTGCCAACTTTCCCTAGAGGGATTATCAAAGGGTCAGAGGTTGGGAGAAAATAGTCATCCAAACAGGGTGACTATTTTGCCAAAGGTAGCATGGTTGTGCCTCTTTAAAACTTTACCTTGTTACTTTGCAACTTATCCTCTTTCAGGGCTAGCACATGACCTGGCTTAGCCCCTTCAATGAAAGTCTTCTTTCTAGGCCTTGTAAACATTACAGATAGATTTAATGATTCTTCATGCCTTCAGCTAAGCATTAACTCACATTTAGAATGTGAATTTTTAAAGAAGAGAAAAAAATTGGTTTGATGATTATAAATGGAAATTTAATTACCACAGCAGTGTTATAAGGTCAGGAGCAGTGTGGTGTCATAAAAGTCAGTTCTTATTTCCCATGCTCATTGAGACAAATAATTTAATTGTAGTCAGTTTCCTCCTCTGTGAAATACTAATGACAACTTTGTAGAACTCACTTTAAAGAATTAGAAAAATTGGCCAGGTGTTGTGGCTCACACCTATAATCAGCAATTTAGGAGGCTGAGGCAGGAGAATCATAAGTTTAAGGCCAAACTCAGCAATGTAGTGAGGCTGTAAGCAATTAAGTGAGGCTCTGTCTTAAAATAAAAACTACTACTAATAAAATGAAATAAAAAATGGCAGGGGATGTGGCTTGGTGGTAAAAGTCCATTAGGGTCAATCCTCAGTATCCAAAAAAAAAAAAAAAAAAGAATTACAAAATTGTAGTAAATTCTTAAAGAATACTGCCGCAGTCTGGCTGGGCACAATTCAGGAGCCACTTGTCAAAAGAAACTAACTTTATTTTTAGAACTACAAATGCCAAACAAAACAGCTCCTCAGGAAAAAAACCCTCAGAGCCCAACTGCCACCACCGGCTTCCACAAGCCTCTCACCCCCACACCAGCCTCTCAACCTCCCACAATCCTCCTGCTCTTGAGGCCGATTGGCTGGGTTGCATGGGCAGAGCCAAAAAACTTCCCCAATGATCAGCTCCGTGGAGGAGCCAATCAGCTAGATGTTGCTGGGGCCGCTGTGAGCCAATCATCAGCTGGCAGTCTGAAGGGCAGGGAAACAGCCTAATGAACATCAACGCAGAGGAGCCAATCAGCTAGATGTTGCTGGGGCCGCTGTGAGCCAATCATCAGCTGGCAGCTGGAAGTTTGCTGGCAGCTGGAAGTTTGCTGGGGCCCCTTTGGCTGTGGCTCTCAACAGAATACCAAGTACAATCTACACCAGGTAATCAGAAGTTGTTTATCCTTGTTACTACTGGTGTTAGCTCTGAACCACTTTGAGCTTTCTATTTAAAGTAAAATAGTTAATACATATTTCATAGACTAGTCTTTAGAGACTAGTGAACTTTTAAATTTGCTTGCCAAAGGTCTTATTCAAAGTATAAATTTAGAAATATGAGATCCAAGATTGTATGGTGCTCCTCTTTCTTTCTTGTATGTTATTTGTGCAACTAACAGCAAAATATTTTCTTGACAGGCATGTCATCTATGCTCCAAGCAGCCACAACAAGTATGCAGGGGAATCATTCCCAGGAATTTCTGATGCTTTGTCTGATATTGAAAGCAAAGTGGACACTTCCAAGGCCTGGAAAGAAGTTGAGAGACATATTACTATTGCAGCCTTCACCATGCAGAAATTGGCAGGAACTTTGAGAGAAGTAGCTTAAGAGAATTCTTTAGAATCCCCAGGTTGAATTGGTATGGTATATCCATGAGTGTCTTGATAAATTAAGAAATAAAAGTGGGAGGTTTTGTGTGTGTGTGTGTGTGTGTGTGTGTGTGTATGTGTTTACTTTGTTCTTTGTTTTAGTTCACTGACACTTACAACTTGTTAAATAAAGTAAAAGTTTTCCTCCAGCTAATAATGATTTTTTTTTTTCCTTTTTTGGTCCAACAGATACATGGGTGGCTCAGCACCACCAGATAGCAGCTGGAAAGTAGGTCTCAAAGTGCCTTATAATGTGGGACCTGGCTATACTGGAAAATTCTCTACACAGTTAAGAGAGTATTTCAATTTAATTCTTTAATACAGATCTTTTAAGAGACTAAAATTGTAGAGAATGACATAAAAAGTAAAATGTGTATAGCACCAGTAGGAAACAAAACTAGAGGTTGAAGTGGGCCACACTTTTAGAGGGGTTGTGGCTCAACAGTAGAGCTCTCGACTAGCACATTCGAGGAATGGGTTTGATCCTCAGCACCACATAAAAATAAATAAAATAAAGGTAATGTGTCCAACTACAACTAGAAAAAAATGGCTAGTGTAATTTAAACAATGATAGAAGATTTAAAAATTGTGGTGTTAATTTGATAACCAGGATTTTTGAGAATGTATGCTTTCTCTTTTCTTTAGAAAAGTCAAGATGCACATTGATTCCAACAGTGAAGTGACAAGGTTTTACAATGTGACTGGTACTCTCAGAGGAGCCATGGAACCAGTAAATTAACTATTTTCTCAGCAAATATTGAGTGAGAAACTCTTATGTTCCAGGTGGTGGTCTGAGCTCTGGGGGCATAAAATGAACAAAGAATATAACACTTTGCCCTAATAAAATTTACCTAAACACTATCTATAATGTAATATGGTATTGTTATACATGTTGTGAAGAAAAGAAAAGTGGAGCTAGCTTGGGGAGATGACTGAAGTGAGTGATAAACTATGAGTGTTTCAGTCAAAGAATTAAAGCAAGGTGAGCAGGGAGAGAATTTTGAGGTGTTTCTCTAAGTTTTCTTGATTTGCTTGCCATATATTTTACATAAGGAAATGTTTTAATGATAACTACAAACATCTGCACAAAAGGAAAAACTCAGAAAACTAAGATAAACTTAAGTTAATAAATTCTTTGTAGAATGTTATTTTCTACAACTAAAGTAATTGACAATATCTAGACACATGCATTCCATAGATTTTCAAATGATGTGCTGATTAATATATTTTATATATAGCCTTCTTTTAGCACATCTCAGTTCCATAGGAACTAGTTGGTTATACATTTCTTACTAAAATAGGTACATGTAAATTTTATATGCTTCTTCTTATAAGGGATCAAGAATGTTTATATCCTTCTAGTGAGTACTGAACAATGTATAACTAGCTCTTAATTGAATCTTATTTTGTATGGGCAATGTGCTAAACATTGGGACTACAAGAATAATAAAGACCTGGGATGAGGGGCCCCTACTTTGTAAGGAGAGCCGTACATTCAATTGTAATCTGTGTTTTATCAGATGTGGAAACTTGCCCTGAGAACTGGGTAGACAGAACAATTCCCTTTTTTCTATGAGAGATAAAAGTTCAGAGAGGAAAAATTAGGACCTGTACTTTGAAAATTTGTAAGAGTAGAAAGTACAGAACTGTGTTTTTTCACTCCGAAAATGTTGGAAGGAAAGTGGTAAGGTAAGAGAGAGTAATAGAGAATTGAAAAGGTAGATAAAAATAAATGTATATAATTGTCCATATACTTTGGATTACAGTAATGTATTGAGGTATGCATTTTCTCTATCACATTCATACTCTCTTCATAGAGAGGAAACATATTAAAATCAGATCAAACAGCACATTTGCACAAGATTTCAAGAAACTTGCTATTTTTCTTGAGTTGTGAGTGCTTCGTGTTTAGACATTGTTGAATCATTTGCAATTTACTCCATTATTGACCTAAAGCCACAGTCTTGCAATGTTGGTTTCTAGACAGATATGTCATTCTTGGAGGTCACCGAGACTCATGGGTCTTTGGGGGGAATTGACCCTCAGAGTGTAGCAGCTCTTGTTCATGAAATTTTGAGGAGCTTTGGAAAACTGAAAAAGGAAGGTAATATAAACAAAAAATAAAAGACCAGTCTCTTTGAATTCTCAACTAAGTCTTCTGTAGTGTTAATTTGAAAATACTATCTTAGCTGTTGCTATCTGTTGGTCAAAATAGAAGACAGCCATTATTGTTAGATAATTTATTTATTAATTTTAATTTATTACAGACTGTGATATTATTAGTAGCATAAATTAAATGATAATCTAACATGAAGGAATTGCACTGTTCTTGGCTGCTCTTCGTAATCAAGAAGATGTAACCATTTTCTTACATAAAATGTCATAAGCCAAAGCTTTTCTGTCAGAGAGCTGCAAACAGAAATTTCTGGGCTGCTTCAGTCTCACTCTTCAGGTCATGAAGACTAAGGATATAGAAGCTATGCCCAGTGAAATACTAATATGGCTGTCTAATGGGATTCTGCTCCCTGTAGGGTGTCTGTTCTCTCCTATTCTCATCCATAGACTTAGAACTACTGATTCAATCATTTTAGAATCTTCATATGAAAACCAAAATAAAAAATGTAGTATCAATGATTTTTAAAGTAATTTTTATACCTTGTGAGCAGCAAGTCTATTCTCTTTTCTGACCCTGCAAACTAGGTGTCTGAGGGCTATAAGATGCAAACATTATATTTAAGCAACAGTAAAAACAACAGTGAAAGTATGTTTAGTTTGCATGCTATTGATTTTCTTTGAGAAACAGTGTTCTCATATAAATGGCTCATTTTGACTTTATAACAACCAGGGATATGATTATGTAGTTATTTTAGTATTTCTTTTGCAGATAAGTTAACCAATTTTAGAGAATTAAATAATTTACCCAGGGTCATGTAGGTAATATGTGGCCCAGTGAGACAATCAGAGTTTAGACTGAAATTTCTGGGTTCTGGTTCACAAAGCCATATTGTCTCTAATTAAAATGAAATACAAGGGTTCTCCATTCTCTTCTCCACAGAAATATTTTAGATTTTAAGAAAATAAATGAATGGAGACCCGAATTTACATATTAAATGAATTGGTAGTATTTAATCTTATTACAAAAACAAACTTCATGATTTGAGTCTGGCATCATGGTTCCATCTATAATCCCAGGAGCTCAGGAGGCTGAGACAAAGGATCACAGTTCAATGCCTTAGTAAGGCCCTAAACAATTTATGGAGACTGTGTCTCTAAATAAAAATGTAAAAAAGGGCTGGGGATGTGACTTACTGATTAAGTGCCCCCTAGGTTCAATTCTTAGTTTGATTCTCCCACACATTAAAGTTTCATGATTTGACATGACACTGGAAAATCTCTATGATAAATGCAAAACATCTCTGTGGCAATTATAGAGTATGCTGAAACAATGAAATGTTAAGGAATAATAATAGGAAATCTGAATAATGCTGTTAAAAAACTAAAAAAAACCAGGATGTTAAATTCAACAACTATAGGATAAGCATTCTTTTTTGGGATGTGTGTATGTGTGTGTAGACACATTTTAATATAGCTTATTTAGCAACTAAAATATAAATATAAGCCAGGATAAATATTCCTAATAAATACACATGAAATATTTACTAACAATGACAGATTAGAATTTTGGGATCACTAGGAGCTTTTTGAGCATTGCTCCATTTAACCCCCAATAGTCAAGTAGTGACTTCACATTTATTCTGTTGTCCTGGTGTGATGAGGAGATAGACTTGGTCAGTTTGAATAACTCACCTCATTACACCTCTTGTAAGTGAGAGAATCAAGACTTGGACAAGATCTTTCTTTAACTCTGAGGCTAGAGTCTTACTGCCCAGCCACATGACCTTCCCCACTGAATTACACATACTTCAGCAGCAACAGGCATTGCTGTTGCTAATGGAGCCCCTGTTCACTAATACCAGAGGCTGGAGTGAAATCATACTGTCAGCTGACACTGAACATCTGTTTATGTGATGTCAGAACCACAGGGAGGAGTTGGAAATGATTTTTCAGTTCTATGGGTTGTCAGAACTCTGGCTTCACCTAGCAATATCTTCTTTCCTTTTAGGCAACTGCAGAACAGAAAGCAGAACAGAAAGCCTTCCAATGCATAGCCAATTATCAAAAATTTATCAGAATATTTTATGGCTTTTTTAAGACTATTATTGTGTCTTTATTTCTTTCTTTTCAATCATGCTATCTCACTTTGACAAATCACCTTTAAAATCTTACAAAAGAAAATTATTATTTTTTTGGGGGGGGTGGTGCTACTCCAGATTAATTCAAGGGCACTTGACCACTGAGCCACATTTCCAGACCTATTTAGAATTTTATTCAGAGACAGGGTCTCACTGAATTTTTAGTGTCTCATGGTTGCTGAGGTTTGCTTAGAACTTGTGATTCTCCTGTCTCAGCCTCCTGAACTGTTAGGATTATAAGTATGAGCCACAAAGTCTAGCCCATTATGATTCTTAAATTCAAAATTCACCCTTCCTAATCAACAAATGATGCTTTCAATTCTTTCTTTTTTTTTTTTTGTATTTGTTTATTTTCCCCCATTTGGGCTTGATAATGTCTTGGGTACAGTACATTTTTCCCCAGTATTTATGTACATATACATATATATTTTAGGATGGAGGCCTAGAAGAACAATTTTGTTTGCAAGCTGAGATGCAGAAGAATTTGGTCTTCTTGGATCTACTGAGTGGGCAGAGGTTAGTGAATAATTTGCTACAATGTTAAATTTCATAGTAACAAAGCAGTGGGCTGGGATATAGATCAGTTCTAGAGCATTTGCTTAGTGTGCACAAGTTCGGTGATTTGATCTCCAGCACCACAAAACATACCAAAACAAAGCACTTTGGACTTAATAGTTAAATTTGTAAAAATAACAGGTGAATACAGTGAGAAAATGCTCAAGCTTTTTTTTTTTAATCTTAAGCAATAAATCCCTGCTCAAATCTCAAGAAAAAACTATCTTCACTAAAGATCTAAGTTTTGTTTTTTAGAGATACAATGTTACTTGTTGAAATTAATTTATCTCTATTTTCTGAATTTATCTCTATTTTCTGGGAGCATAATAGCAAATAAATGGATATTCTGTAAACATTCATTTTCCTTGGTGGGGGGAGCAGAAATAGTGTTTTCATAGAATGTGAGGTAAAGCTTTTATATATATATATATATATATATTTGTTTTTTAGTTGAAGATGGAAACAATATCTTTATTTAATTTTTATATGGTGCTGAGGATCTAACCCAGTGCCTCATGCATGCTAGGCAAGCTGTCTACCACTGAGCTACAACCCCAGCCCTGTGGTAAAGCTTTTTACTAGAAAGATTTATGATGGTATCATAAAAAGCCTAAATGTTTTCAGGATCTGATTTGCCCCTTTTGAATTATTGTTATCATTCAGAGTTACATATTTATTTTCATTTTCATGTTATATTCAGAATGCTTAGGAAATTACATATTTTGGAGACTCGAAATCTACATTAATATCTCAAAAACATTTTGCTATACTTCCTGATAGTGTTCTAAAAGTGTTCAATTATCAACGTTTACCAGTAGGTGGAGCCATCCTACAAGATAACTTGACTTCAGGTCTACAGGATTCAACTTTATAAATTTTTCAAGCAGATTTTGAAATAGCTTATTCAATGTGAATGGGGCAATATTTTCTACTAATAATGAGATATTTGTAGGAAGATTTACACTCAAAAGTCTCCTAGATCATTTCATGTTTGCTGAGAGAATTTTTAAACTTATCTATGGACAAACTACAGTATGATTCAGAAATTCACTTCTTTTCCATGTACATAAACATGTGGACAGTTCATCTTAAATGTTAGTGTTTTAAAGTTTTGTTTGTAGTTTCTAACTGGTAACTTTCATTGAATTCTTTCAAGTCAACTCTCTTTTGAGAGTCTTATATGCTAAATTTGTTAATATGGGCCTATTTCATTCAGAAATTTATATTTAATGTGCCTTTTGCTGGAGGATGGGAGGGTGGTTATGTTGATATTTTTAAAGGTGGATTTTTCTTGTCTTTTTGTGATAGGAGGATTCCAGACTTCTTCAAGAACGTGGAGTGGCCTATATTAATGCTGATTCCTCTATAGAAGGTGAATATAGTAGTCCTCATTAAAAAAAAAAGATTGAATTAGAGATAGCAATTCAATTTATATCCTAACCAGGAAAGCAACCCTTGAACATTTGTTTAAGAAATGTGCTCCTGGTCTGTCTCACTGCTGCCTTTAACTCTGGAATGTATGTGAGCCCTAAGTGAGAGAATTTTTTTTTTTTTTCTGTTTGCTTTATACTCTAGAATGATGATTCAAGGAAGCAGCATTCTATGATGATAACATAGGTTATCTTAAACATAGCAGAAATTTATCTAATAAAATCTTTTGATGAGTAAATCAGAGCATAGTTTTATGATTTAGAATATAAAGTTATTCTCATGATAATACACATATGCTTTTGAAAAAAATGCTGATTTCCAAGATTTCATCTTTCACCAAATGTTTTTATTTTTAAGTTTTTCTTTAATTCAACAATTCAGTACATAACTGAATACTTCTCTGAACTTTTCCAGGAATCTAGGGGAATCAGAGGTTAGGAGGGAATGGTCTTATATTTGGGAGGTCATGGATCACATATATGGCAAAATAAATCAGTCTTGGCTTATAATCAGGTACTAAAAAGGATATTTAATCATTCTTCTCTTGGCAGTTTGAAGAGGAGAGTAGTAACTACTTGAGACCAGCAGTAAGAAAGGGGATAAGCATTTGAGACAGATCTTCAATAATTTGTATGCTTTTTTAAAGGCAAAGAGTCCAACTGAGAGACATTTCTAGTTGATTTTCATGACAATGAAGCAGCCCATTGTCATTGCACTCCACCCCACTGATTCCTTCTGTTCCTTGACCAAAAACAACAGCTGCTGTTCTCTGTACTCAATTGGTGTTTAACACACTCTCTTAGCTTAATTCTTTTCCTGATAGTCTCCCCTGAAATGTTGCCTTTAGGGGAGGCCATATCATTGCAGCACTCATCATTGTCATTGTTAGGTAATTACTTGTTTTATAATCTGCCTCTCTCAATAAATAATACTCTTTAGCAGTATCTTGCCTGCTTACTCCTGGATTCTTAATTTCTCATTAAGTAAGTGTTTATGGCATGGTTGCTGAAAGTGAAGAAATAAATAGGTGAAGATTGGCTGGGGTTGTAGCTCAGTAGCACCCACCTAGCATGTGTGAGGTACTATGTTTAATCTTCAGTACCACATTAAAAAAATTAAAAGATGAAGGTAGTGTATCATCTAAAAAAAAAAAAAAGAAGAAGAAGAAGAAGAAAGAAAGAAGAGAAAAAAGTGAAAAGTGAACTTTTAGAATATTTTCCTTAATGTGTTACAAATTTAGGAGAACAAACTTATTGTAGATTTGCCATGTTAACAAGTGGTATACAGTACCTTATTTATTATCAATCTATTTTTGGCTTCTATTTTTTAAAATGTTTAAAATTTGTCCCTTTTAGATATACATGACAGTAGAGTATATTTTGACATATTGTACATACATGGACTATAATTTATTCTAATTATGGTGTCATTCTTGTGGTTGTACATGATGTGAAGTTATACTGGTTGTGTATTCGTATCTGAATATTGGAAAGTTATGTCCAATTCATTCCATTGTCTTTGCTATTTCTGTCCCCCTCCCTTCCCTTTCTTTTCAATTGTCTAATCTACTGAACTTCTGAAATATAGCACTTTGATGGAGTTAGTTTGGCATTTATACTTCTTCTTTGTCCATGTGTCTGAGATACATTGTGCTAAATTCATTTACAGGGGTGCATTTCACCTATCATTTCCTCCTCCTCTTGGACTAATGTGATGGCCTGGCCTTTCACAACAGACTTGCTGAATTTATTCCTGGCCCTGCCACTTCCTTCTTATGTTCCTTCAGGTTATTGCCTTCTGCATCTATTCCTCACTTCTAAATAGATTACTGAGAGCACCTGTCTCAAAGGGTAAGTTACTAAGGCAAAAGGAGTTCATGATGGCAGAGCTCCTAGACCTTCCTTGCAGAGTAAATGTTCAAGAAATTAATCTTGATTCTTATTATTACTACTACTTAAAATATATGAACAGATGAAACATTTTTGCCCTATAGCATTAATACTCCAAACACAGTCTTCAAATAAACAATATTCTTTTCATTGTAGTTTTTAAGATTTGATTTTTCATATATTTTTAAAAATTAGTGGGTTTAGCTGATTTACAGCATCCGCCTAGAATTGCTTTATTGTATTCTTGTAGTTTTCAGGATTAAGAAGAAAAAAATCTAATATGTGATTGGATCATCACTAATCTCATTTTGTTTTATATTAAAATTTTTGTTAAATTCCCATTTCTCAAATAATACAATAAACTATATCCTTAAGTTTCTTATGTGAAGATACAAAATTTACAGATAAAGCAAACTCCAGTCATGAACCACTCTTAAATGAGGAAGTTCACAAAACTCACTTCTTCATGGTAAATATGAAAATGTGTTCTTTGTTTTTATGCAGACTAAAATGATGTTGTCAGCTCAGTTTGAGTTTTCATTGGAAGATAGTATTTTCCTTTCAGAATACGCAGGGATTTCTGGTAATGTTACAAATTGACTGGTGAACACAAGCTAATGTGAAGAATACTACTAGTATGTGAGGTGAGTGAGGCATGACTAGTATTTCCTGTCCAAATTTGGAGTTTTGGATAAATTGTTCCAGACACTGAGGACAGTATTGAACTATTTAGTTTGAAAGAGAAGATATATATAAATAAAATGTATTTTTAACTATGGCAAAGTTGAGTCTTTTAATGTATAATACCATGTTATATAATATATTCAAAAATCTTCAGAAGAATCAAACAAAGGTATAAAACAAAAGGCAGAAGATTCAGATAGATAAAAGAGGTAAAATAATGCATTAAGAACCCTGAAGAGATATCCTAAGGAGATAGCCTGAGATCCCTCAGAGGTCTTGATTTAAACAGGAAAGAGGCAAGAAACTGAGAAAGAATTTATCACAAAATGCCATTGAGGTAAAACATGAAATGCTGCACCTGAACTGGCAACCACAACTGCATCTCAACTGGGAAATAGAATAAACAGCAAACTGAGAAGAAAAGTGATCCAGGCTCAGCAGATTCAGAGGCTCAGTACTGCATGGGGCTTCATACTTCAGACACTGGCCACCACTGATGGATGATTAATTGGTGTATGTATATATTTGTAAAAATGTAAATACTTTATATAAATTTTTCTAAACATTGCTTTTTTGACTATCTAAGTGTGTCATGGAACATAGACACATAGATATCTGTGTTAAAACTTTTCAAATTTTACTTTAAAATATTTATATCTAAAGAAAAGTTAAAAATGTGATATACTGACTTAATTTGTATTTGTATTTGTGTTTCTATGGCCAGTTTCCTATTCCTCCAAAATGTTCATACATCCCATGAGACAGTTGCGAAGCATTGGAAGCTTACATTGGTAAGTTATCATGAACTAAAGTAAGACATTTTTAAAATTTTTAAAAATTACACCAGCTTGTACATGAAAATCCTATTTTCTATTCCAAGATCCAACCTAGAATGGACCATTGAATTTACTCTGATGACTCCTTTGGTTTCATTTAAAAGAGCTTTTTTCCTTACTTTTTATGACTTTCACAATTTCAAGGAATACTTGTCAGGCTTTTTGTAAAAGAACCCTCAATTTTGGTTTGTAGATGTTTTTTTCTCATGAATAGACTAGAGTTATCAGTTCAGAGAGTAAGAAAACAAGGCAAAATTCTCTCCTCTTTATAAGTATATGGTATCCACATATTCTGTGTACCAAATTAAGTTCATTGGTTATATAAAAATATATCATTCTGACAGAGGATATGGATAATGATTGAGGCTATAAACTTGTGTGTATAGAGAAGGGGCAGAGAACATGTGTAAAATTTCTTTATTTCCTCTCAATTTTGCTGTTAACATAAAACTTTTTTAAAAAATAATTAAGGAAGTCAGGACCTAATCAAATATGTTGAATATTTAGGTCTAATTTTTCTTCCATTACGTGCAGGTTATCTGGTCCAATTCCTAGATCCTTAATCCACTTCCAGTTAAGCTTTGTGCATGGTGACAGATAATGGTTTAATTTCATTTTTCTACATATGGATTTCTATTTTTCCCAGAACCATTTGTTGAAAGGGCTATCTTTTCTACAAAGTATGTTTTCAGTGCTTTTGTCTACTATCAGATAACTGTATTTATGTGGTGTTGTGTTTGTATCTTCTATTCTGTACCATTGGTCTACAAGTCTACCTTGATACCAATACCATGCCATTTTTTGTTACTATGGCTCTGAAGTATAGTTTAAAGTCTGATCTTATAATGCATGCTGATTTACTTTTCTTGCTAAGGATTGCTTTGGCTACTCTGAGTCTCTTATTTTTTCAAATGATTTTCATGATTGCTTTTTTATTTCTATGAGGAATATTGTTGGGATTTTAATTGAGTTTGTGTCAAATCTATATAATGATTTTGGTAGTATGGCCACTTTGACAACTTTAATTATTCCTATCCAAGAACATGGGAGATATTTCCATCTTCTAAGAACTTCTTCAATGTCTTTGTTTAGTCTTCTGTAGTGTTTATTTTATAGGTCTCCCTGAGAAGTGGATGCAGATACATAATGGGGGTGGAGGGTGAGAATGGAGGAACTTTGATTAGGCAAAGGGGAGGGAAGGTAGGGGAGGGAGAATGGGGGTAGGAAAGATAGTGGAATGAGATGAACATCATTACCCTGGGTACATGTATGACTACACATGTGAAACAACTCTACATTGTGGACAGGCAGAGAAATAAATGAAAAGATGTGCTCAATATGCATACAATGAATAGAAATGCCTTCTGCTATCATGTATAAGTAATTAGAATAAAAAATAAAAATAATGAAGAAAATGAAAGAAAAAAAATAGTTAAGGAAATAGTAGGGAAGGAGAAAGGGCCAAACTTTACTGGCTTCACTGAAAAATAGCTTATTATCCTGAGTGTGTGAAAGAGTTTTCCTTTTTTATTCCCTAAGGATGAATAAATTAGAATTTCTTAGATTAACAGAAAGTTGAAAACATCAAAATGGTATGTTTATTGTGGACAAATATTTCTGCTTATGATGTGAAAATTTTTCCTAAAAAATGCTATTAAACATGTATCATACATTTATGTAAATTTGTTAATTCTGAAAAACTCACAAAATACTCAAAGATCCACAGCCTATAGTGCAGATGGAAAAAAGGGACTGCAAAGCATTTTATGTGCCACAAAATATGATCTTCATTTAAAGAAAATTAATCAACACAATTTTGAATTCATACTATCTTCAACCATCTTTGTTTTTAAAAGCAAGGTGAAGTTACATTCAAGAAAACATTTTTTTCTTTTTTCTTTTTCTTGGACTGAGAATGAAACCAGAGGTGCTCTACCACTGAACTACATTCCCAGGCTTTTTTTTTTTTTTTTTTTTTTTTTTTTTTTTTTTTAGACTAGGCCTTGCTAAGGTTCCAAAGCTGGCCTCAAACTTGAGGTCTTCCAATTTCAGCTTCCTGAATTTCTAGAACTCTTGGAATTAATAAGCATGTACCACCACACTGGGCTCTAGTAAAAAATACTGAAAAAAATACTAAAGTATAATATTGTTGACTTTTATTGGGAAGGGCTGCCTGAATTACAGAATTCCTAGGCATAGAGTTTCCTGATTTATCCCTGGTTATTTGTAGCCAATATGAACAAAAGGCCTGAGTGGGAAATTCAAAGAGCCAGCAGGGTACTGCCATATAAAGGAACTCTTGATAATATTCATAAAACTCAAACTTCCACTCTCAAAAATTAAGAAACACACCAACCTGGACCTAAGGCTTCTCTACATAGTGAAAAAACACTGGTGAGGTTGTCAAGAGTCTGTAGTGATCATCCTCCTTCACAAAGAGGAGAAGAAACATGTCTTTGGAGTCAATCAGTGTGCCATTCTTCCTTACCCAGGAGTCCTTGAAGATTCCTAGATCCCTGTCCAAAGAGTCCTTCATATCCAATTTATAGTAATATTTCCCAGGGAACTCTTTGTTCCCCATGCAGCAAAATAGTTAGATCTATCAGAATTCAAACATGAACCTAGATGGACATGCTCAAATCTCAAACTTCTCACATCATCAAATAGTTTGATGTTATGATCGGTTACTGCATTTTTGAAGGAAATTTCCACAGTGGAAAGAAGAGAATATTCCAGTCAAAATCATCTTTTAAATTCCTGTTAGATGAGTAGTTATACCTTTTACTCTTTTAGGAGGAGAGATGGGTTAGAAGGCAGAAGTAAAGGGATAATTCTGGCTGACGTATTTTGCAAGTTTTCCAGAACATCTGCAGCAGAAACAAAAACCCAATGACAATGAAAACACTGTTAAAAATATGAACACTGTAACAAAATAGGTGGTCATGCCTATTTCTAGCTCATTGGTTTTCATTTTACCTGAGAACTGGAGGTCTGCATTGCCACTAAGTCCAAGGAAATTACTACTTGCTTTGGTTTCTATTTAGGTTTACCATGAGAATCTATATACTGCCTCAACTTCACGAACTCATTTTATTTTTGATGCCCATAAAATATTGCTCTGTGCATTCATTTATTTTATGTTTGTTCATGTATTTTAATATATTAAATTTAATGCATTTTATATATTACATTTAATATAATACATGTGAAATATTCAATTACTAAGATGTTTTAAGGGGAAATATTTAAATAATCTCCATCACTAACTGCACCTAATTTAAAGTGAGAACATTCTGAACTAATTTATAATTGTCTGACTGATTTAAGTGATTTTGTATCTATTCCCTGAATCACATTTATCATTATAATAGCCTGCATTTATTTTTTTTTCTTATTTAATCATGGTAATCAGTTTACTAATTGTGATTATAAATACAAATTGACAGGGCATTTCCTTTTTGGATACTAAAGGTTAATAAAGGTAAATATTTTCCACAGAAAATCGTTACTGAAGGGCACTATACTGTGTTTCCATCCGTGGGCTGATACTCACCTTGAAAGTACTTGAGCCTGTCTATCAGTCCAGTGATGGTCTGGACAGGAAGTGCTGGCTTTATAGGCTGAGGCAACTGCACTGACTCACTTCTGTAAGGAGGAAGAGGATATGAATCTTGTGGTATGAAAGATATCATAACAGTTTTTAAGGAACCAAACAACCATTCCACTCAAAATATTTCTTGAAACACTTTTCTCATCATTGTGTACCTCCATCTTCATGAGAAGGGACTATTTCTAGGAGTCTTTTTTACTTTATTTGCCAGTTAACAGCTCATTTCTCAGAGATGCCAATCTCATTTTCTAACTAGAAAAAACTATCTCCTGCACCTCATTTTATCATGTAAAATCATACAGGGTTGTATTTATGAATGTCAGCATTCAGCCCAGCAAAACATGCATCCCTCAACCACAGGAGAAAGAGAAGCTAACTTCTGATAAAGGGAACAGGAAATCATATTCACACAAACACATGCACACACAGTTGATTACTAATTACATAAAATATTTCTTCACTTTGTTGGAAACAGCTTGATCTTCTTAATAGCTCACATGGTGCGCTAGTTTTCACTAAAGACTAAACTTACTTTGTCAATAGACCTCCCAAGTCCTGCAAAGAAAACAAGAAAGGCTTATATTTTTTTAAAAAAAATAGGATGGTATTTTGTTTTTTGTAAAGTTCAGGTAAGTATCAAATATCATCACAGCAACCCTTTTAATATATTCATTTTCATCTCTCAGAACAATACTGGTAACACATATTTGAAGAAACTGAATTCTTGAAGAATTCAGCACCCAGAGGGTGAGAAAAGAGTGAGAAGGTAGGACATGGGTAGCACATAGCAGATAATGTCTCTAATGAAGGCATTTCAAACCCACAATTTCAAAACAGAAGTAAGGAACCATTAGCTTTTCCAAAATTTCTTCATATTGTCCAGTGGCAGGTAAAAATGGAATGTTGATGAATAAGTGGTTATTTTCTGATTCTTAGAGAAGCAAGTTTCAAAACAAAAATTTAAGAAGAAAACATTTCCTAGGACAGCTACTCACAAAATTCCATAAATTTTGCTTATTTGTAGTCAGAATAGAAGTTAAACTTTACCTAGATTATATCCAAAGAGGAAAGAACCTCATCATTGATGCAGGAGATGTGAAAATTTAGATGTGGCACTAAGTAATGTGGTCAAAATTGAGAATCTAGGATTATGTAAAACACTTTCACCTGCATCTCAGTGCTCACCTGGAGAAGCTCAACATAGGGTTTATGGGACATTTTCACCAGCTTTCTCTGAGGTGTGTCTTCTTTTGAACCATTTTGGCTTTGCTTTTTTTTTGAGATGCTCAAAAATTAATTTCCTCTCCTTTTTAAGACTCTATATGTAGTTTTTCTTCCCCATGAAGAATGGGACACAGTTACTTATAGTCAGCCCTCATCAGCTCTTCCCATAGATACATGTAGCACTGTAGGGATAGGTTTTCTAGATCACCTTTCAGCAAGATTTTATCCTCCTCCACTTAAACCTCTCTCTTTGGCCAGTACATTTTATCAGTATGTTACATACACCATAAATTCATATCTACCCATTTCTCAGAAATTGCAATTTTATTCCTCTTTAATCCTGATTCTTTTTCTATTCTTTATAATGATGGAAGGAACCAAGCCATACTTTTATCTGCACTTATCAACTTTTATCTGCTTCATGAGTGTGTAAAATATCTGAAGAAAAAGTTTTGACTGATAATTTATCCTCCCACATATAAAAGCCTCTATGCAAGCAATTAGAATTTATAGTTGAGTCACACATCATTATATGCAATAGTCTCATCTCTGTTTATTAAATTAATTTTAATCTCAAACCTCCCTACAACACTGCTTGGTCATTTGTTTGACCAACATAGTTGAATTTTCTTTTAGAATTAGAAACCACCAGAAAAGCTATGTCTAATATCCTTACACTATGATGTTAAAGTGACTATAGATAAATTTCTAGAATGTCTGCCTCAAGCTGAGTGTTAGGAAAATAGACTTATACTTACGATCCATGGACTGATAATTTTATTCTTTTAATTTAGATTTTTCTGATTTACCTGGGTCTTTTCTCATAATGATCTTATTTGCTTTAGCAGCTTCTCTTTTATATGCATGTATATACATATGTGTGTGTATATATATATATATATATATATATATATATATATATATATAATCATTAAACACTTAAGAAGCAAATACATTTGTTTCCATTTCACAATGATAGAATCAACAAAAAAGATATAATTACTTTTGTAGGAAGAAAAAAATTATAATACCTTCTTTTTTTTACCATTGATGATTATGAATTTTAGAAGATTTCAGGCTGCAAAAGTACAAAATATAATGTAGCCAGGGATAATGATATATATCTTTCAGATAGTGTGGCAATTCCATCAGAATTGGGATTTTCTGAGGCTCTACCACACTAATTCCAAGCACTTTATCCCTTGTGTTAGTATATATACATACTATATAGAAATATTTTGCATTTATTATTGGAGTATCCTGTAACTCTTTTCAAATGAGAACTTTCTAATGCCTTAGTGTTAAACTCAAAATTAAAGTAAGCATGTACCTTATCACGAGCCCTGTAGAAGCAAGCTCCACTAAGGCAGGTATATTTGTATACTTTATTTATTGCTTACACCTTTGGTACTTAGCTTCTTCCTTGATGCTTGGAAAATTTTGTAGCAAGCAGTAAAAAACAGGGCAATCATCATTGTGATCCTCATCTTTGTTATAATCCCTGAGTGCCCTCACTCACCCTTCACAGTGCTCTTAGGAGATTCACTTAACCTGGTACTCCTCAACAGCCCCTTCTACAGAAGGATGTCCCTGAGCCCTTTGCTCCTGAGAGCTGGAGCAGAGCAAACACAGCAGGAGCTTGTTCTCTTCACAGAAGATGTTCTTTATCTCTTTGTAGATCACACACATTTTGTTAGAGCTTAGGAATTACCTGAGACTGGCTTTTCTGGAAGTGGACATCAAATTTTTCAGAAGAATATTGTTTTTGACATATTTCTGTTGAGACGGCTCTCTGCGCACAGGGAAACAGGAAGGAGTTTGGACTTGTTCCCAGGAAAGACAGAGAAAGGGCAAACAAAAGCTGTGCCACTGCCTATGGTGACTGGGTCCATAGGTACTTCAGGCAGATGGAGCAGGTGCATTGTTTCTTGAAGGCTTGTGAGATTCCTAAGTCCATTTTCTGAAGGAAGAATATCAATAGAATTTATTCATTTATCCTTGAAGAGAAAAAGTCCTGAACAAAATTTTACTGAAGTTGTTACTGAATAGCATACTTCTGCCTATGACAAAATAGACTTCCTTTAATATATGACCAAATATAAAAATTAATAGATAACTCAAATAAATTACGCATTTAAGAGAATATCTCTCTCTACCAAGCCCAAACTATTTCCAAACACTGCTTCACACTGTGAAAATATGTAAATATTTTAATCTGTTCCAGAAAACAAAGCATCATTTATAATTTTATTTTGCTAAAAATTTGGGTTCTCATTTCTACAGTGGTTGAATTTCTAGAAATAAGAGGGAAGAAATATTCCTAAATATATTTTTAGATCTACAAGTACAAAAGTACAAGTTATCTGGAAGCTAATTTCTGAGTCCTTATAAAATACATAGAACCAACTAAGGGGTACAAAACTAAGAAAATTAAATTAAATATCACTTTAATTCCAAACTATATTCAAGTCAAGACAGAAGAAGAATGATTTTTATACTAAGTAGAGAAACAGCATCATTTCATAGAGATAACCTAATTTGAAGATCATTTATAATAGGAAATTTGACTTGATTTGTCTTGGTAAAGCAACTACAGTTCCACTATGAATTGTGTACTTACCTAACTAGTGGGTCCATGATTTCATCAGTGCTTGTTGCAGAAGGGTAAGTATGAAGTCAGCTCTAGGATTACGTGCTCCAGTTGTAGAGGAGGTAGATTAAAATGTCCCTCAGTGAGATGAGTTTCCAACTATGCCCTGGAGAAGAATGAGCTTGTCTCCAGGAGTGCCCTTTTACTGAGTGCCTGAAGACCACACCCAGTTCTTCCTTGATTGCATTTCAGGATGCTCAATCAGTGTTAGTGTAAGTAATTGGGTTAGTGTGGGTAATTGGATTAGTGTGGGTGTTTTGGTAATGTGGGGGATTAGTTTTCAGGTACAGAGTATTGATGTATCACCTTGTCTAATCTTCATAAATAAAGCTCCACAGGCTTACCAACAATGATGGATTAAAAAAAATAAAACAAAATGAATCCTCAGCTTCAGATTGTTTTTAATCTTTAGTTGTGTTCTTTTATTTTTTTGCTTTAAAAACGTAGAAAGAGGGTTTCATCAATATATGATTTTTAGTAATATATATATATATATATATATATATTGCCTGAGATTGAATTTAAATTTTATTCTGACACTTAGAGAGGGATTTAGTTTAGGAATTTTATTTTACTCACCAGGTTTGGGGGTTCATGCCTATATTCCTAGCTTTGGAAGCTGAGGCAGGTGGCTCAGCAATTCAAACCCGAGCCTCAGCAACTAGTAAGGTCCTAAGCAAGTCAGTAAAACCTATCCCTAACTAAAATATGAAAAAGGACTAGGATGTGGTTCAGTGGTTAAGTGCCCCTGGAATCAATCCCTGGTATACACACACACACACACACACACACACAAGAAAGAAAAAAGAAAGAAAATAATTTTGTTTTTCTCACCTCAATCTTATCCTTTCCAGTAAGAGACCGAGGGTCCTGCCTTCCAAGTGCTTCTAAAGGAATGACACATATTCAGTGTAAACTGCCAGAGCAAATGAGGCCACACCTGCAACCCATGCTGTTTGGAACATGAAAGATGCAACCACAAAGCCTCTACAGACTCTTGATACACTGCATGGACTTTTTCTAGAACTTCCCTTGTACACAGATTAGTGTCAAGGATGAATTTGCCCAGCTGTTACTAATTATGATCTTAGGATATAAAATCAAGACTTTTAATACAAGAATCCTGGACTTTAAGGGAGAGTGTTCAGGAGAAGTAGCTGCCCTGATATTTCCTGAGCTACAAAGGCATTAGGCTGCCCAGGAGGCCCTGTTTTTTGCCCCAGATTTTCAAAGTGTTAGATGAGGAGAACTCTTCATTTGGGGGGATCTCAAACATTCATATTTGCCAAACTTCTTCCCTAAAAGAGAAATCAAAGAGATACAAGCTCTCAGACATTGGCTTGGGTATCCATACTTTCTATCTGGAAGATGCAGTGTGGTCACAGTGATTTCTGACACCTACTATAAAGCAATTATATAAGGTCTAGCTCAGGCAAAAGAATTTGAGACTGCTGCTGTGCACAGGGGTTCATGTCAGTAATCCCAGCTACTCAGGAGGCTGAGACTAATTGGAAGGATAAAGAATTTAAGGTCAGACTGGGACTGAGCAAGATGATCTCAAAAAAAAAAAAATGTTCGGCAGGGGGGCTGGTTTCAGACAATGTTAATGCTGTTAAAAAGTTATCCATGAACTTGAGTTTCACCTGGGAGCCACCAGAGCATTCACCACTTCCTATTGAAGTGTTTGTGAGTAAAAGAGAGGAGAGACAAAAAAACTACCAAATACTCTCAGAGTCTGTGAAGTCAAGATACTTAACCTCTGAGCTATTGACTGTTTCTGTCTCCTATGATGGTGGAGGCATGTTACAGGCAGGAAGTGGAAGCTACAAGCTGAAGACCCAGACTTTTTGCACAGACAGCCAGGGTGGGACACTGTTAAACCTTTGCATGTAGCCAATAGCATGAACCTTTGGAACACACTTCAATCTTTATGTTTTTTCCCCATGATTTTTATTTTTAAAAGTTTATATCACTATCTTAACTTTTAAAATTTGCCTTCTAATATCAAACAGAATAATAAATAGCAGAATTTACCAAACTTGAAATAACTGAAATAAATGAGTGATCTGTAGAAAAGTAATAAATCTGATCTATTTACAAAAACATTGTATAAAATGTCATTTTTGTAGCCAGCATGGTAGCACACTCCTGTAATCTCAGCTACTCAGGAGACTGATGCAGTAGGATCACATGTTTGTTTATAGGCTGGGCAATTTAGCAAGGCCCTGTCTCAAACTCAAAAATGAGTAGGGCTGGAGATGTAGTTCAATGATAGAGGATCACTAAGTTCAATTCCCAGTACCACGCATACTCAAAAAGAAAATTATTTCCTTTCCCTTTCCATTCTGTGTAAGTAACCTTAAAAGTTACAAAAAAAAAAAGTCACAATTTGCAAAGACACCTTACCAACCTTTTGAAGAAGTGTGCCAACTGATCTAACTGTAAAGAGTACAATGTAGTGCTGTTGATTGCTTGGTGATGAATGGTGTTTCTTTTACTTTTTTCTTGTTTATTTTTATATATTATAATTTCCTTATAAAAATGGAACAATTCTGTGATATGTAGAATGTAAATTGACATGCTTTCTCTCATACTAGACTTTACCTGTGTGTGTTGTGTCTGAATTAATCTGGTGGGAAGTTGAGTTGGTTTTGGGATTCATTACTGATATCATTATTTCAGTGCTGCATGGGCTGCATATTCATCCAGCATTATTTTGTTTTAAGTGTTGGACTGGCTCACCAGTTTGTCTCAATATCTGCTCCACACTCTAGTTCTCCCTACAAACTCTTCTCAGGCCCTCAGACAAACTGCTTTTACATGTTACTCATCACTTGCTAGTCTCATTGTGCAATGGCAACATGAAGGATGTAGGAACATTCCTTGTGTTTCTGATGATGAAACCGAGAACTTAGGCACATTCCATGTCCCTGAGTCTTGGGAGGGGCTTTGTCAGTGATTATGTCCACCTCCACCTGTAGGTCTAGACTCACCACATATTTGTATCTACTTTAAAATTTCTCTCTGCTTTTTAAATGTCTTTATTTCCCCTTCCCCAAAGGCAATAATATATTTGGCTCTTTGTGGCTTAAAGTATTTTTAAACAGGAGAGATAATTATCCTCCTGGTGAAACAAAATATGTCCCCCTCAATTGCAATTTTTCCTATATTTTATTCCCAGTTATTACTGACCTGTATAATTATTTTCTCATGAAGTTATTTACTATTTTAAGTTTGGAGCTTGGGATACACCTCAGTTGATAGAGTATTTATCTTGCATTCACCAGGCCCTGGGTTCAATCCCCAGCACCCCCCCAAAAATATTTTAAGTTTTAATGTTACACCATAGAGTCTGAAATTTATTTAAGTAAGTTGCCATTGGTATTGTGTGTGTGTGTGTGTGTGTGTGGTAAAAGGATCTAAAATGTATTTTCTTGGTAAATATGTAATATATCATTCCTTAGATATATACAGTGGAAAAACTGTTTGAATATTTTTTTCAGCCTATGCTTTTGAAATTCGTTCATTCACATTGTTGCAATGAGAGTTTGTCCATTTTGATTGCTTCATATAATTGCTTTGCATGAGTGTACAACAATTTATCTATTCAACTGTTGGTAAGTGTCTTTGACTCCAAATTTTAGGGTATTATGAGAAATGATGAAAGGAACAACATTGCCTATAAATTTTACCTAATAAGTATATGTAGAAACTGCTGATAATATATGCTTATCCCTACTGGAAAACCTAGGCCTTAGAAAATGCTTTCAGTAAGTAAGCCAAAATTTATTTTTTCAATTAATACTTTCTCTAGCCTTGTGTAAACATTATTTATTCTACATATTATTCATCTTTAAATTTTTATTTATTCTTGACAAGGTCTAGTGATTCAATTTACGGTTTGAATTTGCAATAATCTAATGACTCATAAAGGTGAGTATTTTTTCATATGTCACTGACTACTGTCGAAGTCCAGCTCCAACAGGGTGTCTCAGGAGACGAACGGATGGTGAGGAGTAGGCAAAAGGATGGTGGAGAAACAACACAGACACCAAAGTGAAGGTGTTGATCCCAATCTTTACTTGTGAAGTTGATCATACATACTTTTCATTTTGGCAGGCACACAGTACTTTGTGGTTACAAAATAGGAATCATTATTCAGAGAAACCAAATATTACGTAGCTACAATTAGAATAGAAGAATGTATCTTGGCTTATGCATAAGCAAGCATTTGTACTTTCAGTTCGCGTTTTGCTTTGAGCTGTTTCTTCTTAGTTAACTTTTAGTAATAGTTAGAAATGTCCCAAACTATTGGCCTATACCTTGACTATTCTTTCTTGACTTACTGACTGGAACTGGTGCCATGGTTAAGGCAAGTGGTTGACTTATTATTAATTTTAATCAATCAAGAGTAAGAGCACAAACTGTTGTGCACAGGAACAAGAACAAGTTGCCCAGTACTAAGCACTAATCTGTCTTCTTAACATTAATTTTTCTTTCCTAGATTTTAATTTAATTTCTCAAAAACTTCCTTGACAGGAATACAGGGAGTTTTTCATTAGACATTAACAATTTAAGTTCCATAGCTGAATCATTGCATTTAGAGCAAACAGATCTATTCTTTAGAAGTAGTTGCATTAATTGGAAAAGTAATGTTTTTTCCTTCATACTTAATGGTCATATGAGAAGTAGCAACTATACTTATTAAAGGAATACAAAAACAAACCAGCCCATTCCCAGAAACATACTGCTCTCCTCCAGAGGATGGATGCCTTGCGCCATCCACCTCAGTAGGGCTTTGCCATTGCCTGAATCAAGGGAGGGGTGCAGCAGACTACATATGTGTATTCTGTTTTATGATATTACCATTCAAAAAACTTATCAATTTTTTTTTACCAGGTTCACTTTTCTTTATTTACCAAACTTTATGCATCTCTGTTATTCAGGCTCTCTAGAGGAACAGAACCAATAGGGAATATATGATTATTGAAAGGAGATTATTGGATTTGCTTACAGAACCAGAAGCTGTATAATCTCACAATGTCTATCAGCAGGCTGGAGAGTGGAGAAACCAGTAGATGCTTAGTCTAACACACTGAAGCTTCAGAACAAGATGGATTAATGATGTAGTCCCAGTGGGACAAAAGGCCTGGAAACAACCTGATAGTTTTCAGAGTTCACTTTGGAAGAGTGAAGGAGCTAGAGTCTGATGCTCTCAGGATTTTGTAGCAGCAATCTAAAACCCCTCAAGAGGAATCAAGCTAGAGGGCACTGATGCCTCATTTTTTCAACTTTTATTCCATCCAGGACTTCAACCTATGGCTGCCCACACTTAGAGTGAATCTGTACTTCAGTTTCCTGTCCTGTATGTCAATCATTTCTAGAAACACTTCCATTGACAAGCCAGAAGCATCCTAATATTAAGCATATTTTAATCCAAACTGACAATTCAGATCAACCAACATAGCATCTATGATGCATGCATATTGTATCTTTGATACATACTTGGTAAATATATTTTTTTTTGGGGGGGAAGGGCACTGGGAATTGAAACCAGGGATGCTTTATCACTGAGTAACATACCATGTCACTTCTATTTTTTGAGAAAGTATACTACTAAGTTGCTTAAAGTCTTGCTAAAACTCTGATCCTACTGCCTCAGCCTTCCAAATGGCTGAGATTATAGGCATCTTCCACCATGCCTGGTTCTAGCTTTTATTTTTTTGAGAAAAGTTCTTGCTTTATTGTCTTAAACACCTGGAATTAAACCAACCACCTCATTTGGCTTCCAAGTAGGTGAAATTACAGGCAGAGCTCATAGTGCATGGCAATTTACCAACTCCAGTTTTGTATGTTTACACTTTTGAAATATTATCTTTAAGCAAAAAGTCATTAATTTTAATGCAGACCGGGCAGAGGATGTGGCTCAAGTGGTAGCATGCTCGCCTGGCATGCGTGCGTGCAGCCCAAGTTCGATCCTCAGCACCACATACAAACAAAGATGTTGTGTCCGCCGGAAAAAAAAAAAGTATTAAAAAATTCTCTCTCTCTTTAAAAATATTTTAATGCAGACCAATTAAATTTTTCCTCATTGATTATTGTTTTTATGTCTTTTCTAGGCAATTTTTCTATGAGACTACTATTTTCTCTTAAGTCAACCTATAAAAGACTATGTATAGGTATGGCTAAGGTTTCTTTTTGTCCACCTGTATAACCATTTTATTTAGTACTAGATTGATTGTCCTGTGATTGCCAATGCAGAGGACAATACTAATGATTGTAAATATTCATATTTATGTTTATAATTTTAGAAAGGTGATGGGGTAGAGAGAGAAGATGTGGGGGAAGGGAAGGGGGGATAGTAGGGGATAGGAAAGGTAGCAGAATACAACAATTACTAATAGGGCATTATGTAAAATTGTGGATGTGTAACTGACATGATTCTGCAATCTGCATTTGGGGTAAAATTGGGAGTTCATAACCCACTTCAATCTAATGTATGAAATATGATATGTCAAGAGCTTTGTAATGTTGTGAACAACCAATAAAAAAACTAAAAAAAGAAAGGAAATCATCACACAGATAATTAAGAATGATTACTCAGAATAATGGACAGAATGGATATATAGTAATATGTTTTGAATATGTTTTTTTCCTCAAAAAAAAAAACAAGTTAAAGTGTAATTTCATAGAGCAGTGGTGTTTTGACATGGGGCCTTTAAGTCATTAAAAAGAATCAGTGCATTTTTCCTGGGCCTGAACCTGAATGAAAGAGTGAATTTTGGGCCCTTGGAGAGTTATTTTTAAGAAAGTAGGTTGTTATGAAGAATGCCATCCATGTGCTTTCACATTCTGCACAGGATGATTTCTCCTTCTGCTTCTCTGCTATGAGCAGATTCATCATGAAACTCACCAGAAACTGAGGCAGGATGACCTAGAACTTACCTGTTTTCAGAACTGTGAGGTAAATGAATCTTTTATTTATGATTTTCTCAGATGCAGGTTTTGTGTGAAAACAACAGAAAATGGACCAAGATGAGTAAATTAAAGTTAGATTATAAAAGGAGAAAATTATGTTCTTATAACTATTGAGTCTTTATGGTCATGCTTGTTTGGGTAGAGAAAGAGATATGTTAGTTTGAATTTTCACTTTATTAAATCATACTTTATCGATTTTTTCATTTGTGACAGTCCAGGAATAAATTAAAACCAGAAAACATATTCTATTTCATGTACTATAGGCAATTATATTCCTCAAATGAATAAATTTTAAAAAATGAATTTTAGGAATATATGAGCTTTTAATATTATCACCATAATTAATAACAAAGTAAACAAGTTTTCATAACATTAGAAGGATTGAAAAGTTAATAAAATATAACCTGTTTGATATGTTTGATAATATTCAAGGAAGAGGGCTTCCTTGGATATTTACTTTTTCATACATTGGGGCATAGTCCTTATCTATGTCTGGTCAGATGTGACTACAGCAGAAAACAGGATTGACATGGGGAGAAAAGGAACAGGAAAGAATACTGTGTATCAGTGAACTTTGAGCAACATTAATGAAGCTCACCGCTCTACCTTCATAATCCAGGAATACTCCTATTCGGCCAATGGGCCTTGGTACATATTGAAGTACAAGTGGGGAGGTGGTAAAGAGAGTGCAATGGGAACCCTCCTTAACACATCCAAGAAGGAAGAGCCCCTCCACCTCATCCATCTTGTAATTTCTGTTCTTTTTCCAATAATCATTACAGACTCCCAAAGCCCAGTTCCAAGAGTCTCCCACTTCCACCTCCCAGTAATATCTGCCAGTGGCAAAAGTCTGAGTACCCCAGGCAAGAAAGCATTCTGATGTTGGAATGATCAAGGAGGAACGTTGTGGATTGCATCCAACATTCACGCTTCTCAACTCTCCATACAGGAAGATGTGGCAGTTGGCTCTTTCAAGACACAGAGTAATATCAACTGTAAGAAAAATATTGCAGACATGTATGTAAATAATAAGAAGTTAAAGTTCTAAAAAAAATCTTTCTGAGAAGAAATAATACTACTGAAAAATGTGAAATTGTAACAGCAACAATGATTTTGGTTGTAAAATCTAATAAATATGGGCATAAATAGTACATCTACAGAACAAACAAATTCCTTGCCCTAGATACAGAAATTTGTTGAAAATGTGAAAAATCAAATATTGAGCCAAATATAAAACTAATACTTTTATTTTTTATTTCAAAATAGCTACAGAGAGGATGCCCTTAATTCTCTGGAGGCATCAAAAATAAGTATCAGAATAATATTTCTATTTCAAAAAAATGGTGTCATTATTTGGATGAGAGGTAAAGATTTTCTCTCTTGTGACCTTTTCTAGATAACTGGATAAAACTACATTTATACATTTTAGAAATTATCACTTGGTGAAATTAATTCTTATTCATAGTTACTAAATATACAAATATCTTATAAATGTTTTTGGAATCCATGTTAATCCTTTCTGTTATTCCTCAAATTCAGTAATTTTAGAAAGAATAGTTTAAAATTTATTTATGCAAAACTTTTCACTATCCCTAAGTTTTCTGCATGCTCTGCATTGCCCTTCATACCTGAGATTTAACATATAGCTCTTTATATTGAGCAAACAAAAATCAATTTTATGTGTATTTTCCTTTCTTGGTGATAAAGCTAATTTCTTATCTTAGATTTCCTATAGCTATTTAAAATTTTATGTCATTTAATCATATATACCTATGGTAAAAACAACATAAAGTTCTAGTCAAATATTTACCCCCAAAGCTTCTCCTAATAATTCAAATTAAGCAGGATGAGGCGGCTTAAGCCTGAAATCCCAGAAGACTGGGATAAGCAGATGAAAAGTTCAAGGCCAGCTTGGGCAAATTAGTGAGACTGTTTCAAAAAAAAAAAAATCTGGGGGCTGCATATCTGGCTCAGTGGTGTGGTGCTTGCCTAATATGTGTGAGGCCCCAAGTTAAACTGCCAGAACCAATTTTTTTTTCAATAATGAACATACTGAACAACTGCATAAATTTGTATGTGAAATTGAATAATGAATCTTAAATCTGAGTGTAGCTCTATTTATTAAAATTTCCAATTTTTATATAATTTTTATATAACTCAGGACATATGAGCCTGGATTCTATTTAAGTAGTTTTTTTTTAATTTTTCACTCTTTATACTATAAATTTGACTATAGAAACATACTCAAGAATTTGCAGTCAAATTATTTATTTCTAAAAATAAGTAAAATATTTAATGAAAGAGAAATTCCACTCATGTGGTCCTAACAACAAATAATAGATTGAGAGAATACTGACAATGGGCTTATGCTTACCTCGGAAGCTGTTGAGCCTGTCAACTAGTCCAGTGATGGGTCCTGCACTGAGTTCTGGATTCACAGGTTGGACTATATACAGCTGCATAGATTCAATCCTGCAAAAAGGAAGATGCAGTTAACAGTCAGAAAATCATGACTCTTCTTGATAAGACACTTTATAAAAATTCTTGCAACACATAGATGTGGAAATACAGAATTATCACTTTGTGAAATTAATTCTTATTCGAAGTTCCTAAATATTCAAATAAAATGTAAATGCTGTTGGAATCCACTTTAATTCTTTCTGTTATTCCTCAAATTCTGTAAACATACTTAGTTCTCTGTTCACTTACGTATATTTAAGAGTAAAAGTCTGGTGTCCATTTCCAGTCTGCACTGAAATCTCCCTATCTGCAGACACAAGCTTCTCTAAAAACTAGAACTGGCTGTTGCCTCCTTCACAGGGAGAATTTCTGAAGAATCTTAGGCAGGGATATCTGCTTCCTGGAGGACCCACAGAGCTCTAAAATGCTGTGAGTTTCTTTCTATTGTCATTTAAAACTGTCAGCTTATACATACAAAATTAACAAATCTCTAGAGATTTCACACATTGGAGCACTCTCTCTCTCCTGTTAGCTGCTATTCCCTCTATTAGCTCTGTGAGGTGTTTGACTTCATCACCCTTGAGAACACTTAGTACTTCTCCTTTATCTGCATAGGCTTTCCAGAATTGAAAAGAAAACAAGGAATGGAAGGATTTTTAAATAATTTCTATTTTTTTAATTGAAGCTGCTCCTAAAATCACTGAGAATAAGATATCAAGAGTAGGTATGGGAGGAAAAAAGTATATCAATGACAATAGTGACTCAGTATTCCAGTGAATCATGCACATAGTATTCTTGACTAGTACTGTAGAAACTGAATATAGCATCTGCTGGGAGGCAGGTAAACACTCACCTGTGAAGTGTGTCTCCAAAGACCTGTGAAAAGAAAAATAAAAAGTCTGAGTGATTTTCACAGGATCCCTCTACCATTAGTTACAGTGTGAGATTTTTGATACATCGCCAGAAGTTACTACATCCTTGGATGCAAGTCCCACTTCCTCTCAAAAAAATATATATATATATATATACAATCCTGTATAGAGTCCTGGCAAAGTCTGGGTCTTCAATATTCTGTGTGAGTGGAAGGGGCAGAGACTGTGGAGTCTGGGTTCTGCTGCAATCAGAAATAAGATCCAAGCCATTGTCCCAAGGCCCTGTGTCTCAGGTGAATAGCCACAAAGGAGTATTAAAAAGATCTATATTCTTGAATCACCCCATCTTGTTATGTCGGTGAGTTAACCTGAATACCCGTGTTCAGCTCACTATTTTGTGAATTTCTAAAAGTCCCAATTATGTTGTTGATTTTCAGATGGGGACTATACATTAATCATTCCATACAATTTTGTCTCTTACAGATAACCTAGGAGGGAATCCTAGATTTTTGGAAATCCTTGAAGCAGTGACCTGTTAGCAAAGTAACAGCAGTTGTGGGGAAATATGTTTATAGACCCAAACTGGAAGCAACAGGGGAAGTGGATTTCAGCTGGGAAATGCAACAGCTATACATGCTTGTCCTACATCCCCATGTATCAGTAGTTACCTGGAGTAACTCCACATCTGGTCTGTGGCATATTTCCTTCACCTCTTCATATATTCCTCTTAACATCTCTGTCATATGAGCCATTCTGGTTTTACTCTCTTTGAGCTGCTCAAAAATGTCTTTGCTCTCTTTTTGCAGCCTCTCTAAATGATGCTTTTCTTCCTCATAGTCAGTTGCAGGCATCTTCCCATATTCAACTCTAATTGCTTCTCTTCTTAAATTTATGTAGTTCTGCAGTAAAATGAAATTCATCAAAATATGGACCTATCCCTCTAACTCCTGTTGAAACTCCCTGATTCTAGGATATAACTTTCCTCTGTTTATATATGAATATACCACCAGTGAAATTTCACATCATATACTATCACAAGAATGGGATTCTAATCAGAATAAGTTATAATCTAAGTATGCATAATATGTCATAATACATCTACTCTCATGTGTATTTTAAAAGGACAAACAAAAAATAAAATAAATAACTCCCTGATTCTTGTTTATCTTATAACAATTATTTAAGCCTTCATCTTGTCAAACTTTCAGAATCCACAAATTTTTATTCCTTTCCTTCTTTTATAAATACTCATGGCTTCTTTCTTTCCTTTCTTTCTTTCTTTCTTTCTTTCTTTCTTTCTTTCTCTTTCTTTCTTTCTTTCTTTTAATTTTCTTTTTTTCTTTTTTTCTTTTAATTTTCTTAGAGAATCTCATTAAGTTGCTGAGGCTACACTCAAACTTGTAATCTTTCTGCCTTAGCCTCCCAAGCAGCTGATATTTCAGGACAGCACCACCATGTCATTTACTCTGCATCATGGTCAACAGTTTCATTCAACAAGTTACATTCACTTAATTCATGATTAAGAGTTTTATAATACAATCCTCACACAAAAATAAAGTTGTTTTATCCTTTCCAACCCATATGTGAAGAAACAACCCATTTCATACTTAAGGACTTTAGACCCCAAGGAGTGAATTGCAATCCATTCACTTTTCTTCAGTATAAGCCAAGTCACTTAAAGCCTACATACTGTAAACTCAGAGTGCAATACTAATTTCCATGTACTTCACCCAGCTAACTGTCATACTGAAGTGTCATTTAGCATCTGACTATTATCTGTCTGATACCATTTCCTTCAATTCTCCTCAAAAGTCATTCCAATCTATGACATCAACTTCAATGTGACTTCAGCAACCTCCCTCCCAATATACCAAGTGCAATTATTGGACATGTGCTTCTCTCTGGGTTGACACTCTATGGCTATGTTCCTCTTTATGTCTTAATCTCAAAGTAATTTTTTAGTGAAAAATTTTGCCACCAACTATTTAAAAAATATCAAACCTCATCTCCAGTCTCTGCCCTTGTACCTGCTTTCTACTTCCCTGCTTAATTATTCTTAAAAAACCCCAAGTTATCATTTTCTAATATATCAAGAATTTCACTTATTTACCTGATGGCCATTTTCCTTTTTTATTTTTATCTTAACCTTTCCAATGAGAGATATTTGCAGGTTGAATTCTGCCATATTTTCTAGCTTATAATTTGTCATAGTTATCATAAAACAAATTTTAAATTAATTTTCATTTAAATTATAACACACTCAGGATAAACATTCACAAAGAAAATGAATTATTTAAAAATTATTCTCAAACTTATAATCTTCTACTCAACACAAATGCTATATCACCCATCATATTTCCCCTCCATAGTTTATATTATGTTGTTAAATATTAATTAGTTGGGGTAATTTCAGACTCTTCTTATATTTGAACCATTTTGAACTATTTTATCCCTCTCTCTGAAATTTTCTACCAGGAGTCAGCTCAATCCGCTTTGTAAGCTGCATTTGAATTTTCAATGACTTTTTGCCTGTCACTTATATCTTCCCAGCATGTGACATTGTGAAATGGCCCAGTTTTTTGTAGCTGTTGTGTAAGTACTAAGTGTACATTTACCTGTAGTAAAGCAGCATGCTTTTGATAATATCTGTGTCTCAGATAGAAATACTCCCTAAGGGCCATACTGCCCTAAATAAGAACTGAGGAAATACTTTTACTATTGACCCCACCCCTTTCTTGTTTAATCCTAGGGAAAACTAGGGTTTCAGATCTATTTCCTACTTTAAACATTACACATATGTCCCCCTAAGTTCATGTTAAAGGCAGAAGCATAGAACTAACCTCCCATGAGCCCATAATCAACGTCTCCATAGTCAGGTTTCTGTAACTTTCACAATATTTGCCCCATAAACACTTCATTTTCTTCACCATATTCTCCTGTAAAAAAAAATCACAAATCATAGAAGCAGCAAAAAAAAAAATAGACCTTCACATAGGGAAGAAGCCAGAAATGAGAGATAAATTAACCCCAATGAAAATAACTGGGTCATTATGTTTTCTTTGTTTCTCTCAGATGTTTATCAAATATGGGAAGCCTGAGACTTGGAACCTGGAAGAGATTCTGAATGGGAAACATAGAGAGAGTCATGCACTCCCCAAGGAAAGAGACCCATATTGATTTCTTTGTTCTTACAGACATGGATCTTCAGAGGAATCACTTACCCTGTGTTCCTCAGCAGCAAGTTCGATTGGCCAATGTTTGTGAGCTTCATGCTCCTGGGATTTAGAGCAGAGCAAACAGAGAAAGTTCTTGTCTTCTTCACAAAAGATCTTCTTCATCTCCTGATGAGCCCCACACATGTGTTCCTCAGAGCTCAGGAATTGCCAAAGACTGTTTTTTCTGACAATGGCTGCCAGTTTCTTCATACAAATATTTGTTTTAAAGTTTCTCTTCTGTACCATCTGCTTGCATTCAGAGCAGGTAACATGATCTGGGAGGTCATGCCAGCCAAAGTAGACACAAGGCCTACAAAAGCTATGCCCACAGGCTAAGGTGACTGGATCTACGAAGTACTTCATGCAGAGAGGGCAGGTGATTTCCTTTTGGAAGGCTTGCATGGTTCTGGAATCCATGTTTCTGAGGAAGAAAAAACATGTCACTTCTGAGCCTGCTTAGGCTAAAAGGTTCTCAAGAACTATGCCTGAGGAGTAAGAACTGCATTTTATTTTCTTAAAAAATGCTCATTATAGCAAGACAAACTATGACACAAAAGGAGAACTGATGCACAAGGAGAGCCTTCAGCTTTATATCAGCCATAATTTTGACTAGATGACTCACATCCCTTCCACTCTGAGTTCCTGTTCCCACCAGAATAGAAATTTGAGTATTGATCTTCTGAATTTAGGTATAGGAATTGGATCATAAGAAGTCTACAATCATAACTGTCCCCATTCCTCTTTCCAATAACTGGAAAAAGAAAGTCTATTTGGGTCAAGGAAGTATGAGAAATTCACAGAAAGTTTTATACAATATCCATTGAGAACTAGGCATAGAAGCCCAGCTCTTTAAAAGTAAAACAAACAAACAAACAAAAGCCCATATGTATTATGGTTATCTATAGGAAGAGAACCAACAGGAAGTATAATTACAAAAAGAGAGATTTTATTAGATATGAGTATGGACACTCCTGCTTGTTTCCACAGTCCATATGAGTGGTATGATTTTTCCCAACCTTTCACCTTCAGTCTATGAATATCTTTTCCTATCAGATGCATCTTCTGTAGGCAGCATATTGTTGGGTCTTGTTTTGTGATCCATTCTACTAGCCTATGTCTCTTAATCGGTGAGTTTAAGCCATTAACATTTAGGGTTATTATTGAGATATGGTTTGTTCTTCTAGCCATATTTGTTTATTGATGTTACTAAACCTGATTTGTTATCCTCTTTGACTACTTTCCCCCCTTTACTGTCCTACCTCCCATTGTTGGTTTTCAATGTTATTTTCCATTTCCTCTTCCTGTAATGTTTTGCCAAGGATTTTTTGAAGAGATGGTTTTCTAGCCAGGAATTCTTTTAACTTTTGTTTATCATGGAAGGTTTTAATTTCATCTTCTATCCTGAAGCTTAATTTCGCCGGATACACGATTCTTGGTTGGAACCCATTTTCTTTCAGTGTTTGAAATATGTTATTCCAGGATCTTCTAGCTTTCAGAGTCTGTGTTGAGAGATCAGCTGTCATCCTGATTGGTTTGCCCCTAAATGTAATCTGCTTTCTTTCTCTTGCAGCTTTTAAAATTCTCTTCTTATTCTGTATGTTGGACAGCTTCATTATAATGTGTCTAGGTGTGGATCTCTTAAGATTTTGCACATTCGGCATCCCCCTATCTCTCGCTATGCACAAAAGTTAACTCAAAATGGATCAAGGAGCTTGATATTAAATCACAGACATGGCATCTGATAGAAGAAAAAGTTGGTTATCATCTACATACTGTGGGATCGGGCCCCAAATTCCTCAATAGGACACCCATAGTGCAAGAGTTAACAACTAGAATCAACAAATGGGACTTACTCAAACTAAAAAGTTTTTTCTCAGCAAAAGAAACAATAAGAGAGATAAACAGTAAGCCTACATCCTGGGAACAAATCTTTAATCCACACACTTCAGATAGAGCCCTAATAACCAGAATATACAAAGAACTCCAAAAATTAGACAATAAGATAACAAATAACCCAATCAATAAATGGGCCAAGGACCTGAACAGACACTTCTCAGAGGAGGACATACAATCAATCAATAAGTACAAGAAAAAATGCTCACCATCGTTAGCAGTCAGAGAAATGCAAATCAAAACTACCCTAAGATACCATCTCACTCCAGTAAGATTGGCAGCCATTAGGAAGTTAAACAACAATAAGTGCTGGAGAGGATGCAGGGAAAAGGGCACTCTTGTTCATTGCTGGTGGGACGGCAAATTGGTGCAGCCAATTTAGAAAGCAGTATGGAGATTTCTTGGAAAGCTGGGAATGGAACCACCATTTGACCCAGCTATTCCCCTTCTCGGTCTATTCCCTAAAGACCTAATAAGTGCATGCTACAGGGACACTGCTACATCGATGTTTATAGCAGCACAATTCACTATAGCAAGATTATGGAATCAGCCTAGATGCCCTTCAATAGATGAATGGATAAAAAAAATGTGGCATTTATACACAATGGAGTATTACTCTGCATTAAAAAATGACAAAATCATAGAATTTGGAGGGAAATGGATGGCATTAGAGCAGATTATGCTAAGTGAAGCTAGTCAATCTTTAAAAAAACAAATACCAAATGACCCCTTTGATATAAGGGGAGTAAACAAGGACAGGGTAGGGACGAAGAGCTTGAGAAGAAGATTTACATTAAACAGGGATGAGAGGTGGGAGGGAAAGGGAGTGAGAAGGGAAATCGCATGGAAATGGAAGGCGATCCTCAGGGTTATACAAAATGATATATAAGAGGAAAGGAGGGGTAAGACAAGATAATACAAATGGAAGAAATGATTTACAGTAGAAGGGGTAGAGAGAGAAAAGGGGAGGGAAGGGGGGATAGTAGAGAATAGGACAGACAGCAGAATACATCAGACACTAGAAAGGCAATATGTCAATCAATGGAAGGGTAACTGATGTGATACAGCAATCTGTATACAGGGTAAAGTTGGGAGTTCATAACCCGCTTGAATCAAACTGTGAAATATGATGTATTAAGAACTATGTAAGGTTTTGAACGACCAACAATAAAAAAAAACAACTTCTTTTCAGTAGTACATGAGTCCTTTCAGATAATTAATCTTTAATAAATATGTAAGTATTATTTTCTATTTAAAAAAAAAGAGATATTTTAGGTTGGTTTATGTGACCAGAAGGTGAATACTCCATAAAGGTCACGTGCAGTCCGGAGAGCTGGAAGAACCTACTGTAGCTGTGAATTCCAAGAGGCTGAAGCCTCAGAAAAAGAGGGATCTTGTTCTACCCTAGTCCAAGACTGAAATTTTCTGGATACTCCCTGGAGGCAGGCATAAGGAAAATTCAAAGAAAACCTCAGCAATACAGGGAAACATTTTCTCAAAATAAATCATACAAAAAAGCCTGGCAATATGGCTCCATGGCTAAGCACCCTTGGCTCAAATGACTGTTACAAAAAAGAAATAATAATAATAATAGGAACATCTCCTTTGTAAATTATATACTCACCCAAGGAATGTGTCTATTGTCTCACCAATGCTTACTGTAGAGGTGATATGAAGTCTGTCTGGGGATCAGTGCTTCACTTAGTAGAACTGATGTCTTTCAGGGGTCTGCAAAGCCAGGTGAGTTCCAAAACTACTCTGATCTGGAGAGGAATGAGACTAGCCCCACCTGCACTTTCTTTTTATAGAGGCTCTGAAGACCACACCCAGTTCTCCAAGTGATTAGATTTCAAGAAGCTTCCAATAGGAATTAGTATGAGTGATTAAGATTGTATAAGTGATTAGATTAGTAAGGTAGATTAGGCTAGGATGGGTTTTTAATTTCAAAATAGAGAAGACTGATTTAACACTTTGGCTAATCTTGATCAACAAACCTTTATAACACCACCTCCCACACACTTCCTGAAACACCCTGACACTTCAGACACACCCTGTCTACCCACAGTGATTTCCCTGGCATAGAAGTTTGTAAGGTTTTCTGGCTCCTAAATTTCCTCCTAATGTCTTGAGTCCCAAGTTCCCTGCCTGAACCAGGGGCTATACAGCTTTTTCTTCATTTTCTTCCACAGTAGACAGGGCATGCTATTCCTTGGCGAACTCCAGGCAAGCTTTTCTTGTTATGAGAGTATATAATATGTCTAAAAATAGAACAATAAAAAATTTTATTAACATTTTACTAGCTAGTTACACATTTCAAACATGTGCACATTCCATATATGGGCCTCAACTTGTTTTCTTACTTTGGCTCCACAAATATGAAATATCAGCTAAAATTTAAAAAAAGATCTCATTGAAAGGTACTACTCAAAATTATGAGCCTGGTGCTATGGGCACAAGTTGTAAAGTGAAAGCATGTGTTGACACCCATGTTTTCTGAGTCTAGAGCCCATTCCCAAGAAAGTGTCCCAAAATTACTTTAACTACTTACAAAAATTGCATTGTAACAACAACAACAACAAAAATTATAGTAGTGTATAAAGTAGCAAGGAATACTTTAAAAGAAATAGTTTTTGTCCCAACTTTCCCAAAACTTGATAATTGAATTTAACATGGATACCTCCATTTTCTTATGCAATCTTTTTTTAATATTTAATTTTTACTTATAGGTGAACATGATACCTTTATTTTTTCTATGTATGTGGGGCTGAGGGTCAAACCCAGTGCCTCAAACATGCTAGGTGAGCTCTCTGCCAGTGAGCCACAACCCCAACCCTTTTATGCATTCTTCAACTAAAGATTGAGCTCTGACTATGCCACATTTTTGGGATACATGGGAATTGTTACCTGATCTCTAAACCTTTTATTATAATGTTTTGTATATTTCAGGAGAATGATTGTATTGGGTTTGAACAATTGTGCTTTTAACAAATTATCTTGGATTCCAAAGGCAAAACTCATCTTTCCTGGGGACCATGATTTTTAGAAAAGCCCCCAAGAATTTTTTTCTATTGTTTTACTAATTTTTCTAGTATCATCCTTTCCTTGGTATATGATAGTATCTTCCCACAAAATAATATATATTATTAGAAAATATTGATAACTTTTATAGGATAAAAGAAATATTTGCCTCAGAAATGATTAATAGTTATGTCTGGGTTAAACCTTGTTCCAATAAAGATTTAGAAATCTTAAAGGATATCCAAAAGGATAAGGATCTTTTCAGTAGCAGATCTCCCAAATAGCACTGAAAAATATTAATAGACACACAACAATAGGCTTTTGCCTATGAGAGATATTGAGGCCTGGACAGTGATTGTGAAGAGGCAGATTGTAACATCCCAGCAGCAAGACCCCCGACTCCCAACCCTCTTCTTCTCTGCTGTCACCTCCATGGGGTCTCTGGACTAAAGTACCTTTGGCATTAATTGTAAGGCTGATCCTCCCAGGGCAGTCTTCTTCTCTGCCTGCCCTTCTTTCTGTCAGAAGATGGAGGGTGAAGGGTCTAGTCTGCCATATCTCACCTTCCCTTCCCATTGCAAATCTGCAGCCCAGAACCATGAAGAAGATAAAGTTGGGGTTCCTCTGTTTCCCAGAGTACAAAGAAGACTCCAAGCAGTACACTACATTTATTAAGAGAGAGGTGCAGAAATGCTTACCTAGATGTTCTCTGTATCATAATCTTTTGCTATGAAAAGCAAGCTATCTATATTACTGAGACAGAAACTACTCATTAGATGCATATAGTAAAATATTGAAGCATTTTTAAACTCAATGCTTTTTTATTTTTTATTTTTAGTTGCAGTTGAATACAATACCTTTATTTATTTATTTTTATGTGATGCTGGGGAACGAACCCAGGGCCTTGCCCATGCTAGGCAAGCACTCTACTGCTGAGCCATAACCCCACCTTGAAGCATGTTTTATTAAACTTTCAACAATTATTCAGCTATATAGTCTTGTATATTCCAGATATCCAGTTGATAATTGAAACGTTTTCCTCCATTCCTAAACTATTTATTGATGGCAGCTTGCTAACTGGAGGAAAAGTCCTTGACGATGAAAATGCAGGGATCTCCAGAGTGCTGCCCTTGTTACTGCATGTATTGAGTAAAGATTTGGAATGAAGGGCAGACACATAGGTGCTTATTTTGTTCAAAAAAGATGTTTTTTATCAAAACTAACATTGGATTTGTCCATCTGGTCCAAGAATATGAAATCATCTGCTCAGCAAATTTGACAATGCAAATGGTTTCTCCACTCCAGAGAAAATTTGTTCATCCTGGAACCACATTCTGTATAAAGAGAACACATGAAACTGGGCATGGTGGTACATGCCTGCAATGCCACCAACTCAGGAGGCTGAACAGGAAGAGTCTAACTTTGAGGCCAACCTCAGCAACTTAGAGAGGCCCTAAGAAACTTAGCAAGACACACTATCTCAAAAAATAAAAAGGGCTCAGGATGTGACTCAGTAGTAAAGTACCCCTTGGTTTAATTGCTAGTATCTCCCTTCCCCCTCACATAAACTGTGAATATCATTTTGGAAATATGAAAATGGTGATTGCACAGAATGGAAAATTGAAAAGCAACAATAAAGAGGGTATGAATTTGGGAGAAAAAGAAATAATACAGGTAATATTAGTAGCAATGTAAAATGGTCAAGTGACTTCTTTTTAAATTTACACTGCTTCAAATTTTGTTTCTCTAAAATTTATTAACAATTTTTTTAAGTAGACATCAAATCCAGAAGTATTTAAACACAAAACACATACCCAAATCTTTATTTTTTGTTTTAACATGAGTTTCATTATATTGCTTAGGTCCTTGCTAATTTACTGAGGCTGGCTTTTTTCCTCAGCTTCCTAGGTGCTAAAGTTACAGGTGTGTGCCATTACAGAGGGCTTAATGACCATTAAAAAAAATTTCTTCATCTGTTAATAATCTTTGAATCATGATATTATCCAACTATTCTTATTTTAGCATAATTCAGTTAATGCTTTCTTTCCTATTACCTAAGGAGGGGAAAAAGATAAACAATATTTAGTGATCAGATCAAAGGCAATTAATCAATCTAATCTAATAAGTCAATCTTATCTAATAAATCAATCTAATCTAATAATCTAACATAATCTAATATGTCAATCTAATCTAATAAGTCATTCTAACCTAGTTAACTTTTTTATCTCTGGGTTCTTCCCTATTCTAGGGGAGTTCTTGACAATCCAAAGAACCAGTACTCTGTGAAACTCCTCTGAACCAAGTTCTAATCACTAGGCTCCAGTTCAACTCTAGGATTTCCTATTTAGGAATTTTGGAGCCTATCCATGGGATCCTGAAGGAATCCCAGTGCTACGAAGTCTCTGCACATTCTTGTGGGCAGTGAACACTGTATACAAATGTTTGGTTATTTAAATTATTTAAATGTTAACAGAAAAAAAGGGGGAATAGAAAATTAGCAAACAAATTCTGAGAGATGGGCCTCTCACAGTGCCAGAGGCCTGTAAATCCAGAGGCTCCAGAGGTGGAGACAGGAGGATTCCAGGTTCAAAGCCAGCCTCAACAATTCAGTGAGGCACTAAACAACTCAATGAGAACCTGTCTCTGATCAAATACAAAATCGGGCTGAGGATGTGGTTCAGTGGTCAAGTGCCCCTGAGTTCAATACCCATTATAAAAAAAAAAAAATTCTGAGAGATGAAATCTACCAAGAAAAATAAAAGAACACGTACTTCAAAATTATTTAAATTGCTAATGTTCTTTCTTTTGAAGAGTCATAAACCCTACAACAAAAAGGAAAACAAAGGAGAAAGAAAGTTTGATGAGAAAAGAAAGAATAGGGTAGATAGGGCAAAAAGGAGAGAAAGGATTATTCCTATGTCCATGGTTAACATTCAGCATCCCAAATATCAATCAATATATTTATTGTGAAACTTTATTCCAACTTCTACATTAGACAACACCTTACCAACCTACTTGTGTACCGTTAACAAATGCAAGTCCACTATTTCTAGAACACGTGTTTTGGCTTCCTGACAGGAGGGAAATATTACTGAACTAAGGGCAGTTTCAGATAATTTAATCATAGAAGCATCTACCCATTTGTTTAAAGAATTTAAAACTTTCATTTACACCAGAGTTAACTCACAAGAGGTTTTCCCCATGTGATAAATGTGGTATAGGAAAGATGAAGAAATATATCATGGGTAATTACTCAGCATTACAGATCTTTGATGACCAACACTATAGATGAGAATATAATAATTTTGATGAATCAGGTGTTTTCTCAACCCATGAATCTTATGAGAATATTAAAACAAAATCTCTAAGTCTAAAGCAAAAAACCTAAAACAACCCGTGAAAGAAAGTAGTCTACTATATCAAAACAAAGTATTTCTCAAAGCAGTCCGATTGTAACTTACATTTTATAATTTTTTTGAATGCATGGACCAAGTATTATTATGGGTATATAAATCATAAAATTCAATTTACCTTTTTATACAATATATTCATATATCTACAAAACACTCACCTGTACAAAAAATCTGCAATATTTTTTGGTAATAGATTACCCAGACTTGTTGTTCCATGTGATTAGGAAATAGAAAATGAAGTGCCATTGGATAATTCTAAATAAAAGTTTACAAAAAGTATACAAAAAAACAGATTATTTTGGTATTGTGTGTTTGGTTTCTAATGGATGTTATATATATATTAACACACACACACACATGTATATATGTATGTATAGTAATTCCTCCACATAAATATGATCCATTATCTTTCCTTCTGCACTAAAATAAAATTGCAAATTTGTACCATAACCATATGAAAACTCATTCACAACTAAATATCCTTTCTGATTTCCAAACTCATTTCTGAAACCTCTTAGCTCCTGGGTGACCTGATTTCTCAGTCTTTGTCTTGGATCAAATAGCATTCTCTCAAGAAGGACTATTTTGACCTCTTCAATGTTATTCAACTTGCTTACCATATGAAGCATCACCCATTCTTTTTCTTGGAATTTGATAATATTTCAAATATAGCATTCACATACTCTTATTATTTTCTGTTTTTTCCAACTGTGATGGTTAATTTTACGTATCAATTCCATCAAGGTTTTAATCAAAGTAATCAAAATGTGTTGGGCAGAAATTGTTTAGACCTGTTTAACATTTAAATCAATAGACTTGGATTAAACAAGGTTATCTTCCAAAATGTGGATGGGCCTTATCCACTCAGTTGAAGGTCTTAGAGAAAAGGACTAAGGTACCCTGAGGAGAAAGAATTCTGCTTGCAGGTGGTCTTCAGGTTTCAGACTGCAACATCAACTCTTTTCTGGGCCTACAGCCTGCAACTCTACCCTGAAGATAGATTTGTTGGTCCCTACAGTCACATGGACCATTTTAGGTATACATATTCATATGGATATAGATTTGAACATAGAGATATAAACTTTTTTGGTTTCTTGGACAACCCTAATACACCCACTAAACAACCTCAGAGTTTTGAAAACTGCTGGCTTAACTCATTTTGTTGTTTATTTAGTTATTGATATGTATTGTTTCACTAATGCATAGAATGGTTCTTGAAACTTAATAAATAAATAAATGCTAAATAATAAGGTGTAGTGAACAAGCAGACCCTGTCATAGAGATGAAAAAGAGAAAAAAATTTGGATGTGTAATATCTGTTTTCTAAAACTACATTAATTATGATTTTGAAAAATTCTATCTAGAATATCTCATTTATAATAAAAATAACATTTCTCAAACCATTCACTAAAAAATTTTTTTGTGAGGTAAGGGAGAATTTCATGGTGTGATAACTTTCTGTCAGTCTATAATGTGATTGGTGTTAAGTGTTATAGAATTTATACATTAAAGAAAGACACATTTTGATGTATGCAAATACCTACAATATTTCTATATATTCAGCAAGATTTGGAGAGTACAACTAGTCAAACCTTCAAAAAACTAACTATATTGATAATGTAGCTTCATTTCATTAAAACTTCTTTCAACAATAATATTTTCTTGGACTATACTCAGACTCAAGATTCTTGAAGGGTATTTTGGTGTCTTTCTATATTTGGCTTATTTTATTGTATTTCATGCATCAAAATAAAAACAACTAAAATAAGAATAAAAAGATCCAGACTCTGAAACATTTTCAATTTATAGATGTATTCAGAGACAATTTTTTATGATTAAAACTCTCCAAGACTTGAACAGAGACATTTGCAGTCCAATGTTCTGGGTGACAGAGGCTATAAGATCACAAGTTTCAGATATCTGCAAGATCCTATATCAATTAAAAAGAAATAGGTAAGGCCTAGAGGTAGAGTACCCTTGGTTTAAATCCCTAGTACCACAAAACAAACAATTAAATGTGTCTATTTACCTGGAAAGCATACATTTTCTACACAATGAACAATAAAACAGCAGTTATGATTTTATTAACGTGTCTGTATAAAAGATTTAATTTCAGTAATGGGGAAATAAGTTAATTCTTGTGTCACTGTATTTCTGGACAAACTTCTAGTCAAATATAGAATAGACAGTATATTGGCTTTACTAAGTCAAGCAAACTCCAAACTATCCGAAGGTGGCTCCAAGGGGAGAATCTCAGTAAGATGAAAGTAATTTTGCTTTGAAGTTTACATTATTTTTTTGTTCTTGTTGCTGTTTTGTTGTACCACGGATTGAACCCAGAGGTGCTCAACCATTGGCACACACTCAGCCCTTTCATATATTTTGTTCAACGACAGGGTTTCCTTAAGTTGCTGAGGCTGGCATTGAACTTGTGGTCTTTTTAACTTGAGCCTCCTAAACCACTACCAGGTGTACACTAAAACATCTGGATGAATTTTACCTTCTTTTGATATATTTTCTTTATATCAGTGCTATAATCTTGAAGGTCATAAAGTAGTGTGACTCTGGTCTCATTATCTTTCAAAGTAAAACTCCAAACTGACAGTTTTAAACTCAGGCCTGCTCCAGTGTGTCTGTTGGATAAGGGTGAGAATACCAGATGGAGGGGGCAATTAAGACTGACCAAAATCTACACAAACAAATTTTCAAGGTTTATTTACAAACTATAAGTTGATATTTTACTAATACCAGTTTAGGATCCTTGTTCCTGGGTAGACTTTATGTGGAAAGTTCCATCTCTGTTTCACACAGTGTTTAAAGTTACCCTTTATTTTGTTTCAATCTCAGTAGGATATGTTTCCAGAAATTTGTTTAAGATATTCCAATTTATTGGCATATAACTTAAAAAAATATTTTGTAGTCATTCTTTGAATTCCAGTGGCAAATTGTGTGATGTTTCCATTTTCTCTAACTTTATTTATTTTGGTATTTTGTTTTTCTTTTGATTATTTAGCTAAAGTTTGTCAATTGTGTTTATATTTTCAAAGAACCAACTCTTTGCTCCATATATGTATTGTATTGTTCTTTTAATCTCTATTTCATTTATTTCTGCTCTGATCTTTATTATATCTTTCTATCTATTCATTTTAGGTTTTGTTTCTTCTGGTTTTTCTAAGGCCTTGAGATACATCATCTTTTAAGAGGTATAATGCTTGTCCTTTTTAGTTTTATTTAATAGGTTCAAGTGATATTTTGCAGAAGATAGAATGAAATAGTAGGGGAAGATTTTGAATAGTTCAAATCCAGCAGATGAAAGGCAAGTATAAACTCAAATCAGAAGGACTCACTTTTATAAATATAGTACTAACTAATTTATAAACTAATTTATAACTAATTTATAAATAAATTACTAACAGTAAATAAATTGCAACAAGGGACATATTGCAAGTGAAATGTGATGATTTTTCTCTATTTATCCCATGCAATCAAAATAACTCTTTTTTTTTCCTCTGCCGAAATCTGGAATCACTTATGCTACAGAAATTAAATAAATAATTTTTAATTTGTTCTAGTGAGTTATACATGAGTAGAATGCATTTTGACACATAATGTGTAAATGGAGTATAACTTCTCATTCTTCTAGTTGTACATGATGTAGAATCACACCAGTCGAGTAGTCGTGTATAGGTAATAATATCCAATTCATTCTATTGTTCTTCCTATGTCCTTATGCCCTCCCCTCCCTTCACTCCTCTCTGCCTAATTCATTCTATCAGCCCCCTCCCGTTATTGTAAATTACTATCCTAATATCAAAGAAAATATTTGGCCTTTGTTTTTTGGGGGATTGAGTTATTTCACTTAGCATGATATTCTCCAGCTCCATGCATTTCCAGAAATTTTAATTTCCTTTTTTAAGCATGAATAATATCCATTGTGTATATATATCATATTTTTTAAAATCTATTCATCTATTGAAGAGCAACTAGGTTGTTTCCATCCTTTAGCTCTTGAGAGTTGAGCACTTATATGGCTACACAACTTTAGTATGCTGATTTTAAGTCTTTGTGTATAAACCAAAGAGTGAGATAGCTGGGTCAAATGGTGGTTCCACGTCAGGTTTTCTGAGGAATCTCCATACTGTTTTCCATAATGGTTGCATTTATTTACATTCTCTCCAGTAATGTATGTGTACCTTTTTGCCCACATCCTCACCAACATTTATTTTTGCTTGTATTCTTGATGATTGTCATTCTGACTAAAGTGAGATAAAATCTTAGAGTAGTTTTGATTTGCATTTTTCTAATTCTACAGATGTTGAACATTTTTTCATATATTTGGTAATCATTTGTATTTCTTCTTCTGTGAAGTGTCTGTTCAGTTCTTTAGCTCATTTATTGACTGTGTTATTTGTTTATTTGGTGTTAAGTTTTTGAGTTGTTTTTATATCCTCGAGATTAAAGCTCTATCTGAGGTGCACATGATAAAGGTTTTCTTCCATTCTATAGCCTCTCTCTTCATGTTTGTTTTCATCTTCATGATTCTTTCATTTGCTGAGAAGAAGCTTTTTAATTTGAATACATCTCATTTATTAATTCTTTACTTCTTGCACTTTGGGAGTCTTTTTAAGGAATTTAGAGCCTAGATTAACGTGGTCAAGATTTGGACCTACTTTTGCTTCTATTAAGCAAGGGTCTCTGTAGAGCCTAAATCTTTAATCCCCTTTAGGTTGAGTTTCATAGAGGGAGAGATTGGTGTTTAATTTCATTGTGTTACTGATAGAGTTTCAATTTTCCTGGCACCATTTGTTGAATAGGCTATCTTTCCTCCAGTGAAAATTTTGGGAAACTTTGTCTAGTATGAGATAGCTCTATTTATGTGGGTTTGTCTCCATGTCTTGTATTCTAAACCATTGGCCTATGTGTCTGTTTTGTTGCCAATACCATGCCATTTTTGTTATGATCTCTTAGCATAATTTAAGTTCTGGTATTGTGATGGTGCCTACCTTACTCTTCTTGATAAAGATTGTTTTGGTTATTCTGTGCCTCTTATTTTGCCCAATAAGTATATGATGGCTTTTTCTTTCTTTATAAAGAATGTCATTGAGGTTTTAATAGAAATTTTGCTAAATATATATAGCCCTTTTGATAGTATGGCCATTTTGTTCATATTAATTCTGCCTATTCAGGAGCGTGGGAGGTCTTCCCATCTTCTAAAGTCTTATTCAATTACTTTGTTGTTCTTCAGTTTTCATTGTAGAGATCTTTCACATCTTTTATTAGATGGATTCCCAAGTATTTTTCTTTAGGTTATTGGGAATAGGGTAGTTTTTCCAACTTCTCTTTCAGTAGATTTACCACTGATGTACAGGAATGTATTTGATGTAAGGGTGTTGATTTTATGACCTGCTATTTTGACAAATTTATTTATTAGTTCTAGAAGATTTTTGGCAGAATTTCCTGGATCTTCTACATTTAGATCATGTCATCAGCAAATAGTAATGGTTTGAGTTCTTCTTTTCCAATTCATATCCCTTTAATTTATTTTCTCTGTCTAATTGCTCAGGCAGGAGTTTCAAGGATAATGTTGAATAGAAGCAGTAAAAGAATAGATGCTTAGATCAAGAGGAGAGACCTGCCTGCCCTGCCACCCCACACCTGGAGACCTGAAGAGAAGCCATGTCCATACATGGAGAGCCATACATACTGGGGTTCCTTATTCACCAAAACATGGCTCCACAGCCCAACATCAGGGTACATATAGGCTTGAAGCTGCCATCACCACAAAACTGGGACATCACCACTTCTATCAAGGAATAACAATAAGGACCTGGTAATACATCACCAAGGTCCCTGGGAAGCTGGCTATGCCAAGGGTTTCTCTACTAGGGGTGCTAACAGTTATCCTGTTGCTGAGGTAACATAGGGCCTTGCATTGGGTTGCCTATCTTTTGTTTCTCCTACTAATAGCCAACTTCTCATGATTACCCTCTCACTTTTTATATAATCTAATACTCAATGTTCTCACCATTTTATCTCATAAACATCTCAGCCAACCCCACATTCCCCCTTCCATCATTGGAAACTGTAAACCATTATGCAAACCTTTCAACTATATGGTAGAAGGTAACCAAACTCATCATTTTTTATTATAATGACAAGACTGTAAATGTAAAAATAGAAGCTAAATGATATGTGGCTGCACGTTGGGTAAATTGAGTGCTGTGATATTGATCTCTCCCTTGGAAGTGAGGTATTGGTAATCTATGGGGACACCATAAGACAATAGGGAAGAAAGTGTAATACCTTTGATCTACACTGCAAGAGATGATGACACATAGACATCATGAAAAAACAAGGGAGGAAAGTGCCCCAACCAAACCAAGATGCTACAATAGAATCCATAGATAGGGCAGTAGGTGAAATGTCAGAGAAGGGGTTCAGAATATACATAACTAAAATGATTTGTGAATTAAAGAATGACCTAAGTAAACAGATATAGGCAACAAAGAGATAAGAGAACAAGTACAGGCAAAGATAGATCACACCAACAAAGAGATAAGAGAGAAAATACAGGTTGCAAGAGAGTACTTCCAGAAAGAGATAGAGATATTGAGGGAAAAAAACAGAAACCCATGAAATTAAAGAAACAATAAGCCAATTAAAAAACTCAATACATAACATCACCAACAGACTGGATCACTTGGAAGACAGGATCTCAAAGACAAATATACAATCTTGAAAATAAAGTTGACCTCACAGTGAAGATGGTAATAAACCATGAACAGAGATTTTTTTCTCTTTCCTTTATTAATAGAATTATGGCAATGTAAAATTACTTATGGGTGTTTCCCAGATATCTTTAGAAATGTATGTTTCCCAGATTTCTTTGGAAATGGAATAACAATGCACGAAGAAGGTGTAAGATATCCATCCAAGGGGATTGTGTATGGGAACACATGAGTGAACAAATGATATTTCTCCAAAACTGTACTGAAGGAGCAGGGACCAGTGGCATATGCCTGTAATCCCAGCTGCTAAGGAGGCTGAAGCAGGAGAACTTCAAGTTCAAAGTCAGCCTAAGCAACTCTGACTCAAAATTTAAAAAATAATAATAAAAAGGGCTAAGAATGTGGCTCAATGGTTGGGTGCCTCTTGGATCAATCCCTGGTACAAAAAAAATAATAATCATTATTGAAGGAAATAATTATCATTGATCTCTTTTCCACATTATATTTTCCTCCAGTTCCACTTCTTCTTTTTTCCTCTCAAAATGGTACTTCCTTAGATTTTTCTCAATTAAGAAAATGCTGACTTTAAACTTCCAACTTAAACCAAAGGCATCCTTTAAAGTGCTGAGTTCTCAACTGAAAGATTTTGAGGTCTCAAAAAATTATATGCCTTGGTGACTGGCCTCAGCATTATTTTCTCCCTCAACCTTTCAAAGGAAAGATCACAGGAATCCAAGATGGGAAATTTAACCTAATAAAACCATAAAAATTTGACACTTGAATATTTTCATACTTTTAATTGGTATAGTGGTATATAATAAATAATTATAATTAAAATATATAATGTATTTGTTAAATAAAATAGATAGGCATCATTATCCAAAATACATGTATGAAGACATGAAGTAAATGTCAACATACTTTATATAAAAACAGAGATATGAAAAATTGTGGTATATATGTTTAATAAGAATTGTAATGCAAAAAAAGGACATGTATGAAGATATGAATTAGTGTGAACATACTTTATATGCAAAGATATGAAAAAATGCACTCTGTATGTGGAATAAGGATTGGAATGCATTCTGTTGTTGGGTATTTAAAAAAATAAAATCAATTTTAAAAATAAATAAATAATATGGATAGGAGGCTCCTTTTGAGAAAACAGGAGAGAATGGCCAATCACCTAAACAGGCCAGTTTTTATCCAAAACCTTAAGATAATGTTGTGTTAACATTAAGGGTTCTTTTCACCCTTACAAAGAGAGCAAAGTGATGTTAATCAGTTCACATTGTCTTATGCCCTTCCCTAGCTTCTGCTCAAACTGCCTTATAAAAACCAATTGTTCTGCTAGACCTGGCAGAGTGCTTCTCTATTTCTGTGTTTTCATTTCTTTGTACACTTCTCTATTTATAAATGAAATAAAATTTGTGAGTTGAAAATAAAGTGAATTAGATTATTAGACCAAATTTGTTGAAATTTTGCCTTTCTGTGAATCAAAAGAAAAATCTTAATTAAATTCAAAAGTAGTTATGTGAGCAATTATAAATAAAACAGTGCAATGCATAATAAAACAAAAGAAGTTCTCAAATCAGACAGTCCCTAGACTAAAACAATTTCAGGGAAATCCAGCCCAGGACTTTATCTAACAGCATTTATAAAAGATGGAAGTGAGATATAGAGACAACTTAATTGGTTACTGAGTTATAGAGCATTCTGTGATTACCTGATGCTCAGATACTGTGGTGAAACTCTGTAAACTTAGTCTGATATATATATATATATATCCCCTGAGAATTGAAGACCTCTTTAGCCACAGGGATCACCAGCATGCAGAATAGCAAGCACTCCATTTATGCTCTTATCATTGCTTTGCTTAATTTTGTTACACACAGGTTTTCTTTTCAGCTACTAATTCACCATCTCAATTAGTTCCTTGAATATCTGTTTTTCACAGTGTGTCCTTCATAAAACGCCTTTCTCAGCATTGTATCAATGATATTATTTTTCAATTTGTAACTCTTCCTTTTACATTCACCTGCTTTGTTATAACTCAACACATCCTATTCTTTCTGTTAGATGCAGGACAGGCTGAACTATGATTTTTTCAGGGCAGTCTGAACAAATGTTAGCTGCAGGATAGCCCACACACTCAAACCTCCTCTGTCTGATCCTTTATCACCTGTTTGCATCAAGTCTGAACACTCAACCCCACTCAAGGCTGAGCACTCAACCCCCTGCTCAAGGCTGAACACTCAACCTGCTCCTCAAGGCCGAGCACATAACCCCCTTGTGTGCCAACAAGTTAGCTTGCAAACCCAGAGAAGCTGTTAGATTTAGGCAACACAGAAGAAGGGCTATAAAAGCCTTCCCAGCCACCCCCCCACTTCTCTTTCTGTCTTTTCTCCTTTGTTGCACTGCTGCAATAAAGATCTCTTGGTCACTCCAAATGTTGTGGTCACTTTCCTTTCATTGGTGCCAAAACCCGGGAAGAGAGTTAAAACCCACTTTTGGGTCCCTCTTCCTTTGGAAGTGCCACTCACTGGGTAGCCTGAACCCATTTTTTTGACTGCCAGAACTGTATCCACCTCTGGACTTCCATTGGTGAGTTTTCCCTTCCTGGAATCCTAAACCCAATGGTGGGTTTGACCATTGATTGTCCAGCAAACCTCTTTGCCTACCAGCGGGCAGGAAAACACCCCACCACAGCCTTTAAGGCTACAGTGTGTTAGGGTCTGTAAAAAAGTCAAAATGGGGCCTGGCATTTTGCCAGAGGGAGTGGTTTGTGAAGTAATGCCAGCGAGCCATTAAGTGTGGAGATTCCTTATTGGTTGACTGCTGTTTCTAGTTTATGTTAATTAAGATAAGCTGTGTGTAATGTATATATACCCCTCCTGTTCTACAATAAATGGCTCCCACTCCTGCTGTATCAACTTACACAAGTTGTTCGTCACCCTCCGGAAATTTTGCTGCAGCTGGACTGTGGTAGATGGTAGCCCGTATGGAGAGCCTTAAGACACTCGGGGGTAAGTGACGAATAAAAGCTGCCGGTCCCAAGATAGGACGGGAGCAAATCTGCTTGTCCCTAGAGAGGGATGAGAGGAATAATGGCCATTTTGAAAAAATGGAGAAGATTGATACAGTATGTTTGTGTCTTGTTTTTTCTTGAAATGTTGTATTGTCTTTGTGACAAAAATATGGAAGGGGTGAGAAGTAAATTACTAAGGGAAGGAGGCACCCCAGTGAAACCAAGAATAGTTAGGGCATGTGCTGATAAGAGCCAAGGAACTCTAGTCAAAAAGAAAAAGAAAGTTCAGAAGAAGAAGGATTATCAGGAAAATAGCTGTAGCAAAAGGCTATTACTGAATAATTTTTGTTACTGGATGGTGCGTGAATTGGCGCATGAATTGGCATGGTGGCTGCCACGTGCGCGAGCCAGTTATGGTGCAGTAAGGACTTTCCAAGCAGTGGCATCTGGCTCTTCCCCGCCCCACCCCAGGGAGCATTACACCACTACAAGAGCCTAAATCCCAACCTGACCCGAGGCAAAGTCTAGCAGGCTCTTGCTCCCTGTGCCCAGTGGCAGTTTGAGTCGGGAACACTCTCTGGACTCTCCCCAGGGCCATCTGGGGCTGCCAGGGATGCTGCAGGCAGAAGAGGGGCCTGCATCCCTGCAGTTTGATAATGATCAAAAAGCCCAGGGCCAGTAACTACAATGGTTCTCCCACACCTGGAAGCTAATGAGTAATGAACACTATTAAGGCTTATTTCAAATGTAAAAAAACTTTGAGATAATGTACTAAATTGTTCAGAAGGTTGTTTTCTAAATGGAATGCTACAGGATTTTCTTTAGCCAGCATTGCCCAGAGTTCATTCTAGTGCTGGTGAGGACGAGGGTGGAAGAATTTCCAGTGTTGCTGAAAACCAGACGAAATTTCGGCCGAAAAACAGACTTCAGATCAAGCTAGCTGCCTGCAGAACTTACCTGGACTGTGATTTACCTGGACTGTGAGATAATCTACTGAGACACTGTTTACCCGGACTGAGACAACAAACTGTAATCTACAAGAAATTGTAACTCGGTATCTTTGCTAATGGTGTCATTGCTGGTATAATTTTTCCAAGGGCTTCTTGCTTGGAGCCATCAATTGGCTTGGTATTGTGGCATTTTGTATCCTCCCCTTCTGCTTGTAGCAGATTATTTATGGTGTTTGTGTAAAAACCACTATGGTAGTTATTTAAATTAAACAAAAGAAGGAAATGTTAGGGTCTGTAAACAAGTCAAGATGGTGCCTGGCATTTTGCCAGAGGGAGTGGTTTGTGAAGTAATGCCAGCCAGCCATTAAGTGTGGAGATTCCTTATTGGTTGACTGCTGTTTCTAGTTGCTGTTAATTAAGATAAGTTGTGTGTAATGTATATATACCCCTCCTGTCCTACAATAAATGGCTCCCACTCCTGCTGTATCAATGTACACATGTTGGGAGCCGGCGACCGCACCCTGAAAATGGTGCTGGCCTCCTGCTTCTGATGACTTAGCGGTTAGAGTTGTTAGAAGTAAACAACTCCTTGTAAGACTGTGGGGCTGGACTCTGGCCTGCTTCCCCTGCACTGTACCTATTAGACTTTTCCACGTGGTGCTAGTTCATTGGTGAGGCTGGGTACTTAAGCTAGGGCAGACCAACCGCTCACGCTCTTTCCTTGCTTGTTCCTGTTTTCTCATCATGATTCAAAGGTCCTGAGTAAACTGCTGAAAGAAGAATCCTGCGTCCTGTTTCCTTTGCTGGCGAGGGGTCGCGACATACACAAGTTGTGTCACCCCCTGGTTATTTGGCTACAGCCGGACTGCGACAACAGTGGCCCTCAGGGACTCCTGCCTTGGGCAGATTAGACTCCTGGGTTCAAAATTATTCCCCTTCCCCTTCCCAGCTGGTAGTTTACCATCACAGGCTTTGTAGGTCTCCCTCAAAGGACTGTGTAACCTCCAGGAACACAGGACAGAGACCTGAACATCACACCCCACACAGACCTTCATGATTTTGGTGGCTAGCATAAAGTCCGAGTCCTCACACCTTCAAGACTCAGCCGCTAGAGAGACACTTACCCTCCCCTTCCTCTCTCTTCCCCTGCCTCTTTCTTTTCCCTCTTTCCGGCCCTGGGAGTATCTGGCCTCTCCAGGAGGGTTCCAGAAAAGCCTTGGCCAAGGTCTTCCACAGCTCTGGCTCTGTTCAGGACAAGAGCTTTGACTGTCAGGATTAAGTGATGACAAATCTGCAGCTTGAACCTGCCACTAAGGCACTCCTGATGTTTGGCTCTAGCAGGAACACCCCTTTTGTCAATAAATCAGTTTCCGGGCTGGGGATGTGGCTCAAGTGGTAGCACGCTCGCCTGACATGCGTACGGCCCGGGTTTGATCCTCAGCACCACATACCAACAAAGATGTTGTGTCCGCCGAGAACTAAAAAAAATAAATAAATATTAAAAAATTCTCTCTCTCTCTCTCTCTCTCTCTCTCTCTCTTTCTCTCTCCTCTCTCACTCTTTAAAAAAAATAAAAAATAAAATAAATCAGTTTCCTCCCTCTCTCTTATACTATCTTTGCATCTCTTTCCCTTGCCCTTATCCTACGTTTTCATCTCCTTTCTTCTCCCCTATACTACATTTGCGTCCTCTTCCCTCCTCCTTATACTACATTTATGACATGGGTAATGTGTCCTCTCTGCTGGTCAACTCTCCCCTACAATGCCTCTTGGATAACCTCAAAACCCTCTCCTTGACACCTGACATCAAACCCAAAACCTTAATCAAATATAGCACCCAGGCCTGGCCCAATTATCCCTTAGACAACCAAAGCAGATGGCCCCCTTTTGGGTCCCTAGATCCCTCCATTCTAAGAGATCTCTACAATTACTGTGAGCATTCAAAAAAAAAAAAAAATGGGTAGAGATCGCTTATGTCCAGGCTTTCTTCTTGCTCCAATTCAATGCTGTTCTCTGCACTTCCCACAAACCTCTACAAATTTTTCTAGCTTGCAAACCAACCTCCACAACAACCTATCTCCAATCTTCTCCTCCTCAGGACTCATCCACTACTTTTGACCCTGCTGATGAATCTCCACCCTATCACCTGGCTCGAATAGGTCCTCACCCTCAACCTTCTGCCCTAGCCCCTCCACTGTCTCCCCTGACTCAACAACCTGCTTTCTCCACTCCAATTACTAAATCAAAAACCCAAACCACCTTCCTTCCTCAAACCATTGCCCCCTTGCTGAGGTAGCAGATACTGAAGTTATCCCTCCACCCACTCACCCCTCTCTTCTCCTGTCAGTGCCCACACCTGGTCCTCTTACCAGCTTACCCAAAACTCAAATGAGCTGAGTAGGGCCCTCAGACCGGTATCAGAGATCTGGTGAAAATGGCCTTTAAAGTTGCATTGTCATCACTGAAAACAGGTTACTAAGAATTGTCCCTTACAGGCTTTATGGGATGTTCACCACTGTCTTCCCCTCTGCTCTACTTGTTCTAGTGCTCAAGTTTTTGTTGGTATGGAAAATCCCAAACCCCTTTCCCATTATAATCCTACATTTCCTTGCTCATTCTCAGATACATGGGAGCTGCTCTCAGCTCCGCCTTTCCCTCTTTCTCCTTCCTACCTGACCCACAGAAAAGCCTTAACTGACTTTCTCCAGAATATTCACCATGGCTGATTTTAGGACTGTCAGCAAAAAATCTCTACAAAAGAGTTTAATGTAGATAAACTTCCTCTTTTCATATTGCCCTGTTTTACTTGGCCACTGGCTGGAAAAGTCAGCACTCCAAAAGCTATACACTCCCTTACTAGTTTTTCACAAAATATGTAAACAAGGCCTCTGGCCTTGAGCTGGGGCTTCACAGAGATGGCTACATTTCTAAGTAAAGGAAGTTACAATCTGGGCTCCATGGTATCAGCTGGCAGGGGGAGGAAAGAAAGGGAATAAAAAGCTCTCCCCTTCCCAGGTGTCCTTGAAGGGTTAACTTGCCCAGAACAGAGAAAAAAACCCCTGCTTTTTGTGAACTTCTGCAGACTATGAACTTCTGAGCCCCTTCCCTTACATGTTGGGTACAAAATTCTGAAACTACCTAAACTTGGGGTTTAGAGAATTAATTGATTATAGCAGAAGATGTGCCCTCTGAATCTGGCTGCAACCAATTAGGACTGTTTCTCTATCTTCACTGCTATCTTAGGTGCCTTGCCTTGTCCATCCCTACAACAGTATAATTCTATATACTTAGACATTGTTTATATTTTCATAAAATGGTAAACAGATGTGATTAACTATGTAGTGCAAATAACAAAATATCTCTTATTAAAATGGAATAATTTGCCTAAATTCAGAAATTTACAAGGATTGTTTCAAAGTGTGAATAAAGAAGGAGTTAACAGATAGGAAAGAGAAATTAGAAGGTTCTAAGTATGGATTTAATAGAAGGAAAATGTGTTTCTGGATAAGAGAGTCTATGCAATTAAGTAAATAAGAGGGTTTAAGGAAGTGATAAAGAAGGTGTGTGTAAGTTGGTTAAATATGTAAGTTCTTTGAGCAAGTAATCTTGAAGGAATTAAGGATTATACAACTATGGTTAAACAACAACTGTTGTTTTGCAATATTGTAATATGTTATTTCTTTAAGAGCTAAACTTGATTAATATAAAAACATCAAAGTAACTGTGGTACTATTACTTTTTTTGTATATTAAATGTGTTCATATTTTCGAGGTATATAATCATTAAGATAGAAGCTTTAAAAAAATTATATCAAGCTGCTGTTCTCTGAAGGGTTGCATGGTAATTTTAGGCTTATAAAAATAACATATTGGAGATTTACTTATATCATTTAATTTTCTACAACTGGACCTGTTATCAATAAGATAAATATAAAGTTCTATACACTGGGTACAATTTAAATGTAATATCATATTGTGTTAGCTAGTATTCATGTGACCTCAAACAATAACACATGTAAACTTTATAAAATGATATTTTAAAACAAAAATCAGCTTCAATACTAGAACACTTTACCTAAGATTTATAAAGAGCCCTGCCTTACCTGAGATAAGGCTCTGCCTCCCATCTTACTACATGTCAGAATGAATTTGTTGGATGTTTAAGATCAAGACTTAAAGTTAAATTAAAATGGCCAAGAAAACCAATATTTGGCTCTGGCCCTCTGAGTCAGCCTGAATCCCGGGAACAGGGAACTTCTCTAAAGAGCTTTGTAACTCTGGGCCACAAAACCTCCTAATCAGGGAGATTAATGAGACCACTGGAGAATGAAAAGCCAATCAGTGCACTTGCTGTGAATAGGAGGGTCATTGGAGACAGGAGACATCCCTAATGCTTCCAAGGGAAGCCACACATTCAAGCAAGACCTGGACCCATCCTAGCACAAATGGCACTAGCAGAATTAAGAAGCTGCTCTCAAGTTCCCCCACAAGCAACCCGTAAGGGGAACTCAGCTGATCTTAACAATAGACAGAAACAAAGTCAATCTTGACCAGCTTGATTTTAAACACCTACCAAACAGTTAAGCCAAAAAGTCATTCCTAGGAGTAATAAAGGACAAGAACAGCTAGAAAAGAGGAGACAGCAACTAGCCAACAGTCTCCATGGGGAATGTTCAGTCAAGTATGGCCTTGGCTCCTCCCCCTCACAGGACCCCTATTAGTCCTCTTTATGTTTCTCCTAATAGGACCATGTCTATTAAATTGCCTACAGAAGTTCCTGCAAGATCAGATACACAAATTCACCAACAAGCTGGTCAATCAATTACTTCTTTAATTCTACGAGCCCTGATGCCCAAGATGGAGACCTACGACTCATGACCAACTCCTCTGGCTCCAGAGACTCTGTGCCCATCTAAAACCTTCTCTAACCCTTTTTCCAGTTTTCACAACCCCTCTTTCTCTTCCTAGGAATGAGAACTACTCTCCATCAGGTCCACTCTGCTTATTCTGTCTGCTCTACAGTATCCCCACAAGGAAGCATCAAACCTAAACTCCCCACACCTCAGATGAGGGGCCACCAGCCAGATGAAGACTGGCAGATCAACTTCACTCACATGCCTAGACACAAAAAGCTTTGCTACCTACTTACTTTGGTTGATACTTTTTCAGGTTGGATAGATGCCTTTTATACATCCAGGGAAATTTTTAACACTGTCACATCCATCCTCATCCAGCAGGTCATTCCCAGGTTTGGACTTCCTGCTTCCATCCAGACAGCAGTCTGGCCTTCACTTCTCAGGTTTTTCAACTAGTCTCCAAAGGCCTCAACATCATTTGGAGGCTCCACATCTGCCACCAATCTCAGGTAAGGTTGAGAGGCCTAATGGCATTCTCAAGGATCATCTCACTAAATTTGCTATTGAACTCAGGCTCTTCTTGCCCAATCTCCTGCCATTGGCCCTCATGGGAATTTAGGCAGCCCTTAGAGCTCCTTCAGGCCTTAGCCCTTTTGAGAAACCCTATAGGAACCCTTTCTTAATCAACCGAGGCTTTCCAATCACTCCTCCTCCCCTTGTGTCCTACCTGCCTAATCTCAATCTTCTAGACAAACTCCTAAGGGAACAGGCAGACTGGTGCCTTCTTGGGCCATTCATTGCCTCAATCCCAGTGCAACCACGAGCTGAATTGAACCCTCTTCAACTGGGTGATTCAGTCTTATTTCAGGAACTGCATTCTCAATTGTAGGAACCTCGATGGACAGGACCCCATACAATGGCGCTTCTACATCCAAGTGACATGGCACCAGGATGACACCACCCACTCTCAATTTATGGGTCAAGGCAATTGCTCTTCCACTGGCTGCAATCAGGCTGTCACACTTAACATTACTGGATTCAACCAAGCCACCTTAGATATTTCCTAGAGTCCCTATGACAGGACCAATGACAGATACCACATATCTCCTCTGCTCAGAAATGGTTTGATGCCTGCCATTGACAAACTATGGCTTCAAGGAACCTTTATGGACTTTGTCCCTGCCAAAATAACTGTCTATAGACACTGGATATTATTTCTAGTTGCCTTGGTATTCCCAGACCTGTCCCCTGAACATTCCTTCATTTTCTCTCCTAGGTCCCAAGCGAAACACCATTAAGCAGGAAGTAGCCAGAAAATTTTACACTGCCCCCATGTCACTTAGAAAAACAAAAATGGAGGAATGCTAGGTGCAGGACAGGCTGAACTGTGTTGTCTGCAGGGCAGGCTGAACATATGTTAGCTGCAGGATAGCCCACGCACTAAAACCCCCTCTGTCTGGTCTTTTATCACCTGTTTGCATCAGGTCTGAACACTCAACCCCACTCATGGCTGAGCACTCAACCCCTTGCTCAAGGCTGACACTCAACCCACCACTGAAGGCCAAGCACTTAACCCCCTTGTGTGCCAACAAGGTAACTTGCAAACCCAGAGATGCTGTTAGATTTAGGCAGCACAGCAGAAGGGCTATAAAAGCCTTCCCCAGCTGGCCCCCCCACCACCACTTCTCTTTCTCTCTTTTCTCCTCTGTTGCACTGCTGCAATAAAGGTCTCTTGGTCGCTCTGAGTGTTGTGGTCACTTTACTTTCACATTTCCCATAAGTTTTTATTGATATTTCTTTGAAGAATTAAATTTTTGCCAAAAGAAAAATAAAAGAATTAAATGAATAAACAACTAGGAGAGTCTTTATCTTTGATGTAATTGTCAAGGATTCCAGTGTTCTTGCCTTGGTTTTACTATTCTATTCTATATCCCAGGTTATAATAATTCTGATACAGGTCTTCAAAACTGAAAGGTAGTAAGTAAATGTAACAACCTGCATGCAATCCTGCAAAACTATCATGCCAATGATTCCGGAGTCCAAAGGAGGAGGATCACAAAGTTGATGCCAACTTCAGCAGTATAATAAGATGCTGTCTCAAAAAAAAAAATTAAAAAGGGATAGGGAACGGCTCAGTGGTAGGGTGCCCTTGGGTTTAATCTCCATAACCACAAAAATGTCTTTTAAAATGTAATTAAATATTTTCAGAAGCATCATTAGAGTAAGAAGTTCTTGTTATAATGGCTGGAAAGAAATTACTAAATAGATACATAAATTTATCCTGGAGTACATCTTCCCTGTGTCCCAGTTCCTCCCACCCTGTCTCCTTTCTTACAGCTACCACAAGGGGAGCAGCCTCCCTCTCCCTCTGAAGAGCTGCTTCACTCTTAACCCAGAGTAATGGAGTCCGCCATCTATGAATTGAGATCTCTGAAACCAAACTGTGAGGCTCAAATAAACTTGTCCTCCTCTAAATTGTTCTTGTCAGGTATTTTGGTCATGGTGAGGAAAAAATTCAATAATATACTTAGTTAATAAAGGACTGTGTAAAATTAACAGGAGGAAGAGAGTCAACTATGGAATGTAGTTGGTCCGAAGAGTAAGAATAAGGAAACATTTCTGTGAAGCATTTTCATAATTTTGACAATTGTTTCTGTTTTAGTCATCCATTTAAGAGATTAAAAACAAGTAAGCTGCTCCTTGCCATATGACCTTCACTTAGAAAATAATAAGGAAACACTCAACACATTACCAAGGTTGAAGAGCAGAGTTTACCCACACTTGAAACACTCCTGGTTTCAACTCAAAGTATCCTCTAATCCCTGATTAAAGACTACCTTACTTTCAGCTGGGTGCAATGGCACACACCTGTAACCCGAGCCACTCTGGAGGCTAAGAGGATCAAAAGTTCAAAACCAACCTGAGCACAGCAGTGATATCCTCAGCAACTTAATGAGATACTGTTCCAAAATTGCTGAGGGCCATTGCCAAATAGGAATGATGCATCAAAATTTCCTTGCCAGCGCACCCCATGTTAATTGTGGTAGTGCTGGCATATCTTTGCTGATGGTGTCACCAGTGATGTAATTTTTCCTAAGGAGCCCTCAATTGCCTTGGTGTCCTGGCATTTCTGTATCCTCCTCCCTTCTACTAGTGATGGTCTAAAATCTGGGGCCAACAGAGGTGAGGCAAGAACCTCACCCCCCCCCACTGGTGCATAGGCCTATCCACAAGTATGGTTGAATGCTGGACCGGTAGTCAGTGACGGGTTGATCCGATTGCAGTGGTATCAACCTAAGACAGGAGGCTGACGCCTAGAGGTCAGTTTTCCCATGACGGGTAAGAACCATATGTTGAATTGGACAACCTACCAGGCACGGTCCTTAAGCCACATTGCTTGTTGTTTAATTAATCAGAATGGGAGAGATGCTGAGGGCCATTGCCAAATTTGAATGACACATTGAAATTTCCTTGCCAGTGTACCCCATGTTAAATGGACTTGCCTTGGAAATTCGCTGTGACATTGCATGTGTGTTTGAGAAAGGTGACCCTGCTCAAGGACGAGGGTGGATCCAGGTTTAGGGTGTATCCTGCAGGTTTTAGGAAGTATCCCGGTTTAAGACAATCTGGGTTTAGGGCAGTTTCAGGTTTAAGATTATTGCTGCTGGGAATAGAGCGTATACTGCTGCCTGAGTTCCCCTTGAGTTCTCGTGAAATTCAGAAAGTATTTGGGATGTGAATTGTGGGGCAGAACTTGGATTTCCTCAGAACGTGTTTGTACAGGGCCAGTGTGAGTTTGGGAAAAAGAATTGCTGTTTGAATCTACAAAGCTGTGAGTGGCTCATGATTCTGTGCCCAGCCAAGACTGTGGCACAAAATAAAAACAAAAAACAAAAGAACAGAGACTATGGTCCAGTGGTTAAGAGCTCCTGGATTCAATCCCTGAAATAAAAAAAAGTACCTTATTGCACTGAACATGAACTCTTGAGTATATATTCTGTTGTGCCCATTATTATTTATTTTTTCTAAATAAATAAAATATCTATCATTGTGTATCTGGCATACTCAGAAATATCTTGCAGCTGGGTGTGCCAAAAAGATAAGTTTTAACGAATAGAATGGAAACATAAAGGATGTAGAAAACACCAAGCCATTCTCCAGTGGCTTGCTTCTCAGGATATTTTTTAGCCTTTATGCTGGATGGCATGTGGCAACAAATTGACTTTTTTTGCATACATAATTACAAGTCCAGTTGTTAAAAATCATCCTTTTGACCACCTCCTATATTTGGAGAAACAAATGACAACACACTGGCCTATTCCTTTAAAATTAGCATTGATTGGCCTGTGCCCTAACAGATCGTATGAGAGACTTGGCTTTACACTGAGTACCAGTGACAAAAAAACCTTCAGACCACATGCTAACACCTGTAATCCTAGTGACTTGGGAGACTGAGGCAGGAGGAGCACCAATTGGAGGTCAGCCTCAGCAGCTTAGTGAGGCCCTGTGCAATTTAAGATGATGTCTCAAAAAAATAAAAAATGACTGGGGATGTGACTCAGGGGTAAAGTACCCAATGAGTTCTATTTCCAATACCAACAAGAAATAGAGAAATGAACCCACAGTTTGGTGGAATTAAACATGTTATAAATGATATAATTTCTTCACAACTCATTATTTTTTTTTCATGGATATACCCCACAATCAATATTTTCTTTTTTTAAAAAAAGACATATCTCACTTGTTATAAAACACATATTCTTTTTCATATGCATTTGTCTTCAAAGTATAAAAGTATTTTGTGTTTGACACATAAAGAAGATTTACAGCACCTTTGACTTAGTGATTTAATAATATGTCAATTTCATTCTCTATTGTCTACATCATTCTAAGTCCAATTTTATGCTTTCTTATCACTATGGACCTTCATATTCCCCTGGTACATTATTTTATCTCTGGGGAAATTTCAAAATCAACATTATACTATAAAATAATAATTTCAAATTTCAAAATAGTGGAACCTCCTTAAAATTCAAAACTGGAAATCTAGATTTCTTGTCTTTCATTAACATTATCCTCTAATATTTTCCTTTTCTTTTATGTTAGCAGAACTTTGGAAACTTTCCTCAGGCTAGCAGAATATGTGCTTACACTATGCTTTCATTCTAATGTTAGAAGAAAAATACTAAAATACTAAAACCTGTGTTGATCTAGAACATAACAATTCATGTTAAGCCTAAGGCAGGCATTTTTTATAAAAATGTATTCTATATGAAAAATTTAAACTAACTTTAAGTTGCTTTTTCGTGAGCATGATTAAAATGCAGAAATGAAGCTACTGTCAAGGTTAAAAATATGAGTATGAACATGAATGTAAGAAACTGCATAAATTCCATCTTATTAGCAGTGTAGGCTGCAACTTTACCTACTGAGAATAAAGAAGGTAGACTGAGCTTGCTGGTAGCACTTGACATCATAGATAAACCAATGGTAGGAAGTAAATGCATCTAAAGAAAACTAAAGTAGTTAATTATTTCTATTAATAATATTTTAATATTTCAGCCAATATTTATTTTTTGGATACTCTGTTAGGTACTAGGGTAAGCTCTACTTGCATTATATTATCTGAACTCAGTCATTAGAATGAATGCTAGTCTATCACTTAAGCTGATACACCTGAAAGGGAACACAGAGAACCTAAAGAAATCTCATTTGGAAACATCACCTTATTTCAAATCTCTTTAATTTCTCCTGGCTCAGCTTCTTTTTCATAATTAGTGTAGTATAGGTAGTTTTCTTGTTTTGTTTGGTACTGAGTATTGAACCCAGGGCACTTAACCATTGAGCTACACCCTCAAGCCTTACTTACTTTTGAGGCAGGCTCTTGATAATTTGTTTAGGCCCTCAATAAATTGATAAAGCTGGATTGAGCTTCAACCTCCCAAGTCACTAGGATTACAGGCATGTTCCACCAAGCACAGCAGTATAAGTATATTTGTATTTAAATCATACAGGATATATTTATACATAAGCTACACAGTAAATGTTCAAGAAATGTAAACTGCATAAGTCTTTTCACCAGAAGTGAAAAGAAATAATACTGGCAAGTTTACATAGTGAATACCCATTCCCGGGTATGGCTGACAAAGTCTACCAAGCTTTACATTTTAATTTTTTATTAACATTTGTTTATTTCTACAATATATTCAGGAAGAACATTTGATGGCAGAAACACATTCATAAACATGATTGAGTATGTCATGACAACCATAAAAAATCAACTGAGTATTTCTTGTATCATGGCAAGATGGAAAAGTCAGTAGAGTGTACAAGTTTGTATTCTCTTTCACTATCTCTTCCCATCTCTTGTCTCATGCCCTGGGGAATGATCATAAATCTTGAACCCCCATATACCCACTCCTGATAGAATCAAACCCTGAATGCCAGACATTCTTCTGAGCTACAATGCCTGTTCATTAAGTTAATGTGAAAAATTACATGTGCCCACCATGATGATAACACACATGCCTAGGCTACCTTTTCCCCTTTAAGGAGTATTGAATAGATCCAGAAGATTTCAAACTGACACATGCATTCTGGATGACCAGATCTGTGTAGATGTGCAAACTCTTCTGTTCCTGTATTAATCTAGACTCGGAATCACAAACCCATGTTTTTGTAATCACACAAAGGTCATGAAACATTGGATCAACAACAGCTTATATTATAGGCAACTAAAGATGGTTTTACTAAGGTAAAATTGAGCAAACAAAATTTCATATTGTATTATATTTTCATATTCAATAAAATGAGGTTACATTAAGATAGGGATAAAAAAATAGTCATAGTAATTGGTCTGCTTCAACTGAGAAGGGGTCCCTTAAATATGAAGTTCTCGGGCAGAGAAGTTAGTTTCCTGAATTATCCCTAATTATGTGTGGACTGTGGAAAATAAATGGCCTGACAGGGAAATTCAGGGACCCAATACGATATGTCCATATAAGGGAACTCCTGGTAGCATTCAAAAAACTCACACTTCCACTTTGAAAATCAAGGAACACACCAACACGGCCCATAGGTCTCTCTATATAGAGAGAAAATATTGGGGAGGTGGTCAAGAGACTGAAATGTGTGTCCTCCTTCACACATAAAAGGAGAAACATGTCCTCAGATTCAAGCAGTGTGTGGTTCTTCCTTACCACAGGATCCCTACAGACTCCCACAGCCCAGTCCCAGGAGCCACACACATCCAGCTCCCAGTAATGTTTCCCAGAAGTGAAGATCTGATCTCCCCATGCAGCAAAACAGTTTGATCTGTCAGAATTCAAAGCTTCATCTTCATCATCTTCTCCAAACATCAGTCTTCTTGCATCACACAGCACTACATTGTGACTGCTTATTTCATTACGGAAGGAAATGTTCACTGTGAAGAGAGAATAATTCAGCCAAAATCAGGCCTTCCCCCTGCCCCAATTCATACAAAATCAGAGTTGATTTAGAGACTTACAAGAAAAAACAAGCAAAGATTAATGGAAAAGCTTTGGCTAGAAAAATATCAGATTCAAGTGCTACCAGTAAATCTGAACACTTACTAACTACAGGGAAAATATTCCTAAAAATTCATTGATCATAGAGCTTACTTCTGCTGCTTATTTTTTATGACACTCGAAAATCTGGACACCTGAACATTCTCAAGTCCATAGCAATAAAATTAACCTCTCTTGTGAAAAGAAAAAGACAAAAATAAATGTAATCATGGATAGTAGATACTATGATTATTATTACATAATTACATAAATGTATCAGTGATATTACAATCTTCTAGTTAAGAAATCAAGTTTATATTTAAGAAAATCTATTTATTACAGAATTGGTTTCCCGTTGAGAATTTTCTGCCTTTTACTTTTGGTTCCATCTGACCCTTTTTCTGCTAAACTAACCTGTCAGGGTTAGGTCTACCATGGAGTTCCATATACTGCTTCACCAAGTGATGACTTACTTCATCATTGTTAATAAAATGTTCTGTGAATTCATTACTTTATATTTGTATACTGTTTATTATATCAAGTGTAATGTATTACAAATCTAGTTACTAGAAAACATTAAAGAAAATCATTTTTACAAATTTAAATTCAATAAACCCATTATCATAATTAATTGCTCTTGAAATTGTCTTGACTTGAGTCCATTAGTGTGACTCAGTGAACAAATGATATTGTATGTGGTGATGTTTCTAGGGCTTAGTGAGACTTTTTATTTCCTTTCCTTAATTGAAACTTTTGTGACAGAGCTTGTATACAACATTTCATTTATGTTTTTTCTTTACATTGTTCCATATTTTAACATGGTATACATCAATAGATATGTTTTGCATTCTTAGTTGCAGGCTGATCACTTTTATTAGGTCAAGGATTAATGAAGAGAGAATGATTACCCATAGAAAACCAACATTGTAGGGCACAGTGTAGCTGTCCCTCAAACAGATTGACACCCACCTTGGAAGTGGTTAAGTTCATCTCTCAGTCCAGTAATGGGCTGAGCACTGAGCTGTGGCCTCACAGGCTGGGGCATGTGCAGGAACACTAACTCATACCTGCAAGGAAAAATAAATAAATTGATCTTTCTGGCACCAAAGACTTCAACAATGATAGATTCAAACAGTGTTTAAGACCTAATGGTAATGGCTCAACTAAAGGTTCCTTATCAAAATCATATTCTAATGAAACCTAATGAAAAGGAGCACAGTAGAATATAAAAGAATGGAAAAATATTTATAGCCCACAGGAAGTAAGAAGAGGATGGGAGGTGTCTGAAAAGCAATGCTCTCTCCAAAGAAAGAAACCTTGAGGACTTTATTCTGGGAGTCTATACATATTCCCTTTGGGGGCCATTGCATTAGGATGTACATTTCTGGACTGGGAATATTTCTCAGTGAACTTGCCTGACACGTAGGAGGCCCTTATTGAAATCCCATGAATAAAAAGGAAGAAAAAAAAGAAAAAGATGTACATTTCTCTGTTGTCTTTTTTTCTTTCTTTCTTTCTTTTTGGTACCATGTATTGAACCTAGGGGCACTTTACCACTGAGCTATATATATAACCCTTTTTGTTTTCAGACAAGGTTTCATTAAGTTGCTGAGGCTGACTTCAAAGAATGTGCCATTCTCTTGAATTGCAGTCTAAGCCTCCTGAATTGCTGAGATTATAGGCCTGCACCACTGTGTCCAGACAAAATATGTACCTTTCTGAACTTTCTCAATTAAAGATCCATAGTTCAAGTTGAAGAGATGGCATATATTCCTTAGTTTTCTCAAGTGGAGATCATCAAGCACATGATAAAAGTTTTAAAAGGCAGATGAGAACATGTAAAGATAGCTAATGCAAACACTTCTGGCTGACAGAATAAAAAACATTGCTCAGCTAAATGATGTAATGGGTCTAAAAGAAAAAACTTAGATTACCTCAGTGACCTTTGAGATATTGGCTGAGTCTTTGTAAATTTCTCAAAATTTTTAGCGAAAATAAATGAAAGGACACTTTGACAGTATGTTCATGTAGGAGTTTTATCCTAAAGGTTCCTACATCACTTAACAATGATCTAACACTGACATTTAGTGTAACTACATAATCATGGGGTAGGATTGTTCTAGTTTTTTGTTGTTGTTGTTGTTGTTGTTGTTGTTTTGTTGATACCAAGGAGTGCTGAGAGCATCCCCCATATTTTTTTTTAATTGAGACAGAGTCTCCTAATTTGTTGATGCTGGCTTTGAACTCATGATCCTCCTGTCTCAGCCTCCTGAGCCACTAGGATGACAGGCTTGCTTCACTGTGCCCAGATCAGGATTGTTCTAGTCTTAAGGAATCTTTCTTACTTTTTTCTCTGCCTACCTCTCTCACCTATCACCTGTTAAGGACTATTCCATGTACCTCAATTTGTTTATGACTTGAAATCTAAAATTATAGATAGCTGTCTTTAGAAACCTCTGCTTAAGTTCAGCAAAAACTACACCCTTCAGCTCCAGGGAAGGAAAAGCTCAGTTTTGATAAAAAGGGAACAAGAAATCATATTCAGTAAAACACAGAAACATAGAGGAAATGTACACTATCTCAATAAGTACTTTCTTCATTGTCAGAAACACATTGGTATTCACAATCTTTGTGGTGCCCCAATTTGCATTAAAAGTCAAATTACTCTGCCAATGTGTCTTCTAAATTCTGTAAAGAAAAAACAAAAAGAAAGAAAAGCTTAAATTTCATCAGAATTAGCTATTCTACCATTAAGCCTTTGTATTTGAGAAACTTAAAAAATTACAACCACCACCTCAACACTCCTTGTAAATTAATTTTCTACCATAAAAGTAAAACAGGAAGAATCTAATTTTTGCTAAATTCAAAACCCTGAGGGTTATTCTGCAATGCTGCAAACCAGCAACTGTCTGAAAAGAGATCTTTTGCAGGACTTATTCACATAGTGACATGTGCTAAGGACAATTTGAACTAAGGACATTCAAATTATAAAAGAATGTAAAAAATGTTAACTATTTTCAAATTTCTTCATGTTGCTCAGCTGGACAAAAATGAAATACCCATGAACAAAATGCTCGTTTCATTTCTTTCTTTTTAAAATATGTTAGATGTTGATGGAGCTTTATTTAATTTACTTATTTAGGGGTGGTGCTAAGAAATGAACCCAGTGCCTCAAAGTGTTCTACCACTGAGCCCCAGCCCCAGCCGGTTTCTTTCTATTTCTTCATGAAGTAACCTACAAAAGGATAATTTCAGAAATACACATATCCTGAGGAACCTACTGTCACAGTTTAACAAAGCTTGCTTGCTGCATGAAATCACAGTGTCTGTTATTCCCAAAGGGGGAAGATCCCACCAAAAATGCAGAATGCATATAAATATGTCTTTGGTACCAAATAATGTGGCCAAGACACAAAATATTTTCAGTCATGTCCCAATTACTTACCTCAAACAGCTCCACATGTGGTTTATGGCACATTTTCATCAGCTCCTGATAGTCTTTCTTTAGCTGTTTCCCCTTTTGAAGCATTTTGGCTTTGCTTTTCTTAATTTTCTGTATAGTCAATTTGCGTTCCTTTAAAAGTGTCTCCAAATGTTCTTTTTCTTCTTCATGGACACTGGGATGCAGCATCCTATAAGCTGCCTTGGTATTCTCTCTGTGCAGATGCACATACCACTGCAAGGACACGAATTTCTCAGATCAAATATCAGGTCAACTTTACTCTCCTCCACTTTATAACATCATCTATTCATTTTGACTCATGTCTTATGCTAGTAAACTATATACATAAATTCGTGTCTTTCTATTTCTCATAAACCATTAACTCATTCTTCTCTTCCCTTCATTTATTTTTCACTCATTATTAACTATATTAAGAGGCAGAACACTCCTCTCTCAAACTCATCTACTTTGTGACTTGTTGAAACAACCAGAAAGAAAGATTTTCATTGGTAATTCCTGTATATATCTTCTCAAATCAGAAAGTCTGAATGCAAGCCATTTTGAATTCATGTATAACTCACAAATAATTGTATGCAACACTTTCATTTTTGTTAGTAAATAGGTCAATAATATCAAACTTCCCTGCTCCATAGCTCAACAATTCTCCCTGAGTAGCAGTGCGGTTTTTACTCCAGCAAGTAGAAGCTATCAAGAAAGATCTTCCTAAAATTTTGTGATGATTCCAACTCACTTGATGAATCAATAAATGTCTACCTTTTCTATCCTAGGTTGATTCTGAAAGAAATAGACTCTCATACTTACAACCCATTGGTTAATTTTTCTGCTCTCTTCTTTTAGATTTCTCTGGTTTTCTTGGATCTTTTTCCAAAGAGATCTCATTAGTTTTACAAACTTCTCCTGTAAGAGAACAAAAGTTGAACACTGGACAAGCAAGTTGATTATGTTTTCAGGCCCACAATGATGAAGAATTTCAAGCAATTTATATTTTAAAAAAAAGTTTTATGCAGCACAGAGGCTAGGGTTTCCCTGCTTGGTGTGGATAATTATCAATTTTAGGGGATTCGGACTATGGAATCACACAATGTAATAAAACCATTTTCCTAGAGAAATTGGCAAATACATGGGCAATATTAATTCTTAGGTAGTGTGGCAATTTGCTTCAGAATTTGGATCTAATGACACTAATACTCTGTGAGTTTCATTCTAATATATCCTATATAAAAACCCTTTGAATTTGTGGTACCACTTCCCTGCCCACCATACTAGCAATTGAACCTAGGGTCTCATGTATGCTAGGAAAGTGCTATGCCACTGAGCTACATCAACAGTCCTTTTAAGAAGTTATTATATATTTTAATTTTCCCAAGCCATCCTCCAACTGATTATCCTCCTGCTTCAGTCTTGTGAGTAGCTGGGTTTACGGGTGTGCACCACCACATCCAGCAGAACATTTAGTTTTGTTAGTTTAGACACTCTTATAATCATGAGAACTTTAAAGTGCCCTAAGCAGTAAAACCATATCATCAAGTTATTGAAATAGGTTATAATAAATTAGTTTCCTCACACTCTCAGTTTCCATGAATGTAGATACTCTCACATACTTTATTCATAATTTTATCACTGTTACCTATACTTGTATATGGCACTCAGTAACAATGGTTCTTGTGCCTTATAGTCTTAGTCACCTTGCCCTCTAACTATCTCAGAAGCATCACTTACCCTGTACTGCTCAACAGCCTCTTCAATGGGACAGTGTCTGTGAGCCCCATGCTCCTGGGAGTTGGAGCAGAGCGAACACAGCAGGGTCTTGTTCTCTTCACAGAAGATCTTTCTCTCCTTGTGGGTCACACACATGTGATCCTTAGAGCTCAGGAAATGCCTGACACTGGCTTTTCTGACAATGGATACCAGATTATTTAAACGGATATTGCTCTTGAAGTCAATCTGCTGTAATGGCTCCCTGCACATAGGGCAATGTGCAGGAGTTTGGGCTTCTTCCCACAAAAGGCAGAGACAGGGCCAACAAAAGCTGTGCCCACAGCATATGGTGACTGGGTCTATAAGATAGTTCATGCAGATGGAGCAGGTGAGTTCTCTCTGCAGGATGTCTGAGTCCATTCTTTTCTTCTTTTTTTCCCCTATTTTTTTAAGGGAAGAGAATCAGAACAATTTCATATATGTAGTCTAGAAAGACAAGAAACGAAGTCAACAAAAAAACTTTGGGGGGGGGCGGGTGAGGTGGTACTAGGGATTGAACTCATTGGCATTCAACCACTGAGCCACATTCCCAGTACTATGTTGTATTTTATTTAAAATCAGGATCTCACTGAGTTGCTCAGCTCTTTGCTTTTGCTGAGACTGGCTTTGGTCTCACAATTCTTCTGCTTCAGCCTCTCTTGCTTCTAGGATTAAACTAATCAAAATTGTTCTCAAGTTATGACCCAATAATAAGCCTATGTCTTGGGAGAATAGCCTTTATTTTTCATGACACAAACAGAAAGTGGAGGCATAAACAGAGCTCTCAAAAACTTTAGAAATAATTATTGCTTACCTAGTCATCAGCATTCCCATCCTATTTTTGCCTCATGCATAAAACAGAACCTTATAATCCCTAGTGCTCTTCCTTTCCAGCTTGGGCACAGGCAGAATGGCTCCCACAAAGAATGGTGGGGAGAAGGGTTGTTCTGCCATCAAGGAGTGGTGACCAAAAAATGCCCCATCAGCAATCACAAGCCCATCCAGGGAGTGGGCTTCAAGGCATGTACCTCTGGCCCTCAAGATACAGAAAATTGCTGTGAAGGAGATGGGGACCCTAGATACGAACATGGATACCAGGCTCGGCAAAGCTGTCTAGAAAACAAGACAATGAAGTGTCCCATAATTGTATCCATGTTCAACTGTTTGGGAAACATAATTAGGATAAAGATTCACCCAATAATTATTACACTTTGGTATCCTATGTCACAGTTGCCACATCCAAATACTTACAGAAAATGTGAACTATCTTATCAAATGAAGTTATAAATCTTCCTTTCTTAAACAAAGAAAGAACCTCAGTTTCATAAAAATGTGACATTCCTCTAAATGATCTTAACCATGAATGTTTGACCCAATTAGAGTTTTATAATGTGGATTCTGAATGCTTTTAACATCAATCATATTGCTCACTGCCCATAATTGGTATAGAAAAGGGCATATGAAAGCTAGGGACTCAGTGGTAGAGTCTTGCCCAAAATGGCAGAGGCCTTGGATTTGGTTCCCAGCGCTGTATTAAAAAGTAAATAAAAAATGAAAAAGAGAAAGAAATGCCCTTACCATTGAACTATTACTTTAATTATTTTATTTAAATGTCTCCTTAGATATTATCACTATTATTATTACTGCTTCTTCTTATTATTATTATTATTTCAACAAGAATTCACTATCCCAAAACAATTTCTAAATCCTTAATGTTTAATGTGATGATCATTACTATCCAAAGTACATGTATGAAGACATGAATTGGTGTGCATATATTATGTATACAACCAGAGATATGAAAAATTGTGCTCTATATATGTAATAAAAATTGTAATGCATTCTGCTGTCATATATAAATTTAAAAATTTACATAAAAATAAATACATAAATACCTAAGGGATGATGATTAAGCTTAACATTGTAAAATTGAATCAGATTTCAGCCAAAATCTACTAACAGGAATATACTAACCTCTTGTGGTACCCTCCTATCTTTATTATCTATACTCTTGTAATAAAAAAATACACAAATTACAGCAAATAGGTATATCTAGCAAGTCATTAAAATCATTACCAAATACCTATCACACTGGAAAAACACATAATTAACTTAATTGCCACCAGGAAACAAGCAGTGCTTTCTGGCAGAATGCATTTTAGCGGACTTCCTGAATAGGACCTGCTCAGCTCCAAAAATAAGAACAAAAATCAGTAAATGGGATGGCACCAAACTAAAAGCTTTCTGCACACCACAGAAATAACTGAGTGAAGAAAAACTACTGAGCGGAGAAAATTTTTGTCAATCTCTCTTCCCACAGATAATATATATAATATTATAATATATATATATATCCAGAACAGAAAGAACTCAAAAATCTAAGCACTATAAAAACAAATAACCTAGTGAACTGAACATACAGCTCTCAAAAGAGTACAAATGACCCACAATTATATGAAAAAAGGCCCAGTGTGCACAAAGTGCACACCTGTACTTTCAGAAACTAGAGAATCTGAGGCAAGAGGACTACAAATTCAAGCCCATCATCAACCAACTTAGTAGGGCCTAAGCAACTTGATGAGACCCTGTATTAAATGAAAAATAAAAAGGTCAGGGGATATAGTTCAGTTGGTAAAACACCCCTGGGTTCTATCTCTAGTACTCTCCTGCTCTTCACACACAGACACACACAAAAAAATAAAATAAAATAAAATAAAATAAAAAGGAAGGAAGGAAAAAAAAAAAGAAAAAAATTAATATCTTTAGCCCTCAGGCAAATGCAAATCAAAACTAAACTTGTGAGTCTCACTCCAATGAGAATGGCAATCATCAAGAATACTAAACAAATAATAAATTCTGGATGTAAGAAAAAGGAACTGTTGTACACTTTTGTGAGGATGTAAACTAGTTCCTTTAATACATAGTAACAACAATGGAATACATAAATTATTTAAGTAAAATTAATCATCAAATTTATTCCAAGGCTTGCAACAAGACAACAAACAGCGGTCTAATCATTACTAAGAAAGCAAATTACATCACTTCACAGAAAACAAGTTCATTTTACTGATAATTAAAATTCACAAATTTGCTTGCTTTGATATGGGAAAGTAGCAGGAGCTGCTTTTCTGTATACTCACCTAAGAAATATGTCTGTGGGCTCACCAATACTTGTTGCAGATTTAATAATATAAAGTCGACACAGGAATCAGGGCCTCTGTGTGGTAGTGGAAGACTTCTGAAATCTCTCAGCCAGTCCCAAAGGCACTCTGTGAGCTCTGGAGAAGAAGTTGGGCTCTTGCAGTGTCCTTTTATTGCCCCAGAAACCACACCCATTTTCTCCAAAAGCTTGCATTTCTTGGAGCTTGGGATAGTCTTGAGTGGATGATTGATTGGATGACTGATTAGGTGTGTCCAAAATAGAGATCTCCATAAACAATCTTGTAGAAACCTCCTCTCATCAACAGTCGCTGATTATATACCAATTTACCCTTCAAATATCAAATTTAAATATATTTTTTGGAATATTTTTATTTTTGTTTATAAAATGAGAGAAAAGAGGTATCATCAATTTATACACTTAAGAAATGTTTTAGAAAATTTGAAAATGTTTTCTTTGAGATTGGCTTTAATTCTATCCTATCATACAGAGAATGATGCAGTCATTGATGATATTTTTTTATGTTAATCTAAGAACATCACTGATCCCACTCCACCCTGGAGATTTCTCCTGTCCTCACATTCCACACTTCCCAAGGCCTCCATAAATGGCAGAAATTTGGTTTGGCACTGCCTGACCCACTTCAGGGGTGCAGGGGAGAAAGGCCAAGAAGTCCTAGCTCATAGAACTTTGTGGGGCAACTTAATGTTTAATTTACATTATAATTATTTATTTTTATTTTTTGATACACTCTAAGTTGTTCAGGCTTGAACTGGACATCATCCTGCCTTAGTCTTCTGAATAGCTGAACTACAGATGGACCTCGCTGTGTCAGTTGTAATTTGCTTATTATAACAAAAAGGAAACAACAATGGAAAAAATCAGAAATAGTTTCTTTAATTATTGATTTGGGAAGATAGTGTTTTACAAAGGAATAACTCATAGTCCCACTCTTCCAAAATGATCTTTACATCTGGGTGTCTCCCTTTCCTGGCATATTTTAAACCAAGATTTAGCTGTAGGAATGAACGGGTTTCAGAAGGAATGAGAATTCTTACCTGATCTTTTAGTTTTCCAACGTACATATATGTGTGTGTATATATGCATATATATATGACCTGCCAGTCGAGACATTTTACAATTGTGCTTTCTAGAAATGATCTTGAGTTCTAAAAGCACAGCTGTACTCTGGGGGCCCATAAATGTTAAACTCAGGGGCTTTATGTTCAGTTCTTAATCAAAATTTCTAGCACCATTCTTTCTTCAGTAAAGTCTAAAATCTATATTTATTAAGAAAATCCAGGCCAGGAGTGGTGGTGCTTGCCTGTAATCCCAGCCACTTAGGAGACTGAGGCAAGAGAACCACAAGTTTGAGGCCAGCCTCTGAAATTTAGTGAGGACCTAAGGAATTTAGCCTGTCTTATAATTTAAAAATAAACAAATAAGTAAACAAGGCTGGTGATGTAGCTCAGAGCTAAATTTCCCCTGGGTTCAATTCCCAGTATCAAAAAGGTACTGATTGTGGAACCTGGGACTGAGAAACGATTTTAAAATAGTAGACTTGGCAGTTCCAGTAACTGAACGCTAGGGGGAACCCGGTTACCTCTTTGAAGGTAACCAACTTTGAAAATGCTGATCTCATGCTGATTCAGCTTTTTGGGGGGGAATCACATGTATGCAGAATTCTCTTTTTAAAACATCGGAAAGATTAAGTGAAAAATATGATTGTCAGATGTCACACACATGGAATCTACACTTTGATCGATTTATAAGCACATTAAAAAAAAACAGTATCACCTATTTAATTTTGCAATGACTCCAACTTATGAATGGAAGAGCTATGGCTGAGAAATATACTAAAGAAAATCTCATGCTCCGAGTATATTAAACCCTTACTTTTTTTGAGGAGACATCCAATGATGGGGAAAAATTTTTAAAATTTTATTTTTATATTGGGAATTTAAGCTTGTCTTCCTTAATTAATTTTTGTCATCAAGTCCTCTACTAAAAAAAAAAAAAAACTGACTGGGATAGTTAGGCCTCATAACCACATTGAAATTATAACACTTTTTTCTTTTATTTTTTAGTCCTACTGGGAATAAATTCAACTCAGGGCCCACCAGGACTCAGAGCTCTCTAGGTTAGCCAAACACTGTCACCAAGCCCCAGTCCCAGCCTATTCTGTGCAATTTTAAGGGATTCATCTAAACTGGGTGTGGTGGGGCACACCTGTAATCCCATAATCCCAGCTGCTGGGAGCCTGAGGCAGGAGGATTGCAAATTCAAAGCCATTCTCTGAAATTTAGTGAGGCCCTAAACAATTTAGTGAGACTCTGTCTCAAAATAACAAATATAAAGGATGTGCCTCAGTGGTCAAATACCCCTGAATTCACTCCCCCTGAACTGAAGAAGAAGAAGAAGAAGAAGAAGAAGAAGAAGAAGAAGAAGAAGAAGAAGAAGAAGAAGAAGAAGAAGAAGAAGAAGAAGATTATTCATGCAGTTTATGAAACTTTTATCTCTTGTTCTCCCAAGAGTAATACATTGTTACCTCTGTTGACTGGTGCTGAGTCCTTGCTTCCCCAATGTTGAAGAATAACCCCAGAGAAGCATGCCCAGGTGCTGAGGCAAGGTCAGAGTGGAAAGTAGAAGTTTATTAAAGGACAGCAGAAAAGACTTCTCTTGGAGGAAGAAGGGGTCCCAAGAGGTGGAATCAGTGGAAGTGCTGTTGTCTCCCCTTTTTATACCTAAGGTCTTCATCTGGTTCCCCCCCCCATTCCTATCCTTTGTTCTGTTATCTTTCAGTGATGGACTGTAGGTGGGAAGGCCCAAAGGGTGGGGCACAGGTGGGCCAAAGAAATAATCTGGGCAGGAAGGACTTTTGAGTCAGCATTTTTTGTTTGCTGGGAGCTGTTTCATTAACACTTCTTTGGGATGGGCTCTGGGCCTTGTCTTTTTGCAGGACTTCATTAACATTCCAAGAGTTGTTCTGCTTTTCCTGGAATTCATTCTCAACATGGCCTCCATTTGGGATCTTACTCGATATAAGACCTGATTTACCTACCTACTTAACTTTAAATCTGGCTTCAACATGACAGAATAAACCTTCACATAACTAAAACACATACAAATCTCTGAGATTTTTGTTTGTTTGTAAACTGAAATTTCTCTGTATTGTTCAGGTTGGTCACAACTTTCCTGGCTCAAGGCTTGACTCAAGTGATCTTCCTGCTCAGCCTCCACAGTAGCTGGAATTTCACTTCATTTCAGGCTGCCATTTCATTTCAGTGTTTCTCAATCTTTGGCATGATCAGAATCCACTTGTGGTACTTGCTATACATAAATTGCTTTGTTTCTGATTCAGTAGTTCTAGGATTGACCTGAGACTTTGCATGGCTAACAAGTTGCAAAGTGATATTGATTCTGTTGGTCTGGGGACTTCATGCCAGGAACCATTTCCCTAGATAATTAAGGCTTTTTTTTTTTGTATGGTTATAAAAAGGATAAGTGTGAACTTTATTAAGTGTAAACATTAAAATATATATCCAGGTACTACAGGCATATACCACCATGTCCAGCCAGGTTTCCCAGACATTTGAAATTTTATAAAAAATTAAAATTCCCCCCAAAATCAAACAATTGTCTTACTATGGCCTATTAGATCTAACAGTAAGAATTAAGTTGTTTACATTATAAAGAAAAACTTATTATAGGGATTATAGATTCTCAGTTTTGTTTGGACCTTTCACCTAATTCTCTTTAATTTCACAATATTTTTTTAATTTCTTTTTTAAAAAATTTTTTTAGTTGCCAATGGACCTTTATTTTATTTATTGGTACGTAGTGCTGAGGATCGAACCCGGTGCCTCACATGTGCTAGGCAAGCGCTGTGCCACTGAGCCACCACCCCAGCCCTTTTTTTAATTTCTTGAAGGATATTTTGACTTAGAGAAGTTTCAGTTACCAGATGCCTAAAAAATGTGTCTCAGATTCTAAAACTAGAAATAATTGGGGAAAATGGATTTTATAAGGTCTTGGGAATGAATGACAAATATTTGATTCCAACAGTAATGCAATATTGTCTTTAAAGGAAGATGAAAAATATTGTGTACACATCAAGTAGTTTTGTTGAGATTGTTTTTTTCCAATAGAATACCTTTCTATTTCACTTTCCAGCTTTGAAGGAAAGACTGAAAAGGGTTCATATCAACCAACAATGTTGCTTTGTTAATCGTGTTTTGCAAGATGCAAATATTTGTTGAGATGTTAATAATTAGAAACTACTTTTTGATAGTGACCCCTTCTGGTATGAGCTTAATTAAAATGGAATTTTGAATGCTTGCAGATTCTATTATTAACAAAAGGCCAAAGACTTATTGAACAAACTAACTGGACTTTTCATAATGAATTGTCAAGATACAGATTACAAATGCTGCCTAATAGTGCATAATAATTTTCATATTTGAGAAAATATTGTTCCTTCTTGAAACTGTTACTTTTAATTATTTAATCATTATCTGTCTTCTCATACATTCTAGGTTTTATAAATAAAATGATACTAATTTCAGGATTAAGCACAATGAGTTGCATGCTATAGTATTTCAATAAGTGTTGGTTGAGTTAGTAAACCAACCATTTTTGGGGGAGGGTACAGAAATTAAACTTGGGGATACTTTACCACAGAGCACCATCCCTAGCACTTCTTATTTTTTATTTTGAGACAGGGTCTCACCAAATGCTTAGGACCTCACTAAATTGCTGAGGCTGACCTTAAACTGGTGATCTTCTTGCCTCAACCTCCCAAGTCATGGGATTACAGGCATGTACCACTGTGCCCAGCAGTGATTTAATTTTTATATGGGAAAATTAGCCAATTTGGAAAATTTTGCTAAATAATACATCAATTTTTCTATTAGTCAAACATCAATTAGTATAATTAAGTTAGAAGTAGAGGATCCAGATGGCAGGCTAGAGAGAGATGGCATTCTTTGTAGCTTTGTGACCTGCTGAGGGCCATTGCCAAGTAGGAATGACACATCAAAATTTCCTTGCCAGCGTACCCCATGTTGCTTAGAGGAAGGTCTCGTTGAAACCGACTTGCCTTGGACATTCGCTGTGACATTGCATGTATGTTTGAGAAAGGTGACCCTGCTCAAGGACCAGGATGGAACCAGGTTTAGAGAGGATCCTACAGGATTAGGGCAGATCCAGGTTTAAGGTTATTCCTGCTGGGAATAGGGTGTATCCTGCTGCCTGAGTTCCCCTTGAGTTCTCATGGAATTCAGAAAGTATTTGGGATTCAAAGCCTGGTGGAGTACATGAATTTTGCGGCAGAACTTGGATTTCCCCAGAACGTGTGTAGAGTGCCACTGTGAGTTCGGCAATAAAGAATTGCTGTTTGAATCTACAAGGTGTGTGGTGGCTCGTGATCTTGTGCCCAGCCCAACTGTGGCATTTGGTGGTCCGTACGCGGAACATCTGAAACTTGGAGGTAAGTGAAATTGCTCGCCCCTGAGGAAGAGCAAAAAATGGGTGACCATTTCAAAAACCAATGTGTTCTTGTTTTGATTTATTTTGTTTATATTTCAAGTTGCCTGTCCCTAGAAATTTCTCAGGCAAACTGGGAAAAATGGTTGGCTCAAGGTTTGAAGTTTGTCGGCCCTCAGGAAGAGAAAATTGATACAACGATTTTTTATTCTGTTTTTGTTTCATTCAGTTTCGATTTTGTTTTGTGTTATCTTATTGGGTTGCATTATCTTTATAGTAGATTAGAAATTAGTAAAAAAACAAACCGAAAAGGTGTTAAGTAAATTGTTAGTGGTTCAGACCATGGAGAAAGACATTTTGGATGAAGGAAAAGAGAAGGTCTCTCGAGCTAGTCAGACTGATGAAGAAAATTTAAAGGAAAAGGGGATATTAGGAAAAAGGCCACAACAGGAGGCTGTTATTAACTCCATTTTATCACCAGAGGGCGTAATTCAACCAACAGCCCCACCAATGGAGACAGCTGAGTGGCCCTCAAACCCCGTAGTTGATAAATGGGATCCTGAGACAGGACCTCAAAGATTAGCATGCCCTGTACTTGAACAGGTAGGAGGGCAGCAAATTCACCATGTTTTAGATTTTAAAACAGAGAAGCAGTTAAAGGAGGCTGTAACAACCTATGGTCCCCAAGCTCCCTTCAAGGTAAGCATGGTCGAGTCCATTACTAACTTGGACATGATGCGAGCAGATTGGGCTAGCATGTGTAAATCTGTGCTAAATGGAGGACAATATTTGTTATGGAAGGTTGTCAATGAGGAATTTTGCACGGAGACAGCTAGGTGAAATGTAATAGCCGGTTACCCTCAAAGAAATCTAGATATGTTGTTAGGAAAAGGACCTTATGAGGGTCAATGGCAACAAATTGAATATGATGCTGCTATATATGCACAAATTGCTGCAGACGCAGTTAGGGCATGGAAGACTTTACAAGGACATAGAGATTTACAAGGTCAACTAACTAAGGTAATACAAAGAGCTAATGAACCTTACAGTGACTTTGTAGATAGGCTTATTCAAACAGCTGCCAGAATTTTGGGGGATACAGAACAAGCAATGCCATTAATAAAACAACTGGCTTATGACCAAGCAAATCGTTGCTGCAGAGAAGTTATTAGACCATGGAGACATGAAGATTTAAACACATATATTAAATTATGTAGAGATATTAATGAACAAGGGCAAGTCTTGGCAGCTGCAGTACAACAGGCTTTAGATGCCAGGCCAAAAACATGCTATAATTGTGAACAAACAGGACATTTTAAAAGGAGTTGCCCCACAGGAGGAGGGTTTAACAAAACTAGATATCAAAGGAATAGAATACTGGGTATTTGCCCCTGATGCCGTCGAGGGAGACATTGGGCTAATGAATGCCGTTCTCAAACCACCATAGAGGGTACTCCCTTATCAAAAAACGGACAAGGACCAGGTATTTACCCTCAGTATCGTGGAAAAAGGCATCAGGCTCCATTGCCAAAAAACGGACAGGGGGGTCCAATGCTCCGGGGCCCACAACCACAAATATACGGGGCAGTGGAGGAACCCAGCAACACCATCAGGGTGGTGCCCAGGACACATTGTCCATTAAATCCCTCATCAGACAAACCCAAGGGAGCACAGTGTTGGACATCTGTGCCTCTCGCCAGAGTAGTACTAACTCCAGAGATGGGAGTTCAAATCATTCCTACAGGAGTAAAAGGACCTCTTCCCCAAGGAACACTAGGCTTATTATTGGGATGCAGTTCTTCTACACTAAAAGGACTTATGATAAGTTCTGGGGTAATTGATCCCGATTATGTGGGTGAAATAAAAATTATAGCTAGTTCTCCAAGAGGTATATCAGTAATTTCACCTGGAGATAGAATAGCACAGTTGTTAAGAATAGCACAGATGTTAATAATACCCAGCCTACATAATAAATTCTCTAGTTGTAGTGTAGAAAGAGGTTCCAGGGGATTAGGCTCCACAGGTGTACATTGGGCTATGCTGTCTTTAAATTTAAATTCTCGCCCAATGCTAAAACTGAATATTCAAGGACATGAGTTTAGTGGGCTACTGGACACAGGTGCTGACCTTAGCATCATATCTCGTCAAGAATGGCCAAAACATTGGCCATTACAACAAGCCACTCAAATGTTTCCAGGCTTAGGAGTGGTGACTAATCCCAATAAAAGTGCAATGATATTAGATTGGAAGGATCCTGAAGGATGGGAAGGAACTATACAGCCATATGTATTGGATCATCTTCCCATAAATTTATGGGGATGAGATATCCTATATCAACTAGGTTTGACATTAACAAATAACATCAATTCTAATACGCCCACTACTAGGGATAGACAAGGTTTTAGGAAAGAAAAAAGATTAGGAGAACAAGAACAAGGTATAGCACCACAAATTCAAATAGATCAAGAAACAGGCAGACATGGGTTGGATTTTCAGAAAGGGCCACTGAGACAATCAAAATTACTTGGAAATCAGAAAGACCAGTGTGGGTTCCTCAGTGGCCCCTGACTAAAGAAAAGATACAAGTAGCCCATGATCTGGTCAAACAACAATTAGAGGAAGGACATATACAACCTTCCATATCTCCCCATAATACTCCCATTTTTGTCATCAAAAAGAAATCTGGTAAATGGAGATTATTGCAAGATTTAAGAGCCATTAATAATGAGATGGTTGTTATGGGACCTGCTAAACCAGGGATTCCTCAATTGTCTGCTTTAACAAAAACCTGGCATGTTTTAGCTATAGATATTAAAGATTGTTTTTTTTTCTATTCCAATTTATCCTGAGGATAGTCCACATTTTGCATTTACTATCCCTGCACTAAATCATGAAGGTCCTGATCAGAGATATGAATGCAAAGTACTCCCTCAAGGGATGGCTAACAGTCCAACTATGTGTCAAATTTATGTTAACAAAGGAAACCAGCCACTTAGAAATCAAAATCCTGAACTAAAAATATTTCACTATATGAATGATGTATTATTAGCACATAAAGATAAAAACACATTGCTGGAATGTTATGCAACACTTACAAACTTATTAAAAAATTACAATATAGAGATAACAATAGGTAAAGTACAACTAAATTTTCCAATTAATTATTTGGGAGTTCTATTATCCTCAACCATGGTCCGTCCAACAAAAATTCAAATACGAGTAGATCAACTCAAACCAATTAACGACTTTCAAAAGTTATTGGGAGACATAAATTGGATAAGGCCTTATGTAGGCATACCAACAGGAGAGTTGGGACCTTTATTTGACATTCTAAAAGGTCCATCAGATCCAAATTCACCTGCATGTAAACTCCTAAAGCTAGAAAGGCATTAAAAATTATTGAAACATATATGGAAAATATGCATTTGGATAGAATTGACATAAGTTTGCCTTTATTATTTATTGTACTACCAACAAAAAATATTCCTATAGGAGTATTTTGGCAAGAAGGTCCATTATTGTGGATACATTTATCTTATTCTCCTAACACTATTCTTACTAGGTATCCTGAGGCTGTAGGAAAATTAATACTCAAAGGAATAAGAGCAGCAAAAGGGAGTGTTTGGAATTTCTCCCCCAAAAAATATTACTCCATATAGTATGGATCAAATTGATGAGTTAGCTAATGAGTTAGATACTTGGGCAATAATCATGTGTAAATCTAATGTTACATTTGACAATCATTTACCATCTAATCCTTTGTTGTCTTTTTGGTCTAAGCATCCTGTAGTTTTTCCTAAAATGACAAGAAAAACACCTATCATGAATGCTCCAAATATATTCACAGATGGGTCAAATAATGGTACAGCAGCACTAATTACCCCTGATCAAACTTTTACATTTTTAGTACCCAAACAATAAGCTCAAAAGGTAGAGCTTAATGCAGTTTTACAAGCTTTTGTGATGTTTAAAGATTCTGTATTTAATTCATTTTCTGATAATCAGTATGTAGTTAATGCTATAATATCCCTTGAAGATGCTGGTAGGATTTCCCCTTCCTCTACTGTTTTCTCTTTGTTTTCCACTATACCAAGTCTAATCTGGCACAGAAAAGATCCATTTTTATAGGATATTTTAGAGCACATACAGGATTGCCTGGAGCACTTAGTTTGGGCAATGATTTGGCAGATAAAACTACACATGACATACATATTTTCTCTACACTAGAAGAAGCTACAAATTTTCATAAAAGGTTTCATGTTAATGCTAATACTTTTCAAAAGAGTTTTAAAATAACTAAGGAACAAGCCAGACACATGATAAAACAATGTCAAAATTGTGTGACCTTTTTACCACAAGTTAATCTTGGAGTCAATCCTATAGGACTTATACCTAACCATATTTGGCAGATGGATGTCACACACTTGCGAGAATTTGGAAAATTAAAATATTTACATGTTACAGTTGATACTTCTTCCGGATTGTTGATGGGCTCCCTTCATGCTGGAGAAAAATCTAAAGATGTTATAGCTCATTGCTTACAAAATTTTGCCACTGTGGGCGTTCCTAAACAGTTAAAAACAGATAATGGTCCTGGCTATACTCCTACCCCTTTTAAACAATTTTGCTCATCATTTGGTATTACTCATATAACAGGAATCCCATACAATCCACAGGGACAAGGCATAGTTGAAAGAGCTCATCAAACTATTAAAACGTACTTATTAAAGCAAAAAGAGAGAATTGGAAAGGGGTATATATCCCCCAAAGATAAACTTAAAATAACCCTTTTTACTCTAAACTTTCTAAATTTGGATTCATCAGGACTTAGTGCTGTGGAAAGACATATGTATCCAAAAAGTGTACATAAGCCTAAGGTACTTTGGAAAAATATTCTAACAGGACAATGGAAAGGTCCTGACCCAGTGATTGTCTGGAGTTGGGGTTCTGTTTGTGTTTTTCCACAGGGAGAACAGCAGCCGATTTGGATTCCAGAGAGATTAACTAAAGCAATTTCTACAGAAATAGAAGATGATTTGACTCAAATCCATAACAGCTGATATCCAGAGCTCCAGCTTGGCTATTCTTACATCTGCGACAGTGATTCACCAGGGTGCTTTTTTCAATATCTATTTTATTATTGCGTTTTTCCCACATTATAAAGTTCTATTTTATTTTTGAGCTCATACAAACCTAGGTTAATGTTTTTCTGATCAGTTTTATTTTTTGACTGTGGAGTTTTTAAACATTGCAATGGAGATTTTATCTAGGTAAAGCTACAAGGCCTTTACTATTGTCTTATGTGTTGTACATTTGTGTGCACTCTTGTGTTTTGTGTTGTATGTCTGTATGTGCATATGTCCATATTTCATATATGAGGAGCGTTCATGAAAAAATGAATTCAAATTTTTTTTATTCATGTGATTTAAATGGTTTAATTTAATTTAGGTAAACAGCTGTTAAGGATTGTTTTTAAAGGTGGTTAACAGATTTGTTTGCTTACTAATTTAAATTAGGTAAACAGCTGTTAAGGATTGCTTTTAAAGGAGGTTAACAGATCTGTTTGTTTACTTTCACCTTTCCTTTTCATTATATTTAATAATTCTGTTCAGGATAATGTCTCTTTAGCATCATTGCCAGAATTCCCATCTCCATCCCAGTGCTGGTGAAGACTAAGATAAAACCAAACTACAGCTTCTTTGATAGATATCACACTAAACTGTATAAAGTGATGCATCAATGAATATAACTCAACAAGTAATGCTCAATCAAGGACTCAATTTACTTTGGGAGGAAATGGACATATTGATAGACTCCTCTGCTTTGAACTGCTTACAGATCTTGCCTGGACTATATATCACTTGTATGCATTGTGAACTATTATTTGATGCAGCGAATTGTGGTAGTGCTGGCATATCTTTGCTGATGGTGTCACCAGTGATGCAATTTCCTTGCCAGCACAGCCCATGTTAATTGTGGTAGTGCTGGCATATCTTTGCTGATGGTGTTACCAGTGATGCAATTTTTCCAAAGGAGCCATCAATTGGCTTGGTGTTGTGGCATTTCTGTATCCTCCTCCCTTGTACTAGTGATGGTCTAAAATTTGGGGGCCAACAGAGGTGAGGCAAAGAACCTCACCCCCCCCCACTGGCACCAAGGCTAAATTTGGGGGCCAACAGAGGTGAGGCAAGAACCTCACCCCCCCCACTGGTGCATAGGCCTATCCACAAGTATGGCTGTATGCTGGACCGGTAGTCAGTGACGGGTATGATCCAATTGCAGTGATATCAACCTAAGACAGGAGGCTGATGCCAAGAGGTCAGTTTTTCCCATGACGGTTAAGAGCCATATGTTGAATTGGACAACCTGCCAGGCAGGGTCCTTAAGCCACATTGCTTGTTGTTTAATTAATCAGAAGGGGGAAGATGCTGAGAGTCATTGCCAAGTAGGAATGAGGCATCAAAATTTCCTTGCCAGCGTACCCCATTTTGCTTAGAGGAAGGACTCGTGGAAATGGACTTGCCTTGGACATTCGCTGTGACATTGCATGTATATTTGAGAAAGGTGACCCTGCTCAAGGACCAGGGTGGAACCGGGTTTAGGGAGGATCCTACTGGATTAGGGAGAATCCAGGTTTAGGGTGTATCCTGCAGGTTTTAGAGAGTATCCCGCTCCTTGGGTTTAGGGCATTCCCAGTTTAGGACAATCTGGGTTTAGGGCGGTTCCAGGTTTAAGGTTATTCCTGCTGGGAATAGGGCATATCCTGCTGCCTGAGTTCCCCTTGAGTTCTCATGGAATTCAGAAAGTATTTGGGATTCAAAGCCTGGTGGAGTACGTGAATTTTGCAGCAGAACTTGGATTTCCCCAGAACGTGTGTAGAGTGCCGGTGTGAGTTCAGCAATAAAGAATTGCTGTTTGAATCTACAAGGTGTGTGGTGGCTCGTGATCTTGTGCCCAGCCAGACTGTGGCAGGCTTTTTTACTGAGCCACATCTCTAGCCATTTAATTTGAGTATTACTATTTACCTAAGTAAAGATACACTTGTTCAAAACTTTTCAACATCAGAGCTAGGCAACATTCTTTGTTCAGGGGGCTGTCCAATACAATGTGTCATGTCCACCATAATCCCTGGTCTCTACTCATTAGATACCAGTGGAAAGCAACACAGTATAACAATCATAAATGTTTTCAGTTGTCTATAAATGTGCCCTGGAAAGATATATCATTCCAATTAAAATTGGTGTAATACCTATTGAGAAAAAAATATATAAACACGTGACATTCATAAGGTTGTAAAAACAGTTTAGACATATGAACTGGTTCTTAAAATCTAGATGAATAGATATGGCAGTAACATATAAGATAGTAGTCTTGTTTATAATGTAAAATCATCAGCACAAGCTTTGTTTACACAATATAAGCATGCCAACGAATGAGCATATTTGTCAAAGAAATATAATAAACATCATTTACTTAAAACTTAGCAAAATATTTTCTAGGGAAAACAATTTATTGATACATAGTATGTAGAATTACAGAAGTGTATTTAAGAAAAGGATGTTGGGGAAAATAACAGCCTCTAGAGTTTATTCTTACCTGACTTTTCAAGAAGGATGTCAGTAAATTTGTATTAGAAATGATGTCAGATTGCTCTGAACTTCTACTGAAGTAGTGCTTCCTTCACTCCATAGAGGAGTCTTCCCTGCTGGGTGAGGTGAGTTGCACTTGTAATCTCATCAATTTAGGATGCTGAGACAGGAGGATCCCAAGTGTGAAGCCAACATCAGCAATTTAGAAGAAATTATTACAAAATACAAAATAAAAAGGACTAGAGATGTAGCTCAAGGGTTCACATCCAGGGCACTTTATCCCTGAACTACATCCCCAGAACTTGTTAGTTATTTATTTACTTATTTATTTTGAAATAGGGATTTACTAAATTACTGATGTCCTCTGTAAATTGCCAAGGGTGTTCTCAAAATCTGTGATTCTCATGTGTCAACCTTGAGTTGCTAGGATTACAGGAATGTGACAATGAGGCTTGATTACATTTTTATTGCTTAATAGAATTATAGTAATGTAAAGTAACTTATGGGTGTATCCCAAATATATTTGGAAATGGACTAGAGATGCAGGAAGAAGCTCAAAGATATCTAAGGGTGTGGGGGTATGGGAATACATGAGTAAACAGTTGACCTTTCTCCAAGATTGAATTGAAGCATCTAGAAGCAGTTGTGTGTGTCTATAATCCCAGGTGCTAAGGATGCTAAAGCAGGAGAATTGCAAGTTCAAAGTCAGCCTGAACAATTTGGCAAGATTCTGTCTCAAAATAAAAAAAGAGGCTGAGATAGTAATTGAAGAAAATAATTATCATAATTATCATTAATCTCTTTTCCATATCACATTTCCCTCCAGTTCTCACTAAACTTTCTTCCTCTCATTCAAAATAGTACTTAGAATTTACCAACTAAGGAATTGCTGAATTTAACTTCTAACTTAAACCAAAGACATCCTTGTAAATATCTGAGCTCTCAATTGAAAGATTTTGAGGCCTCAAAATATTATAGGAATTAGGTGACTGACCTCAACCTTCTTTTGCTCCCCTCAACCTTTATCAGAAAAGAACAGAAGAATTGAAAATGGGAAATTAAATCTCATCAATTCATAAAAACTTGACTCTTGAATATGTTTGCATATTTTAATTTGTGCACTATAGTTGTAAATAATTAAATGTTCTGTCAAATGTATATTCTATATCTTAAATAAATTGAATAGGTATTCACTGATTTGGTCTTTCCCCAATGGTCCAAACCAAAATAGAGCCACTTGTACTAATGTTCCACATCACTAAATAAAAACCAATTGTTTATATAACCATTTGAGAAACTCAGAGAGAATGCCCAATCACTTAAACAAGCCAGTTTTTACCAACACAATAAGATAATGTTCTCTGTGTTAACCCTTACAAGGAAAGTAAGGTGATGTTAACCAGTTAGCTTTTTACAGTGTAGATTCTTAATACTCTTAACATCAATCATAATACTCACTGTCAGTAATTGAAATAGAAAAGGACATATGAGTGCTAGGGACTTGGTCAGTGTTAGAGTCTTGCCCAGCATGGTGGAGGCGCTAGGTTTGATGCCCAGAACTTTAAAAAAAAAAGAAAGAATGTAAAAAAAAAATAAAATAGAAATGGCCGTGTGCCGCAGTCTGGCTGGGTACAAAATAACTGAGCCACCACAAAGCCTTGTAGATTCAAACAGCAACTTTTTATTCCAGAACTCTCACCGACACTGTACACACACTTTTTGGGAAAAATACACTCCATCCACAAGGCTCTGCATACCAATTCTCTCAGAACCACAGGAGAACTCAAGGGGAACTCAAGGAGCGGGTGCCTGAGGCAGCAGGATATGCCCTAATCCCAGCAGGATCCGCCCTAAACCTGGAGCCACCCTATTCCAGCAGGATCCACCCTAAACCCAGAGCCACCCTAATACATGAGCAGGGTCACCTTTCAACCCCAAAATGCCATGCATCATTCCTACTTGGCTATGGCTCTCAGCAGCCATGCTATTGAAATTTTACCTATGTTATTTTATTTAATTATTACATTTGATATTATTATTACTTATGACATTACTAATAATAGTTTTATTATTATTATTATTATTATTATTATTATTATTATTATTTCAACCTAAATTCACTATCCCAGAACAATTTCTAAATTCCTGAGTGAAAACACATGAATACACATGAATACAACAAATAGGTATATTTATCAAATCCTTAAAACTAGTATCAAGAACTCTTCACATTAGAAAAACATGTATTTATCTTCATTGGCACCAGGAAACAAGCAGTGCTTTCCATCAGAATGAGTTTTGCCAGACTTTCTGAACAGGACCCCCATAGCTCAGAAGAAAAGAACCAATACATGAGATGACATCAAATTAAAAGCTTTCTGTACAACAAGGAAATAAGAGAGTAAAGAGAATATACTGAGCAGGAGAAATTTTTGTCAGCATCTCTTCTGACAGTAGATTAATATCCAGAACAGAAAGAGCACAAAAAGTCAAACAGTATAAAAACAAATAATCCAATTAACAAATAGGCATATTCAACTGGACAGTTCTCAAAAGAAGTATAAATGGCTGACAGACAATTATATAAAAATATGCTCAGTGTATACAGGGTGCACACCTGTAGTCCCAGAGATTGGAGAAGCTGAGGCAAGAGGATTACAAATTCAAAACCAGCTTCAGCAACTCAGTATGCCCTAAGAAACTTGTCTCAAAATGAAAATTTAAAAGATGTAGGGATGTGACTCTGTGTTAAAACTCTTCTGGGTTCAATCTATAGTGCTACCCTACCCTTCACAAAAAAAAAAGGAAGGAAAAAGAAAAAAAATAGTATATTTTGCCCTCAGGCAAATGCAAATCAAAATTACACTATGAACCCCACTCCAATGAGAATGGCAATCATAAAGAATACAAAACAAAACAAACAAACAAACAACAACAAAAAAAAACCAAAAATGGATTCTGGTAGGGAAGTGAGAAAAAAAGAAAATATTTTACACTTTGGTGAGGATGTAAATTGGTTTCTGTACTACAAAGGAACAACAATGGAGTCCGTAAATTATTGAAGTAAATTAATCATCAAATTAATTCCAATGGATTACAAAGATAAAAAAAGCAGTCTAATTATTTTAAGAAAGCAAATTACATCACTTCACAGAAAACAAGTTCAGTTTTCTTTATTTTTTTTAGAGAGAGAGAGAGAGAGAGAGAGAGAGAGAGAGAGAGAGAGAGAACTTTTAATATTTATTTTTCAGTTTTTGGTGGACACAACATCTTTATTTTATTTGTATGTCGTGCTGAGGATGGAACCCAGAGCCCTGGGCATGCCAGGCGAATGCGTTATGCTTGAGCCACATCCCCAGCCCACAAGTTCAGTTTTCTGATAAATAAAATTCACATATTTCTTTGCTTTGATATAGGAAAATAGCCAGAGATGCTCTTCTGTATACTCACCTAAGAAATGTGTCTGTGTGCTCACCAATACTTGCTGCAGAAGTAATAATATGATAACTATGAAGTGATCAGGGCCTCCATGTGGTACTGACAGAAATCTTCCAGCCAGTCTCAAAGGCACTCTGTGAATTCTGGAGAAGAATGAGTTAGGCTTTCAAGTTGTTTTCTTTCTTTCTTTTTTCTATTGCTCCTAAAACAATTCCTACTTCCTCCAAGAGATTGCATTCTTGAATATTGGGCTAGATGCTTGAATGCGTGATCCATTAAGTATGTACAAAATAGAGATTCATTTAACACCTTGGTTAATCTCCATTTAAAAAATTGTAAAAACTTCCTCTCATTAACAGCCACTGATTTTAGAACAATTGAACATTCAACAGTCAACTTTAAGTGTAATTTTTTGGATTTTTTTAATGAAATGATAGAGCAGAGATATCATCAGTTTATGCTTTTAGTAAGCATTTTGGAAAATTTGGAAATATTTTGCTTCAGGTTGGCTTTAATTCTATCCTATCCTGTAGAAAGTGATGCAGTTATTGATTTCTATTTTTTTTCATTTTAATTCAAAAATATCTTTGACCCCTCTCTACAGAAGACATTTCTCCTGCCCTCCCATTCAAGTTCATGTTTCCCAAGAGCAGGAATTCAGATTAGCACTGCCAGACTCCATCTCAAGAGTATGTGAGAGAAAGGCCAAGGTTATTCCTAGCTCAGGGAACTTTGTGGTGCAACTTAATTTATATTTCACATTATGATTATTAATATTTGTGTTTTCTATAGTCTAATAAGTTGCTCAGGCTGGCCTTGAACTCCAGATCATCCTGCCTTAGTCTCCCAAGTGGTGGAATTACAGGTGTGCACAGCTATGACACCTGTAATTTTCTCATTATTACAGAAAGAAAAGAACAATGGAAAAAATCTGAGAACATTTGTTTATTTACTTATTTTTAGAAATAGTATTTTAAAAAGAATAAATCATATTGCCACTCTACCAAACTTGATCTTGAAATCTGGGTGCCTCCCCTTCAGGCATACTTCACACCAAGATTCAGCTGTGGGAATGCAAGAGTTTTAGAAGGATTGAGAATTCATACCAGATCTTTTAGTCCTCCAACATACACATATGTACATATATAATTTATGATCTGGAAAGTTTTCACAACTGTGCTTTCTAGAAATGATCTTGGATTTGAAAAGCACAGCTGCACTCAGGGGTCCATAATCATCAAACACAAAGACTTTATTTCCAATTCTAAATCAAATTTTCTAGCAGCATTCACTCCTCTGTAAAGTATGAAAATCTGTATTTATTAAGAAGATCTGAGCAGGAGTTGTGGCACATGCCTGTAATCCCAGACACTAAGGAAGCCAAGACAGGAGAACCAAAAATTTGAGGCCAGCCTCTGCAAGTTACTAAGGATCAAAGAAATTTAGCCAAATTCTGTTTTAGAATTTTAAAATAAGAATACACACAGACACACAGACACACGCACAGACACACACACACACACACACATGCAAGGCTGGGGATGTAGTTCAGTTTTAAAGCATCCCTGGGTTCAATTCCCAGTGCCAATAAAATAAAATAAAATAATTGAATTTTAAAATAATAAATGGTTGGGCTGGCGATGTGGCTCAAGCAGTAACACACTTGCCTGGCATGCACGGGGTGCTGGGTTCTATCCTCAGAACGACATAAAAATAAAGATGTTGTGTCCACCAAAAACTAAAAAATAAATACTAAAAAATTCCCTCCCTCCCCCCCTCTCTCTAAAAAAAATAATAAAATAAAATAATAAGTGGCTGGGATGTAGTTCAGGGGGAAAATACCCTTGAGATGGAGAAAAAAAGAAGGAAATAAAAAATAATCTACTATGTATTTTCCCAAAGTATTTATAAAGTTGCTGTAGGTGTGTTGAGAATAAAAGGATTTAATTTTATTATTCTGTTTTTCAGTATTTTTTAAAAATCCTGATGAATTAGTTTCTGGTTCTTGTGTAATTGCAAAGTAAAATCTAAATATGTGTTTGCATTGTTTATAAGAAAGCAATGATCGTTCATTCAGAGTTTTCAAAACTTGGAAAGCAGACTTTTAATTCTGCCTAGAGAAATAAGGACCACCTTTCCTGAGAAAATGTACCCAAGTTCCTTCCAAGGTGGATCTAAAAACTGATCAGAGAGAAGAAAGATTCAGGTTCTTTGACTTTCCTTTGAACTCTTCACTGATCTTTTAGTCTTCCAACTAAAACCACCTGGGTACATACTTCACTGGTATCTACTGCCACCACCCAAATGAGGAAAAAATTGGACTTGTCACCTGGCAATGTTCTCCTCAAACCCTGATTTATTTGTTTGTTTGTTTGTTTCTGGTAAATCTTAGACTCAGAGACCCTGAAATCAAGATTGTTTAGATGTTGTGGGTGGGTGGATGGCAGAAGCCAACAATGGACAATAATTTGCATATTTTCACGCAGAACTGGGTCCTAATTTAGGGCTGCTCCTTAATAAATTTCCTTCTGCAGCTCTAACCAAGAAAAGCAGACAAGAAGTACTGCTCTCTGGTAGCGAGCTCTCCTGGGTTCTCCAACCTGAAGCTTACAGCGCGCGGGCTCGGCTAGGCTCGCTGAACCATAATGGCATCACAGTACCTTTTTGGATGCAGGACATCAAATCCTGGGTCCAGCAAAAGGGCGCCAGTTCTGCCTGCGCTCTGTGTGCACTTCGAATCCGGAACTCATCCTTCACGCTGTCCTCCCTGCTCTGCTCCGTTCTGTGTTTGAAACTTTCAAGTCCTTTCATGCATAAAATGGAACATCTTTTCATGAGTTTGGAAATTTTTGACATCCTTTGCCCATTTTAATGAAGTTGTTGCTTTGAATGAACTCTTTAAATATTGAAGGATCTCAGTCTCTAAATAAGTTGAATTGTCTTCTAGGTTGTGTATATATCAACAAGTCATTTCTATATACATAAAACAATGGGCATAGGAATGTTTTCAAAATTCCATATTCAATAGGGAAATGTATTCAAAATTAAAAGACTTGCAGGGATCTCCATGGTCCTCAATATTCTGGCTGTGCCTAACTTTATATCCTTCATTTATTCCACTCTTGTGTCAGCTCACTCCCCACTCAATGGTTCAGTTCAGTCATTTGAACTTACACTTTCTCCCACTTGATTATCCCTGCCCACCACACCCTAATCATGTTTTATCTCTAAAGTCAGATTTTTTTTCTTATACTAGTTGGGGTAAACTCTTCAGTATTTATGACCACAGTGAACAGTATTTTCATCTATAGGTGTTGACAAAATAAGGACCAGTGGGTCTAGGTTAAGCATTAATTGAATATTTTGAAATCAGCTCCCTAAACAACTGCTAGTCAAGTCTATTGATTCTCCACCAAGACAAACTGCCAATCCTGAGAAAAGTGCCCCACTCAGAGCCAGAGCACTGTACTTTCTTTGTTAAAGCAGATTACAATTCTTTGCCCTTGGGTTATTTGATTCTCATTTTCCCCTCTGGAGAGAGTGTGAGTGAGCAGCCCAGACACACTGACAATAGAGGTTTACTGCCCCACAGATGCTCAGTATGGGGAGATTCAGATTTATAACCATAAAAGGATGATTCCATTTCATAAATACCTCAGAGGACCATCTCCAGGGGTCTTTGTTGCCATAGTAAAATAAGAATGTTGCTCTAGTTCTTTGTTATAAACTGATTATACATTTTATATTAAATTTTGTATCTGTAAATAAATGATATTAAAGTCTTTTAGGATTTTTTGCTGTCTTAATGACAGATAAAACTTTATAGGGTGCTTACTGTGCCCCAGGTAATGCATTAATCCTGGCTCTTTTAATATTCATAACACCTTTCTGAAGTGCTAAAGTTATGGAGAAACAAATTTTTTAAAAAATTAAGCTTAAAAAACGAAAAAGAAAATTTAAAAAATTAAGCTTGGAGAGAATAAAGAGCTCAAGACTACCTAATAATGTAACTATGTCTTGGGATTAATTCAGAAAATCAAGTATAGAAGAACTTAATTAAGCTTCTCATTAATATTTTCCATCTCTAGGAACTTGAATCCAGAGTGTTATTTAAGACTGAGGACTAGAGATTGGCTTGGTGCTACACATCTTTAATTCCATCAACTCAAAAGGCTGAGACAGAGGATTGCAAGTTTGAAGCCAGACTCAGCAATTTTGTGAGATTGTAAGCAACATAGTAAGACTTGGTCTCAAAATAAACAACTTTAACAGGCTGGGGATGTAGTCCAGTGGCAAAGCACCACTGGGACCTGTCCAATACCCTAAACAAACAAAAATAATAATCATATAATTGAGAACAAGAAAAATACTTCAGAACAGGAAAAACACTGGAGAATAGTTCTGATGCATTATTGGAAATAGAATCATTTATTATTCTTCTAACATGCTGATTTCTATTACTTCATCATTCTTAGTACAATATGGCTGTGTGTGTGTGTGTCTGAGTGTGTGTATGTGTGAGTGTGTGTTTGTGTGTGTATCTTATCATTTTCTTATCTGAAACTTTAAAAAACTCAATCCATCAGATTTAGGGCAGATCTTTCTCTTCATGAAATTACCTATGACACTTGGGTTTTATAAAAAACAGATCTTTGGTAGATGCCAAAGAAACACAAAGTGAATGAGCTTGAAAGTTTCCGTCTATCACACTGCCAAGCTCCATCCCAGTTTATAACAAAAGAAAGTCCTAAACTTAACTCTGCCACAGGTCTGCTTTTGGTTAACTAAACTTTTTTTTAATTGAGTAGAAAAAATTTACCCACATTTTTTTGTAGGTTTAAGGAGGCTTATTTCCTTAATACTTTTGATGATGCTCTACCACTGAACTACATTTACAAAGCTGAAGTCAAATGCATATACCACCATGCCAAACTATTTTTTTCACTGTCAGTTTAGTGGTAAGGAGTACCAAAAAAAAGAGAAAAAAAGAAAGAAAGAAAGAAGAAAGAAAGAAAGAAAGAAAGAAGTAACAGAAAAGGAAAAATCAAAATAAATCAGATATTTCAAACTTTAAACACCAATAGAAAAAGAAATCAATGTCTTTTTAATTGAGATGTTGTTGTTGTAAAACAAAGTATTATTTACTAAAATAATTGTTTCAGTTAAAATGTCTCTTTGCAAAACCTAAGTCATGTGAACTTTCTTGTGTCTGAACTTTCTTGTGTCTCATCAAAGTTGTTTATTATATAAACCCAATCATTGTGATCTCATAGTGTGATCCAGCACTTTTAGAAGAGGTAACCTATAGTGGATGTGGTCTTAGGTGGGTCCTAGGTATATAAGAAGGGCACTTCTCTGGAGAATGCTTTTTCCTCTAAGGTACCTCTAAGGAGCAGACCAAATTTTCAGCTGCTGAGCTTTGGAGACCTGAGTGATACTGACACTGTGATACTGACAATTCACTTCTAGATGTGAGTTTTATTAGAGCGGACTCTGGTGAGTTGGAAACTTAGAAGAAAGGCTTTTAAATTTACTTTATTTCCTAAAAATTGTTTGAATTTACTTTTCCACTTAATTGGGTTTTGTCCAAGTAAAAAAACTTAGTTTGTTTTATATATGTATAAAATTTGTGAAATTATAATAATTTGATATATATATATATAAATTGTGTAATAATGTTATATATATATATATATAATTTGTGAAATATTGGGTTCTGTAAAGTGATCTGAATAATTTTTTTATTATATTACCTTGTGTTTTATTAGATTTTGCAGTTCTGAAATGAAATATTTTTGCAGTTTTATCAAATTTAGAACCCATAAAATGCTTAGAATATTCAACATATGCTGGCTTTCTGTTCTTGCGACTAAAAGTCTCAGGGGTCACTCCAGTTAAACTGGGCTAACTGAGCTGCATAAACCATACAAGAGACACAAATACCTTTTTTCATTGGGGTCACTGTGACGGCTCCTCTGACTTTAAGTGTCCGCAGAAAGAGAGAGAGAGAGAGAGAGCACGTGCTGACCCCTTTTATTGAGGAGAAGCTATTCAAATGAGGCAAGGGGCCAGGTTTCAGCAGGCTGCGTCTATCTTCAAGATGTCCACTGTCATCAGGTTGACTGACACCTGGGTAGGCCCCACCCAAGGGCACAGTAATAGAAGGGGACACACAGAAGGTACTTCCATGGAAGATCCTATTCTAAACAGGGCAAGGGGTTGTATTACAAAGGAACAAGTGAGCATAGCTTCACCCAAGGGGCTGTAGCAAGACACAACCATATACAAGACACTGACTCTTGGACCCAACAAGGGTGGGGAAAGTTCTTCCACATTTCTGTGACTGAGTGCCTCAGCACCCAGCTGGGGAGTGTGACTCAGTCATGTGTAAGGTTGGTCTCCCACATTTATGCACATCAATTTAGATTTTTTTTTTTAGTGAGTACCAGGTATTGCATTCAGAGGCACTCATCCATTGTGCCATGTCACCAGCCATATTTTGTATTTTATTTAGAGACAAGGTTCTATTGAGTGGCTTAGTGTCTCCTTTCGCTGAGGCAGGCTTTGAACTCTCCATCCTCTGGCTTCAGGCTCCAGAACCACTGGAATTAAAGGCGTGTACCACCATGGTTGGCTTAGCATTTTAAGGTATAGATTTTTTGTGTTTGTAAAACACTTGATGTGAAAGTACTATTTGTTGTCCCTTTAAAAGACTTTATGATTGTAAAACACTTGATGTGAAAGTACTATTTGCTGTCCCTTTAAAACCTTCAGTTTGCAATCTAGATTTGTCAAGTACCCCAGTGGATGCAACAAACTTGTAGAGGTCTTCAAGTAGGAAGTTTGATCACTAGATAAATAACTAGAAATTAAGATGAATTGATCATACTTCATGAAATGCATCTCTAAACTGAAGGGTAGTCTCTGAAGAGAAAAGCACCATGGTTACTATTAGTAATTAATGCGCTCTCTCTCTGTCACCAATATATATATATATATATATATATATATATATTGGTATTGGGGATTGAACTCAGGGCTAATCTACCACTTTGTTACAACTCATTTTGAAATGGCCTCACTAATGTGCCCAGGCTGGCCTTGGACTTAGTGTCCCTTTGCCTCAGTCTCCCCAACAGCTGGAATAGTTGGCATGTGCCACTGCACTGGGGTTTCCTGTTGATTTTATTTAAATAACAATGGATGAATTATTGCTGATTATTACTGTAGAAAGTGCATACATCTTCTGAAAATATGAAGGCACTCTAATGTTCAGAACTGATACTGAGAAATATTATTTTCTTTAATGAGAAGTAATAGAAATTTTCTTTTTGATTTCCTATTCAGTCCTTGGGCTAAAATTCAGAACATTACAAATGCTGGGCAAGTGCTCTCCTACTGATTACATCCCCAGAATTTATATTCTAATTTTCAATTTAAAACTTGATTCATTTCTTATTGATAATAAGGATTGAAGACAGGATTTCTCTACAACTGACTTACATTTGCAACCCTTAATTTTTTATTCTGAGTCAGTATGCCAATAAATTGCTGAGGTTGGCCTCACACTTTTAATCCTCCTGCCTCAGCCTCCAGAATAACTGGATAAGAGGTGCATTGATACACCTCACTTTCATTTTTTTTTAAATATATCATTTAATTATGGTTAGAAGCATAAATTCACCCGTTTATAGTCTTCAGAGTTGTAAATCTAGGCCAACAGTGATTAAGTCAAGCAATCTTCAAATGAATTAAACTTAATTTTAATTGTCTTTAGAAAAGTACATCTATGGGTTGAGAGGTGTAAAACATAGACATATGTCATAAAGACTGTCTTACATTTATTATAGTCATTGAATCAGAGAGAGAGAGAGAGAGAGAGAGAGAGAGAGAGAGATTTTACGATATTACATGGGTACCCAGAGCAAACACCTAATGTAAGTAAGTCTGAAATCATCCTAAACTTTCTTTGTCCCCATAGTAAACTTGCTCAAATTAATGAGAAAGTCATTTTTTTTTTAAATCTAGGTCATGCTCATCTCATTTTGTCATTTGTGTTAGAGAAGAAACTCAGCCTGTCTATATTTTTTATATCTAGGTTTGTATTGCAGGAAGTTAATAGAAAGATTATGCATAATTCAACTGAAAAAACACTGACAAAAGCCCTTTTCAAGTTGTAAATTTCTCATCAAGAGAGAAGGATAACACTCTCTTGTCACCCTCTTTCCTCACACTCTACCCTCTATATTTTTGATTTCAGAAACATGGATTCTCATGCCTTGCAAGACTTCCAAAGTGCACTCACATGCTCCATTTGCATGAATAACTTCTTAGAACCCATCACCATAGACTGTGGACACACCTTTTGCCAACTATCTCTACATATGCTGGGAGGAAGCCCAAACACCCAGGTGCTGCCCTCAGTGTAGAGAAGTAGCTGGGAAGACAGACTACAGGACCAACACTGTCTTCAAGAAGCTGGCCTCTCTCGCCAGACAGGCCAGACCTCGCTCAGGCAGCAGCTCTGCAGGAGAAATGGGGAGACAAAGGGGCTCTTCTGAGAGGTGGACATGAGCCTGCTCACTGCAACCTGCTCTGAATCACCTGAACGCGCGGTTCATAGCTACAGCACAGTGGCTTGCGTTTCGGGGGAGAACAGGGTGAGTGATGTAACCTAGAACCTGTAGGGTCCAGATCAAAGAAAAGAATGAAGACTCATGATAATGAGGCAGATAAGCACGCAGATGGTGGAGGTGGTGATGTTTCCATGAAAATGTGCTGTATAAATGCTGATCAAGGGCTGGGGATGTGGCTCAAGCGGTAGCGCGCTCGCCTGGCATGCGTGCGGCCCGGGTTCGATCCTCAGCACCACATACAAACGAAGATGTTGTGTCCGCCGAGAACTAAGAAAAAAATAAAATAAATGTTAAAATTCTCTCTCTGTCCCCCTCTCACTCTCTAAAAAAAAAAAAAATGCTGATCAATTTGACACTAAAATCATAAATAAGTTGAATGCTCATGAAGGGAATTTCCCCTAGAAATATTGTCCAAAAAACAGGACATGGTGGCTATGGCAATAATTCTAGCTCTTCAACAAACAGAGGCAGGAGGATGCTAAGTTTGTGGCCAACTTGGACAACTTAGCAAGACACTCTCCTTCTTTTCTTTTTTTAAAGCACTGGGATATAGTGCAGAGGTAAATTATTGACTACTATGTGTGAATATTTTTACGTCTCCAGTACTGAAAAATGAATTAAAAAGTGAATATATTGTCCAAATGTGTGAAATTGGGCATCAGTACAGCAGATGGCTGGCACTAGGAACATGAACTTCTTTTACTGAAGCCTAAACCCTTTTATAGTGAGACTATATAAAAACTGCTTTCTCAGAAAATGGACTGTATTGTTTATGAACTCCTTTAAAAATCTTATTGTTTTTCTTCTACTTTACCCAATAGTAAAATTAATTTAGACTCTTTTGTAACAATTTGTCTCTTTAAAACTCAAGATTACTGTCCTCCCAAACATGCTTTATTCTAGCACACAAAGATGAAACGTACAAGACTATCTTCCCAATCACTAAAGCCTATGGTAATTTTGCAGGAGATAATTCTAAAGAAAATGAATCCTTTATAGCAAAAGACTCAAGAGATGCAAGATAATCTAAATAAAGAAATTAGAAAATCTGACTCCTTTGTGGTAAGTTTGAAAATAATTTTTTAATGCAGATTAAAATGATGTTATCAGCTAAATTGGAGCTAACACTGAAGGATAGTGTATTTCTTTCAGACAAGGCAGTGACATGTAGTAATATTACAAATGTACTGGCAAACACAAGCTAGTGCGAAAACTACTACTATGTAGGGTGAATGCGGCATGACTGTTATCTCTTGTACAACTTTGGAGATTTGGATAAATCTTCCCAGACACTGAGAATAAGACAGTCTTAGTGCTAGAGTGGGAAGAGAAATAGATTTTCAGCTATTGGCAAAGTAGAGTATTTTTTAAATTCACAAAACAGTGTGTATATTGCAGCAGTCTAGCTGGGCACAAAATCATGAGCCACTCACAGCCTTGTAGATTCAAACAGCAACTCTTTATTCCCAAACTCTCACACTGGCACTCTACACGCATGATCTGGGGAAAATTCACTCCTCCACTGGGCTCTGCATCCCAAATACTCTCTGAATTTTTGGAGAACTCAAAGAGCAGTCGCCTGGAGGAAGCAGGATACGCCCTATTCCCAGCAGGATACACCTTAAACCTGAAACCACCCTAAACCCGGATCCACCCTAAACCCAGATCTGCCCTAAACCCAGACCCGCCCTGGTCCTTGAGCAGGGTCACCTTTCTCAAACATTCATGCAATGTCACTGCAAATGACCTGGGTCCAAGCCAAGCCCATTTCCACAATGGAGAGTCCTCCCTCTAAGCAACATGGGGTAGGCTGACAAGGAAATTGCCATGCGGCATTCCTACTTGGCTATGGCTCCCAGCAGTATATAAATATTTTAAAATATGTAGAAGAATTAGACAAAGGAACAAAAATAAAAGAGAAATTGAGGAAAAGAAGAAATAATTCATTAAGAACACTGAAGTGGCATCATAGGGAGATAGGCTGGGATCCTGCAGAGATCTTGATTTAATCAGGAGAGAGACAAGAAGCAGAAAGGCCAGTAGACAGTACTAGTAAATATTTAAGACACTTTGCAGGCATCAGGTGGAAAGTATATGAAGTACTTGCTTGATATTAAGACAATAATATTTGACGTTTTACATTTTTTTTAATGTAATCTTTTTAATGAATATATCTGCAGGACTATGTAGTTTTAGGGAAGAACATCATCAAAGTTCAATATCAAATGATGCACCGGTTTCTCCTTGAAGAGAAGAGAATTTAACTGGAGACACTAGAAAGAGAAGCACAGGAAATTTTACAGCAACTCAGAGACAGTGGAATCAGATGGCCCAACAAAGAGAAAAGCTGAAGGAAATGCACAGAGAGCTGACTGAGTTATGCCACAAATCTGACATGGAGTTGCTCCAAGTGACCAAGGAGGGTACTTCCTGAGAGAGAGGAATTTCTGTCTGGGCAATGTTGTCTGCATACTCCACTGTGCTTGTAAGGGTCCGGCAAAACGTCGGAGGGAGAGACCACCCAAGAGACTGACTCCATGCAATTGGCAAAAAAGGGGTTTATTGAATCAACATGCTGAGGTTCTGGGCTCACTCAGGAAGACAAAGCAGCTCAGATCCCTGAGCAGAGGTCAAGCAGAGCTTAAGTACACTTTCTGGAGAGGGCGGTGGGCTTTGCATACATCAGAACAAATCATCATGAGGAGCAGGAAAATTGAACAACAACTCTGAGACGGGATTAGTACATTCATTGGCGGGAACAATCTGGGCAGGGGTGATTGGTCATTCCTAAGCGGGGTACAAATTTAAACTGATTGGTTTTGGAGCCTAGATGTTTACGTGCCAAGCAACTTGGAACCCTTAGCTATTAAACAACCAGAAAGTCAGTGGAAATATTTACTGGGCAGTTCCAGCATTGTCCTAACAGCTACAGAGATTACAGGTTTTGGGGGTAGCAGAGGAACTCTAACAATACCTAGTCTTTTACTTTTTAACCCAATCCCTGAACTTTGGAAATTTTAGGATGCCTGGACTTTTACACTTTTACTCAGGCTCTGCAGCTTAGAATCAGCTTAGAAATTTTACCTTTACATGCTGAGCTGAGTGACAGGAGATTCTTTATATTCATCATTATCCAATCACTTGTCTTTGTATATTCTCGTAATCTTGAGAGACTGTAAGTCATTTACAAGGTAAACAAGACAAAATTTTTGTATCATTAAGACTATAATACCCACAGTGAATTATCCAAAACTCAGTGATCATAGAAAAGTTAATTTTGTTGAGGAAATATTCAGTTTATGTTTCCCAACTCCATTATCACATTCTGTTCTCCTGCCCAAAAGCAGCTGAGGCTTTGCCCCTCTCTTAGAAAAGATGTACAGAGTTTGTTAATCAATTACTATGCACTATTTTTCAAATAGGTCCCTGTTTAGGTTTAATTTTCAGAGATGGTCAAATCTGTTTTGGGAACTAAGACAGGAGTTGAGTGACATTGGAAACTAGGTCCTGTTGCATCAGTGCACATATCCTTTGTGAGCTCCATCCTTATGAGTGCACACCGAGGCTGTCTTTCATATTTAGTTTCTGTTTTGGTATTAAAATAGTCTAATGTGATTTCTCAGAGGAAAAAAATGTTACACACACACACACACACACACACACACACACACACACACACCAAAGTACCAGAGAGAATACAGGAGAACAGTGTTCACTTTATTAATATTATCTCTTTTTTTTCCTTTTATGACTTGTGGGATGTATTTGAAAGGTGAGTTTCATGTATTAATCTCCAGTTTATGAGAAACTTGTTTTTATCTTGAAGAAGAGAGATTTTTGTTTTCAGTTATTAACATCTTTGTCTGTAGATATTTAATATTTTGTTTGAAAAGAAGCTCTGAGGTAATATGTTCCTTGGTCTCAAAAATGTACTTTTGTGGCTGAATTCAACTCTACCTAAGAATGATTTGGTGTTCTGGGCTTTGTTGCACCCATTCCTTCTATGAACTCCAGCCCAGTCCCAATAAACCTGACTAAGGAGATTTTCATAAGGTATCACACAAAAGAATCCAATTCTTTAGAGAGGTAAAATATAAACAAGATAGGAAAGAATAATACTCCCTAGGATGGGAAAAGAAGGGGAGCTTCATTATCATGAGTAACAATGACCAGATCCTGTTTCATCATGACAAAGCAATTTTTCAGAGGGGAATGGCTACCTGAGAACCCTCAGGATCAGTGCTACCAGGCTGTACTAGATTCCCTCCATGGGCAGAGATGATCAAAGTTGCTGGCTCAAGGAACTTTCCCATTTAAAAACCAATGACTGTATCATTGGTGACCTCTGTGAACCAAAAGTCCCAAAGGTTGAACAATCTGCTTTCTGTAAGATATCCACAATCTTTGCATTGCAGAAGGTTGATTCAGGAATACAGGGAGGGGATGACAATCATTTTTTTTTAAGTTTGATAATGTTTGAGAAAAATAAAGACTGGATATTGTACTTCTACTTTAGAAAAAAAGTATTATACAATCCCAAAAGTGTTGAATAAAATGTTTTCCTAATTCACCAACATGAGCAATTTCTACAGTATCTTGGATTAAAAGTGGTATCTTTTTAACGATTTTGTGTTTGACCTTTGGTTTGAAAATGTAACTGACATCATTTCCAGAATCAAGTTGCTGGAGATGAAGAAGCTCCAGCCAGTGCACCCAGAGCTCTCTTCATTACACACCACTGGAATCTTGGATATGCTGAACAAGTTCCGAGGTAGGAGTGGGTCCTCTGGCAGTCAGGTTCAATTATTTTAGTAGGTTCCTCAAAATGATGTTTTCTAATTTTAATTTTCTGACATGAAAACATTTATATCTTCTTTCCCTATCTAGTCATAATACAATGAGCAAGACCACACTCGTTAACTTGTAGTTCAGATAAATATTTTATTTCTGATACAGGCAGTACAAGAGAAGAAATATTATTGGTGTTTTGTGGCTATTAAGCAATAGAATGCTTACTTCTCAGAGCAGCCATCAATATTTTGTGTTATTTCAGTTTATTCTAATTTTGAAGATTTAAATATGATATTGTGGTTTTTAATCTATTCTATATTCCAAGTGCATTTATGATGTGCAATGAGCAAATAATAATTACTATTTATAAAATATAAGTTTTTAGTGAACCAAAAAATGATAAAATTTTTCATAAATAAAACAATTTTTATACCACCAGATGGATTTCAAAACAACTGAAAGGTAAATGATCTTTGAACAATACCCAGCCATGTTTGTGCCCCACTGGAGAAGAGGTCTAGATATCAGAGGGCTGAAATCCAACTTTAATTAAATGTATGGTCTCAGTAGATAATGTAAGTCAGAGATTCTTTTCAGTTAAGGGTACAGATGTTGCTTTCCCTCAAATTATTTGATGTGTAATAATGAAGTGGGCACAATCATAGCAAAGTGAAGTCTATTTATTAATGGTACTAAAAACAACTTAAGAAGAGATTTCTACTAAAGGAAAAAAAGACTTTTGGGTTTTTCTTCTGAAACAAACCATCCAAAAGTAGATATTAAATCACTCTTCATATAGCACAGAACACCTTTAGTTTTCTTTTGATTGCCAAGATAATTTAAAGATTTCTGGGTGCTAATGAGGGCATAGGAACCATTCTTCATACATGATTGAGTTTGAAATCTCTCTACTCTACAGTTTCTTATAGGAGGAGTCAATAAAGAGATTGATTAGATAGATAATCTTTGCCCAAGGCAAGCAGAGGCCATTTACTGCTCTGATTTTTTTTTTTTTTTTGGCAATACACAATGGACTTATTCAAGGATGTGCCAATCACTATATGAGTCTTCCTGATGAAGTTAGAAATAGGATATTTGGAGGTAATGATGCAACTGAAAATCCCCAGACACTGGGGAGTTATGCTATATGGGGTGTTGAGGCCTTTAACTCTGGTAGATACTACCAGGAGGTGGATGTGGCGAACACCTCTAACTGGATTATAGGTGTGTGTAAAGATTTTACAAGTGACAGTTTTGAAGGTAAGAAAGGTTTTCTCTTATTTTCCTTGAAGAAGAACAACCACTGTATTCTCTCCACCAACTCCTTGTCCTTAATTCATTATTTGCAAAGGCCTGTGGGTCGAGTAAGGGTATTTCTTGATTATGAAAATGAAACTATAAGCTTCTATGATGTTTGCCAAGATTCCCTCATTTATTGTTTCTTTTCTTCCTCCTTCACATCCCCTCTAACTTTTTTTCTTGTCTTTGGTTCTCCATAAAATTGAGTTTTTCCTAGGCATGGTTTCACATGCCCTTAATCCTTGCTACAAAGGAAGCTGTGACAGGAGGACCACATGTTTTGAGGAGAGAATGAACATTTAAAAGAGAGAGAAAAATGGGGGTCAAAGGACAGTTGTTGTTCTGTTGTAGAGCAGTTTCCTAACTTGTGTGAGTCTCTGTATTCATCCACAGTAATGAGAAAAAAGAATATAATTTTAAAAAATGAAAAAAAAACCCGAGAAAATTAAAAAAACTATGATAATTCATTGATGAATGCCCAAATCTGAAGAAACTGTGTTCTTGGGAATTTATCATGTTATGTCACATGCCTACACATGATGTCTGGGGGTCTGTTTTAATTTAAGGAAGTATAATTATTTTATGGCCATGAATTGTGATAACCACATTGAATTTATAAATTTGTTCATTAAATTTTATTTTAATAAAGTGTTGTGAAACCACCATTTGAGGTTATTTTTCAGTCCCTTCAAAGAAATTCAATACCTATTAACATTAATTTCCCATTCATTCCTACTTCACACTACCTGGAATTCTCTTAACTCTTTAGGTTTTTATGGATTGGTGTATTTCAGAAAGTTCATGAAAATGGATATGTGTTACTCCTTGTATCTTCTCTCACTTAGTATAAAAGTTTCAAGGCTCATCAACAATGCAAACTATGTGTTTAATATACATTTTGTATCAAACCTGTGGCAGAAGGATGAAATGATTTATGTCTTAGCTTACTAATGAACAGAAAGCAGCTAAAGTGATTAGATTTCTCTGAAGTCTGACCAAGCTGCCTAGATCCAGGTATCTGACAGATTATCATTTCTTCAAGTCCTAGTCATTCATCATATCTCAGCTCAAAGGTTTTTCAGGAAAGCCATCCCTGCCTCCATATACCAGGATAGTTTCTCTTATTCCACACTCCAAGTATACTATACTATCTTCTAATATTCAACAAATGCTCCTCAAATTGATATTTACTTATTGCCCCTAGACTCCGAATTCCAAGATCAGAAGGGTTGTACTACCATATTCTTATTATCCAAAATGCAATTCTTAGAAGGTAATACATGATACAAATGGAGTGAAAGAGTGGATTAATTAACCAATAAAAGTCATATCAAGAAATACCAGTATAGCATTAAGAATACTTCCCAAAATTCAGCTAACAAGGTAAGAAAATACTAATAAATAATTTTAATAATAGTCAAGTAATAGGTTGATTTCCAGATTTATAATCTTCTATGGGCTGGATCTGAAAGTCCCTGAAAGGGCCATGGGTTTAAAGGCTCCTTTCTGATATGTGCTGTTGGATCACCAGTTATACAATCTTGGTGGTGTGTAAGATAAAAAGGGTTTCCCAGTTGGGTGGCCCAGCACCATGAGTAAGTAGACCCACTGAGACTGAATTGCAGACAACTGAGAAGTGTTGAAGATGGGATGCAGATTTTTGTCTTTGGCAGTGAGTCAGATCCCTGAGCCCTTCTCAGGTAAGCAAATCTGTTCTCTTTCTTACAAATCCACATCCAATGAAGAAAATTGTGCCAGTTCAAAGTGGTTGCATTTTGTTAGAAAGGATAAGGCAACTAAACCTCACCTTTGGTTTCTCCAGTTCCCTGTGGTGGCCCCCACCACTCTGCCAGGTTACTGCCATGAGCCATACTCAGAGAATAGAGGTAAAAATAGAAGCACTGGTAAGACTGAGGTGGAATCTGAGCTGCTGTTCAAAGAGAACCACCTAGAGGAAGGAGGCTCAGGTCATTCAAATGTGGAGCAAGAGGGTGATGATCAGAAATGAGTTTGGAGGGTTAAACTGAATATGCTATGTGTTGTGTTAAGGTGGACATGGATTTTCTAGTACACCTCACAGTGGATGGAATCTGGAACTACTGGGATAACAAAGCCATTCACCTTTAGAAGATTTCTTAGAAGAAGCTGAAGTCACATAGGGCCAGCCTTCAGAGTGTCCTGAAATTGGTCACCTTATAAGTCTTGCTCGTGATGTGGAGATTTTTATGCAAACTTGTAGACCATGGACATACCTTTCATGATCGCATTTGGTCGCTAGAAACATAAGGATAAGACTATGGATGTGAATGTAGCCATATGCCCAATCTTGACTGATTTTGGAAACCAGGATGAAAGAGCGATTTTGGCATTTGCAGAAACTAAACGCTAGGGGGCACACAGTTACCTTGACTTGGAAAAACTGATTTCATTTTTAGCCTTTTTGTATCACATGTGTTCAGCTTTCTCTTTCTAACAGATCAGAAAGGATATGTGAACTGCATGATTTTTAGAAGCAACACACACACACACACACACACACACACACACACACACGGAAACTGTACTTTGAGTGATTTATAACCGCATTAAAAAAAACAAAAAACAAAACAGTGTCAACGATGTAATTTTGTAATGATTTAGAAAACCGTGAGGAATAGCAATGAAAACATAACCTCCAATTTATGATCGGAAGAGCTGCAGATGAGAAATATAATTTTAAAAAGTTATGTTTCCAAATACATTAAAGTGTTACTTTTCTTTGAGGACGCACTCTATTATATGGAAAAATTACCATAAATATGGAATATAGGCTTACTGTTTTTTACTTAAAATTTGTCATCAACTCTTCCACTAAAAGAAGCCTTAGGTGAGATAATTAGACCTCATGACCATGTTTAAAACTTATGAGAACTTTTTCTTAAAACATTCTTTTAGTGGTGGTGGGAATGAATTATACTCAGTTCCATCCACCAGAATCCACTGCTCCCTAGATTTAGTACTCTACTAATGAGCTCAGCCTGAGTCTTTTGTGTCATGCCTGCTGAATGGTACACACCTGTAATCCCTAGCAGCTTGGAGATCGAGGTAGGAGGATTGCAATTTCAAAGCTAGCCTCCACAAATTAGCAAGGCTCTGAGCACATGTGTGAAACCCAGTCACAAATATGACTCAGTAGTGAAGTACCCCTGGGTTCAATCTCTGCTACAAAAAAAAAATCATTTATCGAACATTCACCTTATGAAACTTATATATTCTGTTGTTCTCTCAAGAACTGTTCAGAGAGGAAAACTATATGAAAAAATAAACCTTCATATAATTAAAAACACACAATATTTGATTTTGGTACCTTTACCAACAATCAGTCTGTGCTTATTTCTGGGTCCTCTCTTTTAATCCATAAATTATTTTCTTGATGATTCTAAGGAAAAAAAATGAACTCTTATCTTTTCTTTGGGAATAAGGACATCTAATTCTTTTAATTGAATATCTCTGCAGGACTATGTGTCTTTAAGAAAGAACATGATCTAAGTTCAATATCAGATGATGCCCCATTTTCTTCTTAAGGAAGAGCAATTTTAACTGGTAACACTGGACTGAGAAGCAAAGGAAAATTTTCATCAACTCAGGGGCAGTGAAATCAGAATGGCCCCAAAGAGGGAAAGGCTGAAGGAAATGTAGAGAGAGTTGGATGAGATATTACACAAACCCTAAATGGCATTGTTCCAGGTGAGGAGAGAGGATCCATCCTCAGAGATAGGAATTCTTGTTTGGGCAAAGTTGCTTGCAGAGACCACCATGCTCAGTGGAGGGACATGTGCTCTTTCATACCCAACCCTACATTGGGTCAATCACTTATTCTGTGCATTCTGGTAATCTTGGAGAATATTTTTAGTAGCTAATAGAGGATAAAATATTTTTCTCTGTGTCCAGGAGACTATCATACAGAAAACTCTGGCTAAGGGAATATTAACTTCATTTTTTTTCCTCAAATTATGTTACCTAATTTACCACCATCTGTTGTCTGACCAGAAATTAATTTCTGAAGACACTGAGCATCCATCCATGCCTAAGCAAAGTTGCATAATCTGTAACCAATTCCCATGCCTTCTTCTTTTATATTCTTCCCTGTTTGGTTTTAATTGTTGTAAATTTGGTCAGACCTCTCCTTGAGAATAAGACACTGGGTGACACTGGGTTCCTGGGTCCCATCACCTCAGTGCACAACTTCTTTCTGAGCTCCCTCATTCTCAGTGCACACCAAAACTGAGTATCATGGGCTATTTTAGATTCTCTTATCAACAAAAGCTCTGATTGCAAATTACAAGGAAATAAGAAAAATACTTTATTAACACATATAAGTAATACTAAAGAAGCAGAAAGGCAGAATTCTGATTAACATTATTTTTTTTTCTTACAGGAATTGAAAAGCACATAAAAAAGGTATTTTTACACCATGATCTCTGATTTTTGAGAAATTTGTTTTCTTGTTGATAGTGAAGATATATTTTGAATTATTAACATCATTCTTTGTGGCTAGTTAACAATTTGTCTGAAAATAAGTTGTGAGGTAATAGGTTATTTGACTCACAAATTTCCTTCTTATGTGGATGAATTTAAATACACTTATTTATTCTGGGCTTTGTTTCACCCACTTACATTATCCTCTCCAGCCCCACCTGAACATAATAAGAGATTTGTTCACAGGCACCTCAAGGAACCCATGTTATTCAGAAGTAGAAGGTGAAAACAAACAGACACACACACACACACACAAACACACACAAACACACAAAGAAACATTCCCTAAGGATGGGAAGCAGGGTGGGGATGGGGTGGGGGGTTCATCACCATGGTATCAATACCCAGATTCTACATGCCCTAGGTATACGGAGAACACATAGTGGAAGGGTTGCCAGAGAACCCTCAGGATCAGGGATGCAATGCTGTACTAGATCCCTTCCATAGGCAAAGATGATTAAAATCTCTGATCCAAGGAAAATTCCCCTTTAGTAATCAATGACTATGTCATTGTTGACTTATGTGGACTGAATTCCCAAAGGCTGATCTTTCTGCTTTCTGTAGGATACCCAGGATCTTTGTATTTTCCAAGGTCCATTGAGAAATACAGGAAGGAAATGATATTCAATAATTTTAGAAGTTGGATAATGTCAGAGAAGAAAAAAGGCATTAGATTTTCATATAAATTAAGCTTACAAAAGCCATAACATTTCTTATATCTCCAGGAGTTTAGAATAAGAAATATAACAAATTAACCCCAAATGGAAAAATTCTGTCATTTTTTACAGAACTGAGTTGTTGCAAATTCAAATGCCTCAGCCAGTAAACCAGGAGCTCAGTTCAGGGTACATCACCGGAATCCTGGGCATGCTGAGTAGTGTCAGAGGTAAGAAACAGTCCTCTTGCAGTGAGGCCTCTATTTCATTCTCTTTTATTTATTCTAAATTGTTATATATGACAGCAGAATGCATTTCAATTTATATTGCACATATACAGGCCCCTTCATGTTCAAAATGCTAGAACAACTAGGGATATCAGGAACATATCACAACATTGTAAAGCTATCTATGCTAAGCCTCAGGCTGACATCATTGTAAATCAATCAATCAATCAATAAATAATAAAACCAAAAGACCTTGGAATGTAGCTCTGTAGTAAAGAACTTCTGGATTCAATACCCAATACTAAAAATATGATAAAAGTAAAATAAATTCACAGATTAAATAAATTATTCATCCAGATTTCCTTATCTAAAATAATTTGTAGATGACATTAGCTTTCTAGATCTTTCTCTAGTTTCCAAAAATCCTAGTCTGAAATTGACTAAAAACTCTGAAAGTTTCAAACCTTAAAATCTAACTCATAAAACTGAAAGGTATCACTTTACATACTCCATCTAAAAATGAGTATTTTTGATTAATTCAGCAGATTAAATTTTTAGCATTTTATGTATACCTGCACACAAACATATACATAAATATACAAATAGCATAATATTAAGTACTTGAATCATGTATGGATCCTATGATAAAACAATACAATTATAATGTGTATAGCACCAGCTAAAAAATTAGAGGTTACCTGATGACAGTTATCTTCTGAATGCTCACAATACATACCAATCAGGTTCTACAGAAAATAGAGCAAAAAATATCAATCCAAAATATACACAGAGAAATCTACAAATGTACAAAAAGTAAGTTTAAAGTAATCATAGAATTTATAAGCACTGTATTTTTAATTTGAAAACAACCCATCCTGGTGTGGTGACACATGTGTGTGATCCCAGCAATTCTGGAGGCTGAGAATGAATGATTCCAAGTTTGAAGCCAGTCTCAACAACTTAGTGAGATCCTAAGTAACTTAGCATAATCACAAAAAGAAATTTTAAAAGTGCTGTCTATGTAGTTCAGTGTTATAATGTCTCTAGGTTCAATTCTTAGTACAAAACAAACAAAACAAAACAACAAAAAAACCTATGCAGAGAAATTATTTTGTGCAAATTATGCATTTACCTGTGGGTATTGGTAATGGGTTTTTTCACTGTCATTCGATAAGAAATCTGTTAAAATCTGCTTAGTTGTTCACCTAATGGTTGCACTAAACTTCAGAGGTATCCACAGTCCAGCCAAATCTAAACCCAGTAGCTCTTCAAAAGAACAAAGTTGGTCATTTATAAAAGGTTTTATGGTTTCCAATGACCACACCCTTTTCATCAAAGTATAGATGTATGGGATTAGATTTTCCAATGGCAGACACACCCTGATGTCAATGATTGTATTAAAAAAACCTTTAACATACTTAATCAAGTTACCAAATCCAATCTTTAGCAGGAAGCCATCCCTTAAATTAATCTATGTAAACCAGAATTTGTTATACGTAATAATAAATGAGCACCTAGGGAGGCTGAGGAAGGGGGATCATGAGTTCAAATCAGCCTCAGAACCAGTGAGGCAGTAAGCAACTCAGTGAGACCCTGACTTTAAATAAATACAAAATATAGCTGGGGATGTGTTTTAGTGACCAAGTCCTCCTAAATTCAATTAGTGGTATCCCCAAAAATAAATTAAAAAATAAATACCCCAATCAAAAATGTCATGTCTGTTTTTAGGAAATCCTATTCCAATCTCTTGTTTCATCCTATGATTATTCCTAAACCTAGGTTTTCTGTCTGAATCTGTATTTGTTTCTTCCCTTTATTTCTTTTCAGAACACATAGGCAGTTTGCAACCAAATGCTTGTAAAAGGGTGACTTGATCATCTCATTCCAAGTATCAGTGGGAATAATTCTTAACAATTGCAATCCCATTGTTTACAAATTATATACAATTGTTTAGATATGTCATGTTTTGTCTTGCTTTATTTGTTTGTTTAATTTTGTTTTGTTTTTGTATTTTGGTACTGGAGATTGAACCCAGAGGCACTCTACTTAGCTACATCACTAGCCATTTTTTATATTTTATTTTGAGACTCAATCTCCCTAAATTGACCAGGTTTGCCTAGAATTTGAGATCCTTCTGCCTCAGCCTTCAAACTGAGATTATAGGTATGTGCCACTGAACCTACTTATGTTTCCTCTTTTATATTTCTAATAAAGCTGAACATATTTTCTTAAGTTCAACGGAAGGTGTTCATCTTATTTTTTGGGGGTGTATTTTATTTTGGTGGGCATTTGTTTTAATATATTCATACATGAACACAATAAAACAATATAATTTGATCAATTTCATTCCCCAGTATCTCTTTTTTACCTCTCTTAGTTCTCCTCTTTACCTTCTTCTATGCCACTTGTTTATATATATATAATTTGTTCTAATTGGTTATACATGGCAGTAGAATGCATTTTGATATATTGTACACAAATGGAGCTTCTCATTCTCTGGTTGTGCACATGCAGAGTAACACAAGTAGTATTATCATACATGTATACAAGGTAATAGTATTAGTCTGTCTCATTCTACCATCTATCCCCCCACCTCTCCCCTCATTCTCCTTTACATAATCCAAAGTTCCTTCATTCTTCCCTGCCTTCACTAGTCCACTATGTATCTGTGTCTGCTTATCAGAGAAAATATTTGGCCTCTGGGTTTTGGGGATTGGCTTATTTTACTTCGCATAATATTCCCAAGCTCCATCCACTTACCTGCAAATGACACAATTTCATTCTTCTTTAAGGCTAAGTAATATTCCGTGCACCCATATTTTCTTCATCCATTCATCTGTTGAAGGGCATCTACGTTGGTTCTATACTTTAGATATTGTGAATTGGGGTGTTATAAACATTGATGTGACTACATCACAGTAGGATTCTAACTTTAACTCCTTTGGGTATAAACTGAGGAGTGGGATAGCTGGGTAAAATGTTGGTTTCATTCCAAGTTTTCTGAGGTATCTTAATACTGCTTTCCAGATTGGTTGTACCAGTTTTCTGTCCCATCATCATGTATGAATGTGCCTTTTCCCCCACATCCTTGCCAAGAAAATCATACTTCTCATATCACTTTCAATTGTATGGATTTTGATGAAGCTTCTCCTTTTTAGAATCAGCCACATAAGAAGGGCCATTAACCCTATTTCCTTGGTTTACTCCAGAGATTTCAACCATCTCAGCTGCATGTCAATTATTTCTTCCCTTTCTATTATTTTCTTTCATTTTAAGGCAAAAATAAAAACCACCAATAATTTGGATTATAAATTTGAAAATAGTAACCATATGCACCTTTGGAGAGCATTTGTGCTTTTCACCAATAGAAATCATACTATTTATGAGAGCCCAGAAAACTACTAGGGTAAAGTATAATGAATGAAGGAAGTGAGGGAATTCTCTTCTATGGCATGGTATGAATAAACTTTATATTAAGACTTTTTATTACCAGGTGTGGGATAGTGCCCATGTGTAATACCAGCTTCTCCAGACACTGAGGCAGCAGAAGCCCAAGATTGAGGCAAACCTGAGCAACTAAGTGAGGACTTATGTCAAAACAAACAAACAAACAAAAAACCTGGAGATGTAGCTCAGTGGTAGAGTGCTTTCCTAGTATATGCAAGACTCTGGGGTCAATCTCCAGTACTTCAGGGAAAATAATAATAGTAATAATAATAATAATAATAATAATAATACTCAAAATCCATTCCATTGGCTTTTATTTTTGAATCCTCTTGTTGTCTAGAGTTTAAAATCTAATATTATATTGTATATAATGAAATAAGGGTCTGGGAATGATTTGTAATCAAAGTGATTAAAAGAGGAAGAAGAGAATGGAAAGTAGATTTTCATTTCATTCCCAAATGTTCTGATTCTTTTAATATCTTCATCTACTACTAACATTAGATTTATATACTATCCTTGGTTTTGAAAATTGGGAGGCATCTTGCCACAAAGCCATGAAAAGCTAATTTCGGCTTTACTATAAATTACTGCAAATTCTGAACCTGCTTGGAATGCCTGCCCGTGCCTTGAACTCACCCACGCCTGGCTCTCTGACCAGATAGCAGCCCTCTCTGAAACTTTAGTGACACCTCATAAATATTGGCCTTCCCTGGCCAGACAATGACCCTCTCTGAGGCTCTAATGGTCCTCATAAATTCTGATGTTGGGGCCAGCAAAAAAAAAAAAGAAAAAAAATGTAAACTACCATTAGTGTGATGCTTGTAAGAGTTCTGTTATCTGTAACCCCCCCCTTTTGTGTAACTTTTTGGGCTATAAAGCTGGGCTGTAGGAAAGGTGAGGTTGCTGTTTTGTTCCCTCCGTTTTGGGAGGGAAAGGCAGCCCGGCCGGTCGAAATAATAAGCTTGCTTTAATTTGATTTTCATTGAAGTCAGTGGTCTTTTCTTGCGTCCTGGTCTAACAGTTTGTCTTGATTCCATAATAGTTAAAGTCAGGATTACCAAAGTTCTAACTTTCTTGATTATCTGTTAACATGTGTATGTATATCATTTATGCTTGCTCTCCATTTGTCAACTTAATATCAGGCAAAGGGTCAGTCGGTCCCAGGAAGAGGAAATCCTTTTGATGTGGATGCACTTTTTTTTTTTTGTAAAATTTGAGGAGTTATGATTACAAACAGAAATATATTATTTGGAGTGGGATGGCAATGGCAAGGGTGTTCACCACCTCCTGTATAAATATTTCAGAAACTTTGAATCAGTAACCACAGTGTGGCAAGCCTAGTCCAGGTTTGAGTGGGTTTGGGTTTACTTTTGCATTATTCCCAGTCCAGCTTTCTCTTGTGATCTCATGCATCTGATTCCCTACTTGGCTGACATCTTTAGATGCATCCTGGGCACATTTTCAGATTTCAAGGCAATCTTCTTCCTCCTCTTCATCATCATCATTAACTTCATCATCCAAGAAATATTCTGTCCTCTATTTGGATAGGCTGCAGGGAATCCATCTTGGTTTAAGGAAGATTTAGAGAGCCAGATTGGATCACCTGGAGTGGGGAAGTGCTGAGGACCCTAAATGGTCATACTAATGTGCTGAACTCAGTGATCAATTTTTCAGTAATCCCTGCAAGCCCCTTTGCACCCCTGAGCCTGGAGAAATTGGTTGTGTACTCTGCTTCCTGGTTTGAGTCCATGGACAACACTGCATCTCCAGTGTCAGGGAGGATAAGCACTCATTTTGGCATCATGGCACTCCAGTGTGTTCTCTAGCCCTGGCAAGCTGCAGGACCCAAGCATTTTGCTGTTGTCTTCATTCTCAATTCTTTGGTTAAATCTGAATGCGCAGTAACTGGGACAACAGGACACCCAAGGACAAGGCAGAAGTCCTGTAGTCTTGCAGAGAACCAGCTTCCTCTGTAAGTCTCAGGGGTGGTTCATCTTTTTGAATATTTCAGTGGTTTAAGATAACAAATTCTTAACCCGATCCCCTCTTCAATGGCACAAAGTGCACAGAGAGAAAGTAGGATTCCATTTAATCCTAAAGTTGTGGATAAACTTGAGCCTGTGCAAATAGCCAGTGGTTCCTTACAGCCCCCCTATCCCCCACTGTTGAGGGCCACAGCTGAGTTGGGAAGACACATGGCATTCTGCCAGAATGGAGTGGTTGAGAGGTGATGCCAGGGAGCCATTGAGATGATGATGGTTATGTTAAGCTGTATATTCAGTTGTATATGGACCCCTGCTGTCTGACAATAGGGTGGCTGGGGGGGGGGGTGGAAATAGGGAGGCTCTGTGAATAGGGTGGTTCCTGCTGCCTCAGGTCCCACTACTTTGGAGTTCCCATGGAGTTCTCTTGGGGTCCCAGTGGGGTAGGCATGGAGCCTGGGGGAGAGCTGAGAGAGTTCCTGGGGAGTTCCTGTGGAGTTCAGGCAATAAAGTTTCCTGTTTGAACATACAAGTGCTTTGTGGTGGCTGCGTGATTTGTGCCCAGCCAGACTGCGGCACCCCACCCCAAGACATTTAGCCTTCATGATTTCTCCAGTTCACATATGTAATATTCCCAGTAAGCAAAATTTCTCACCATTATTAACAGGAACACAGTAAAACTTCAATTCATGTCTTCCCCTCAGAGTAAGACAGCTACCACAAACATTTTCTCATCTCCAGCATTCCCTTACTAGTTAAATTGAATAGTTAAAGTCAACCCTTTGGGGGCTTATACTGTCAAACTCCATGCCCCAAGGATAGCTGATTTACTTGAATCATTTCCTAAATCCAAAAACTCGTGATAGAATTACAGGTTAGATGCTGGAGCTGACTTCTGATCTTCAGTTACACATACCAGATTTCTTTGTATGAAGTAGAAAAGTAATGATCTGGGGGTGGCAGCATCATATAATTTAGGATCCTGTGCACTCCACATGTGAATCTGGATGGATAGAATGATGGATGGATAGATGGAGATAGTAGATAGATAGAGATCTATATCAGGGATTCTTGAATGAGGCATTTTTTGAGCAAGGACAGGTAGAAAGAGTGTGGGTGGGGTGTGTTGCAGTAAGAACTAAAAGAGGAAGTTTGAGGAGGAGATCATCAGGAAAGAGTAAAGGAATTAACTGTCAGGAACTGCTTGAGGTGAATAATCACAGTTGACCCAGTGAAGTGGGGTCAGGGTTTTCAAGAAGGGAACTGACAGGGTGGCTCACATGTAATTCTTCTAGGATTGGGACTGCAGTGAACAACCTCATTATAATCATATGACCAAGGTTCTTTCAGGAAGTTTAGAACCACTACTAAAAATAAGGTCTATTATATTTTGAAAGGTCCTTTCTTTAGAATATTTGTAAGTATAAATGAAAATGTTCTCTATTCTAATTATCTTTATGAAATTCGTCTTTTTAACTTTTATGAGACAAGGATTGGTCAAGATAGCTTTTCTAGGATCCTCAAACTAGAGCTAACCTGTTGTGAATATGCCAATATTTGATATGTTACTTATTACCCTCTCTTTGTTCTGTTTCTTTCTCCCACTTATTTTATAAGAATATCTTCTATCTCTGATTATTTTGCACCACCTTCATTTAATATGCATTTATTCTTAGTACCTTTTTCTACATAGAGAGATTTGTTGTGGAAGGTTTTTAGGGCTAGTTATGTGTGAGAATTATACTAACCACATTGTCCCAATCCCTTCATGTCTTATCCTAGACTTCTTGCACATTGGAATGAACCATGACCCTACTAAGTTGTTAAAGTTTCCCTTCACACTTTTTGATGAATCCTTGTTGCTGACTTTTGACATTCTCAAATCTGCCAGATGTTCTGTTATGTTCCTGTGCTTCATCCTGAAAAGATTCTGACACCCCATGAATCTTGTAGTTATCTTTGGTTTGCCTGTACCTGTACCCATTTTGGCATTTTGGAAAGCATGTTGTACTCCAGTTTTGTTATAGACATGGTTCATAAGCATTGATTTTGTTAACTTGATTTTTCTTTTTATGTTTATTTAGCTATTTGGAAATATATTAAAAGTACTATACATCTCTTTATTTCGGAACTCCCACCTATAACTTTTATAAACACATGAATCAATAATTCTTACAACTTGGATCTTAATGTTTTAGCATATTTAGTACCTACAAGTTGTGCATAAGAGATGACTAGGATAAATAAATTGTAGAAATTGTTATCCAAGTTTGGGGAATTAGTTCCCACTGTCCTCATATTACTTTCAATACTTCTCTCCTAATTAGCATTTATTTGATTAAGAAAAAAAACTGTGTTAATTGCATTTCAGAGAAAATTTGTACATATTTAAAAATACAGGGCACTTTCTACCAAGAGCTATTGCTATTGTGGATAAGGCTTTCTTGTTATTGTCTGTGTGTTCATGTATGCTTCATTTTTAAAAAGTTTTTGAGTACTACTTTAGGTAAAAGTTGAGAGAAAATTGTAGCAGGGCTACAGTTCTTTATGACATATCCATTAAAGAGATAAAAATTGTTCATTTTAATGTATTTTTTTAAAATTTATTATGTATTACATTAGGATTTTTTGATGGAATTAAAAGAAAATGTATGTGATGGGTAGAATAAAGGAAGAAATGGTGGTACAAATCAACCTAAAGTTTTCTGGGAGATAAACACTTTATTTTATTTTTTTAAGAGAGAGAGAGAGAGAGAGAGAGAGAGAGAGAGAGAGAGAGAGAGAGAGAATTTTTTAATATTTATTGTTTAGTTTTTTGTGGACACAACATCTTTGTTTGTATGTGGTGCTGAGGATCGAACCCGAGCTTGAGCCACATCCCCAGCCCGAGATAAGCACTTTATACACATAAATTATAATCTTATATCAAATGTAATTGTAATTTTATGTCTAATTCATGAATGTGTGAGTTAAGAAACAGATAAGCAAAGAGCTGATTCTTGTAAGCAATGCCATCTTTTTATAACAGCAAATTTAGAAGTTTAGAGTGTAAAGGTAAAATTTCCAAGCTGATTCTAAGCTGCAGAGCCTGAGTTAAAGTGTAAAAGACTAGGTATTGTTAGAGTCCCTCTGCTACCCCCAAAACCTGTAATCCCTGTAGCTGTTAGGACAATACTGGAACTGCCCAGTAAATATTTCCACTGACTTTCTGGTTGTTTAATAGCTAAGGGTTCCGAGTTGCTTGGCAGGTAGGCATTGCAGGACCTAAACCAATCAATTTGAATGTGTACCCCACCTAGGAGCACCAATCACTCCTGCCCTGATTGTTCCCGCCAATGTATGCACTAATCCTGACTCAGGGTTGTTGTTCAATTTTCCCGCGCCTCATGATGATTTGTTCTGATGTATGCAAAGTCCCCCACCCTCTCCAAAAAGTGTAATTAAGCTCCGCTTGAACTCTGCTCTGGGCTCTGGGCTGCTCTCCCTCCTTGAGTGAGCACAGAGTCCCAGCGCGCTGGAATGGATCCCCAATAAATATCCCCTTTTGCCAATTGCATGGAGTCAGTCTCTTGGGTGGTCTCTCCCTCCGACATGTCTCCAGACCCTTACAAAAGTTTTGGATTACAGTATTGTACTTAATTGAATGAATAAAGCTGACTCTTAATGTGTGGTAATGTCAGCAATGTTATTTTTATCTCTGAATCCCATATAGTGAAATCAAGGTTTAAAAATCAATAGATGCTAAATGAATTCTAAAATGAATTATTTAAAATGCATGCAGATCTCCATTTGAAGTCATACATCTCAGTTTCTTTTTAAAAAATTTTTATTTGTTTTAATTAGTTACACATGAAATTACAATGACCTTGACATATCACATATTTGAATCAGATGGGATATAATTTGTCATTTTTCTGAGAGTACAGGTTGCAGAATCACATTGGTCATGCAGTCACGTATATACACAGAGCAATAATAATGTCTATTTCATTCTACTATCCTTCCAGATACACATCACTTTCTAACCTCTGCTATCAGCCTAACTCCCATCTTGTGCCTTGCAATTTAAAGTGCTTGCTTGCATGCATAATACTGGTTTCAAACCCTAGTAGCATACACACACACACACACAAAAAAAAAATGTTCGTGTAATATATGTTCACAACCATGGTAAAATTCTATATTAAATGAAAATTCAAACAGCACATCCCCCATCACCCACTTTACAACACAGGAATATCAAAATTTTCACTTATTGCATATAATTTCACTTTTTTTTAAAGAAAGGCTGGTTAACATGGAAAAGACTCTAGTCTCATTGTTTTTCTTTTGCATATATGTAACAAAACTATTAAAGATCTCCTAAATACTCAAAAAAAAATAAGTAAAAAGAGTCAGGTATTTTTCTGACAGTGCAGAAAACTGATAGATTCCTGGCTACCAAGCATGAGGCCCTGAGAGTAAGCTCAGAGGGCAGAGAAGAAATGAATATAAATCAGAAACATATCTTTGATGATTGATTGATTGATTGATTGATTGCAGTGCATGGAACAAATCCAAAACCTCACATATGCTAAGCAGGTGCTATACCACTGAGCTCTATCTCCAACTAGGATTCTTTAATTTTATTTTTTTCAAATTTGGTGTCAACAATGGAAATAATGGACTCAATTTGCAACAGCTTTTTTCAAATAAATTCAATATGTTAGCCGTCTAGAATTTATATAGAATAGTCTAAATTCCCAAATGGTGTTAAGAAAACAAAAATATATTTATACCCAACATACTGCTGAAACTGCCTTTAAGACTCTATAGACAATACAAGTATTAGTCATTTTTTGGGTTCCAAACACCTTGCACATTATTTTCATTTTTGTTTATTTGATTAAAATTCAAAACAGTATTCAATAAATTTTTGTTTAATAAAATGTGATAGAAGAGTCTCCACTGTGCAAAATAAATAAATATGCAATTATATACAAAATGAGTCTTTCAAAGACCTTTGTCTTTAAAATAATCTTATCTTCTCTTGTCAAAATTGAGGCCATCAATTGACAAATTCTATTTTCTCCTCCACTAGTTTTTCATCTCTACTTATATTGTGTTTAACAAGCTTCAAAACTTAAAGAAAGTTTAATTATAAAGAAAATGTACTAAAATTACAGTAGAGCCTGGCAGCCTTTTGACACTCTTTCTGAACATCATATTTATGATTGTGAGTTGATGGAGAAGCAAGGGAAACATACTAAATACAAAGGGGAAGGATGTGGGCTGTTGGGTACTTAGTTAACAAGGAAAAACACAACATGCTGAAAAACTAAGCAGGATTTAGAAGTAGGATGAATTCTGAGTTTCTGACATGTCTTGATAACAATTTTGGACTCAATATAATTATGATAGATCAAAGCATCAGGTATGGTGAGTTAAGGACTAAGAAAATACACAATTGCAATGAAAGAGAAAGCAGCAAAGGAGACTAAGAAGGTCACATCAGGAAACTACAGTTTATGGTATTTAAAGCAGAGCAAAGCATGATGAGTGAAAAACAATCAGTACATAAACTTTACCATAAACAAAAATTCTTTAAACTTCCTCTCTCTGTCGGCACAGCCACCATCTACTCTGAGGACAGGGCAGTGGCACTCCCTGTACCTAGTGAAGGGGTGAGCCCAAGCAGTGCAAGGGCCACAAGAGTAAGCATAGCTCATCATCTGCTATAGCATTTACTTCAATTGCAAGGGGATGAGCACCTCCAACTTCAAGAGCAAACTTCAGGAATGAAAAGAAAAGCAGAAGTTTGCCCAGGAGAGAGTGGGTTTTCCAAGTTACAGGATCTTAAAGATTCTGAAGCTGTTCATAAAGTCTTCCTTGAAGAAATACAGCTTGGTGAAGAGTTACTACCTCAAGGCAAACTTGAGAAAGCTGCAGATCATCTGACAAATGCAATTGTTGTATGTGGACAGCTACCTCAGTAGCTGCCTGTGTTATCAGCAAATTCTTCCACCACAGGTGTTGCAGATGTTGCTAACCAAGTTCCCAAAGACTAGTCACAGAGTTTTAAGCACTCAGAACTTGGTTGAAGATCATGTGAAATGAAAAACAAATGCTGAAATGATAGTTTCACTGAAAAAGATTTTTAAAATTCTTAACTTTTGAATTTCATAATTTGAAAGTTAAAGAGAGGGGGGAGAAATGGCAAATATGTTTGTGATAGAATGTCCTACACTGAAGTCTACAAAATTAATGATTACTTTGCATAGACCCATTTGTTTATCTTTCCCTTTGAAAAATGTATCTTGGTAGAGAATCTTTTTCTCATTTAATACACACACTGTGAGTCACCAATATACCATTAAAATATACAGAGTACATAATATTTCTTAGGTTAAAAACACCCAGATCTCAGTTTGAAGATAGGCAGGAAAAAAATTGTAGAAGATAGCTGAAGTATAGACATCTTTTTAAGTTAGTACATTTTACTGTGAATCATAAAACTGCATAAAAACTTGATCTTTGTGAAAACCAATTTGAGAGACCATTTTTTAAAAAAATTAAATATCTTATACACAAGGGGTAGGCTGATATTCTCTATTAATACCTTTACCTCTGGTCTATGTATCAATCTTAAAATGTTTTATTTAAATTAGTGAGTTTAATGTGTTCAGGGTGTGTTTCTTTTGCTTGCATTAGTATTTTCAAATTGATCTTTTTAAAAATTTCATAATATCTTGTTGATTTTCACTGAAAGTAAATAGTTCTATTACTATTCTATAAACTAATCTGAAACTTAATATTTAGTTAACATATCTCTAAACTCACATCTGGTATTCTTAGGAGACAAACATTTTAGGCCTCTTTCTCAGGTACCCTCTGGGGTTGTGGTCCTGAACTTTTAAACAGTGCTTCCTGCTGGTGACACAGCATGCTTTAGAGTGGTGATGACCTGTACAAACAATCTGGTTAGGGAGTTATACTGGTAGATCCCAAAAGCAGTGTGGTGATGACTGGCCAGAGTTTGAACACAGGCAAGAAACAATCCTCTGGTGAAGCTGAGAATTGATAGAGGGTCAGAGGGAGACTAGAGGCATGAAAGGGGAGGATCACATAGTTCAGCAGGAAAAGAATGGGCCCAGAGAAATGAGGGCTGGCTGGAGGGGTGAGGGACATCTTAGATTGACCATATTAGTAGTGCACCATGATCTGGGTATCACTGGACTCTGTGAAGAAAATTGACTTCTCCAGCTTTAGAAAAGGCAATGAGTGATAGAGACCATTTTCTTATTTAAATGATGTTTGGAACTTCAAAAGTAATTACCTTTCCTTTTTCTTTTTTCTTTCTTTCTTTCTTTCTTTCTTTCTTTCTTTCTTTCTTTCTTTCTTTCTTTCTTTCTTTCTTTCTTTCTTTCTTTCTTTCTTTCTTTCTTTCTTTTTCTCCTCCTCCTCCTCCTCTACCTCCTCCTCCTCCTCCTCTACCTCCTCCTCCTCTACCTCCTCCTCCTCTACCTCCTCCTCCTCCTCCTCCTCTTCCTCCTCCTCCTTCTTCTTCTTATTCTTCTTCCACCAGAGATTAAACCCAGAAGGCACTTAACCACTAAACCAAAATTTCAGCCCTTTTGATTCAAGATCACTATAAGTTGCTTAGGGCCACATTGAGTTGCTGAAGATGACATAAAACTTGGGACCCTATTGCCTCAGATTCCTGAGCCATTGGGATTTCAGGTGTGTGTTATTATGCTGGCTAACAACTACCACTTTTGAAAGATACCTCTGGTTAAAAACAGAAATCAGCTGTCTTTTCCTCAGAAACATGATTGCTGAACCCTCATCATTCCTATCTTGAGTTTTACTTAGTGGTGAAACCAGGAAGTCCTGATGCTGGACAAATGATACTCAGGAATTGAGAATAAAGGAATCCTACATTTAAGTAGTGAAATAGCGTCTTGAATGCCATGAGTTGACAGTGCACACTTACATACAAGTGTGCAAAAATATGATAGTTAACTTTTAGAACCATAAATTTATTATTTAAAGAAGAAAATGGCCTTGATCACTTACTGACTTTTCTACTGCTGGAGTGAAGTCATTTTACTTCAGAGAGCCCATTGATACCAACTCACAGTGCACTACTTTGAAATGAAACCTGTATTTGGGCATATGATATACATCTTTGTAAAAATATCAATTGTTTTATTATAATTTGCACTTAAAGTGAAAGACAAATTAAAATATAGACCATTATGGGGGTAGGAGTGCTTCTGTGAACAAATAACTGGAACTATGTTTATATTTTAAGTGAAGTATATAAAACTTATTGTAGTGTGCATGATAGGCAATCAGTAAATGTTTGATTCCTCTTATCTGTGAGTAAGTTTGATACTTTTACCATCTTCTACCTGTTTTATGACCATTTCAAATTTATGTAGGGACCTTAGTGTTAGTGAAATTCAGAAAAAATGATGAGAAGATTGGTGTATCATGTGGATAACATACCCAATTCTTTTTACTTGCAATGTAAAAAAAAAAAAAAAAGTTTTGTTTTCGCTTGTGCCCTCAGTTGTTTACAAAAAAATTTTCCTATAGCTTGGCAGCCATATGATTTCCTTCTTGGGACCCATATTATGATTGTGTATTGATAGAGCAGGTCACATTCACTGTGCTGATGGAGAAGAGGGGGAAGAGATTACACTGAAGATAGGATGTGTACTGTGTGTGTGTTTGTGTGTGTGTTATCATTGTCAAAGAAGAACTTATATGACCCAAAATTATTTTGTATTCTCTTTATCCTCTTGGATTTACTAATTCCTTAAGACTCAGCTCAGTCATCACTGGAAGAAGGGGAAACTGCCTTTCCTAATTTGTGCTACTGGGTGTTTAACCCAGGGATAAATTTGGAATCCTTATGCCTCAACCTCCCAGAATAACTTGAATTTACAAGCATGCCCCCCTCTACTTTGATGTTAGTTACTACTTTGTAAAGCTAACCACTTATTGAAATATCTCATTACTGTAATCTTTTCCATATAACATTTCATTGTTAGTTATATTCAGTTAATTACTAGTTGGTAATTTATTTAGATATAAAAAATGTGTAGATGAAATATATCTTTAAAAATATGTTGAAGCTACCAAGTGTGGTAACACATGCCTGTATTCCTAGAGACTCAAGAGACTGAGGTAGAAGGGTCCAAGGTTTGAGGTCAGACTCAGCAACTTAGTGAGGCTCAGTCTCAAAATAAAATATAAAAAGTACCGATATGAAGCTCAGTGGTTAAGTGTGCCAAGTACCCCTGAGTGCAATCTCTGGTACTTTATAAAAAAAAAAAGAAAAGAAATCTGATATAGCCAAATAGTCTTTGTTCATATGTCATTTTTTTGTATCATGATATCTTTTGATATATTTAAGTTTACTCAAATTGTTTTCAACAAGATCATTAATTTTTTTTGTGTGCTTTTGTCATATTCCTAAACTCAAAATCAAATCAGCATGCCAGATAATTGAATCTGTACTTTTACTTTTCTCAAATTATCCCCAATAAATCATTGGTATTCCAATTTTAAATTCTAAAGGCTTGTAGAAATTTGGCAGGAGTGAAAGGATTTAAATGGCCAGGACAAAAGTGAAGATGATAAAGGATTCTAGATAATAAAGAAGAAAGGGCAGACATTTGTAAGAAGAGAAAAATTTATGTTCAAATAGTAGGTTAAAATATTATCAGATATGAAAATGGGACTGAGAGAAAGTTGTATAATAGAAATTTAAATATAACATTTTCTATGGGGTATATTTGAGAAATCACACAGAGAGTTGGAATGTTGTTCAGTGGTAGAAAGATTGGCCTGGATTCTATCACCAGGGCCAGAGAGAGAGAGAGAAAAAGAGAAAAACCAGCACTAAGTGTGTCTGTAATGTATTAAGGAGATTAGTAAGAGTTAAATGGATCAAGGAATGGACTTAACCTTTTGTTCTTATGATACTCCATCCTGCATAAACCTAATCAGGATGGGGCTTTAAGAGTCCCATATAATATAAAGGTTTCCTGAAGTAAAAAAAAAAAAAAAAAAAAAAAAAAAAGAGGCACTTGAAGTTGGCTAGACTGTGGAAATCTCAGGAGGTTGCAGCTGTTGTCCAGAGAGCCCAGAAGACATAGAACCCCTGAGACACTTAGATGAATTTTCCTGCAACCACTAACAAGACCAATTATAGAGTCTTCAGGTGAGTACAAAGTTCTAAGTTAATGAACTCATACTTTTTCCTTACTTTTTTTTTCTAAATTCACTTTTCAGAAGGCTTTGCAAATAGGTGCTGAAGCATATTTAATAAAAATCATGTAATTATTTTTAGTTCATGCTTTAGCTACAGAAGTTTAATCTATCATTGTTTTAAAATGCAGAAGTTAATATATTTTATTTTATGTTTCATGTGTGTACAAAGTGTAAATTTATGAAGAAAAAAAACTTTTAATGTCATGTAGTTCTATTTTGAGAGTGGGATCTAAATTTAATTGGAAAACACTGAAGAATTCACAGAATGCTGTTTTCAGGAACTTCAGGTTACAGCGTTGGTCCTGAAATGGTAGAAAGGTGGATACCTAAATTTCTATAGGACAGGAATCTCTTTAACCTTCATACTCCATAACTCTGGTCCTAATCCAAGTTAGTAAGAATGAAGGAGGTTTGGGATGACAGATTTTTGTTTCTGCTAATTGTCTGAAGTGAATAGAAAGAAAATAATAAGGACAACAGAAAACCTGTTCACTGAATAGAATCAGAAATAAACAATGTAATTTCCAAGGAAAACAATTTTCTTCAGGAGGAATTATAAGTTATAATACATGTCATTAAGCTTCGGTTTCAAAAGCATGGAATTTAACCATATAACTTCTATTGAAATTGAACAATCAATTTGAAAACATTTATTAGTCTAGAATTTATGAGATCCATTGTTTGGTTGGAGTTTTATAAATTACCACACAACATACAATATTTAAGTATCTGAGACCTGGTATTTCATGAATTTCCAGTATTCAAGTAATTCACAATACATGCTAAGGAAACTTGGCAGTTATTTTTGTTTGCTAACTGAATTTGTGGCCTCTGGTTATAATTGCAAAAATGTTGCTCTCTAGGTCAGGTTTGAAGTGTGTAGTGCTTGAAAATTTTTAGTTTTCTTATTTGTTTTGGGAGAATAATTTGTAGTATTTCAAATTTTGCTGGTAAACTAACTACGTGGTGGTATATTTTTTATTTTTGGTATATTTTTTACACTGTTTAATATATATATATATGTGTGTGTGTATGAATATATATATATATATATATATATATATATATATATATATATATTCCCCCCCTTTTGCTAATGGAGTTATCCTATTCCTTATGTGAAGTTTGATATTAAATTATAAGCTTGAGTGAAATAATTGCTTTTTATATTTTATAAATTTAACTTGTGTCCCTATAAACTTTTGCATATGCAAAAGAGTACAGCACATAGGATACTGATTTCCACACTTTCCTGGCCACCCCTACTTGTAGAAAGTTTGTTATGTGCCTTATTGGTCTATGAATCCCTGGCATTTTCAAAGGCTCTTAAAAAGTGTAGGTGCTCCAAAAGGTATCTGAATTGCACTTGTTGAAAATTAGTTCCTTTGACTCTCATTAATAGAAAATACAAACACTTTATACTATTATTGTTCAATTATCTGTAAATAACTGGGGAATGTTAGTTTAGTTTGCTGCCTGATTTTGGTACAACTTGTAATATTCTGAATCTAGAATTCCATAAAAGTATAGAATTGTAAAATAGGTCATGTTTTACTTCCTTATTTTTCTCATTTATGAAACCAGAAAATGAGTTTAATGTTTAACACAATTACACAAACAATTGGTTGAATAAAATATTTATATTATACTTTATATGCATATAAACACATATTACTTAATGGCTTTGACAATCTTTCTGACAAGAAGAAGTCCTCAGAAGAATACATTCTGGGGGCTGGGATTGTGGCTCAGAAGGAGGGCACTCACCTTGCATGCATGAGGTGCTGTTTTTGATCCACAGCCCCACATAAAAATGAAATACAGATATTGTGTCCTCCTATAACTAAAAATATAAATATTAAAAAAGATTATATTCCCTTAAACAGTTCACTTGCTTTTATTTTTTTTTCTAAGAAATGGGAAAATATATGGTTTTGAGAGTCACATAGTCCAATTTAGAAAAGTAGACGAAACAAAATTATACATTTTCTAAAGAAAATGGTTTGATAATAATTTGATGTGGTCTTCTTTTCTATGCACCTTATGGATTTTTCTTAATGTAGTCATTCCCATACATAATAACATGAGAATTTCCATTTAATGTCAGAAACTCATTATTGTAATTCATTTATTTATTCATTTGCTAGACCAGCGGGTGACACCCCAACTCCACAGTTTTTAAGGACTGCTAATATAAAGATTGCAGTTTTTGTTTTGTGTAACTATAATTAACTCCCTGGTTAACAACAGACATGTAAGTTTTACTGCATCTATTTTTTTAAAGTATTTTCCTTTCTTCCATTAATTTGTGTAGCTTCAAAGCCCTGATGACGGTTTTCAAGGCAAATCTCTTTATGAGAGCTGGAATAAAAAGAGTTCTTCACCTGAGTTCAGTGGCATGCCCAGGTAAACAAAACAGCAACCCAGCTTTCTGCTCGATTTGATTTTTGGACTGGGATTGTTTAGAAAATATCAGAATATTTTCTTTCAATCTTAAATTTAAAAATTAAAGTTCAAAATGCTCTAAGATCAGATAAAACAAATGCTTAAGAGTCTCAAATCCAATATTATGATGTGTTTTGAAGTTAAATCTGTTGGCTATCAAAAAATGAGTGTTATTAGAAGGGGTACTTGCATATGGTACATACATATAAAGTTAGAATAGAGATAATGGTAAAAAGTAATTCTCATCATATTTCTATCACCTTATCACTTGTCTTTTTTCTGAACACCACACAGTTAACAGATACTTTGTTTACTCTAATATTGAACACAAGCATTACTTCTGCATTGGTTGTATCCTCATAAGAAAGGGAAAAGAACTATCTCAGTTGTTTGAGAATGTTGATATCAGCAACATGTATAATTTAAAGTAATAAGGGAATAATGTACATCTGAATTACCTGAAAAAACTGGTTACTTATTTCACTTTATCACATACCACAAATATAGATGTTAAATGAAATAATCTAAAGGAAAATATTTTCAAATTTCAGGAATCTTTTTTAAAAGGAACTTATAAACTAGTCATAAAACTGGATATTTTGTGATCAAATTAATGTTTCTCTCATTCTTTTCTGCATGTTTAAGAGTGTCATAATAGGGATGGAGTTTAGTTTAATTGATTTTTAATCTAAAATTGATGAAAAATTACTCTAAAATAATTCTGTTTTTTTCCCCTAAAAGGATTAAAATTGGGGTGTGGTAATGATTTTAGGTGTTCTTCCAAAGACTCGGAATTGCTTCAGGCAGAGCATGATATACTAAAGATTGGGTAATTGTCTTTCACTAAATTCTTCAAGATTATTTATGAATCTATTTTAGCCAAACAAATAATTTTGACTTCAAAAAGTGGCTCAAGCATTAAAGGAGGTGAGGAATATGAAGGCAGAAAGGAGACATGGTAGGGCTTGGCAGTGCTGGTTCTTTGTGGGGTGGGTCCTGCATCTGATGTCTGAGCCCTTGTTCACTGCCCCTGGCCCCAATACTCCTGACTGCAAGCTTCTTTATGTTATATTAAATATATTTTCTGTTTTATTTGGTGGCATTGCATTCATAAAGTCATTTAAGTCATATAGGAATTGTCTCTTAAAATGTTTATATTAGTGCATTATAGTTATATGTAATATTTGGGTTCATTTTGATATAGTCATAGAGGCATGGAATATAATTTGTTCCATTTCAGTCCCCAATGCTTCTTCTTGCCCTCCCCTGCTCCTTTCCCATTTCACTTCTTCTAGTCTAATGACCATCCTTCTATTTATTTATCATTTTGTTAAAATCAGTGCTTTGTAGAACATAAAGGTGGAATGCAGCTATACGCACATGACATAATATCTTTAATTTTAATACCATTAAAAATTAATCCATATAAATACCTATATAAACATTTCTATTTTTATCTCTTATAGATCCAATTATTAGATTACTCTTTAAAAAACAAGTGACATAATGCACAATGAAGATATGAGTCCTATGCCATTTCTTTTGTTGTTGCTGCTACTATAAGTTTATATTTTTATTTTTATCAAAATAACATAGATGCATAGTTTATAAAACCTCATAACTAAAACTAGTAGCTTCTTATATCAGTTTGGTACTTGTCCCATTTGATTTCTATTTGTCAGGTGAAAAGTCTTTCAACTTTTAATTTTCAATATGTATCTACCTCCATCTTTATAAATTATCAACAAATAAATGATGAATATCAAAAATTCAAGCACCTTGTAAAATGATCAAAAGGCATAAATCAGCAGTTTGAAAAGTTTTTCTTTTCTTTTTCTTTCTTTCTTTCTTTTTTTCTTTTCTTTCTTTTGTTTTCAATGTACTGAGAGGTAAAATCCATGGGATTTTACCACTGAACTGCATTCCCAGTCCCCTTTTTACAATTTTTAGTTTGAGGCAGGATCTTCCTAAGTTGCCCAGGCTAGCCTTGAACTTATGATCCTATTGCCTCAGCCTTACAAGTTGCTGGGATTACAGGCATGCACCACTGTGCGTAGATGAAAAGTCCTTTCTTCTTGGCTTTTTCTTATACTGTTGACTTTCCTTATACCTGTCTGACCATCTGTCCCTCTTCATAGTGTGATTCTGCATTTACTTCTGAACCCCTCACTGCTTTGACAGTCTACTTTTCCACACACTGTTCATCAGAGAATAATTTTACTAGAATTTCAGTCTTTAAAAATTTCACCTATTTCCCTATATAATATTGTCATGTTTATTTACTTACTTATAATAGTTTTGTCTTCTTAAATTAGTTTTATTCAAATGCAACACTTTTCTTGACTTTTCATCAGTCTCCTAAAACATTTTCACATCTCTGCTATGGTTAAAGATAAGTCTATAAGGTGACTCCAAAAGAATGTTTTTATATTATTGTTTATGTCACACATGCATATATTTTACTTAGCACAAGCCTAGAGTGAGTTTAAATACTGTAATAGTAGACCCATATTAAGTAGCACATTGAGGTATTTAAGTACTTCATTTTATTTATTATTAGTCAAACATTAACAGTAAATAAAATGCTATGTATTTTATTATAAGCTATCTTACAAGTGATATGTGTTTCTTTTCTAGAAAATGCACAAATTCAGCAGCTATCCATTGTATCATAGTGTCTATGAAACATATGAGTTGGTGGAAACATTTTATGATCCAACGTTTAAATATCACCTCAGCATGGCCCAGGTTCAAGAAGGGATGGTGTTTGAATTGGCCAATTCCATAGTGCTTCCTTTTGACTGTCGAGATTATGCTGTAGTTTTAAAAAAGTATGCTGACAAAATCTACAATATTTCAATGAAACATCCACAGGAAATGAAAACATACAGTGTATCATTTGGTATGTTGCACATCCTCTTTCCAGTGTCATTATTTGTATGTCTCCAGTAATTTCTGAAATGCAAAGACCTTCCTTCGGACATTTATTTTATTTTTGTTCTACATGATGAAGTATTCTGTTTACTTGTGCAAAAGTACTTTTCGTATCATGACTGCTCATATACCTTGTAGCACACAAAAGAGAATGATCTTCTAAATTCTAATTTTTTTTACCTATTTAACAACATCATTAGAAATTTCATTCTTAAAGCTTTTGATGATTCCAACTTCTATTTCAGATGCACTATTTTCTGCAGTAAAGAATTTTACAGAAATTGCTTCTAAGTTCAGCAAGAGACTTCAAGATTTAGACAAAAGCAAGTAAGTTCTACATTTATTTATGTATATAATGGATATAATTAACAGGAAATAGAAGTTGACATCTTGGTTACAAAAGCATCTTTGGGACATTTTGACTGTATTTGTGTCCACTCTACATCACCCTGTGCAGGGTTACCTACCTCCTAAAGACCTATGTCTGACATAGCTTAGTAAACTGTGCTGCTCAGAGATGCCAGTGTCTTCTTGCTGCCAGCTGATGAGGTACAGCATACCACCTAAACACTGAAGGGTCCTCCATGTGTTACCCCAGCTCTTTTTTTTTAAAATCTCTTGTTCTTTCATTGTCTGTGCATCAAACTTCAACCAAATTCTCTTATTTCCAAAAACATACCTTCTTTCTACCTCTTCTTGAAGTTATCACCTCCATGCAGAAATCCTCATCTGCACCTCCAGCTGGTAAAATTCAATTTATCCAGAATATGAATTAATTTGAAACCATTATTTATGTTAAACATTATATATGTGAAATTTATATATGTTAAACATTAGGATTAATTCTATGTAAAATCATAAATGTAAAACAATTTGAACAAAATTTTAAAGTTGATAATGTGACAATACTAAAATACTATCAACTATGCAAACTGCAAATTTCAAGACTCAGCATAGAGTTCTTATACTTCAACTTATTATTTCCACTTATTTTTTTCCTTAAGGATATAGTCTCAAGTTTTGATTAAAAATGTATTACCTAGAGAAAGATAGGAATTATAAAATTATAATATTAAATAAATAAAACAACCTAATGCCCAGTAGGGGAAGAATTTACTGAAAGATCTCCACCAATTTGATCATTTTATAACCATTAAAAATAATCATTCCCCAACACCAGACACACAAAAAGCAAAACAAAAATGATTATTATAAATATTATATATGTGAATATAATAACATGTGCGTTAAACCAAAAACATACAAATTATGTAGGTTAAATCTTTGACCAAACAGAAAAACTTCAGGGGAATAAAGCAATTAGTATAAAAATTGTGTTACATTGACAGTACTATATAGGGAGAAGATTTTTTATCCTTTATATTTTTCTCCAAGTTTTTTATGTATAAAAATAAGAGAAATGCCTTTTTAAGGGGATCCCAAACACCATGTATTCTACAAAACTGATTTTTCTATCTTTAAAACAAATTATGTTTCCTTCTCCCTCTGACAGACTACCTCATGGCTGGAATTATGTTTTTTGATGGAACTCAACTTGACTATCCTTGAGTATTTCTATTTGTGCCTGTCCTCTTTATATGATAATTAAGATACAGTGTATGTCTTTCTTTGATGTTTGGGAATCCTGGAACACCTGTATGTTGCATATAATAACAGTATATCAAATAAGGAAATAAAGTGCATGATGAGTTTCTAGATTGAAACTTTGAAATCTAAAAAGTCACTTCTGGCCCTTCTTTTCTTACATCAATGTTTTTGCTCATCAGAGAACATGAGGTTTTGACTCTAGTACCTTCAGGTTTACATAATAGTCAACCTTAAAATATATAATTCTCTGAACCTCCCTAGAGAGGCTGGCATGCTCCAGGAGTGAAAAGACTGTTTACTTAGCTGTCTTGAGTATTAGCAACCCAGGGTTACTCCAAGTTGAATTCAGTTACTATACAAAGAACCTCTGAAGACTTTTAGTGGTAGCTACAAGATGAGTAATCCAGACAGAGAAAGGGAGAGATAGAAATAGAGACAGAGATGGAGATGGAGATGGAGACAAGAGAGAGAAATATAGTTGGGTAAGAGAAAAAGGAGAGAAAGAGAGAAGGAGAAATAAAAAGAAGTGAGTGTGTGTGTTTGTGTACTTACCTGTGGGGATCCACATGACCTCTTGCATTTACAGCAATGCTTTGTGAATTTGATTCAGAAACCTGTAACTTCATATTGAAATTATCTTTCACTCTAATCCCCTTTGTTTATATGGGCTGCTAACAGATAAAGTCTATGCCTCCTTTACACTTTCAAAAATACTGAATTCATTATGATAAAAAATGAATGTTGAAAATAACTTAAATCTAAATTTTGGGATCTTAGTTATTTCTATTTTTGTTTTGTTTACATAGTGCAGACAATAGGACAACATTGGTGACCTCCTATTTCACTCAACAGCTTTCTATTTGTAAACTTGGGCAACTTGATAAGCTATTGATTCTTAGTTCTGTCATTTTTAAAGTGAAGCTATTGCTGGGCACAGTGATACACACGTGTAATCCTAGCAACTCAGAGGATGAGCAGAAGGATCATCAGTTCAAGACTAGCCTCAGTAACTTAGTGATGCCCTAAACAATTTAGTAAGACTCAGTCTAAAAATTTCAAATAAAGTAGAAATAAGAGGCCTGGGGGATATGTCTTAGTGGCTAAGTACCCCTAGGATCAATCCTCAATTGATCAATCTCCAATTTAATTAAGTAATTAAAGTAAATTAGAAAATTATATTTTTAAAAAATGAAGGTAGTATCTTTCCAACATGAAGGATTGGCCTGAAGATTAAAAATAATATATTATGTTAGCATTCAGAACAGTAATTACTAAATGTCGTTATTGTTAAAAACAACATAAAAATTAAGAGCAAATTAAACCAATGAATAAAACAATTATTCCTTTTCTAGTTTGTAAAGTAAATTATGACACAAGCAATATATTGAATTCAAAACTCATTGTGAAACTATTTAGGACTGTTAGATTACTTTTGATTATGCTGAATTATTTTTATTACAATAACAACCATACCACCAGCGTTTGCAATACAAATTTTGTGGTATTGTTTGATACATTGTAGGCTTTCCACTACCTTTGAAAGAACACAAAGATACCATCTCTTATGCTCACGAAAGTTTATCCTAAATAACAAGAAAGCTGGGAATGTGGCTCAGGCGGTAGAGCGCTCCTCTGGCTTGCGTGCGGCCCAGGTTTGATCCTCAGCACCACATACAAACAAAGATGTTGTGTCTGCCAATAACTAAAAAATAAATATTAAAATTCTGGGGCTGGGGATGTGGCTCAAGCGGTAGCGCGCTGGCCTAGCTTGCATGCGCCTGGTTTCGATCCTCAGCACCACATACAAACGAAGATGTTGTGTCCGCCAAGAACTAAGAAAAAATAAATAAATATTAAAATTCTCTCTCTCTCTCTGTCCCCCTCTCTCTTTCACTCTCTCTTTAAAAAAAAATTCTGTCTCTCTCTAAAAAAATGAAAAATGAATCATAATAACAAGAAAATGTCATGAATTGTCACTTAAAAATATTTATAATTTGCCTGGCACCTAACAAAACATTTATAAATTGTCTCATTTAAATATTGATATGACTTCCAAAGTAGATAATTAAGATTCCTAAGGTGAAAAACGCCTTCCCCGAATTCATTTTCTTAGATTTACCACTTACTATTTCGATTTACATAAAAATGACTATCAAATGTTTCCTTTGGCACAAGTCACTGCTTCCATAGTTTCATAAGTCTCAGCAAAATAGAATTTTATAAGATATCAAAAATATGATTATTACCTGTTGTTGTTATTAATTTGTGCATTATAGGAATTTTAAATATTTTTGCTTGCTGGGTAATAAAATTTCATGCACTTATACCTATACTAATTACCTTTTTAGCCTAATATTTTTGAGGATTATGAATGATCAGCTGATGTTTCTGGAACGGGCATTCATTGATCCTTTAGGGTTATCAGACAGGTCTTTCTATAGGTAAGAAAGAAAATATGACTCTTCACTTTAATATCACATTTTAAAATGTTGTGCACTGTGGAAAAAAATACAAAAATTGATTTCTTGCAAACTAATAGAATATTTCAAAATATATATAGTGTCAAATATACTATATTGGGTTTTCAAATAATATAATATGAGTCTTATATATCTTTCTTTTTAGCATTTTTTTGACTGATTATAAAAAAATGTTTATTTTAGGAAATGTAAAAGATTCAGAAAGACACAAACAGAAAACAAAAATCTCTCCAATCAGGTTTATATTTTCTTACATGATTTTAGCCCTTGTTCTATTTTAAATATAATTGTTTTTATATATATGCATGATAATAATAAATTTAATAAACATGCATTAATATGTAATAAATATATATTTATTTACTCCCTAAATTTGTTATTAAAGGTTTTTCCACCTAAATTTTGTCAAATGTGCTTATTTCTGATAAGTACCCACTGCCCCCAGGTTGCCCATACTGTGAGTACTGCAAAATGTGTTATGTTATGGAACAGCCAGAAGTGGCACCACCTTTCCCTGTAGGGACTGTCAAAAGGTCAGGAGTTGGGAGAAAAGGCATCATCCAAACAGGGTGACTATTTTGCCAATGGTAGCATGGTTGTGTCTCTTTAACACTTTACCTTGTTACTTTGCAACTTATCCTCTTTCAGGGCTAGCACATGACCTGGCTTAGCCCCTTCAATGAAAGTCTTCTTTCTAGGTCTTGTAAACATTACAAATGGTTTTTAATGATTCTTCATGCCTTGAGCTAAGCATTAAGTCACATTTAGAATATGACTTTTTAAAAAATAGAAAAAAGTTGGTTGGCTGGTTTTAAATGGGAATTTAATGATCACAGCAGTGTTATAAGGCCAGGGGTAGTGTGGTGTAGTAAAACTCAGTACTTATTTTCTATGCACATTAAGACAAATAATTTAATTACAGTCAGTTTCGTCCTCTGTGAAACTAACAGCAACTTTGTAGAATTCACTTTTAAGAATTAGAAAAATTGGCCAGGTATGGTTGCTCACACCTATAATCCCAGCAGTTTGGAAGGCTGAGGCAGGAGAATCACAAGTTCAAGGCAACTTAATGAGGCTATAAGCAACTAAGTGAGGCTCTGTCTTAAAATAAAATCTAATAGTAATAAAGTAAAATGAAAAAGGGCTGGAGTGGTCTTAGTGGTAAAAGCCCTTTGGATTCAATCCTCAGTATAAAAAAAATTTAAAAAGAAAGAAAAGAAAAGAAAGAAAGACTTACAAAAAATTGTAGTAAATTCTTGAAGAATACTAAGCACAATCTATACCAAGTAATCAGCAGTTGTTTATCCTTGTTGCTACTGGTGTTAGTCTGAACAACTTTGAGCTATCTATTTAAAGTAAAAGTAGTTAATACATATTTCATAGACTAGTCTTTGGAGACTAGTGAACTTATAAGTTTGCTTGCCAAAGAGCTTACTCAAAGTATAAATTTAGGAATATGAGATCCAAGATTGTATGGTGCTCCTCTTTCTTTCTTGTATGTCATTTGTGCAACTAACAACAAAGAATTTTCTCTTGACAGGCATGTCATCTATGCTTCAAGCAGCCACAACAAGTATGCAGGGGAATCATTTCCAGGAATTTATGATGCTTTGTTTGATATTGAAAGCAAAGTGGACCCTTCCAAGGCCTGGAAAAAAGTGAAGAGACAGATTTCTATTACAGCCTTCACCGTGCAGGCTGCAGCAGGGACTTTGAGAGAAGTAGCCTAAGAGAGTTCTCTAGAAACCTCAGATTGAATTGGTATGGTATATCAATTAATAAATTAAGAAATAAATGCGAGAGTTTTTTTTTTTGTGTGTGTGTGTGTTTACCTTGTTCTTTGTTTTTCTTCCTGGGGACAAATAAAGAAGAAAATAAATATTTTTATTCTGTAATTATGTAATTCTAAAATAGAAAAGTTGGACTGAGTATTCAATGTAAAGAGAAAAACTTAATATAATAACACTCTTATCCAACATTATCAGGAAATCAAGTCAGATGCAGCCGTTTCAGATCTAATCACATTACTGCACACATGGAATTCCATCACTCTGTTATGGAGCACATGGGAACAATGCATGAAGCTGCTCTGCCCTAAAGCCTGACCCTGCTTTTGGGAGATTCTGATCTAATCATGTTTCTAGTTAATGTAGTCACTCTGGACCACAAAGGATAATTACTTTTGTATGAATATTATATTATATATATAAATATTGTATTATAAATCATGTATAATATTATGTATAATATATTATATATATTAATATTGTATATATAACATATATAATCAAATGAACATTTCTAAATCCAACAAGAAATATTAAGTAACATTTTCAATAGTTTTGTAACCCACGTTTTGCTGCCCTGTTGTGCCTTTTGTGCCAGACATAATCACTTTTTAAAATTTTATGTTTATCTTTTCTCAGTCTCTCTTTGTTTCCAACTCCCTCTCTCCCTCCCTTTCTTTCTCTCTCTCTTTTTCTTTAGTACTACTTGAGATTGAAACTAGGATTCAGAGGCACTCTACCTCACTGAGTTACATTCCTGGTTCTTTTTTATTCTTCATTTTTTTGGACCAGGTCTCCCTAAGTTGCCAAGACTTGTGTTTCTAAGAAACATCTGAAGTGAGTAGCAGCTCCAAAGCTCTGAATGCAGGATAAACTGAGCATATGTTTGTTCCTCATTCATCCATTGGTGCACTAAAGTTGAGAGAATGTCTTCCTCTTATCACTATGGACTTCATATTTCCTATGGAACAGACTTAAGTATGCCCGGACAGGAGATGAAGCAAAGAAAGTCTGCATGACAACTCATTAAGACTGATGGCAATGACTGGACTGATGTGACTTACCCTGATAATTTTGTGACATCATCAGTAGTGACAAGACTAGAGATGATGTCCATCTGATCTATCACACCAGGGATCACTTTGCTATTTATTGTAGTAACTTGGGAACTCCAATATAAGTTGTGGAAAGTGACGGAAGATCTTTGTAGGTAAAAAAAGAATCCCTTGTCTGGTTATCTACAATGCTCACACCATTTGCACCCTGATCTCCTCATGGAAGAATATAGTGATCTGTATGGGTCCTGGAGGTGCTAACCTGGGAAGTCCTGCTGTGATCATAGCAGAGAGACATCCTGGGTCTTTTGATATGATTCATGGGAGTGATACCATCTGGCTTGTCAACATATTTGTTTATGGCAAAAGGGACAAACTATGCATTTTGCTACCCCAAGAAAAGGAATCCTTCTGTCCATTGATGAAGAAAGAGACTGGTGGCCAAGTAAACTAGTAGTGAAATGGTTTCTAGTGGCATGTTGGAGAATTCTCAATAATTAAAGATTATACAGTATGATAAATTGCAAAGATAAAAAAATATAAGTATGTTGCTCAGAACAAGGCAAAACAATTCTGACCTCAAGCCCAAAACAAAATTTTGACTTTGTGTGTGTGAGTGTGTGAGAGAGAGAGAAAGAAACTGTGTAAAATTACCTAAAGGGCTAAAAAACCCCATGGTTTTTAATGTAAGGTGGCCCTATCACTAAAGTCAAAAATTATAGAAGGAAAACAGAAGGTTTCCCTATACAGCCATCCTGATGAACACATGCAATGTGCTAGTGTAGCTTCATTCAAAGAATTTTATGCTAATGTTCAGTCCTCCATAAGTATTAATATAAAAATATAGATGGTTCTATATTAAATATTAGAACATAACTTTGAAATAAATTGTCCAAGAAGCTTCTTGCATCTGAAGCTTCCAATTGAAGAGACTGGCATATGCCAATATTGTCTTTTCTCTACCAAGGCTAACTCTGCCAATCCCTAGAACAGTGCCCCACTCAGAGCCAGAGCATCCTATCTTCTTTGTTAAATCAGGACATATTCTTTGCCCTTGAGCCCTTTGATTCTCATTTTCCCCTCTGGAGAGGGTGTGAGTGAGCAGCCCTCCCACAATGACAACTGTGCTTCATCTCAGAACAGATTCTCAGTATGGGAAGATGCAGATTCGTAATGTAAAAGGATGACTGCATTTCATAAATACCTCACTGCACTGTCTCCAGGGGTCTTAGTTGCCAGGATTAATTAAGAATTGTTGCTCTAATTCTTTGTTTATAAATTGATTACATGATCTGTAACAAATTTTGGGTTAGCAAATTAATGGCTTTGTGAATCTTTTTGGACACCATTATTATTTTAATAATAACTAAACATTAATTGGGCACTTATTTTATGGCTGGAAATGCATTAATCCTGGCTCATTTACTACTCATAACACATTTCTGATATACTAATTAACAGATAAAAAACCACACATGGTGAGACTAATTAATTTGCTTAACACCAGCCAATAATGGAGCTATTCTAGAGGCCCATTCATAAAACCAAAAGGTACCATATTAAGTTAAACATTGAGCTTTACATTCCTGATACCTATGGTTAGTATGTTATTTGTAACTGAGTAGTTGTGAATGCCATACTTGAAATATAATCACTCATCATTCCCATCACACTATGATTTATATTACTTCATAAATCTTTTTTGAGAGAGAGAGAGAGAGAGAGAGAGAGAGAGAGAGAGAGAGAGAAAGAGAAGAGAGAGAGAGAGAATTTTAAAAAAATATTTATTTTTCAGTTTTTGGTGGACACAACATCTTTATTTTTATTTTATGTGGTGCTGAGGATCGAACCCAGTGCTCTGCGCTTGCCAGGCAAGCATGTTACCACTTGAGCCACATCCCCAGCCCCTGCCCATAATTCTTATTATTATGATCTTATATAATTTCTTATTGAGTTTTCATGTTTATTCTATATGTAAAATGTACATAATCCATTCATTTTGTTGAGGACTAATTGCCCTCTTAGGAAATGTCCTGAATCACATTGGATTTGCAGAAACTGACCTTTTGGTAGATGACTAATAAATTCAAAGTGCTGAGTATTTACCATTTTGTCCATTAACACTGAAAGTCAGTACCAGGTTATTATAAAAGAAAGTGCTAAACATATTCTACAATACATATAGGCTTTTAACTCACCATTTGTAAAAATTAAGTAGAAAAAATTCATCTAAACTGTTCTGTAGGTTAAAGGATGTTCTTTCTGTTTCTTGACCTTTGAAGTTCTACAAGCATAACCTTGCCTAGATTGTTCAGGTGCTATCTTCTTCCATTCAACACCGGCCTTCCAGAATCCTCCTTTGCTTATTGACTTAACCAGGACATCCTCTGTAAGGCTAAAGCTGCTGGCCTCAAGGGATTCTTAATTCATATTCACCCAAAGGTAGAAAGTTCCTCTAATATATTTTAGCTTAATTACGTATTTGAATGCCACTAGTTTCTGTTAGTAAGAGTCCATTTCTATCATGTCCCACACCATCTAACAGGCCAATATTTTCACAAATTGAAGTCTATTACCAACATTCACCATGATATTTATGATGTTGAGTATTTTTATTTTGTTTCTGTTTAACCAAGAAATTTAAAATTGTACTAAGGGATTGGGGATATAGCTCAGTTGGTAGAGTGCTTGCCTAGCATGTAAAAGGTCCTTGGTTCAATTTCCATCTCCACAAAAAAAAATAAAATAAATAAAATTGTGCTAAGGACACAATTGTGTAAATTAGAGAATCATGTGTAATCAATTGGGAACACGTAATGAAATATACCTTATGGATTTTTAAAACCCTTAGTTTGTAGATGCAGCTTGAAAGAAACACTATTTCAAAGGTGTTGTTTGACAGATCATACTCATGTATAAATTAAAAGCTCTGACAAGAAAGCAGCAGAAACAATGCTTTCCTCTCATAAATATGAATGGATCACCCTCAATCACTTTTAAGACAATTTACTGCATTTTTTTCCCCTTTTAAGGGGAAATTTGTTACCTGATTCTCTTTTTATACCTTGTGGTTGTGAGAATTTAAAAAAATATGAAGGGGCACTATATCAATAGAATTTAACCAAGAAAAATGAAAGCATGCAGTGCATTTTAAGCAGAGACAGTTTAATGGTAAGTATTGGTTACACTGGTGAAGGAAGAGCTGAAGGAAAAACACAAGCCATAAAGTAGCATCACTGGGGATCTGCTACCATCCTAGATGGGAGGGAGAGTGTGACATTACCTACCCTCTGAGCCAGGATGGTGGACACAGGCATGGAGGAGATGGTGCCCTGCACAGGAAAAGAAGAAGCCCAGTGATTTCTCCTTTTTTTCAGTGAATATTCTTCCAGTCCTTGTTGGAAACCAGCTTATGTAGAAAACTGGGAAACTCAGCCCTCAATGTCAGACTACCAGTGATACAGGGCAGAGTAGAGGGGAGACAAAGAAAGCTTCTGGGGTCTTACAAGTCCCTGCCTCATGCAGTCAGTGCTTATTAACACTGGGCTCCTATTCTCTCCTCCTAGGTAGTTTCCATGCAAACACATGGATTAAAGAAAAACAATAATGGTGATATTTTTAATTGACTAATATTAAGAATGCATCCAAAAATAAATGCTTGAAGAAAGTATACAATATTTAATGCAACAATTATAAAATATAAAAGGCCTGACTGGATCCTTTCTTTGAGGCACAGTGCTTGGCATGATTGCCCACTGCAAGTGACTGCCAAAAGAGCATAGAAGAGATTTTGAACCCTGTGTTCTGTGTCAAAACACAAGTGTCACTTCAGCTTATTCACTTCAGTTGTCTTTTACATGTGTGGGGATTTTTGAACTCAAATCTTCCTTTCTAGGTTTCTTAGATCTTTCTTTGTCATTTCCTAGATTTTGAGAATTCACTTCCCACCTTTCACTTCATTTTCCTGCACTTTAAGATGAGGTGGTCAGAAAAGGGTTCTCTGTCGCATGCAGTCAGCCTTCCAGTCCTCAAGGGGGTGACCATGCAGGTGCTTTTCTCCCAGACCACAGAAAGCCCTTGGTTTTCCTGGGTCAGATCCCACCCTGTGTGTCCCAGAGAGGACTAAGAATTTCTTCAGAGAAACCAAGAAGTGTTTGCTAGCCACTGGAAAGGCTCCAATACATTTGGTTTTCCTTTTGCTTATTCCATTGCCAGGAGTCCCCTTTTTTCTGTGCTAGAAAGTCAGAGTTGACCTCTAAGGCAGCTCTGACCTAGGCAGAACCAAAGGGAGGAGGAACCAGGAGGTCTCACTACCGGCCCGAAGCCAGACCAAAGGGGACTCTGAACTAACAGTATATGCATACACATTTGCTGAATCCCAGATTTTAATTTTTAAAATTATATCCTTCCAAATTTCTAAAAAGTGATTATTGTAAGGGTAGAAGTGAGAAACAAATATCAAGCTTATTTAATGAATTTGTGTGGATTGGGACAAACTCATATGTATATATTTTCTGAAATAATGCAATAAAGTTGAATTGAATCTGGAGTGAGAAAGAACTGAATTCAGGTCTTGATCCTATCCCCCTACTGGTGGTCTTGGCTTCTGGACTGTACAGTAACCCCTGTCTCACAGCAGAGTTATGAGGTGTGATGTGAGTGTGGATCCTGAAAGCCTTGCACACATTGTTTGGCCAGCCCACTGCTTTAGGTGCTTAATAACTGCTAAACGTGAAACATCTAAGAAAAAAAAAAAAGAAGGAGGAAGTATGAAAAAAGGAGAAGCAGGGCAGGGAATGAGCTGGGGGATGGGGATGAGGGAAAATGTCTGGATGAGTTATTAAAGAAAAGCAAATCTATGTCATACAAACTAAAGCAAAATTTTACTAATCATTTCAGAAAATGCTAATCTATCTATCTACCTATGTATGAAAAAATCCAAAATCTGTCTCTTAAAAAAGATTAGTTAAATTGTCAAATTTATAGGACTCATATAAAAAAGGGATAGGGAATTCTAATTAAGAATTTAGGACCAGGAATTAAAAAATCAAATGCACATGCCCTCAGAAATTAATGTAAGAGGATTTTTTTTTCAAAAATTGTATGCTGACACAGTTCACAATTTCGATGAAATGAACAGATTTCTTAAAAATGTATTGGTCAAAAGCTGACAAAAACCATATGATATTAGTGGTATGATTTTTATTAAAGAAAATTGAACCATTATTTTAAAACAAACAAAAACCTCATAAAAAATTAATGATATATATCAGTGAATCCATCTAAACATTTAGACAGAAATACAAACTTAGACAAAGTCTTCCAGAGAATGGAAAAGAGAAGTAATAATTCCCAATTTATAAATTTTATATCTTAGTCTGACAAAGGCTTTACAAGAAATAAAAACTATGATACAGACTCTCATGTAACATAGATGCAGCATTTCTAAACAAGTTACTAGCTCATCAAATTTAGTTACAGATTAAGGCCAAAGATGCCATGTTCAAATGGAATTTTTTCCTAAAAAGTGTAACTTAACATTGGAGAGTAGAATGAATATAAATAACCACAAAACAGAAAAAAACAACTGATATGATTCATTGTTGGTTCATAATTAAAAAAAGGTTTCAATCAATGAATCAAAAAGAATAGTGAGCTTTAATAATCTAACAAAGAATGCCTATAAAATCTTACAGCCAAGTATCATATTTAGTGGAGAATTTGAAAGCTTGTATATGGAGTGTGGGTGACAGGAGGGTATTGCTATCACCAACCAGGTTCACCACTGTTCTGGGTGTCTCTGTCATAGCAACTAGACAAGAAAAGAGTCATAAAAAATAAATCACGCATGGACTAGCAAGAATTAAATCTACCATAATTTATAATGTATTATATTACACAGAGCTACCATAATTTGTAAAATTATGGTGTTTGTGTCATTTTATTATATCACAAGCTTGTGAGGTTCTAAAACTTCCCCAAATCCATAAACTATTAATTAGGGAAACTAAAAGCCTATGACTGCACATTTGTGTTGTTTCCATTAAGCATATTAATAATAGCAGGTTGATTATTGACCTTAGTGTCTAGTATTCCAAAAATCTTTAAGTCAGAAGTTTCATTCAGTAGTTGAAATGCAGATGACCAGGTGAGTCTGAGTGGGGCTATTTTTCCTAAACAAGTATTCAGAGATATTTTTTGTTATCTGGGTAACACTGTCAACAATTTAAAACTTCTTGCTTTCTGGTTAAAAAAATGCCAACTGTATCTCACCAACTACAATGAGTTGAACCTGAGATTCATCACTCATCATCAGCAAAAAACTTATATTGCTCCACTGAAGATTTTAATATGAAACCAATTGATGAGAGTCTGACAGCAGCTAGACACATGTGAAATCCACATTGCAGGTCAGATGTATGTGTTCATTCTCATGTCCTGGCTTCTCATAACATCCCCCGCCTTTCCCAGTCCCTGATGCAGGAGTTGAATAAACCCAAATTAGATTGAAGGTTGCCACCAGAAGGCAGAGGATCAGTGGAATGTAAACATTAATGCATTGGGCATTTTCTGGGGAAGTGATGAAATTTTTTTCTAGAATTAGTTACAATGGTTGTACAATTCTCGATATGCTAAAAATCATGAGCAAATCACATTAGAAGAATGCTCGCCATGAATTTATATAAATTTATCTCACTAACATTATTTTTAAAGCTATTCCTGATATTCTAGTAAATGCTTCACAATAAACAAGTTTATGAAAATAAATTTCAGTAAGCAAATTAATACATTCAATGTGGTAGATTATTTTTGTAGCCATGGAATAACTGTTTCTTAAAGTTACACGTGCCCACAGATGTCATACACACTCTTGTTGTCTGACTTGAGTGGGTCTCAGGACTTCAGTTTCCTGACATGGGAGCTCACCAATTAGTACTCATGACACTTGACTTCATAGGGAACCAAGGCAAAGGACAGGCTCAGAGGAGAGGTAAAAAAAGGAAGGAAGGGAAGTAAACATCATACAAGCTCACCGTTCCATTGTCATAATCTAGAAACACCCTAACCCTACCCAGAGGCCTTTGCATATATTGAATTAGGGGTGGGGTATTGGTAGAGAGACTGTAGTGCCTGTTCCTCTTCAAAGAAAATATGAGAAACACCCATCAAAATCAATACTTTAATCAATATTGATTGTTCTGGAATATTTAAAATCACCCAGAATTCAGTTGGAAGAGCTCAGCACCTCTACCTCCCAATAGTGCTTACCTGAGGTGAAGGCCTGGGTCCCCCTTGCAGCATAACTCTCTATTCTCTGGGTATCTCTAGGTACACTATGCTGGTCATCCCCAAATGTCACACCTCTGACATCCTTAATACAGCTTGTAGTGTCAGCAACTTCCTATTTCACAGTACTATTAACTACAGAAAGACAAAACTCCAATTAGGAAATGGTACCATGTAACCTTGTTGTGAGAGGCAGACGATCTATGTTTAATTATTTCTTTATTTGTCTCTTATCCTCATTAATAAGAGCAGAGTTCAGCCTCACTCAGGTGTGAAGCAGGTTTATTATGATCTCTGCAGTACTCACAGCTCCTTCCCATAATGGAAAGAGAGAAAAAGAGAGAGAAAGAGAGAGAGGGAGAGAGAAAGAAAAGAAGGAAAAAAAAGGAAGGAAGGAAGAAAGGAAGGAAGGAAGGAAGGAAGGAAGGAAGGAAGGAAGGAAGGAAGGAAGGAAGGAAAGAAAGTAGGTAAAGTCATATCGATGTGTGGAGCAGCAATTTATTTTTGTTTACCTCTAGATAATTTGTTTCATAAAATATGAAATCCTTACTTTTGTAGAAAACTGTAATTCTGTTTTTTCTTTAATATTGTTAAAAAATTCATCACTTTGCTATGATACAGGTATTCATTATGATATCAGCTGTGACTGTTACATTTCCAAACATCAAAAATTACATGACACACAATATATGCACATTTCAGCAGTTTCTGAAAAGAATGTTCTTGCTTTGCCTTATCTGCTGAGACCCTGGTTCTAACCTTACCTGGATTTCAGTCTTCTGCTGTGTACAGACCTGTTTTCTAGTATGGGATTAACACAATTTTGACATATTCACAGATCACTTAACATTCATCTGTTTAGAAATCTATCTGGTAGGATTGGAATTATTCCACTTGTGACAATTTTACCTTTTCTTCCTTTTTGCCTGACAATCATTTTTGTCAAAAGTTTCTGATTTATGAATAATATATTTTTGTAGAAGTTATGATAAATGAAACTATAATATAGAACAAATTAAAAACCACTATTCCATATTCAAAATTCCAAAATTAAACTAAATAAACACAATCGTTTGATTGGTACTTTGAGAAGTAAGCATTGTATCATTTCATAATCATATAAGCTAAAAATTCTTTTTTACAGTGGCTGTGTTCATATATAACTAAAGTGTGGTCTTAATTTTGCATTTGCAATCTGTAAGTTAAAAGGTCAGTCGTGGTCATTGTAATGTGATTATGCAAGGAAGGATGGTACAAACATCCTAGAAAATCATATACAAATTTTATGTCAAAAATTTTAAAATTGAAAATGGGTATTCCTCATTTCAGAAGCCACTGAAGAAAGAAATTGAGTCCTGACTGCCAGACAACTGTTTCTTACCTCTGAAGCTATTCAGCATGTCCAGGATTCCAGTGATGTTCCCTGATGTGAGCTTTTGGTTCTTTTGCTTAGCCATTTGCATCTGCAATAACTTAGTCCTGTAAAAATGACAAAATTTTTCCATTTGGGGTTAATTGAGTATACATTTTATTCTACACTTCTATGGATTTAAGAAATTTTACCATTTTTTTCTGAACTTAATTTATATCAATATCTAATGTCTCTACTCTTCTCTGACATTATACAACTTCTAAAATTATTGAATGTATTTCCCTCCCTGCATTCCTCACTGGACTTTGGGCAATACAAAGATCCTTGGTATCTTACAGAAAGCAGAAGTTCAGCCTTTGGGACTCAGTCCACAAACGTCACAAATGATATACTCAATGGGGTCTAAAGGGGAATGTTCCTTAGAACAGGGACTTTGATCATCTCTGCCAATGGAGGGTATTTATTACAGTATGAAAGCCCTGATCCTGAGGGTTCTCAGGCAACCCTTTCACTCTGAGTTCTGCCTATACCTAGGGTGTTCTGTGATAGACAGGATCTGGACATTACTCCAATGAGAATGAAGCCCCCTCCTCTTCCAATCCTTAGGGAACATTCCTCTTTCCTTTTCCCCCCAATAGAGTGTCTCCAGTGTGCTCCAACTCTCTAGTTCTCAAGAATATTGGTTATCTGGGTGCCTTAGAAAAACACTCTTTATTATCTTGTTTAGCTGGGGCTTAAAAGGATAGTAGAAATGGGTGAAACAAGCCCAGAATGAGTATGTATATTTAAATTCATCCACATAAGTAGGAAATTTCTGACACCAAAAATCTATTGCCTTAGACCTCTTTTCAGACAAAATGCTAAATAGCCACATAGAAAAATGTTAATAATTCAAAACATATATTCTCTATCAACAAGAAAACAAATTTTTCAGAAATCAGAGATCATGGTGGAAAAATGCCTTTCCAACATGCTTTAAAATTCCTGCAAGGAAAAAAAAGAGTTCTAACTCTAACCCTAACCCTTTAGTATTGTTTGTTTGTTTTAAGAAAGTAGTTTTTCTTCTTTCCCTGTTAAGTAGCAATCAGAGCCTATGTTGATAAGAGAAACTCACCCATGAGAGACATCCTTGGTGTGTCCACTGAGAAGGAGGGAGTTCAGAAAGAGGCTTTGCATTGAGGCAGTGGGGCCCAGGTTCCCTGTCCCTCACCTCCCAGTTTTATTCTCAAGGAGAGGTCTGACCAAACTGACAACAATTTAAACTAAACAAGAAAGCACATAAAAAGCAGAAAGTATGGGAATTGGTTACCAAACTCTGCAACTTTGTCTATACATGGACAAATCCCCAGTATCTTCAAAAATTGCTTTCTGGCAAGACAAGAGAAGGTGGTGAATTAGGTAACTTGATTTGAGAATTAACCCAATGAAGCTAACCTTCCCCTAGCCAGAGTTTTCTGTAGGAGTAGTCTCCTGGGAACAAAGAAAATTATTTTTTCCTATATTATCTAACACAAGGTGTAAAATTTCCCAAGATTACCACAATACAGAGAAACAAGTGATTGGCCCAATGTAGGGATGTGTGTGAAGGCGCACCTGTGTTTGAGCTGAGCACAATGGGCTCTGCAATCAACATTGCCTAGACAAGAATTCCTTTCTCTTAGAATGGACCTTCCCTGGTCATCTGGAGCAATTCCATGTCAGGCTTGTGGCACATCTCAGTCAGCTCTCTGCACATTTCCTTCAGCCTTTCTGTCTGTTGGGTCATTCTGATTTCACTGTCCCTGAGTTGCTGGAAAATTTCCTTTGCTTTTCTGTTCTGTGTTGTCAGTTGAAATCCCTCCTCCTTAAGAAGAAACTGATACATCATCTGATATTGAACTTGGATCATGTTCTTCCTTAAAGCCACATAGTCCTGAAGAGAGACTCATTTAAAAGGATTACATGTACTTATTCTCAAGAGAAACCTTAAAAGTACAAAAATTTGTTCCTTAACATTATCAAGAAAATAATTTATGGATTAGAAGAGAGGACCTAAAAATAAGCCCACACATCTAAAATCAACTGATTCTTGATAAAGGTACTAAAATCAAACATTGTTTGTTTTTATTATGTGAAGATTTATTCTGTCATATAGTATTCATCTCTGAACAGTTTTTGTGAGAGCAATAGAATGTAAGTTTCATAAGCTGAATGGTGGATGAATGCCTTTTTGTTCTTTTTGTAGCAGGAATTGAACCCAGGGGTATTTTACCACTGAGCCACATCCCCAATACTTTATATTTTTTACTTTGAGACAAGGTCTCACAAAGTTGCTTACAGCCTTGCTAAATTGTGGAGGCAAGCTTAGAAATTTCAATCTTCCTCCCTCCATCCCCCAAGCTGTTAGGGATTACAGGTGTGCCCTACTCAGCAAGTGTGTATGAATCTCTTACAGTTGCACAGAAAAGCCTGGGGCTGGGGCTCATTGGTAGAGTGATGGCCTGATCTAGGGAGCTCTGGGTTATAGTGGAACTGAATTGAATCCATTCCCACCACCATTAAAAAAAAAAAGAAAAGAAAAGAAAAAAATCTCATAAATTTTCAACGTGGTGACGTGCCCTAACTATTCCAATCCAAGGTTTATTTTAGTAGAGGAACTGATGACAAAAATTAAGTAAAAGTGGTAAGCCTAAATTCCATTAAAAGCACATGTGGGCACACACACACACACATATATATATATATGTGTGTGTGTGTGTGTGTGTGTGTGTGTGTATGTATATGTATGTGTGTGTGTTTGTGTATGTATGTATATGTGTGTGTGTGTGTGTGTATACATATATATATTTCTATATCATAGAATGCCTCTTCAAAGAAAAGTAACAGTTTGAAGTATTTGGAAACATGACATTTTCTTTACTATATATCTCATCTGCAGCTCTTCGGATCATAAATTGGAGATATGTTTTCATTGTCTTCCCCTACCTTTTTTCCAAGTCATTAAAAAATTAAATTGTTGACACTTTTTAATGCGCTTATAAAGCACTCAAAGTGTAACATCCATGTGTGTGATCATAAGTTCACATATCGTTTTTGATCTCTTAAAAAGAGAATTCTGAATGCATGTGACCCCAAAAAGTTAAAAATGAAATCAGTATTTCCAAAGTCAAGGTAACCCGTTGCCCCCTAGCGGTCAGATTCCGCAACTGCAAAGGCTACAATTTCAAAATCACTCTTCAATCCGGGGTTCCACAATCAGTTCCTCTTGGGCATATGGCTACATTCACATCCATATTCTTATCTTTAAATTTCGGTGATCAAATGCAATCCTGAAAGGTCCATGACCTACAAGTTAGTATAAAAATCTCCACATGCTGAGCAACACATATCAGGTGGCTGATTTCAGGACACTGTAAAGGATGGCCCTATGCCATCAGATTTCAGGCTTCTCTGGGAAGTCTTCTGAAGGACCAAGGCTTTCCCGGTTGCCAGATGCCATACACTGTGATTCCCAAAGTGTGCGTGCAAATCCATTTCCTCGTGAACACCACACTTAGCTTCTTCAACCCAACTCCCCAGACACGTTCCAGGTCATCACTCTCTTACTCCACATTTGGATGACCTGAGCCTCCTCTAGGAATAGCAGCTCAGATTCCTTCTCAGTCTTATCCCTGCTTCTATTTTTACTTCTATTCTCTTGAGCCATAATAAAATAAGAAATGCTGCTCTAGTTCTTTGTTATAAACTGATTATACATTTTATAACAAATTTTGTATTTATAAATAAATGATATAAAATCTTTTAGGATTTTTTGCTGTCTTAATGACAGCTAAAACTTTATAGGGTGATTACTGTGCCCCAGGTAATGCATTAATCCTGACTCTTAATATTCATAACACCTTTCTGAAGTGCTAAAATTATGGAGAAATTAATTTTTTAAGAATGAAATTAAGCTTGAAAAAAAGAAAAAGAAGATTTAAAAAATTAAGCTAGGAGAGAATAAAGAGCTCAAGACTACCTAGTAACCTAACTATGTCTTGGGATTAACTCAGAAAATCAAGTATAGAAGAACTTAATTAAGCTTCTCATTAATATTTTCCTTCTCTAAAAACCTGAAACCAGAGTGTTACTTAAGACTGAGGACTAGAGATTGGCTTGGTGCTACACACCTTTAATTCCGTCAACTCAATAGGCTGAGACAGAGGATTGCAAGTTTGAAGTCAGACTCAGCAATTTTGTGAGATTGTAAGCAACCTAGTAAGACCTGGTCTCAAAATAAATAACTTTAACAGGCTGGAGATATAATCCAGTGGCAAAGCACCACTGGAACCAGTTTCCAATATTATGAACGAACAAAAAATATACATATAATCAAACAACTGAGAACAAGAAAAATACTTGAGAACAAGAAAAACACTGAAGAATAATTAAGAAGCTTTATTGGAAGCAGAATCATTCATTATTCCTCTAACATGTTGATTTCTATTATTTCATCATTTTTAGTACAATATGGCTGTGTTTATGTGTGTGTGTGTGTGTGTGTGTGTGTATCTTATCATTTTCTTATCTGAAATTTTAAAAAATTCAATCCATCAGATTTAGGGCAGATCTTTCTCTTTATGAAATTACCTATGACACTTGGGTTTTATAAAAAACAGATCTTTGGTAGATGCCAAAGACACACAAAGTGGATGAGCTTGAAAGTTTACATCTATCACACTGCCAAGCTCCATCTCAGTTTATAACAAAAGAAAGTCCTAAACGTAACTCTGCCACAGGTCTGCTTTTGGTTAACTAAACATTTCTTTAATTGAGTAGAAAAAATTTACCCCAAATTTAGTGTAGGTTTGAGAAGGCTTATTTCCTTAATACTTTTGAAGATACTCTACCACTTAACTACATTTCTATAGCTGAGGTCAAATGCGTGCACCACCATGCCATACAATGTTTTTTACTGTTGGTTCAGTGGTAAGAAGTACAAAGAGAGAGAGAGAGAGAGAGAGAGAGAGAGAGAGAGAGAGAGAGAGAGAGAGAGAGAGAGAGAACAAAAAATGAAAAACAAAAGAAAGAAGTATCAGAAACGCAAGAAATCAAAATCACTCAGATAATTCAAACTTTAAACACCAGTAGAAAATTAAATCAATGTTTACTTGAGATGTTATTGTTGTTAAACAAAGTATTATTTAATAAAATAATTGTTTCAGTTAAAATGTCTCTTTGGAAAACCTAAGTCTTGTGAACTTTCTTGTGTCTTACCCCAAATCTCATCAAAGTTGTTTACTCTATTATATAAAGCCAATCACTGTGATCTCATAGTGTGATCCAGCACTTTTAGAAGAGGTAACCTATAGTGGGTGTGGTTTTAGGTGAGTCTCAGGTATTTAAGAAGGGCACTTCTATGGAGAATGGTTTTTCCTCTGAGGTTCCTCTAAGAAGCAGCTCAAATTTTCAGCTGCTGAGCTTTGGAGACCTGAGTGTTTCTGACAAATTTTCCTCACTTCCAAACGTGAGTTTTCTTAGAGCAGACTCTGGTGAGTTGGATACTTAGAAGAAAGGCTTTTCAGTTTACTTTCTTTCCTAAAAATTGTTTGAATTTACTTTTCAACTTAATTGGGTTTGTCCAAGTAAAAAACCTACTTTGTTTTTACTGATATATATATATATATATATATATATATACACACCTTTTTAAAAGTATTTGTCTCTGTAAAGTTATCTGAATAATTTTTATTCTATTACCTTGTGTTTTATTAGATTTTCCAGGTCTGAAATGAAATATTTTTGCAGTTTTATCAAATTTAGAACCCATAAAATGCTTAAAATGTTCAACATATTTTAGCATGTAATAGTATTATGCACATCTATTTAGATTTTTTTTAGTGAGTACCAAATATTGCATTCAGAGGCACTCATCCATTGTGCCATGTCACCAGCCATATTTTGTATTTTTTTTAGAGACAGGGTCCTATTGAGTTGCTTTGTTCCTTGCTTTTGCTGAGGCAGGCTTTGAACACTCCATCCTCTGGCCTCAGGCTCCAGAGCCGCTGGAATTAAAGGCGTGTGCCACCATGGTTGGCTTAGAATTTTAAGGTATAGATTTAATTGTAAATAAAATTCACATATTTCTTTGTTTTTATATGATAAAGTTGTCAGAGATGCTCTTTTATATACTCACCTAAGAAATATGTCTGTGGGCTCACAACTACTTGCTGCAGAAGTAATAATATGACAAACATGAAGGGATCAGGGCCTCCATGTGATACTGGCAGAGTTCACATTATGATTAATAATATTTTTTTATATAGTCTAAGTTTCTCAGGCTGTCCTTTAACTCCAGATCCCACTGCCTTAGTCTCCCAAGTGGTGGAATTACAGGTGTGCAAAACTGTGACACCTGTTATTTGCTCATTATTACAAAAAGAAAAGAACAATGGAAAAAATGTGAGAACGTTTGTTTATTTACTCATTTTTAGAAATAGTGTTTTAAAAAGAATAAAACCATATTGCCACTCTACCAAGGTTGATCTTTAAACCTGGGTGCCTCCCCTCCTGGCATACTTCTCACCAAGATTCAGCTGTGGGAATGCAAGGGTTTTAGAAGGAATGAGAATTTGTACCTGATCTTTTAGTCCTCCAGCATACACATATGTACATATACAATTTACGATCTGGTAAGTTTTCTAGAAGTGATCTTGGATTTGAAAAGCACAGCTGTACTAGGGGTCCATAATTGTCAAAAACAAAGACTTTATTTCCAATTCTAAATCAAATTTTCTAACAGCATCCATTTCTCTGTAAAATATGAAAATCTGTATTTATTAAGAAGATCTGAGCAAGAGTTGTGGCACATTCCTGTAATCCCAGGCACTCAGGAGTCCAAGACAGGAGAACCACAAATTTGAGGCCAGCCTCTGTAAGTTAGTGAGGATCAAAGACATTTAGCTAAATTCCGTCTGAGAATTTAAAAATAAGAATATATTTTATATAATATATATTATATATATATATATATTACACGCACATAAGGATGGGGATGTAGCTCAGTTTTAAAGCACCCCTGTGTTCAATTCCCAGTACCAATAAATAAAATAATTGAATTTTAAAATAATAAAGGGCTGGGATGTAGTTCAGTAGGAAAGTATCCCTGAGTTAGGAGAAAAAAAAAAAAAACAAGTAGGAAATAAAAAAGAACCTACTATGTATTTTCCCAAAGTATTTATAAAGTTGTTGTAAAGGTGTTGAGAATAAAAGGATTCAATTTTATTATTCTGTTTTTCAATATTTAAATAAATCATGATGAATTAGTTTCTGGTTCTTGTGTAATTGCAAAGGAAAATCCAAATATGCGTTTGCATTGTTTGTGAGAAAACAATGAAGGTTCTTGTACAATTTAAAAAAACTTGGAAAGCTGACTTTTAATTCTGCCTAGAGAAATAAGGACCAACTTATCTGAGAAAATGTACCCAAGTTCCTTCCAAGGTGGATCTGAAAACTGATCAGAGAGAGAAGAAATGTTCAGGTTTGTTTCACTTTCCTTTGAACTCTTCACTGATCTTTTAGTCTTCCAACTAAAACCACCTGGGTACACTTCCATCTACAATCAAATGGGTACACTCTTCACTGGTATCTACTGCCAACACGCAAATGAGGAAAATATTGGACTTGTTACCTGGCAATGTTCTCTCAAACCCTGATGTTATTTGTTTGTTTGTTTGTTTGTTTCTGGTGAATCTTAGATTCAGAGACCCTGAAATCAAGTTTGTTTAGAAGTTGCGGGTGGGTGGATGGCAGAAGCCAACAATGGACCCTAATTTGCATATTTTCACACAGAACTGGGTCCCAATTTAGGGCTGCTCCTTAATAAATTTCCTTCTGCAGCTCTAACCAAGAAGCGCAATCCAGCAGCACTGCTTTCCTGCAGCGAGCTCTCCTGGGTTCTCCCACCTGAAGTGTACAGCGCGCGGGCTCGGATAGGCTCGCCGAGCCACAGTGGCATCATAGAAGCTGTTTGGATGCAGGATATCAAATCCTGGGTCCAGCAAAAGGGCGCCAGTTCTGCCAGTGCTCTGCATGCACTTCGACTCCGGAACTCATCCTTCACACTGTCCTACCTGCTCTGCTCTGTTCTGTCTTTGAAAATTTCGAGTCCTTTCATGCATCAGATGGAACATCTTTTCATGTGTTTGGAAATTTTTGATATCCTTTGCCCATTTTAATTAAGCCGTTGCTTTAAATGAACTCTTTAAATATTGAAGGACCTCAGTCTCTAAATAGATTGTATTGTTTTCTAAGTTGTGTATATATCAACAAGTCATTTCTATATACATGAAACAATGGGCATAGGGAATGTATTCAAAATTCCATATTCAATAGGGAAATGTATTCAAAATTAAGACTTGCAGGGACCTCCATGGTTCGGAATTTTCTGGCTGTGTCTAACTTTATATCCTTCATTTATTCCACTCTTGTGTCAGCTCACTCCCCACTCAATGGTTCAGTTCAGTCATTTAAACGTACACTTTCTCCCACTTGATTATCCCTGCCCACCACACCCTAATCATGTTTTGTCTCTAAAGTCAGATTTTTTTTCTTATACTAATAGGGGTAAACTCGTCAGCATTTATGATCACAGTAACAGTATTTTCCTTCATAATACTCAACCTTATTGAAGGTAAGTGATTATTCCTTACCCTATCTATTTAATGCCTTGCTCTAGAAATAGATATTTGCTCTTTCCCGAGAGCAGTTCGTTTCCATAGATTCGTCTGCTTTTTTAGTGGTCTATCCTTGATGCCTAGAACATGTTGTTACTAAGTAAGGAATAAAAGAATGCATTCCAATTTATCAGTCACTGAATAAAATACATACTAACAAACAAAAAGACTTCAATTATAGTGAAAGCAGCTGACATTAAACTCTCAATTTCCATTAGACATCAACACTTAATCATGTAATTTGAGGGAGTGATATACTTCTTTGAACTAATCCAACATTTATATATGTATTTGTTTATTTACTTATGGTTCTGAAAATTTTCTTTCCCAGGAGTACTAACCACTGATCCATGTTCCCAGAACTATTTCTATTTTGTTTTGAGAGAGGGTCTCCTAAATTACTTAGGGCCTGGCTAAGTAATTTAGGCCTTGCCTGGACTGTATATTCCTCCTGCCTCAACTTCCATAGTAGCTGAATTATAGGCAGAGGCTGTCATGCTTAAACATTAATATTTTAAGAGCAATATATGGTGGGTATCATAGTGTGTGCCTGTAGTTCAAAGGAATTAGAGGCTACCTGAGCAATACAGTGAGGCAGTATATAAAAATTTTTCTTTTAAAAAGCAAATGCACGGCTGGGAATGAGGATCAAGTGGTATCGCACTCGCCAGACATGCGTGAGGCGCTGGGTTTGATCCTCAGAACCACATTCAAATAAAATAAAGATGTTGTGTCCACCAAAAACTAAAAAAAAAATTACTAAATTCTCTCTCAAAAAAAATCAAATGCAGCACAGTGTTACATAATCTATTTCACAAAACTTTTAAATTTGATCTTATATTTTTATTTGGCCAATAAAATCATATAAACTCATGTAAACATGATACTTTGAAGTACAGACACATTGTGAAATCACCAAACCTATCTAATTAATCTATGCATAACCTATTCATCACATAGCTATTTTGTAATAAGAATACTTAACATCCTCCAGGCATGGTGGTGCAGGCTTATAATCACAGCTGTTGAAGAGGCTGAGGCCAGAGAGTCACAAGTTCAAAGTCAGCCTCAGTAACACAGTGAGGCCCTAACGAATGCTCCTTGTTTTAATTTTTTTTTAAAAAAAAATATTGGGGACTTGGATCAGTGGTTAAGTTCCACTGGGTTCTATCCTTGGTATGTATGTATGTATGATGTATAAGTAAGTAAGCAAGTAAATAAATAAATAAATAAAATACTTGACATCCACTGCTATACTATTTTCCAAACACACAATGTATTATTATTAAATATACTCACCATGTTGGACAATGGCTAAATTCTCCATATATACTAATCAACAAAAATCTTCAATTACACTGAAAGCAGCCCACATTAAATGATCAATTTGCAGGAGATATTAATTTAATCATGAAATTTGAGGGAATGCACCACTTCTTTGAACTAATACAGCATTTATGTATGTACTTGCATATTTGTTTTTGGTCCTGACAATTGAATCTAGTTAATGTCATAACAAGCCAAAAATCAGTGATGGAAAAACAAGGATTTACTGCACAGCTGCCCTGACACCCAGTAGACAATGTTTTTATTGTAGCTTAAATCAAAGACTATGTATGTGCTTAGTGCTCAGTCATCCATAAGTGTTGACAAAAGAAGGGTCTAGGTTAAGTGGGACTAGGTTAAGCATTAATTCAGTATTTTGAAATCAGCTCCCAAAGTAACTGCCATTCAAGTCTATTGATTCTCCACCAAGACAAACTGCCAATCCTGAGAAAAGTGCCTCACTCATAGCCAAAAAACTGTACCTTCTTTTTAAAAGCAGATTACAATTTTTTGCCCATGGGTTATTTGATTCTCATTTTCCCCTGTGGAGAGTGTGTGAGTGAGCAGCCCATCCACACTGACAACAGAGGCTTACTGCCCCACATGTGCTCAGTGTGGGGAGATTCAGATTCATAACCAAAAAAGGATGATCCCATTTCATAAATACCTCACAAGACCATCTCCAGGGGTCTTTGTTGCCATAAAAAAATAAGAAATGCTGCTCTAGTTCTTTGTTATAAACTGATTATACATTTTATAACAAATTTTGTATTTGTAAATAAATGATTTTAAAGTATTTTAGGATATTTTGCTGTCTTAATGATAGGTAAAAGTTTACAGGGTGCTTACTGTGCCCCAGGTAATGCATTAATCCTGGCCTTTTTAATATTCATAACACCTTTCTGAAGTGCTAAAATTATGGAGAAATTAATTTTTTAAGAATGAAATTAAGCTTGAAAAAAAAGAAGATTTAAAAATTAATCTAGAAGAGAATAAAGAGCTCAAGACTACCTAGTAACCTAACTATGTCTTGGGATTAACTCAGAAAATCAAGTATAGAAGAACTTAATTAAGCTTCTCATTAATATTTTCCATCTCTAAAAACCTGAAACCAGGGTGTTACTTAAGACTGAGGACTAGAGATTGGCTTGGTGCTACACACCTTTAATCCCATCAACTCAATAGGCTGAGACAGAGAATTGCAAGTTTGAAGCCAGACTCAGCTATTTTGTGAGATTGTAAGCAACCTAGTAAGACCTGGTCTCAAAATAAATAACTTTAACAGGCTGGAGATATAACCCAGTGGCAAAGCACCACTGGAACCAGTTTCCAATATTATGAACGAACAAAAAAATATATATAATCAAACAATTGAGAACAGGAAAAATACTTGAGAACAAGAAAAACACTGAAGAATAATTCTGAAGCTTTACTGGAAGCAGAATCATTCATTATTCCTCTAACATGTTGATTTCTATTATTTCATCATTCTTAGTACAATATGGCTGTGTTTATGTGTGTGTGCGTGTGTGAGTGTGTGTGTGTTTGAGTGTGTATCTTATCATTTTCTTATCTGAAACTTTAAAAAATACAATCCATCGGATTTAGGGCAGATCTTTCTCCTTATGAAATTACCTATGACACTTGGGTTTTTTAAAAAACAGAACTTTGGTAGATGCCAAAGAAACACAAAGTGGATGAGCTTGAAAGTTTACATCTACCACACTGCCAAGCTCCATCCCAGTTTATAACAAAAGAAAGTCCTAAACTTAACTCTGCCACAGGTCTGCTTTTGGTTAACTAAACATTTCTTTAATTGAATAGAAAAAATTTACCCCCAATTTAGTGTAGGTTTGAGAAGCCTTATTTCCTTAATACTTTTGATGATACTCTACCACTTAACTACATTTCCATAGCTGAGGTCAAATGGGTGCATCACTGTGTCATACAATGTTTTTCACTGTTGGTTCAGTGGTAAGGAGTACCAAAGAGAGAGAGAGAGAGAGAGAGAGAGAGAGAGAGAGAGAGAGAGAGAGAGAGAGAGAGAGAGAGAGAGAAACAAAAAAACAAAAACAAAAGAAGTAACAGAAAAGCAAGAAATCAAAATCAATCAGATATTTCAAACTTTAAACACCAGTAGAAAAATAAATCAATGTTTTCTTAATTGAGAAGTTATTGTTGTAAAACAAAGTATTATTTAATAAAATAATTGTTTCAGTTAAAATGTCTCTTTGGAAAACCTAAGTCATGTGAACTTTCTTGTGTCTTACCCCAAATCTCATCAAAGTTGTTTACTCTATTATATAAAGCCAATCACTGTGATCTCATAGTGTAATCCAGCACTTTTAGAAGAGGTTATCTATAGTGGGTGTGGTCTTAGGTGAGTATCAGGTATTTAAGTAGGGCACTTCTCTGGAGAATGGTTCTTCCTCTGAGGTTTCTGTAAGGAGCAGCTCAAATTTTCAGCTGCTGAGCTTTGAAGACCTGAGTGTTACTGACAAATTTTCCTCACTTCCAGACGTGAGTTTTCTTAGAGCAGACTCTGGTGAGTTGGATACTTAGAAGAAAGGCTTTTCAGTTTACTTTCTTTCCTAAAAATTGTTTGAATTTACTTTTCAACTTAATTGGGTTTGTCCAAGTAAAAAACCTTCTTTGTTTTTGCTGATATATATACATACCTTTTTAAAAATATTTGTCTCTGTAAAGTTATCTGAATAATTTTTATTCTATTACCTTGTGTTTTATTAGATTTTCCAGGTCTGAAATGAAATATTTTTGCAGTTTTATCAAATTTAGAACCCATATAATGCTTAAAATGTTCAACATATTTTAGCATGTAATATTATTATGCGAATATATTTAGATCTTTTTTTTTTTTTAGTGAGTACCAAACATTGCATTCAGAGGCACTCATCCATTGTGCCATGTCACCTGCCATATTTTGTATTTTTTTTAGAGACAGGGTCCTATTGAGTTGCTTTGTTCCTAGATTTTGCTGAGGCAGGCTTTGAACACTCCATCCTCTGGCCTCAGGCTCCAGAGCCGCTGCGATTAAAGGTGTGTGCCACCATGGTTGGCTTAGAATTTTAAGGTATAGATTTGGTTGTAAAACTCTTGATGTGAAAGTTTTATTTGCTGTCCCTTTAAAACCTTCAGTTTGCAATCTAGATTTGACAAGTACCCCAGTGGATGCAACAAACTTGTAGAGTTTTTCAAGTGGGAAGCTTGATCACTGGATAAAAAAACTAGAAATTAAGATGAATTGATCATCAATGCATCTCTAAACTGAAGGGTAGTCTCTGGAGAGGAAAGCACCATGGTTACCATTGTTAATTAATGCTCTCTCACTCTCACTGTCACCATTTTTTTTTTTTTTTTGGTATTGGGGATTGAACTCAGGGCTAATCTACCACTGTATTACAACTCATTTTGAAATGGCCTCACTGAGGTGCCCAGGCTGGCCTTGGACTTAGTGTCCCTTTGCCTCAGTCTCCCCAACAGCTGGAATAGTTGGCATGTGCCACTGCACTGGGGTTTCCTGTTGATTTTATTTAAATAACAATGGATGAATTATTGCTGATTATTACTGTAGAATGTGCATCCATCTTCTGAAAATATGAAGGTACTCTGATGTTCAGAACTGATTCTGAGAAATATTATTTTCTTTAATGAGAAGTAATAGAAATTTTCTTTTTAATTTCCTATTCAGTCCTTGGGCTAAAACTCAGGACATTACAAATGCTGGGCAAGTGCTCTCCCACTGATTACATCCCCAGAATTTATATTCTAATTTTCAATTTAAAACTTAATTCATTTCTTATTGGTAATAAGGATTGAAGACAGGATTTCTCTACAATTGACTTACATTTGCAACCCTTTATTTTGTATTTTGAGACAGTATGCCAATAAATTGCTGAATTTGGCCTCACACTTTTAATCCTCCTGCCTCAGCCTCCAAAATAGCTGGTTAAGAGGTGCATTGATACTTCCCACTTTCATTTTCTTTTTTGAAATATATTGGTTAGTTATGGTTTGAAGCATAAATTTACCTGTTTGTAGTTTCGGGTGTTGTAAGTTGAAGCCAACAGTGATTAAGTCAAACAATCTTCAAATGAATTAAACTTACTTTTAATTGTCTTTAGAAAAGTACATCTATGGGTTGAGAGGTGGAAAGCATAGACATATGTCATAAAGACTGTCTTTACATTTACTATAGTCATTGAATCAGAGAGAGAGAGAGAGAGAGAGAGAGAGAGAGAGAGAGAGATTGATTTTACATGGGTATCCAGAGCAAACACGTAATGTAAGTAAGTCTGAAATCATCCTAAACTTTATTTGTCCCAGTATTAAACTTGCCCAAATTAATGAGAAAGTTGTTTTTTTTTTAAATCTAGATCATGCTCATCTCATTTTGTCATTTGTGTCATAGAAGGTACTCAACCTGTCTATAGTTTTTATATCTAGGTTTGTATTGCAGGAAGTTAATCGAAAGATTATGCATGACTCTACTGAAAAAGCAGTGACCAAAGCCCTTTTATAATTGTAATTTTTTCTTCAAGATAGAAGGATAACACTCTCTTGTCTCCCACTTTCCTGTCGCTCCACCCTCTATATTTTTGGTTTCAGAAACATGGATTCTCATACCTTGCAAGACTTCCAGAGTGCACTCACATGCACCGTTTGCATGAATTACTTCTTAGAACCCATTACTATAGACTGTGGACACACCTTTTGCCGACCCTGCCTCTACTTCTGCTGGGAGGAAGCCCAAACACCCAGGTGCTGCCCTGAGTGCAGAAAAATAGCAGAGAAGACAGACTCCAGGACCAACACTGCCCTCAAGAAGCTGGCCTCTCACACCAGACAGGCCAGACCTCGCTCTGTCAGCAGCTCTGGGGAGCAGCTCTGCAGGAGAAATGGGGAGACAAAGGGGCTCTTCTGTGAGGTGGACAAGATCCTGCTCTCTGCACCCTGCTCTGAATCACCTGAACATGCGGTTCATAGCTACAGCCCAGTTGCCTGCATGGCAGAGGAGAACAGGGTGAGTGATGTAACTTAGAACCTGTAGGGTACAGATCAAAGAGAAGAATGAAGACTCATGATAATGAGGCAGATAAGCATGCAGATGGTAGAGGTGGTGATGTTTCTGTGAAAATGTGCTGCATAAATGCTGATCAATTTGACACTAAAATCATAAGTAAGTTAAATGCTCATGAAGGGAATTTCCTCAAGAAATATTGTTTAAAAAACAGGACATGGTGGCTATGCCAATAATTCTAGCTCTTCAGCAAATGTAGGCAGGAGGATGCTAAGTTTGCGGCCAACTTGGGCATCTTAGCAAGACACTCTCCTTCTTTTCTTTTTTTAAAGGGCTGGGATATAGTGCAGAGGTAAATTATTGAGTACTATGTGTGAAAATTTTTTTCAGTATCCAGTACCAAAAAACAAATTAAAAAGTAAATATATTGTCCAAATGTGTAAAATTGAGCATCAGTACAGCAGATGGCTAGCACTAGGAACATGAACTTCTGTAACTGAGGCCTAAACCCTTTTATAGTGACACTATATAAAAACTGCTTTCTTGGAAAATAGATTGTATTATTTATGGACTCCTTTAAAAATCTTATTTTTCTCTTCTACTTTACCCAATAGTAAAATTAATAGTAAAATTAATTTGTACTATTTTGTAAAAATTGACTCTCTAAAACTCAAGATTACTGTTCTAGCAAACACAGCTTTATTCTAGCTCACAAAAGATGAAGCCTACAAGACTGTCTTCCCAATCACTAAAGCCTATGGTAATTTTGCAGGAGAAAATTGTAAAGAAAATGGATCCTTTATGGCAAAAGTCTCAGGAGATGCAAGATAATCTAAATAAAGAAATTAGAAAATCTGAGTCCTTTGTGGTAAGTTTGAAAAGGTTTTATTTTTATGCACATTAAAACGATGCTATCAGCTGAATTGGAGCTAATATTGAAGGATAGTGTTTTCCTCTCAGACAAGGCATTGACATCCAGTAATATTAAAAATGTAGTGGACAACACAAGCTAGTGTTAAGAATACTAGTATATAGGGTGAATGAGGTCTGACTGTTTTTTCTTGTACAACTTTGGAGATTTGGATAAATCTTCCCAGACACTGAGAATAAGACAGTCTTAGTTTTAGAGTTGGAAGAGAAATAGATTTTCAGCTATTGGCAAAGTGGAATATTTTTTAAATTCACAAAACTGTGTGTATATAAATATTTTAAAATATGTGGAAGAATCAGACAAAGGAACAAAAATAAAAGAGAAGATTGAGGTAAAGAAGAAATAATTCATTAAGAACACTGAAGTGGCATCATAGGGAGATAGGCTGGTATCCTGCAGAGATCTTGATTTAATCAGGAGAGAGACAAAAAGTAGAAAGCCCAGTAGACAGTACTAGTAAATATTTAAGACACTTTGCAGGCATCAGGTAGGTGGAAAGTATATGAAGTACTTGCTTGATGTTAAGACAATAATATTTGAAGTTTTACATTTTCTTTTGAATGTAATCTTTTTTAATGAATATATCTGCAGGACTATGTAGTTTTAAGGAGGAACATGATCAAAGTTCAATATCAAATGATGCATCAGTTTCTCCTTGAAGAGGAGAGATTTCAACTGGAGACACTAGAAAGAGAAGCACAGGAAATTTTACAGCAACTCAGAGACAGTGCGATCAGAATGGCCCAACACAGGGAAAAGCTGAAGGAAATGTACAGAGAGCTGACGGAGTTGTTCCACAAATCTGACATGGAGTTGCTCCAGGTGACCAAGGAGGGTTTTTCCTGAGAGAGGAATTCTTGTCTGGGCAATGTTGTCTGCAGACCCCACTGTGCTGAGCTGAGTGACAGGAGATCCTTTATACCTATCATTGTTCAATCACTTGTCTCTGTATATTCTGTTAATCTTGAGAGACTGTAAGTCATTTAGAAGGTAAATAAGACAAAATTCTTCTATCATTAAGACTATGATACCCACAGCGAATTATCCAAAACTTAGTGATCATAGGAAAGTTAATTTTGTTGAGGAAATATTCAGTTTATGTTTCCCAACTCCATTATCACACTCTATTCTCCTGCCCAAAAGCAGCTGAGGCTTTGCCGCTCTCTTAGACAAGATGTACAGAGTTTGTTTATCACTTACAATGCACTATTTTTCAAATAGGTCCCTGTTTAGTTTTAATTTTCAGAGATGGTCAAATATGTTTTGGGAACTAAGACAGGAGTCAAGTGACACTGGAAACTAGGTCCTGTTGCATCAGTGCACATATCCTTTGTAAGCTCCATCCTTCTCAGTGCACACCAAGGCTGTCTTTCACATTTAATTTTGGCTTTGGTATTAACATAGTCTAACGTGATTACTCAGAGAAAAAATGTTACACACACACATAAACACTCATACACACACATACACACACACACACACACACACACACAGAGAGAGAGAGAGAGAGAGAGAGAGAGAGAGAGAGAGAGAGAGAACAAAGCACCAGAGAAAATGCAGAAAACAGTGTTCACTTTATTAATATTATTTGTTTCTTTTTTTCCTTTTAGGACTTAGGGGACATATTTGGAAGGTGAGTTTTATGTAGTAATCTCTGGTTTATGAGAAACTTGTTTTTATCTTGAAGAAGAGAGATTTTTGTTTTCAGTTATTAACATCTTTGTCTGTAGATATTTAATATTTTGTTTGAAAAGAAGCTCTGAGGTAATATGTTCCTTGGTCTCAAAAATGTCCTTTTGTGGATGAATTCAACTATACCTAAGAATGATTTGGTGTTCTGGGCTTTGTTGCACCCATTCCTTCTATGGACTCCAGCCCAGTCCCAATAAACCTAAGGAGATTTTCACAAGGTATCACACAAAAGAATCCAATTCTAGTGAGGTAGAATATAAACAAGATAGGAAAGAATAATTCTCCCTAGGATAGGAAAAGGAGGGGAGCTTCATTATCATGAGTAACAATGACCAGATCCTGTTTCATCATGGCAAAATCCTTTTTCAGAGGGGAAGGCCTGCCTAAGAACCCTCAGGATCAGTGCTACCAGGCTGTACTAGATTCCCTCCATGGGCAGAGAAGATGAAAGTTGCTGGCTCAAGGAACTTTCCCATTTATAAACCAATGACTGTATCATTGGTGACCTCTGTGGACCAAAAGTCCCAAAAGTTGAACAATCTGCTTTCTGTATGATATCCAGGATCTTTGCATTTCTCAAGGTTGATTCAGAAATACAGGGAGGGGATGGCAATTTTTTTTAAGTTTGATAATGTTTGAGAAGAATAAAGACTGGATATTAGTGCATCTGATTTAGAAAAAAAAAAGTATTATACAATCCCCAAAGTGTTGAATAAAATGTATACCTAATTCACCAACATGGGCAATTTCTACAATATCTTGGATTAAAAGTGGTAATTTTGTAATGATTTTGTGTTTGATCTTTGGTTTGAAAGTGTAACTGATGTCATTCTTTACAGAATCGAGTTGCTGGAGATGCAGAAGCTCCAGCCAGTGAACCCAGAGCTCTCTTCATTACACATCACTGGAATCTTGGATATGCTAAACAAGTTCCGAGGTAGGAATGGGCCCTGTGGCATTCAGGTTCAATTATTTTAGTAGGTTCCTCAAAAAAGATGCTTTCCATTTTTAATTTTTTGAAATGAAACATTTATATCTTCTTTTCCTGTCTGGTCATAATACAATGATCTAGACCACATTGGTTAACTTGTAGTTCAGATACATATTTTAATTATGATACAAACAGTACAAGAGAAGGAATATTATTGGTGTTTTGTGGCTATTAAGCAATACAATGCTTACTTCTCAGAGTAGCCATAAATATATTGTGTTATTTCAGTTTATTCTAATTTTGAAGATTTAAATATGATATTTGTGGTTTTCAATCTATTATATATTCAAGTGTATTTATGATGTGCAATGAGCAAATAATAATTACTATTTATAAAATATAAGTTTTTAATAAACCAAAAAAATGACTAAATTTCTCATAAATGGAACAATTTTAATACCATGAGATGGAAATCAAAACAATTGAAAGGTAAGTGATCTTTGAACATGACCCAGACATGTTTGTGCCCCACTAGAGAAGAGTCTAGATATCAGAAGGCTGAAATCCAACTTTCATTGAATGTATGTTCTCAGTAGATAATGTAATTCAGAGATTCTTTTCAGTAAAGGGTACAGGTGGTTGCTTTTCCTCAAATTATTTGATGTGTGATAATGAAGCGGGCACAATCATAGCAAAGTGATGTCTACTTATTAATGGTATTAAAAACAACTCAAGAAGAGATTTCAATTAAAGAAAAAAGGACTTTTGGGTTTTTTTCTGAAACAAACCATCCAAAGGTAGATATTAAATCCCCCTTCATATAGCAGAGAATACCTTCAGTTTTCTTTTGATTTCCAAAATAATTTAAAGATTTCTGGGTGCTAATGAGGGCATAGGAACCATTCTTCATACATGATTGAGTTTGAAATCTCTCTACTCTCTAGAGTTTCTTTAAGGAGGAGTCAATAAAGAGATTGATTAGGTAGATAATCTTTGCCCAAGGCATGCAGACACCATTTACTGATCTGATTTTTTTTTTTTTTTTTTTGCAGTACACAATAGACTTATTCAAGGATGGGCCAATCGCTATATGAGTCTTCCTGATGAAATCAGAAATAGGATATTTGGAGGTGATGGTGCAACTGAAAATCCCCAGACACTGGAGAGTTATGTTATATGGGGTGTTGAGGCTTTTAACTCTGGTAAACACTATTGGGAGGTGGATGTGGGGAACACCTCCAACTGGATTATAGGTGTTTGTAAAGATTTTACAAGTGACAGTTTTGAATTTAAGAAAGGTTTTGTCTTATTTTCCTCAAAGAAGAACAATCACTGTATTCTCTCCACCAACTCCCCATCTTTAATTCATTATTTGCAAAGGCCTGCAGGTCGAGTTGGAGTATTTCTTGATTATGAAAATGAAACTCTGAGCTTCTATGATATTTGCCGAGGTTCCCTCATTTACAGTTTCTTTTCTTCTTCCTTCACATCCCCTCTAACTCCTTTTTTTGTCTTTGGTTCTCCATAAAATTGAGATTTTTTTAGGCATGGTTTCACATGCCCTTAATCTTTGCTACACAGGAAGCTGTGGCAGGAGGACCACAAGTTTTGAGGACAGAATGGAAATTTAAAATAGAGATAAAAATGGGGGTCAAAGGACAGTTGAAGGTCAGTAGTAGAGCACTTTCCTAACTTGTGTGAGTCTGTGTTCATCCACAGTAATGAGGAAAGAAAAAATAAAGAAAGAAATTTGTAAAAATGAGAGAAAAAACTGAGAAAATTCAAAAAACTATGATAATTTGTTGGTGAATGCCCAAGTCTGAAGAAACTGTGTTCTTGGAAGTTATGTTACATGCCTACACATGATGTCTGGGGGTCTGTTTTAACTTAAGGAAGTATAATCATTTTAAGGCCATAAATTGTGATAACCACATTGAATTTATAAATTTGTTCATTAAATTTTATTTTAATAAAGTGTTGTGAAACCACCATTAAATGATTTGAGGTTATTTTTCAGTCCCTTCAAAGAAATTCAATACCTATTAACATTAACTTCCCACTCATTCCCACTTTGCACTACCTGGAATTCTCTTAACTGTTTAGGTTTTTATGGATTTGTGTATTTCAGAAAGTTCATGAAAATGGATATGTGTTGTTTTTGTATCTTTTCTCACTTAGTATAAAACTGTCAAGGCTCATCAACAATGCAACCTATGAGTTTAATATACATTTTTTAAATCAAACCTGTGGCAGAAGGATGAAATGATTTATATCTTAGCTTCTTAATGAACAGAACGCAGCTAAAGTGATTAGATTTCTCTCAAGTCTGACCTAGCTGGATAGATCTAGGTATCTGACAGATAATTTCTGCAAGTCCTAGTCATTCATCATATCTCAGTTCAAAGGTTTTTCAACAAAGTCATCCTGCCTCCATATACCAGGATAGTTTCTCTTATTCCACACTCCAAGTATACTATGCTATCTTCTAATATTCAACAAATTCTCCTCAAATTGATATTTACTTATTGCCCCTAGACTCCAATTCCAAGATCAGAAGGGTAGTACTACCATATTTTTATTATCCAAAATGCAATTCTTAGAAGGTAATACATGGACTGGGGATGTGGCTCAAGTGGTAGCATGCTCACCTGGCATGCGTGTGGCCCGGGTTCAATCCTCAGCAGCATATACAAACAAAGATATTATGTCCGATGAAAACTAGAAAATAAATATTTAAAAAATTCTCTCTCTCTCTCTCTCTCTTTCTCTTAAATAAAAGAAGGTAATACATGATTCAAATAAAGTGAAAGAGTGGATTAATTAACCAATAAAATTATATCAACAAATACCAGTATAGCACTAAGATTACTTCCCAAAATGCAAATAACAAAGGAAGAAAATACTAATAAATAATTTTAATAAAAGTCAAGTAATAGGTGATTTCCAGATTCATAATCTTTTATGGGCTGCATCTGAAAGTCTCTGAAAGGGCCATGGGTTTAAAGGCTCCTTCCTGAGATGTGCTGTTGGTTCAACAGTTATACAATCTTGGTGGTATGCAAGATGAAAAAGGGTTCCCAGGTGGGTGGCCCCACACCATGAGTAGACCCATGAATTGCAGAAGACTGAGAAGTGTTGAAGATGGGATGCAGACTTTTGTCTCAGCAGTCAGTCAGATCCCTGAGCCCTCCTCAACTAAGCAAGTCTGTTCACTTTCTTACAAATCCACATCCAATGAAGAAAAAACGTGCCAGTTCAAAGTGGTTGCATTTTGTTCCAAAGGAGAAGGCAGCCACACCTCACCTTTGGTTTCTCCTGTTTCCTGTGGCACCCCCCACTGCTCTGCCAGGTGACTGTTATGCCCCATACTCGAGAATAGAGGTAAAAATAGAAGCACAGGTAAGACTGAGGTGGAATCTGAGCTGCTATTCCAAGAGGACCACCTAGAGGAAGGAGTCTCAGGTTATTCAAATGTGGAGCAAGAAGGTGATGATCAGAAACCTGTTTGGAGGGTTAAACTGAAAAGGCTATGTGTTGTGTTAAGGAGGAAATGGATTTGCTGGCACACCTCACAGTGGATGGAATCTGGCACCACTGGGATAACAAAGCCATTCCACCTTCATAAGATTTCTCAGAAGAAGCTGAAGTCTTATGTCATACATAGGCCCAGCCTTCAGAGTGTCCTGAAATTGGCCACCTTATAAGTCTTGCTTGCATATGGAGATTTTTATGCAAACTTGTAGACCATGGACATCCCTTTCATGATCGCATTTGGTCACTAGAAACATAACAATAAGACTATGGATGTGAATGTAGCCATATGCCCAAGCGCGACTGATTTTGGAACCCAGGGTGGAAGAGTGATTTTGAAAGAGTAGCCTTGGCAGTTGGGGAAACTGAAGGCTAGGGGGCATACAGTTACTTTGAGTTGGAAAAACGAATCTCATTTTTAGCCTTTTCGTATCACATGTGTTCAGCTTTCTCTTTTTAACAGATCAGAAAGGATATGTGAACTGCATGATTTTTAGAAGCCCCCCCCCCACAGAAACTATATTTTGAGTGATTTATAACCACATTAAAAAAAAAACAGTGTCAACAATGTAATTTTGTAATGACTTAGAAAACGGTGAAGGATGGCAATGAAAACATAATCTCCAATTTATGATGGGAAGAGCTGCAGATGAGAAATATAATTTTAAAAAGTTATGTTTCCAAATACTTTAAACTGTTACTTTTCTTTGAGGATGCACTCTATTATATGAAAAATTACTATATATATGGAATATAGGCTTACTGTTTTTTGCTTAAAATTTGTCATCAATTCTTCCACTAAAAGAAGCCTTAGGTGAGATAATTTGGCTTCATGACCATGTTTAAAACTTATGAGGCATTTTTTTAAATCATTCTTTTAGTGGTGGTGGGAATAAATTATACTCAGTTCCATCCACCAGAATCCAGTGTTCCCGAGATTTAGTACTCTACTAATGAGCTCAGCCTCACTATTTTCTGTCATGCCTAGTGAGCGGCACAAATCTGTAATCCTTAGCAGCTTGGAGATAGAGGTAGGAGGATTGCAATTTCAAAGCTAGACTCCACAAATTAGCAAGCCTCTGAGCACATTTGTGAAACCCAGTCACAAATATGACTCAGTAGTTAAGTACCCCTGGGTTCAATCTCTGCTACAAAAAAAAATCATTTATCCAACATTCACCTTATGAAACTTATATATTCTGTTGTTCTCTCAAGAACTTTTCAGAGAGGAAAACTATATGAAAAAATAAACCTTCATATAATTAAAAACACAATATTTCATTTTGGTACCTTTACCAACAATCAGTTGATTTTAGATGTCTGTGCTTATGTCTGGGTTCTCTTTTAACCCATAAATTATATACAAAACGAGTCTTTCAAAGACCTTTGTCTTTAAAATAACCTCATCTTCTCTTGTCAAAATGGAGGCCATCAGTTGGCAAATTCTATTTACTCCTCCACTAGTCTATCATCTCTACTTATTTTGTGTTTAACAAGCTGCAAACTTAAAGAAAGTTTAATTATAAACAAAATTTACTAAAATTACACAAGAGCCTGGCAGCCTTTTGACACTCTTCCTGGGCATCATATTTATGATTGTGTGTTGATGGAGAAGAAGCAAGGAAAACACTAAATACAAAGGGGAAGGATGAGGGCTGTTGGGTACTTAGTTAACAAGGAAAAACACAACATGCTGAAAAACTAAGCAGGATTTAGAAGTCAGATGAATTGTGAGTTTCTGACATGTCTTGATAACAATTTTGGACTCAATATAATTATGATAGATCAAAGCACCAGGTATGGTGAGTTAAGGACTAAGAAAATACACACATCCCAATGAAAGAGAAAGCAGCAAAGGAGACTAAGAAGGTAACTTCAGGGAACTACAGTTTATGGTATTTAAAGCAGAGCAAAGCCTGATGAGTGAAAAACAATTACTACATGAACTTTACCATAAACAATAATTCTTTAAAGTTCCTCTCTCTGTCAGTTCTCTCTGTCAGTGCAGCCACCATCTTCTCTGAGGACAGGGCAGTGGCACTCCTTGTACCTGGTGAAGGAGTGAACCCAAGCAGTGCAAGGGCCACAAGGGTATGTAGAGCTCATCATCTGCTACAGCATTTACTTCAATTGCAAGAGGAAGAGCACCTCCAACTTCAAGTGCAAACTTCAGGAATGAAAAGAAAAGCAGAAGTTTGCCAAGAAGAGAGTGGGTTTTTCAAGTTACAGGATCTTAAAGATTCTGAAGCTGTTCATAAAGTCTTCCTTGAAGAAATACAGCTTGGGGAAGAGTTACTACCTCAAGGCAAACTTGAGAAAGCTGCAGACCATCTGACAAATGCAATTGTTGTGTGTGGACAGCTGTGTCAGTTGCTGCCTGTGTTAACAGCAAATTCTTCCACCACAGGTGTTGCAGATGTTGCTAACCAATCTCCCAAAGACTAGTCACAGAGTTTTAAGCACTCAGAACTTGGTTGAAAATCCTGTGAAATGAAAAACAAATGCTGAAATAATAAAGTCTCACTGAAAAAGATTTTTAAAATTCTTAACTTGAATTTCATAATTTGAAAGTTAAACAGCTCTGGGGTAGGGGAATGGCAAATATGTTTGTTATAGAATGTCCTGCACTAAAATCTACCAAAGTTAATGTTTACTTTGCATAGACCCATTTGTTTATCTTTCCCTTTGAAAAAATGTATCTTGGTAGAGAATTGTTTTTCATTTAATATTTAACACACACTGTGAGTCACGAATATACCATTAAAATATACATACAATGTAACATTTATTAGGTTAAAAACACCCAGATCTCAGATTGAAGATAGACAAGAAAAAAGGATTGTAGAAGATAGCTAAAGTATAGAAATCCTTTTAAGTCAGTACATTTTATTGTAAATCAGAAAACTGCATAAAACCTTATCTTTGTGAAAACCAAAGAGTACAATCTTTGAGAGACCATTTTTTTTTAAATTAAATCTCTTGTACACAGGAGGTCGGCTGCTATGCTCTATTAACAGATTTACCTCTGTTCTATGTATCAATCTTGAAATGTTTTATTTAAATTAGTTAGTTTAATGTGTTCAGGGTATTTTTCTTCTGCTTGCATTAATATTTTCAGATTGATCTTTTCAAAATTGCATAATATCTTGTTGATTTTCACTGGAAGTAAATAGTTCTATTACTATTCTATAAACTAATCTGAAACCTAATATTTAGTTAACAGGATGTTCATATCTCGAAGCTCACATCTGGTATTGTTAGGAGACAAACATTTTAGGTCTTTTTCTCAGGTGCCCTCTGGGGTTGTGGTCCTGAACCTTTAAACAGTGCTTCCTGCTGATGACACAGCATGCTTTAGAGGGGTGATGACCTGTACAAACAAGCTGGTTAGTGAGTTATACTGGTAGATCCTAAAAGCAGTGTGGTGATGACTGGCCAGAGTTTGAACACAGGCAAGAAATAATCCTCTGGTGAAGCTGAGAGTAGATAGAGGGTCAGAGAGAGAACAGAGGCATGAAAGGGGAGGAGCACATAGCCCAGCAGGAAAAGAATGTGCCCAGAGAAATGAGGGCTGGCTGGAGGGGTGAGGGACATCTTAGATTGACCATATTAATAATGCACCATGATCTGGGTGTCACTGGATTCTGTGAAGAAAATTGACTTCATTCCAGCATTAGAAAAGGCAGTGAGTGAGAAAGAGCATTTTTTTGTTTAAATGATAAGTTTGGAGCTTCAAAAGTAAATAACTTTCCTTTCTTTTTTTTTTTTCTTTCTTTCTTCCTTTCTTTTTTGCACCAGGCATTAAACCCAGGAAGCACTTAACCACTAAACCAAATTTTCAGCCCTTTTGATACAAGATCACTCTAAGTAGCTTAGGGGCACATTAAGTTGCTTAAAGATGACTTAGAACTTGGGATTCTATTGCCTCAGATTTCTGAGCCATTGGGATTTCAGGTGTGTGCCATTATGCTGGCTAACAACTACAATTTTTGAAAGATACCTCTGGTTAAAAACAGAAGCCAGCTGTCTTTTCCTCAGAAACATGATTGCTGAACCCTCATTATTCTTATCTTGAGTTTTACTTAGTGGTGAAACCAGGAAGTCCTGATGCTGGACAAATGATACTCAGGAATTGAGAATAAAGGAATCCTACATTTAGCAAAATAGCATCTTGAATGCCATGAGTTGACATTGCACACTTACGTATAAGTGTGCAAAAATATGATAGTTAACTTTTAAAACCACAAATTTATTATTCAAAGAAGAAAATGGCCTTGATCACTTACTGCCTCTTCTACTGTTGGAGTAAAGTCAATTTTCTTCACAGAGCCCAGTGATACCCAGTTCACAGTGCACTACTACTGAGAGCCATTGCCAAGTAGGAATGATGCATGGCAATTTCTTTGTCAGCCTACTCCATGTTGCTTAGAGGAAGGACTCTCCATTGTGGAAATGGGCTTGCCTTTGGACCCAGGTCATTTGCAGTGACATTGCATATATGCTTGAGTAAGGTGACCTTGCTCAAGGACCAGGGTGAATCCAGGTTTAGGGTGGATCAGGTTTTAGGGAGTATCCTGCTCCTTGGGTTTAGGGCAGTTCTAGGTTTAAGGTGTACCCTGCTGGGAATAGGGCATATCCTGCTGCCTCAGGCACACCGGCTCTTTGGGTCCCCATTGAGATCTCGGGGATTCAGAGAGTATTTGGGATTCAGAACATGGATTTTGCCCAGAACATGGATTTCCCCAGAACATGTGTAGAGTGCTGGTGTGAGTTGAGGAATAAAGAATTGCTGTTTGAATCTACAAGGCTGTGAGTGGCTCGTGATTTTGTGCCCAGCCAGACTGCAGCACACTACTTTGAAATGAAACCTGTATTTGGGCATATGATATACATCTTTGGGGAAAGATCAAATGTTTCATTTTAATTCGCACTTACAGTGAAAGAACAATTAAAATATAGACCATCCTGGGGATAGGAGTGCTTCTGTGAACAAATAGCTGGAACTATATTTAAATTTTAGTTGAAGTATATAAAATTCCTGTAGTGTACATGATAGGCAATCAGTAAATGTTTGATTCCTCTTATCTCTGAGTAAGTTTGATATTCTTACCATCTTCTACCTGTCTTTATGACCATTTCAAATTGATGTAGGGACCTTAGTGTTAATGAAATTCAGAAAAGATAATGAGAAGATTGCTGTATCATGTGGATAACAATCCTCTTTACTTGCAATGTAAAAAAAAAAAAAGTTTTGTTTTTGCTTGTGCACTCAGTTGTTTACAAATAAATTCTCCTATAGCCTGGCAGTCTTATGATTCCTTTCTTGGGACCTTTATGATCATTGTGTATTGAGAGAGCAGGTCATATTCACTGTGCTGATGAAGAAGAGGGGAAGAGATTACACTGAAGATAGGATGTGGACATTGTGTGTGTTTGTGTGTGTGTGTGTGTGTGTGTGTGTGTGTGTGTTATCATTGTCAAAGATGAACTTACATGAGCCAAAATTATTTTGTATTCTCTTTACCCTCTTGGATTTACTAATTCCTTGAGACTCAGCTCAGTCATCACTGGAAGAAGGGGAACCTGCCTTTCCTAAGCTGTGCTACTGGGTGTTCAACCCAGGGATAAATTTAGAATCCTTATGTCTCAACCTCCGAGAATAATTTGAATTACAAGCATGCACCCCTCTATTTTGATGTTAGTTACTGCTTTTTGAAGGTAATCACTTATTGAAACATCTCATTTATGTAATATTTTCCATATAACATTTTATTATTAGTTATATTCAGTTAATTACTACTTGGTAACATATTTAGATATAAAAATTTGTGTAGATGAAACATATCTTTAAAAATATATTAAAGCTACCAAGTGTGGTGACACATGCGTGTATTCCCAGAGAATCAAGAGACTGAGGCAGAATGGTCCAAGGTTTGAGATCAGTGTCAGCAACTTATCAGTATCAAAATATGAAAAGTGCCGATATGAAGCTCAGTGGTTAAGTGTGCCAAGTGCCCCTGAGTGTAATCTCTGGTATTTAAAAAAAAGAAAGAAAGAAAAGATAAGAAATCTGATATTAAAAAAAAGTCTTTGTTCATATGTCATTTTTTGAATCATGATATCGTTTGACAAATTTAAGTTTACTCAAATTGCTTCAAACAATATCATTACTTTTTTTCATTTTTGTGCCTTTGTCATATTCATAAATTCAAAATCCAATCAGCATGCCAGATAATTGAATCTGCACTTTTACTTTTCTCAAATTACCCCCAATAAATCATTGGTATTCCAATTTTCAATTCTAAAGGCTTGTAGAAATTTGGCAGGAGTGAAAGGATTTAAATGGCCAGGACAAAAGTGAAGATTATAAAGTATTCTAGATAATAAAGAAGAAAGGGCAGACAATTGTGAGAAGAGAAAGATATATTTTCAAATAGTATGTTAAAATATTATCAGCTATGAAAATAGGATTGAGAGAAAGTTGTATAATAGAAATTTAAATATAACATTTCCTCTGGGTTATATTTGAGAAATCACAGAGAGTTGGAATGTTGTTCAGTGGTAAAAAGATTGGCCTGGCTTCTATCACCAGGGCCAGAGAGAGAGAAAAAAAGATAAAAACCAGCACTAAGTGTGTTTGTAATGTATTAAGGAGATTAGTAAAGGAGTTAAATGGATCAAGGAATGGACTTGACCTTTTGTTCTTATGATACTCTATCCTGCATAAATCTAATCAGTATGGGGCTTTAACATTCCCATATAATATAAAGGTTTCCTGAGGAAAAAAAAGAATATATAGAGGCACTTGAAGTTGGCTTTACTGTGGAAATGATGTCCAGAGATTGTAGCTGTTGTCCAGAGAGCCCAGAAGACACAGAACCCCTGAGCCACTTAGATGAATTTTCTTGCAACCACTAACAAGACCAATTATAGAATTTTCAGGTGAGTACAAAATTCTCAGTAAATGAACTCATACTTTTTTCCTTACTTTTTTTTCCTAAATTCACTTGTGAGAAGGCTTTACAAATAGTTGCTGAAGCATATTTAATATAAATCATGTAATTATTTTTAGTTCATGCTTGAACTACAGAATTTTAAACTATCATTATTTTGAAATGCAGAAGTTAATATATTTTATTTTATGTTCCATGTGTGTCCAAAAAACACCTTTTGATGTCATGTAGTTCTATTTTGAGAGTGGTATCTAAGTTTAATTGGAAAACACTGAAGAATTCACAGAATGCTGTTTTCTGAAACTTCAGTTTACAGCTTTGGTATATAAAGTATCCAGTGGAAATCCAGAATCTGGTGATGGCTTTGGAAAGATAACATTGGTGAAAAAAAAATGAGATGCCAGAAATGGGAGGGTTTTCAATATTGATTCTGGTTTAGAAAGGGGAATTTTGATGACCTCCACTCATTCATTCTAAAAGCACAGTGTATTTATTGTAAAATCCAGTTGCCATTTAAACACAGTTTGCATACTTCCAAATGTGGATGACCTTTTGGAAAATAAGTCTGATATGATTGTGGATGTGTTGTTCTCAAACACTTATTTTGAATATTAATTTTATAAAACTCTTTTTGAATACAAAAACTCAGAATATATTCTATGCTTTTTTTAACTATCACTTATAAAATAGTTGGACGTTTAAAACAAATGTGGTGATTTTTTTCATTGCAACCATTTTGCAGAGTAAGTTGTGACCATAAACAAAATGTAAGGGATTGTGTTTTTCATTTGTTTCTTTACTTTCTTGGGTGAATGTTATTTTATCTCAGTTATGCTCTCTGTCCTATGATTAAGTTTGTTTTTATTTTCATTTTTCAAAGGACATTGATGTAAGAGGTATTACACCAGAAAAGACAAGATTGGTAAGAGCATAGTAGCTACCATATCTGCAATGTATTCAAGTTTTCTTAGGTTTTAGATGTACTGAAGAGACTATAGAAGGGGTAAAACTTTCATTGAGTCTTCAATATAATAAACAGAAAGCCAACTAAAATTGTGAGTGCTATAAATCTCCTGAAACTTTGCTGTTTGAAAGGAGATATGCTCTAATTCTCTAGAAAATATTTGTTTCCAACTTCAGGGGCCTGAAGCATTTGTCAGTCAGTCACTGATTACAGGCTCACCTTCTACCCATAGAAAACAGCTGGAGGCATGTCTGGGGTGTTCATTGGATTATCTTGTATTATTTCCAGCTCCATATCTGCAGCTTTAGTGATACCTGTTTGGATTGCCCTTAGAAAGTGGCCTTACTTAGGGCACTACAGAAGGGAATTCCTTTCCATTTTAGAGAGTTATCTTCCTTTTGTCATATTATTCTTTCTCCAGGGCATTTTTTATTTTATCTGAAGCTTTTTGAATGAGTAGACTGGCATTTGTATTATTGATGTATGTTATTTAAGGGAGGTTCTGCTAAGATTTAGCAGGAGCACCCAGGTTAAAAGAGGTTGAGATTTCAAATACTGTGAGTGCAACACATAAAAGGATAATAAATTTTATTTTAGAAGTAGATAATCTTCCATTTATGTTGTTAAGTCTAAACTACTTAAGGAATATATTGCAGATGAGTTTTATTTTTTTTATTAACCCTTAATGAAAGAAAGTAACATTTTGCTCTTTCTCTTTAGAAATACAGTATCACACATACTACAGGACTTCTAAAAATAATTTATCTGCTGAATTGTGAGACTGAAGAATTTTAAACTCTTGTTGAGATGTTTGCACAACTGACACTTTGTCAATGACCCAGAGGGAAATCTCAAAATATCATGATGTCACAGCTAAGGCCTCTGCTCAGACAAAAAACATCCTGAGACTACTGAAAAAATATAGAGAATAATGTCGAATATAATGATAGCAAAGCATTCAACACAATCCTATTACATCTGGACTGAGAAAATTACATAGCTTTTAAGCATTTCTGTTCAGAAATGTATAAATGTAAATTGGTTAGAGTTTTCTTGCAAATTGAGGAAGTTTCATATATTGAATGCATTAGTTCTGGAAGTCAAAGAATCTTTTAAAAAAAAATCTCATGAAAGGCAAAAAAAAAAAAATGAGAAATATCCACACTTCACCCCCCAAAATTCTGATTGCTTTTATCCACTTTTACAAAGAGAAGCAGGCCCAGTATTTCCAAGTGCACCCTGAGATGATCAACAAGGAGTTGACCAAGGTCCTCTCTGAGAAAGAAAAGCAGCTCCCAGAAGAAATAAATCAGAAATATATTGAAGACTTCCCGAAGGAGAAAAAGGAGATTGAAGAAAACCTGGTTCAATTCAGAGAAAATCACCCTGTTCTATCCCAGGACTCCAAGACATCTGATGTCTACAAGAGGTGCCAAACCCAGACCCTGAAGAGACAAGCTATGATTAGCATAAGAACATGACCAGGACAGGAGGACAAGATTCTAAGTTGATATCAATAGACCAGTGGTCTCCGTCAGCGGAAAGAAGAAAAGCAGGGTCTGAAGTCTTCATGGAGGGATTCACTGGAGGTTTCTCACATGCCTTCATCTATCAACCATCATTTCCTCACCAGGATCAAAACAGAACAATAAGGAAGAGTTTGAAGAAGAAGAAGAAAGTGACTCCTCAGTTTCAAGCAGTGAAGATGGACAGGGTGTGTATGGGGGCATTGATCCTAGCTCACTTATCATTCTCAGGGGAATCCTCAGACAGTCTTCATCTGAAATTTATTTATATTCAAAAATTATTATGGTCCTGCCTGAGAAATATACACATTAAAAGGAAGGTTTCCATGTTGGAAAGAAGGAAATATGGTGCAGTAATTTCTACACCAAGTTTGTAAACCTGGGAAAGGAAGAATCAGTGGAAGTGTTACCAAGTGGAATTACACCGAATTAAAAGTCTAAGAATACAGAATGAGATGATTGTGCTTTGGAAGGCACACAGAACTATACTGAATATTCTTGAAGTAAGTTCTGCTCTCATCTCTGTCTTCCAGAGGTGGTAGAGGGAATACCCATAAACCTGTCACCCACTTCTTCTATGAAATTTTCCCTCAAGATGCTTCCACTGAATCTTAAATTAGGGATATTGGATGGTAGTGGGTAGAGTTGGTGCCTTAAGAAATTTGATCAACTCCCAGTATCTCTCTCCCATATGAAATTGGGCAGAGCTATGTAGACAGAAACATCTGTATATGTATATTTAACTCCTAGTCCTCCTCAATGAGACTTTGGTCACTAATGTTTAAAAATGGATATTAAAATAATAAAAAAACATCTATTTTGTCTAAATAAACTCATCCATGGAGTCAAAGTTTTATAACTTCGAGAGCAGTTCTTATAAGTGATACCTGAATGTATTCTAAGCAGAAGCTCCAATTTCTTTCTATTTCCCCAGGTGAGTGAATCTCACCTTTTATACTCAGGATAGATAATTGCACAGATATAGACATGATAAATACACGACTCTGACTTTATCTTTTCTGACTTCAGTTTATGCACCAATATAAGAATGTATTGATTATTTTTATTGACTTGGGTTTTGATTGTATATGTAAGTCTAGGACCTTTTTATAATTTCTCCCCTGAATATTCCTTGCTATTTTTATATTTTGTCCTCATGAATGTTAGCATCATAATAGTTGAATCATATTTGTATGAAATACATTGAGTTATCAGTGTTTAAATTGTTCTGAACTTTAACAATTATTTTCTGATAATAATGGAATTATTAACAATTACTGTACCTCTGCTATCTTTTCAGGGCTAAATATGTTGCATGAGTATCTGGAACAAGGTTGGACAAAAGCACTGAAATGACATGATCCTGATTTTCAATCTAAGTTTTATCAAATTTTTGACCATGAAAATCATGCTGATATACACATTTGAAATAAATTAGGATATAGTAAGACAATGCATTATTCTTATTATTAATCAGTTTGAATATATTGTGTTTACTAATTTGTCAAATACCTTTTCTCATAGAATGAATTTTTCTTATTGTATTAGGCAGGGTTTTCTACAAAAATAGAACTCACACACAGAGATGACTTCATTATGAGGAACTGACTCACACAGTTATGGAGGTTGAGAAGTCACATGATCTCCTATATGCAAGCTGGACACTTTGTAAAACTGATGCTATAATTCAGTCTGATTCTGAAGACCTGGAAATCAGTGAAGCCAGTAGTATGAGTCACAGTCCAAGGTTAAGAGAAATACAATGAGATTTCTTAGCTCAGACAGTTTGGCAAGAAATGGTAAAACCTTCCATCATTTGCTTTTTTTGTTATATGTAGTACCTCAGTGGTATGGATGAGATTCATTCATTTGGGGTAGGTAAACTACTGACTCCACTCATTCAAGTTCACACATAAAATTGTCACACTTAGTATTATTCATAAAAAAATTGAGTTTTGACATGCCTAGTGTTATTCCTTTGTCATATTCCAGAAATGAACCCCTTTGACTTTAAAATTATGAGTACAGCTTATGCATTTTTTTCCGCTGCTCTTATGTTGGTAATATTATATTTAGACACTGCTTCTGAATGTTAAACTTACTACCTCTTATTTTTCACATTTCGTAATCTAGATTTGTATTGATACAGCCTCATGCCACTGAGTAATAAGATTTAAGGGAAATGTGATATGTACTAAATATTTACCTAAATTTCAAAGATGTCTTCTCTAGAAAATTTTTTTAAATGCAAATAAATAAAGGGAGAAATATCTCTCACCAACTCTTCCATACACAGAGTCTTGACTGGATTAGCTTGTACCCTCTTTTACTTTGCAGGAAATAGGATAAAGTATGGAATAACAAATATACAAGTGTTCCCCTAGGTGCTATATGTTCACAGCACTCAAACTACCAGAGGAGGGGCAGGTTCCCCTTCTTCCAGTGATGACTGAGCTGAGTCTTAAGGAATTAATAAATCCAAGAGGGTAAAGAAAATGCAAAATTGTTTTGTCTCAAATAAGTTCTTCCTTGGCAATGATACCACACACACACACACACACACACACACACACACACACACACAAGAATTATTAACATCCTGTTAATTCTATATTCAGTGTTATCTTCTCCCCTCTTCTCCATCATCACAGTTAATGTGACCTGCTCTCTCAATCCCTGGTACAAAAAATAATTATAATAATTTAAGGAAATAATTAACCTTGTTCTCTATTCCACATTATATTGCCCTGTAGTTCCAGTTCTGTCTAAATTTTCTTCCTCTCTTTCAAAATTGTATTCCTTATGTTTTCTTAATTAAGGATATACTTAATTTAAACTTCCACCTTAAACCAAAGACATTCTTGTAAATTTTTGAGTTCTCAATTTTAGGTTTTTGACATCTCAAAAAAACATATGCAGTAGGTAATTGGCCTCAGTCTTTTATTTTTCCACTCAACTTTTCAAAAGAAAGATCAGAGGAAACAAAAACAGGAGATTAAATCTCATAAAATCATAGAAATTAAATGCTAAAATATTTTCTAATATTTTTAATTGTTACATTATACTTGTACATGAGTAATTTTTTAAAAGTTATATTTATCTGTTAAATAAAATGGATAAGAGTTCACTGATTTGAACTAGTCCTCAACAATTCAAACCAAAATAGATCCACTGGTGCTAATATTCCCAACACTAAATGAAGATCAAATTGTTCATTGGTCCTTTTGAGAAACCAGAAGGGAATGACTTGTTACCTATTTACTGAGAAGAAAGAAGGTGGAATGGACTTGCTGATAGCACTTGAAATTGTAGATTAGCCAGTGATAGGAAGGAGTGAAGAAAATTGATATTAAGAGTTGGGAATTATTTTAATAATATTTTAATATTTGATGCCAATATTTATTTTTGGATACTCTTTTAAATTCTAAGGTGAACTCTAATTGCATTATTTTATCTGATGTCACAATCATTGGGATAAATGTTTGTCTATCACTTAAGATGACTCACCTGAGAGAGATCACATAGAATCCAAAGTTAAAGCTCATTTAGAGACAAAATCCTTATTTTCATACTCGTCAATTCCTCCTGGCTCAGCTTCTTTTTCATTATGAGTGCAGTATTGGTGGTTTCCATTTTCTATTTTTTTGAGGGCCACTGGGTATTGACCCAGGACACCTAATCATTGAGATACACCCATAACTCTTATTACTTTTGAAAGAGTGTCTTGATAAGTTACTTAGGATCTAACTGTGTGTTTAAAGCTGTCCTTGAACTAGAAACTCTGCTGCCTCAGCCTTCTAACTTGGTGGGATTACTGGCAGGCTTTACCATTCCCAGTAGTATTATTTTTAATTTTTTTTTAATATTTATTTTTTTAGTTATAGGTCAGCACACAATTTATTTTTCTATTTTATTTTATTTTTATCTGGTGATGAGGACTGAACTCAGTGTCCAGGCACACCAGGTGAGTGCTCTATCTCTTAGCCATGGCCCCAGAGCAGTGTTATTGTTGTTTTAAACAAATACATAATACATTTGTATGTAAGCCATACAATATATATTCAGTAAATTGAAGTCTATACGTCTTTTCACCAGGACCGATTAGTAATGAAACTGGCAAAGTGAATGTAGGTAACTTCAAGGCTACATAGTGAACACTCATTCCTGGGTATGGCAGACAGCAATGTCTACCAAGATACGCATTTTCATTTTTTATTAACAAACATTTCTTGATTTCTACAATACATCCAGGCAGAACATTTGATTGCATAAATACCTTGACAATAAATAAAAATCAATGGAGTATTATATCATGGCAAGATAGCAAAGTCAGTAGGGAATACAAGTCTGTATTCTGTTTTTTTTTCTTCCCATCTCATGTCTCATGCCCTGTGGAATCATCATAAATATTAAATACCCACACATTCACCCCTGCTAGAAATTAAACACTGCATGCAGGACAAATGCTCTACTACTGAGCTATAGCCTTAATTCCTTAAATTAACATAAAAAAATATGTGTGCCCACCATGATTGTAACACACACACACACACACACACACACACACACACACACACACACCCCTATACTACCTTTTCTCCACCTTGGGTGAATTAATTACTAGGATTTATTAGATATAGAGGGGCATTTCACACTGACAGGTGCATTGTGAATAGCCAGATCTGGGTAGATGTGCAAACTCTGTGTTCGTGTATTAGAATTTGATTTGGAATAAAAAATCTATGTTTTTGCAATCATACAAAGGTAACAGAACATTGAGTCAACCACAACCTATATTATGGATAATGGGCAACTAAAGATGATTTTTATTAAAAGGAAATTGAGCCAACAAAATTGTACATTATATCTTATCTTAATATTTAATAAAATAAGATTAGATAAAGATAAGGGAAAGATAGAAGTATAATATTATTGCTTTGCTTCGACTGAGAAGGGGTCTCTGAAATATGGATTTCTGAGGCAGAGAAGTCAGGTTCCTGAACTATTCCTGATTATATGTGAAGTGCAAAACAAAACAAAACAAAACAAACAAACAAAAAAAAACAAGCAAGCAAACAAACAAACAAACAAAAAACCCAGCCTAACAGGGAAATTCAGGGACCCTATAGGATATTTCCATATAAAGGAATGTTGGCACTATTCAAAAAATTCAATCTTTCATTATGAAAATGAAGAAACATACCAACATGATCCAGAGGTCTCTCTGTATTAGAGAAAAAATATTTGTTTTCATATATTTATATTATTCACAAATAATTCATAAATAATTGTATGCAACAAATTGATTTCTGTTAGTAAATATGTCCATAATAGCAAGATTTTCTAATCCATTACCTAACCATTCTCCCAGAACAACAGTGTTGCTTTGTACTCCCACAAGTAGAAAGCATCAAGAAAGATCTTCCTAAAATCCTGTGATGATTCCAATCATGAGATGAATTAATAAATGTCTACCTTTCCTGTCTTCAGGTGTTTCTGAAGGAAGTAGACTCTCATACTTACACCCCATTGGTTGATTTTTGTGCTCTTCTCTCTCAGATTTCTCTGGTTTCCTTGGAATATTTCCCAAAAAGATCTCATTTGTTTTAGAAAATTCTCTTGAAAGACAACCAAATTTGAGAATAGACAAGCACACAGATATTGATTTCAGAGCCACAATGATAGATTTAAAAAAATTTTAAGGGGAACAGAAGAATGGTGTCTCCAGGATTGATATGGGTAATTATCAATTTTAGAAGATTCAGACTATAGAAATGCAGAACTTAATAAATAATTTTCCTAGAGAAACTGACACATACAAAAGTTTAGTAAATTCTTAGGTAGTTTGGAATTTGCTTCAGAATTTGGATCTAATGACACCAATGTTCTGTGAGTTTCAAAGTACTATATCCTCTTTACAAGGATTTTGAATCTGTCCCCGGCCCATGGTGCTACCAATTGAACCCAGGGGCTCCTGCATGCTAAGAAGGTGCTTTACAGCTGAGCTACATCACCAGGAATTTTTAAAAGTTATTACTGTTTTGGTTAGCATTAAGGTCTAAGCTCCCTAAGTCACCCTCAAACTGAGTATCCTCTTGCTTCAGTCTCATGAGTAGCTGGGATTACAGGGGTGCACTACCACCTCTAGCTGTACTAAATAGTTTTGTTAGTTTAGAAACTCTTTAATACTCATGAGAGCTTTGAAGTTTCGGAAGCAGTATGCCATATAATCAATTTATTATAATAAAGAATAATAAATTAGGTTCACCATTCTCCCAGTCTCCATAGAGGCAGATACAAACACATATATTATTCAGAATTTTATCACTGGTATGTACAGCTCTATGAAACACTTTAAGTTAAGCTGGTGATTCTTGGCTTTATATTCTTAGTCATCCTGCACTCCGACTTCAAAGCATCACTTACCAGGTACTACTCAGTAGCCTCTTCAGTGGAACAGCGTCTGTGAGCCCTGTGCTCCTGAGACTTGGAGCAGAGTGAAGAGAGCAGGTTTTTGTCCTCATCTCAGAAGAACTTTTTTCTCATGGGTCACACACATGTGATCCTTAGAGCTCAGGAAATGCTTGAGACTGGCTTATCTGGCAGTGGATATGATATTCTTCAAAGGAACATTGCTCTTGAAGTGTCTCTGCTGTGATGGCTCGCTGACATAGGGCAACGGTCAGGAGTTTGGGCTTCTTTTCAGTAAAGGCAGAGACATGCACTAAAGAAGCTATGCCCACATCCTATGGTGACTGGGTGTAAAAGGTAATTCATGCAGATAGAGCAGATGAATTCTTTCTGAAAGACTTGCAGGATGTCTTTGACCATTTATTTCTTTTGTCTCTCTCTATTTATTTCTTAAGGGCTAAAATTCTGAACAATTTTAATTTTAAACCCAGAAAAGACAAAGAATTAAGAAAAGTTTTACTCAAGTCATGATGTAATAGTAATCTTATGTTTAAAGAAGAATAGAATTTACTTTTTACATGATACTAACAAAAACTGAGGCATAAAAATATCTCTCAAAATCTGTAGAAACCACTATGACTTCCCTAGTCATCAGCATTCTCATCCTACGTTTTTCTCATGCATAATCCAGTTTCATATAATTTCTAGTGCTCTTACTTTCCAAATTGAGATGAGACAGAATGGCTCCCACAGGGAAGAGTGGTGAAAAGAAGGGCTGTTTTGCCATTAAGAAAGTGGTGACCAAAGAATACCCGATCAGCAATCACAATCCCATCCAGGGAGTGGGCTTTAAGACGTGTATCTCAGTCACCCAAGATCCAGAAATTTGCTATGAAGGAAATGGGGACTCTAGATATGCACATGGATTCCAAACTCAGCAAAAATTTCTAGAAAAGAAGAACACACAGTGTCTGAATTCTATATGTATGTTCAATTGTCCAGAAAACCTAACAAGGATGAAGATTCACCAAACAAGTATTACACTTTGGTAGTCTACATTCCAGTTGTCCCATTCAAAAACCTAGACAATATGGATGAAAACTAATGTCTGATTGTCAAATGAAGTTATAAAACTGCCTTTTAAAAAATAAAGGAATCTCAGTTTCATGGAGATGTGACATTCCTCTAAACAGTTTTAAGCATGGGTGTTTAGCCCAATTTACATTTTTATAGTGTGGATTCAGAATACCCTTAGCATTAGCCATAATGCTTACTGCCAGTAATTCACATAGAAAAGGGCATGTGAAGGCTAGGGACTTAGCTCAGTGGAAGAGTCAGGCCCATCATTGTGGAGGCCCTGGGTTTGGTTTCCAGCACCATAAAAAAAAAAATGAAGAATGTGAATAAATAAAAACGTGAAAAGGAATGGTTCTGCCATTGAACTTTTACCTTAGTCATTTTATTTAAATATTAAATTTGATAGTATTATGATTTCAACCAGAATCCACTACTCCCAAACAATTTCTAAATGTTCAAGCGCTAATGATTAAAGTTAATATTGCAAAACTGTATCAGATTTCAACCAAAGTCTACTGAAAAATATATTAATCTGTTGTGATAAAAATCCTACCTTTATTATATATTCTCCTGTAAAAAATACACACAAATTACAACAGGTACATCTTGCAAATTATTGAAACTATTATCAAGTAACATTCACATTAGAAAAATATGTATTTATCTTAATTGATGCCAGAAAACAAGCAGTGCTTTTTTTCTGTTGGAATGTATTTTGCCACACTTTCTGAACAGGGCTCCATAGCTCAATAAATAAGAACCAATACATGGGATGACAGATAATTAAAAACTTTCTGCACAACAAGAAACCAACAGAGTGAAGAGAAACTACTGAACAGAAGAAAAATTTTGTCATTATCTCTTATGATAGAGTATTAATATTCAGAACAGAAAGAACACAAAACATTGAGCACTATAAAAGCAACTAACCCAATTAACAAAGTAGGCATATGAACTGAACAGACAGTTCTCAAAAGAAATACAAATATCTGACAACTATATGAAAATATGCTCAGTGTATACAGGATGCACACCTTTAATCTTAGAGATCGGAGAGGCTGAGAAAAGAGGTTTGCAAATTCAAGACCAGTTTTACCAACTCAGTAGACTCTAAATAACTTGTTGAGATTCTGTCTCAAAATGAAAATTTAAAAAATCTGGAGAGGTGGCTCAGTGTTAAAACATCTCTAAGTTAAGTCTTTAGTACCCAAACTTCATTAAAAAAATCAAGGAAGGATAAAAGAAATATTTAATATTTTTATCCCTCAAGGAAATTCAAATAAAAAATACAGTGTGATTCTCCCTCCAATGAAAATAGAAATCATCAAGAATACAAAACAAATAACAGCAAATTCTTGTAGGGATGTGAAAAAAGAAAATATTATACACTTTGGTGAGGATGTAAATTGGTTTATTTAATACAAAGGAATAACAATGCAACACATAAATTATTGAAGTAAATTAATCATCAAATTAATTCCAAGGGATGTACAAAGTTAAGAAAATAGCAATCTATGCATTTCTAAGAAAGCAAAGTATATCACTTCACAGAAAATAAGTTTATTTTGCTTATAATTGAAGTCCATATATTTGCTTGCTTTGATATGGGAAAGTAGGAGGAATTGTTCTTCTGTAAACTGACCTAAGAAATATGTCTGTGGGCTCACTGATACCTGCTGCAGAAGTAATAATGTGAAGATTGTGTATGGTACTGGCAGGCTTCAGAAATCTTCCAGCCAGTCCAAAAGGCACTCTGTGGGTTCTGGAGAAGAATGAGTTGGGCTCTTCAAGGTTTTTTTGTTTGTTTGTTTGTTTTTGTTTGTTTGTTTTGTTTGTTTGTTTGTTTTTAATTGGCCCTAAAACCATACCCACTTTCTCTAAGAGATTGCTTTCCTTGGAGCTTGGGCTAGATGCTTGAATGGATGATCCATTAGGTTTGTCCAAAAAGAAACTGATTTAGCTCCTTGGCTAATCTCCATAAACAATCTTGTAAAAACTTCCTCTCATCAATAGCCACTGATTTTACAACACTTGAGACTTCATAGATCAAAGTTCAATGTAATTTTTTGGAATTTTTAAAAATTTTTTGTTTATGAAATGACAGAAATAAAGTTTCATAAATTAATGCTTTTAGTAAGCATTTTGGGAAACTTGGAAATGTTTTGCTTCAGATTGGCTTTAATTCTGTCCTGTCTTTAGAGAGTTATGTAGTTATCCATTTGTTTATTTTTTTTTAAATTTTAATCCAAGAATATCTTTGATCCCTCTCTACACTGGAGGTTTCTCCAGCCCTCACATTACAGATTTAGCTTCCCAAGGCTCCATCAAGAGACAAAATTTGATTTGGCAGTGCCTGACCCATTTCAAGAGTACATCAAAGAAAGGCCAAGATTATTCCTTGCTCAGTGAACATCGTGGGGCTATTTAATGTGTAATTTACATTCTACTTATTTATTTATTTGTTTAATTTTTATATAGTCTGAGTTGCTCAGGCTGGCCTTGAACTTGATATCTTCCTTAGTGTTTTAAGTGGTGAAATTATAGATGTGCACAACTGGGACAGCTGTAATTTGCTTATTATTGCAAAAAGGAAAGAACAATGGAAAAATATTAAATAGTTTATTTACTGACTTTGAGAAATAGTATTTTAAAAATAATTAAATCATATTGCCAATGTACCAAACTTAATCTTTAAATACAGATGCCTCTCTTTTCCTGGCATACTTCACACTAAGATTCAAATGTGGGAATACAAGGGTTTTAGAAGAAATGAGAATTCATACCTGTCCTTTTAGTCTTCCAACATACATATATGTATAGATTCAATTTATGGTCTGGTTAGTTTTCATAACTGTGCTTTCTAGAAATGATCTTGGATTCTAAAAGCACAAGCTGCACTCTGGAGTCCCATAATTGTTAAATACGAAGGCTTTATTTCCAGTTCTAAATCAAATTTTCTAGCAGAATCCACTACTCTGTAAAGTATAAAAATCTATTTATTAAGAAAATCTGAGCAGAAGTTGTGGAACAAGCCTGTAATCCCAGCCACTCCCTGACTAAGTCAAGAGAACCACAAGTTTCAGACCAGCCTCTGCAATTTAGTGAGTGCCAAAGAGATTGAACTAGATTCTCTCTTAAACTTTAAAAATAACACACACACACACACACACACACACACACACACAGAACTGGGGATGTAACTCAGTTCTAAATCACCCCTTGGTTCAGTAGCTAAATAAAATGATTAATTAATAAAAAATTTAAAAAGATTAAATTGAAATTTACAGTAATAAAAAGCTGGGATACATATAGTTCAGTGGTAAAACACCCCAGGGTTAAGAAGAAGGAAAAAAAAAAAGTAAAAAGAGGAATGAAAGAAAAAAGAACTTCCTGTTATTTTTTTCCAAAATATTTATAAAGTTGCTGTAGGGGTGTTGAGAATAAAATGATTTAATTTATTATTTTGTTTTTTTTGGGGGGGTATTTGAAAAAATTCTGATAATTAATTTCTGGTTCTTGTGTAATTGCAAAATAAACTCTAAATATCTGCTTTTTTTTTTTTTTTTTTTCCGGAGAAAGCAATTGATGGCTTTCAAAGCTTGTAAAGCTGACTATGAATTCTGTCTAGAGAAATCAGGGCCACCTTTCCCTGACAAAATCTACACAAGTTCCTTCCAAGAGGGATATTAAAGCTGATATCAGAGAGAAAGGAAAGGTTCATGTTTGTTTCACTTTCCTTTGGACTCTTCACTGGTATCTACTGCCACGAAATGAGAATAAGATTGGATTATTATATGGCAATGATCTCCACAAATCCTGATGTTACTTTTTTTTTTTTTTTTTTTTTCTCCTGGTAAATCTTAGAACCAGAGACCCTGAAATCAGGATTGTTTAGAAGTTGCAGGTGAGTGGATGGCAGAAGCCCACAATGGACAATGCATATTTTCACAAAGAACTGGGTACTAATTTGGGGCTGCTTCTAATGAATTTCCTTTCATGGCTCTAACCATGAAGAGCAGTCCAGCAGCGCGCTCTCCTGCAGGGAGCTCTCCAGGGTTCACCCCCTTGAAGTTTATGCTCATGGACTAGGCTGGGCTTGAAGAGCTAGGATTGTGGAGTCATCTCTGTTGTTTGGATGCAGTACACTAAATCTTCACTAGAGGGGGCGAGGTCTGCCCGCGCTCTGGGCGCACCTAGATCCGGAACCCATCCTTCGCCAGGTCCTCCTTGTTCTGCTGTTTTCTGTTTGAAAAAAATGGATTCCTTTCATGCATCAAATGGAATATCTTTAAACGTATTTGGAAAATTTTATATCCATTGCCCATTTTAATTAAGTTGTTGTTTTGTACGAACTCCGAATATTAAAGAATCTCAACAGGCTGTATTGTCTTCTAGATTTTGTATACATCAGCAATCCTGAGAACAGTGCCCCACTCAGAGTCATAGCACCATGCTGTCTTTGTTAGAGCAGGTCATAATTCTTTGCCCTCAGGTCATTTGATTCTCATTTTCCCCTCTGGAGAGGGTGTAAGTGAGCAGACCAGCCACACTGACAACAGTCCTAAAAGCACCAGAGATTCTCATTATAGGGATATTCAGATTCATAATCATTAAAGGATGATTCCATTTTATGAATACCTCACAGGGTCCCAGTTGCTAGAATCAAATAAGAACTGTTACTTCAGTTCTCTGTCATAAACTGATTATAAAATTTATAACAAATTTTGTATCTGTAAATAAATAGTTTTAAGAAATTTTAGGATTTTGCTGTCTTAATGACAGCTAAAAATTTGTAGGGTGCTTACTATTTTCCAGCTAATGCATTATTTCTGGCTCATTTAATATTCATAACACCTTCTGAAGTGCTAAAGTTAGGAAGGAATTAAGTTTAAAAAAGAAATTATGCTTGAAAAAGAAAAAAAATTAAAAAATAAGTTTGGAGAGAATAAAGAGCTTAAGACTACCTGATAATGCACCTACGTCTTGAGATTAACTCAGAAAATTAAGTATAGAAGCATTTCATTAAGCTTGTCATTAATACTTCCCATTTCTAAAAACCTACAATCAGGGTGTTACTTAAGACTGAGGACTAGAGATGGGCTTGGTGCTACATGCCTTTAATTCGGTTGACTCAATAGGTTGAAACAGAGGATTGCAAGTTTGAAGCCAGACTCAGTAATTTTGTGAGATTCTAAGCAACCTAGTGAGACCTGGTCTCAAAATAAATAATTTTAACAGGATGCAGATATAGCCCAATGGCAAAGCACAATTGGGACCAGTTCCCAATACCCCTAACAAACAACAACAACAAAAAAGAGTCAATGAATTGAGAACAAGAAAAACACTGAAGAATACTTCTGAGGCTGTATTGGAAGTAGAATCATTCATTGTGCTTCTAACATGCTGATTTCTATTACTTCATCATTCTTAGTAGTATATGACTAGGAGTGTGTGTGTATGTGTTTGTGTGTGTGTGTGTGTGTATAATTTTTCCCTATCTGCAATTTTAAAAAATCAATTCATTAGATTTATGACAGATTTTTGTCTTTATGAAATTACCTATGTCACTTTTGTTTTATACAAATAGATTTTTCGAAGAAAGCCAAAGAAACATAAGTTGGATGACCTTGAAGGTTTACATATATTCTACTGCTAAGCTCCATTCCAGTTGTTATGGTAGAAACTCAGGATGAGCACAGCTAGATTCCATTATCCAATTCGGTTTTAGTTTGGGAAATGATTCAAGAATGATTGAATGATTCAAGTATTTATGAAATTGAAATAACTTTTACTTTCTTGTTAGTTTGGCAAAACAGAATAGCCTCTTAATCTACTAACAAATCTCTCTATTGTCAATATTTTAGTTTCTATTTCTTTTGTGAAAATAAAATCAGCAACCTCAACCTTGGGAAGCATTTTTTATATGTAAATTAAATTATTTAATAACTGATACAGATCCTTGAACTATTTTTCAAATGTTTAAACTGTCTTTGGAGGTCTTGTGGGAAAGCTTATTTAATTAAGATGAGAATACTCTGATAATCATTTCGCACATACAAATTCTTCGTAAAAGTGGACGTATACTTACAGTTTGCCTTCTACAACATATATGTCCTTTTTTAAGTATAAAGTAATAATTTTGTAAATTGAATTACTTTAGTGAATTAATTTACTTTGGAGTTTCACAGGTCATTTTTTTCCTTCAAAGATGATTGATTGATTTTCATTCATCATTGGCTCTGAATTCTTTAAGTTTCTTAGGCCCCTTTCTTTCATTTTCCCCCTATGTCTCTCTATTGAATATTCACTAAATTCTTGTATGTTTGAGGTAAGCTCATACATTTTCATAAATTTATGTGTACTGTTAATGTACTTGCTTTCCTTCTACCATGTATTTTTCTTTTGTCAGTCCAGATTGTATAGAATTTTTATGAAGCAAGCATATGTGTTTTGCCATTATGTTCAGTCTAAAAAATGTCTCATTTCCACTTACACTACTTTAAATTTATAAAAACAATACAAATAAAATAAACATGAGAGTACCATCATGCACATAGATATCTGATATCACTTATACTTTGTTGATCATAAGTACATTGTAGTTGTAGATTTTAATTTTTACTTTAGTATTCTGAAGGCATGCTTAAGGATGAATCAAATATTAATTAAGATGATTTCTTTTTGGAAATATATAATTTCTTGTGAGATATATATATATATATGTATATATTTCTCTAATTTCAGAAATCAATATAAAGATACAACAAATTAAGATAGAAAGTGATTAATATGCTTTGCATTCACTTCCATACACATAGATTAAGAAACATTACTTGTTTGAGTTTTCTATCAGATTCTTTGTTATATTCAACAGCATACTTTACTTCTGTAAATAAACATGAATAATCTTCTTCATTTCCACTATAAATCTATTTTAATGGAATCTCTGATCACATTTCTCTGTAATGAAAAGGCAGCTCTCATCTTTCCTATGCAGGAAAGAACAAAGTGGTGACAGTTATTTGGGCCATAGCCACACAAACCTTAAATTATTTCTTCTCATGAGGAAGCAAGCTAGAAAGAGAGTTAACGGGTTCTCTCAGCATATTCCCATCTGTGTGACTACTTTAGCTTTATTGGATCTGTGTATATATGTATTTGTGTGTGGCAGTCTTATTTTATTCTAACCTGTCTCTCCTTGTTTCCACCTATTTTTTCACTATTTTATTTTTAACTTTTTTATATTTTTATAAACTTAGAATGGAAATTTTCTATTTTTCACTTTTAAAACAATAACTTTACATGGGTGTCCACTCTTAGAGAGTCTCAGTGGGAGTGAGGCTCAATCTTTAGGGATATCTGATGATACAGATTTTTAGGCCATTTTGAGCAATTTTGATTTAGCAGAATGGGTCTGGGTCCCCATAATCTGGGAGCCTCACCCCTGCATAGATTGATTCAGAGAATCAAGGAACCACACTTTGAATTTTTCTTTTCTGGGAGGACATTCTGCTATTACTATATATAGTAGCTACTCTTTCATAATAATCTTCTTTCTTGTTTTAATTGCATTAAACAATTGCATTAATGTTTTCAACCAAACAATTATCAACATTTTCTCAGAATTTATAGTCATAGGCAGGTATAAGTATTTGTATTATAAATCTATTTACAGATCTCTTTTCCACAAAACTATTGTGCTTAGTTTGCTTATATTTTTATGATAGTAAGTACTGTGAATTAACAAAATAGCTTCAATTATAGAAGGCAACAATACTACAGAAAAGAAGTATTGCTTATGTCAACACAGATTCATGTATAGAAGGTAAATTTTATTTCATTTTGATGTAAAATGTTTAGAAAGAAAACTTTACTTAGAGTAAATTTTCTTTATAGTTAGTATGCATTATATATATATATATATATAAACACACACATATATAATCTTCTAATTCTACAAAATCCAACTTATTATCTATCTTGAATATTCTGTTCCTATGAGATTATCAGTAACAACTTAATTTTCTATTTTACAATAGAGAAAATAATAATTCATACTATATATTAGAAATAAAACTAAGCTATTTCTCCTAGATACTTTTTTGCTATATTTACCAGTTTTCAATCTTGAAGTACTACTTAGAACTATAGTATTAACCACATTTTTGCTATGGTGATATAAAAGGCATTTGGCTGAAATATTGTACAAGATATTTTATACAAAAATATTTTCTATATTAATATTTATAGAATATTTAATGCTGATATATTTTCTATAATAAAAGGGTTTCTTGAAAAGTTAAAAAATATCTTTTGTATTTATTGGAAGACACACAAATTACTTGTTTTTAAAATTTGACATACATATGCGAGTAGCCTTTTATTGAATTTTAACTTTTCTAGATTATACATACATCCTCTAACATCTCTTGATGTGCACTATTGAAATGAATGAGTGAATATAGAGTGAATTCAGTAACCTCATAGTGACTTTCCTAAGGCCCCTGACAGATACTACTGTGAGTATGAGGTCTGAATTGTGTGGAAGCTCTTGCCTCAGCCACCTAAGGCCATCTACTCCAATTTCAGCCCAAAATATGTATGGCAGATTCTCTCACTCCTGGAGAAAAAATTCCATCCTTTTTTATTCCATGGGAGTTATGCATTTGATTTAAAGACAGTTATATCTAGTTTAGAATTTAAAATAATGTTAGAATTTAGCACAACTGGATTTTCATTTGGAAGTATGAAATAGTATTTTCATTTATTTTTCAGGTAATTGTACTCTCAGAGTTGACTGTACACCTCTTCTTTACCAGTTGATGTATAAACTAACAAAAGAGGCATATAAGATCTTTCTTACTATGTTTTTTGGTGTCTGGATGCATGAATAATATTTTTTCCCTTAAATTAGTGGGATTTAATTTCAAGCTGGTGATGGTACATGCTTGACTTGTATAAATAACAAATAAAACAAAAATGTAATATGACATTTTCTATATGACAAAATTATGAAGATAGTGTTTCCAGCCTCTTCATTCAATAATAGTGCCTATTATTAATCGTGCACATAGTTATAATGTATAGTAGGCCCAATGTTAATCTGACAAAGCATTTTATTTCAGGGGAAAAGAACATTGAACTGCAAAAAACAAACAAACAAACTTTTGTTTTAAAAATTGTGTTCCCCAGCAACTTCTTTCATACAACATGTTCATTGGGTGGTTACTTTGTTAGGATTCAAATATCATGTTTGGCAGCAATGATGGTAAAAATACAAGACCATCAAAAAAAATCTGAAGACTTCAAAAGCTAGATAGGACACAGACTCACTATTTTGCACAGGCTGGTCTTGAACTCCTGAGCTCAGGCTGTCCTCTTGTCTCAGCCTCTCCAGAAGCAGGACCTGTAGGAATACCACTGTGCATAAAACCCAAATTGTTTCTAACCTGAGGATTTTGGTAGTGGGAATTGAACCCAGAGGCACTCAACCTCTGTGTCACATCCCCAACACCTTTTTCTATTTTTATTAGATTCAGGGTCTCACTTAGTTGCTTAAAGTCTCCCTGAGTTGCTGAGGCTAGCTTTGGTTTTCAATCCTTTGCCCTCAGCCTCCCAAGCCACTGGTATCACAGGTGTCTGCCACTGCATCCACCAAATATATACAGCTTTACAGTGGCATAAATTTTGTTGCTTATGTTCCTAAACTCCAGTAATTGATTATTTTTTGTAGATTTCTAGCACATATATTGGTTTTTGAGAGTAGATCATTTGATGAAAATTTATTGGAAAAAGCCCTTCACCTGAAAATAAAGGTTTTCCTGGGAAAATAGATATATGAATCTTTTCTGCCATAAGATAAATTATGAATTCCATTTTCCCCTATTTTCCATAAACAAATAATCCTTGCTAATATCACCAAAAATTGGAGTGAAGTTGATAAAGGATTCTTATACCAGATTTTCTTCAGCTAATCAGCCAGCGCAGCCAAGTTTTTTAACCTATAACAGCACAGATGAATATAGTTGTGCAAGTTTTTAGTAAAAATGTTTTTGCAATATTAGTAGTCACTACTTGTTATTCTTATATAAATTTTCATTGTATTATGTGCTAAATATATTTGAAAAATATAACTTCCCATAATATTGAATAAGAGAAGTAAAACAAATAATCTACTATTTCCTCATAAATTTATGAAGAGGCATGTTAGTAACCACTAAATTGTGTTGTCCTGCAATTAATTTACATTTAATATAAATATTAGTTTTTCTCTTTTCATTCATGCAACTGTAGATTCCTTGAATTTATTTTGTTGCATTAAATATCCTTTATCTGTCTGCTTCCTTCTATGTAAGGAGAGAGGAGGATAAAGAACTACAAGTGTAAATACTAGGTCCTGGGGTACATGCATTTCAATTGTAACAAATGCTGCCAAACTATTTTGGTTCCTGTGATAAGCTATAAAAATCACATGGCTATATGTGCATATTTTTTCCTTTCAGATGAATTTCAGAAACTTTTCAAGTTCTAAAAACAACTCTTGTTGGGTTGACACTGTTCTTAAAGTCTTAACTATTGCTGTTTGCAGACATGGATCTTGAGCTTTCAGACAAAAGCTACTTGCCATGCTCTGAGTGTGTCATGTTTCTTATATATCTGGGAATTGTTGTACATGATCTCTCAGTTGTGAATGTCATTTCTTTTTGTTCCAGATAATTCCATCTGTTTCAGAAAACTCAGTTCAAGAGTCAACTGCTTGTTGAAACTCTCCTACTTGTATCTCCCTACACCCCTGATGGAGACACTCTTGTGCTCCTAGGGTTTCCTAAGAAACAGAAAGAATGAGAAAATGGAGAGTCCACCTCTGTTGTGTAGAATCAGCTAGGGGACACCTGGCTCACAAATTTATTTTCACAGTAGATGCTTATTTGGTAAATGCTAAATGATCAGACTGTTGGAAACACTAAGGATATACTAGCAAATAAAAGAGAGTCCTGGTTCCCATGGGACTTACAGCCCATTGGGAATCAGATAACAAAATGACAACTATTTATTTATTTTCCAGGTGAGGAATTTAGGGAAAAAATAAATCAAGGGTCAGAGAGGAAGAATGTAGGTAGGATAGGGAGTGGAAGTAGCAAGCTGTTTTGGGTAAGATGGTCAGGGCATATGTGTCAGATAAGGTAACATCTTACCAGAGGAGGAATAAGAGATGTGGGATGAGAACAGTGTGTAAAAAGGCCTTGAGGGAGTATTCTTGGGAAGAATGGAAGATAAAAATGTTGAGAGTGATGTGGGTTGTTTCATATATCAAACTATGAGGCCGTGATGAAGATGGTGGGATTTATAGAGTGAGATCAGGAGCCATTCAAGAGTTTGAAATCATTTTATGTTTTGAAAGGATCATTCCATCTAGGAAGTTAGCAGTGGTGTTTGAATAAGCAAATTACAAAGAGAAATAAAATTAAAATTAATGTATATTTTTCTGTCTTTCAGGAAGCTATACCTTAAGAGTTGATTATATATCACTGATGTAGAGATTGGTATACAATCTAACAAAAAATGTAAAAAGAAATACATATAACTTAAGAAAATCTAAGTTCTACAAATGATGTTTCCTTGAGGTGCCATTATGATGTTGAATCTTGGTGTTGTTTTATATAGTGTATCTTGTTGTTTTCATGTAACTATCCACTCCACAGAATGTCAGATCTAACATGTTGCCTACATGCTACTTCATCTCCCCGACACTACATTGACATGGCCATTATGTAGCATTATGTCTACTATTTCCAGTTTGAATTGAGGAAAGAGCTTGAGGAGTGATAGCCACCCTATTCACCCAATGTGTACAGATGCTTAACCACATCTTTAACTTTAAGCCCTTAATTTTACAACCGGTTTCTCCTTCTTAATATAGTGACATTAATTCTTTCAGGATTCAGAAAGAGCCATATTCTAAATGATGGAGGCAGAGTATGCATAAAAACAACCAATCATTTTGGGGCAGAGGCTAGGTAAAAACTAAATAAATTCCTTTTCAACTTTTGCCTTGGACTCCAATCCCATGGCTGCACTGAGCGTGACTGATAGTTCGATTTTATCTTAATTCTCACAGCACAGAAGACAGTGAATTTGGTAGAACGGTGGGTACCTACATTTCTATAAAACAGTAATCTGTTTAACCCTCATAATCCATAACTTTCATCCTAATCTAAGTGAGTTAAAATTAAGGGTGTTGGCATGACAGAGTTTTGTTTCTGCTAAATGTCTGAAAGTGACCTGAAATAAATGGAAAGAAAATAATACAGACAACAGAAAACAGGTTCACTGAATAGAATTACCAATTAAAATGTGATTTCCAAGAAAAACACAATTTCCTTGAAGAAGAATATAAGTTAGAATATATATCATTAAGCTTTAGTTTCAAAAGCATGAAATTTAACCATGTAACTTCTAAAAAATGTAAAAATATTTATTAATCTAGCATTTATTATCTTCATAACTGGCCTGGAGTCTTATAAATTACCATGAAACATATAGTACATGAAACCCAGTATTTCATGAATTTCCACTATTCAAATAATTCACAATACATGCTAAGGAAACTTGGCTGTCATTTTGTTTGCTAATTGGATTTGTGGCCTCAAATTAGAATCACAAAAAACATTGCTATCTTGGTCAAGTTTAAAGTGTGAAGTGCTTGAAAAATTTTAATTTTGTAGTTTCTTTGCAGAGAATGATATACAGTATTTCAAATTTTGCTGAAAAAGTATTTAATGGATATATATCCATTAAATACTTTTTTATAAAAAATATTTATATAAATACTTATTTAATGTATATATACATTAAATGCTAATATATATATATATTAAATACTAATATATACATATATATACATATTTTGGAGACTAATGGAGTTTTACTATTCCTTATATGAAATTTGATATAAAATTGTAAACTTGAGTGAAATAATTGTTTTTCATGCTATGTAAATTTAACTTATATTCCTGTAAACTACTGCATATTAATTTCCTTTTTAGCCCAGTATTATTGAGGATTATGAATTATCAGCTGATGCTTCTGGAACAGGCATTCATTGATCATTTAGGATTAACAGACAGACCTTTCTATAGGTAAGAAAGAAAATATTACTCTTCAGTTTAACATTACATTTTTAAAATGTTGTGCACCATGGTAGAAATATGAAAATTGATTTTTTGCAAGCTAATAGAATATTTGAAAATGTATGTAGTGATAAATATACTATATTGAGTTTCCAAATAATGTAATATGACTATTAAGTATCTTTATTTTTAGCATTTTTTGTGTCTGATTATAAAAAAAATGTTTATTTTAGGAAATGTAAGAGATTCATTAAGACAATAAACAGAAAACAAAAATCTCTCCAATTACAGTAAAATATAAAATCAAGTTTATATTTTCTTACACATGATTTTAGCCCCTGTTCTATTTTAAATGTGTTTGTTTTTATATATATGCAACATAAAAATAAATTCAATAAACATGCATAATATGTAATAAATATTTTTATTTCCTCCCTAAATTTGTCATTAAAAGTTTTTCCCCCTAAATATTGACAAATTTGCTTATTTCTGATAAGTACCCAGCCACTGCCCCCAGGTTGCCCATACTGTGAATACTGCAAAATGGGTTATATTATGAACAGCCAGAAGTGGTGCCAACTTTCCCTGGAGGGATTATCAAAGGGTCAGAGGTTGGGAGAAAATAGTCATCCAAACAGGGTGACTATTTTGCCAATAGCATGGTTGTGCCTCTTTAAAACTTTACCTTGTTACATTGCAACTTATCCTCTTTCAGGGCTAGCACATGACCTGGCTTAGCCCCTTCAATGAAAGTCTTCTTTCTAGGCCTTGTAAACATTACAGATAGATTCAATGATTCTTCATGCCTTCAGCTAAGCATTAACTCACATTTAGAATGTGAATTTTTAAAGAAGAGAAAAAATTGGTTCGATGATTATAAATGGGAATTTAATTACCACAGCAGTGTTATAAGGTCAGGGGAAGTGTGGTGTCATAAAAGTCAGTTCTTATTTCCCATGCTCATTGAGACAAATAATTTAATTGTAGTCAGTTTCCTCCTCTGTAAAATACTAATGTCAACTTTGTAGAATTCACTTTTAAGAATTAGAAAACTTGGCCAGGTGTTGTGGCTCACACCTATAATCAGCAATTTGGGAGGCTGAGGCAGGAGAATCATAAGTTTAAGGCCAAACTTGGCAATGTAGTGAGGCTCTAAGCAATTAAGTGAGGCTCTGTCTTAAAATAAAAACTACTAATAATAAAATGAAACAAAAAATGGCAGGGGATGCGGCTTGGTGGTAAAAGTCCATTAGGGTCAATCCTCAGTATCCAAAAAAAAAAAAAAAAAAGAATTACAAAATTGTAGTGAATTCTTAAAAAATACAAGTACAATCTATACCAGGTAATCAGAAGTTGTTTATCCTTGTTACTACTGGTGTTAGCTCTGAACCACTTTGAGCTTTCTATTTAAAGTAAAATAGTTAATACATATTTCATAGACTAGTCTTTAGAGACTAATGAACTTGTAAATTTGCTTGCCAAAGGTCTTATTCAAAGTATAAATTTAGAAATATGAGATCCAAGATTGTATGGTGCTCCTCTTTCTTTCTTGTATGTCATTTGTGCAACTAATAGCAAAATATTTTCTTGACAGGCATGTCATCTATGCTCCAAGCAGCCACAACAAGTATGCATGGGAATCATTCCCAGGAATTTCTGATGCTTTGTCTGATATTGAAAGCAAAGTGGACACTTCCAAGGCCTGGAAAGAAGTGAAGAGACATATTACTATTGCAGCCTTCACCATGCAGAAATTGGCAGGAACTTTGAGAGAAGTAGCTTAAGAGAATACTTTAGAATCCCCAGGTTGAATTGGTATGGTATATCCATGAGTGTCTTGATAAATTAAGAAATAAAAGTGGAAGGTTTTGTGTGTGTGTGTGTGTGTGTGTGTGTGTGTGTTTGTATGTGTTTACTTTGTTCTTTGTTTTAGTTCTTGAATGTGTAATAACCCCAAAAGCAACATGACCTCACAAAGTGGCCATCTGCAGCTGAGGCAGTCCCTGAAGTTTTGACAGCTGAAGGCTCTCCGCAGGCAGGGAATCTTCCATGCAGCTGAAGCAAGATAGTCTTCATTGAAGGGGAATCACAGCAAATACAGTTTACATCAGAGTGAAATGCTGAAGGGAAAGGGGCATAAAACACAAGATTAAGAAGAAAAAGGAATGATTCAGTCCTAACAGTAGAGTATGTCCATGTCTTTTTTAAAGTAGATGATATTGAATAGTAAATATCTGCATATTTTTTAAAATTAAATTGGGTACATAGAAAAATTATGTAAGTTGCTTCTAAAATATTAATATTTGTATTATATTAGAAATAACTTTTTCTGCAGATACTTGAAAAAATTTTAGATGTCCATGTTAAATATATAAATAGGTACATTGCTTTTCAAAGTCAATTTTGTGACTAGAGTACCAAAATAAAACAAAAAATGTTGGAAGATCACTGATTTAACCCAACAGTTTATTTTACAAATCAGAGTGTTGAGACTCAGAGATGTCTTGCACATAATTATGCTAATAACTGAACCCAATAACACAAGCCATTTTCCTCCTGGTAGTTGTGAAGACCCATTATGTTATTATTTGTGAACACGACTCTGAAGAGAGTAAAGCTGTCATCAAGGGCTCCTTTAGCTAGGGTGCCTTATCCTTGGACTACATGCAGCAGTGTGTGTATTTATATGTGTTTTTCCAGGGCAGTACTTTTATATGTTCTGAAAAAAGACATAAAAACAAATATTGTTTAATTTGTATGTCAAATTAGCTTCAACTGAAATTCACTTCTCCTTGTGTGTCTTATTTAATGCTCATATTTTTCTGATCCTTTTGCATGTTCTTGATTCTTTCTTTTTTCAAAGATATTGAATATCCCTCATGCAGGAAACCTGTATATTTTATAATAAATTATTCTTGATCTCAACAGGGGGATCTAGTATATGTTAACTATGCACAAACTGAAGACTTCTTTAAACTGGAGAGGGACATGAAAATCAATTGCTCTGGAAAGATTGTGATTGACAGATATGGGAAGGTTTTCAGAAGAAATAAGGTAATATCATCTCTTTCCTTTTCCTCCAATATGAAAAGGTATAATGCAATTTATCTAAAATCTCCTTGCAACCTTTTGAAGACTATGATCCTCTGACATTCTGTAAATGTCCACCTTACAGGGAGGACATACTTACTAGCTTATGGGAAGTGGTTTTAAACTGGGCCACTGGAATTGGCCAGTGTTTGGCCAGGGTGAGCCAAATAGATTTTTCTGTACTTGCAAGTTACCCCTGTGGCCTACCTAGAAATGCATACTAGATTCATTGTTTCAGTATTTTTGTTTTAAATATTATGTCTAAAAATATTTACTGAAATAAATTTAATATACATTGTTATTATAGATATTAAGAGAAAATAAAATTCACATAGTAGTTTTTAAATTAATGTCACTTGACTTTAATTTTTAAAAATCTTTTTTTGGAAAATAAAAGATATTCACTTTCAACCACAGAACTAGGAGAAATCTGCCTGAGGAGTCTACTTGTTCTATATACTTCCAGAGCATCAAAAGGAAACACCAAGTACTCACTACCATTATATGGGTATTTTCCAAACCTGTTCTGAGAACTGATCCAGTTTTAGAACCTGAAGCACCACAGTCTGCTGACTTTATGAGGCTTCCCTAGCTCCCATTTTGCCCCTAGTAAATCATAGTATTTTCCCCTAATAAATCTCTTACTCATCTCTATTGCTTATTTCTTATTTCTTGAAGAACCCAGAATAAAATAAAGTGAGAAATACTTCCATTGTGTTTGTATTCTCTTCCCTTTCTTTCTCTGCTTTCATTATTGAATCTTCTTCAAATATGTTACTGTTTAGCCTAGCATTGGAAAGCTTTCCCCTTTCTTGCCTCATTTTTTTCCCATCTGAATGTCCCTTCTGTCCTTTTAGAAAAGGAGATGCCACTGATTTTTCTGAAAGTGAAGTTGGTAAAGACCAAAACATCTGGCTAGTTTGTCCTTTTTCTTTTTGAGTACAAAGCATTCTTACTCCTTGTATTCTAGCATGTATGAGAAAGTGTTTTATGACCTAGCATGCAAGGCCCTCATTTATGTAGGTGACCAGGCTGATATCTGGAGATTTGGAGGAATGTGTCCAATTTAAGAGGAGGTTAAGGAAGTATCCTGTGTTTGTTTTTGTTTTTTTTTTTTTTAGCCTATGTTTTTGTCAGCTTTTTTTTTTTTTTTTTCTGCAGTAACCAAAGGACCTGATGAGAACAATTAGAGGAGACAAAGTTTATTTGGGGACTCAGTCTCAGTCCATTGATGGCAGGCTCCATTCCTTGGGGCTTGAGGCAGAATATCAAGGAGAAAGGGGATGGCAGAGGAAAGTGGTCCAGTACTTCATATGGGGAAGGAAGGAAGGAGGAAGGGGAAGGAGAGAGGAAGAAGGAGAAAGGGGGTATGGGGTGGGGGATGGGGGTGGGAGAGAGAGAGAGAGAGAGAGAGAGAGAGAGAGAGAGAGAAGGCAGAAAAATTACACTCTGCTCAACAAAACGACATAATGGGAAGGCTGACCCTAGGGACCAACCCCTATCTAGCCACACCTTAATCCCTTCCAGGGATTAACAGTTACTACCCAGTTAATTCCTACCAGTGGATTAATTCACTAATTATGTTAAACCTCTTATAACCCCCAAAATCCATCTCTAAACTTTATCCCATTTTTTTTTCACACATGAGTTTTTGGGGTACACCTAACATCTAAACCATTACAGGGCTTTAACTCTGTCACATCAGCTATGATTTAGGATCAGGTACAATTTTTGAGTACAGTATGATCTATCGATTTATCTAAACATTAATAAATAAAATCTAAGTATTTATGAATTTAGACAATGACAGTAATTGTAGCATAACTTGTAATATTCTATAATCAAGATAAAACTTCAACAATCAATAAGTAGTCAAATATGTTACTGATTATGGTAGTAAATGAAATCAATAATAGATACAAGAATATTGTAAAATATTCAATGATATGGAACATGTTTGTGATACACTATTGAGTTAAATAGGAAAATTTCAAATCAATGTATAAGATGGTCCAAGTTATATAAATGTTTAAAAATGAACCCATTTTGTGTTTGTAATTAGGGAAAGAATGCATGAAACTGTTTCTGAAAGCTCAGTCCTGATCCCTGATGCCAATCCAATAATGAGTGACACAGTTTTGAGAAAAAGGAAAAATAAAGTTTATTGCTTTGCTAGCAAAGGAAAGGAGAAACAGAGGGGACTCCTGTCCCAGACACTGATTCTGCCCATCTGCAGGAACAGAGGGCTTTTAAAGAGGTGATTCAAAAGCTCTGTTGGAGTTGTAATTCACTTGTTAATTTGGAATATAATAATCTCTGAGATCTTCTGTCTCATTTACATACTCTTGCCAACAGGAATTTTAGTTGCACTTAGCAGGAGGCTAACTCATCTTCCAAGAAACCAAGTTTCAGTACTTTTCAAGCTTCTCTCTTAGTTACTTTAATTATACTCCCGCCAGATTTGTCACTAAGCCTTACACTTGCTCCATAGTTCTCTGCCTTCCTGCCTCTCTATATTATATCTTGTCCCTTGAGTGCCTTTTCCTTCACCTTCCCATTCCTATGTCTTGCTTACCCTTTAAAATACAACAAAGTAAAATCCCCTTTAGAAAGTTGTTACTGATCCAACAAGTTTCATTAATCCTTTTTGTGCTTATTTTGTAGAACTCTGTATATTATCTGTCATGTTCTATTTTATATCATAGTTGGTTTTATATATATCACCTTCTGAATGACTTGGGAACTTTTTGGTGGAATGATTATGTGTTACATTCCTTGTCAAGTAAACCAAAGTACATTTAGAAAGGTAGACAATAAATGTTTCACAAATGGTCAAATAAAAATAAATATGCTATAGGAAACAGATTTAAGTCACTACTATTTATAAATATTTACGGAATATCTAACATCTACCAAATACTTTCAGAGATCTTTTCAAAATTTATTCATATTATCTGATATCTTTAGAGTTTGACTAAAACCTCTGTTCTTTGTGAATGTGTGATATATCCTTTATCTGTTATTAGATTCTTACAGGTAACCATTTTTTAATGTTCTGTTGTTTTTTTACCTGTCCTTGAGGGACCATCACCATTACAGCATATTTTATTGTTCTGTAAGAAAAGGTACTATTTATTTTCTTTTTTATGTTATAATACACAATTGCCTATTTTTCTTCTTGATGAATTTGCATTTTTTTTGTTTTTCATGTTTATTTTGAAAAGAAAATACATTGACAAAGTTATAACTTGAAAAGATTTACAGTAAAAAGATTTCCTTTTATTCATTTCTATGAATGTTAATGTTAATAATATTGGAGAAATATTTTGTATATGATCATGTATATGTATATTCTTCCCCTGTCTCCTACAACTTCTTTGAATATTTAATATTTGCTGTTTTGACTATGGATTGTGTTTTCTAACAATGTAAAAATCCTCTTCATAGTACTAGATGATTTTATGTGAAAATTTATTGTACAAAAATAAATTGCATATTACTTGAAATTCTATTTATTAACTAAACTTCCGAGTGAGATCGGGAGGAAAATAGGATGTATTTACTCTCAAAGACTGTTTCTGCCCTACAACTAGATTTTCATCAAAATATATTTATAGTAGAGGTAGAAATTGCTCACATTGCATTTTCAGTTTTCTAAGTTTGTCTTGGGCCACATTCAACTATCTGCTGCTGTTCAGTTAAAATACTTTTTATTTCATGCCCAACCCAAGAAGTCAGCCCTTGCTCTGATACAGTAAAGGTAGCTGTATTGAAGGGAAATGACAAGAATCACACCATTTTATAAATATTACCATATTACTTTTCTCAGTCTCCTACTAAAGATTACAGTGAGCTGATAGCATGTAGTAGCTGTCCACGTGAATCCTTTTACCTTTTCAAATTCAAAATAAAATAAAATAAAATAAAAAGCATGAAGCTTTTAGGGACATATGACTTAAGCAAAATTATTTCCTTTGATCTTTCTTTTTTTCCAGGTAGTTATGTGAAAATACACTTTTTGTAAGAGATGACAATACAAAGATTTAGGAGTATATTTATCAGGGAAAATTCCAAAGAGTTATACATCAAGCTTTTTATTCAGAGCATACTCTGGAGAGCACTTCTAACATTTACTCTTGAGAGTAGTAGCACAAAGTTAAAATTCTAGTCAATAATTTAAATCTCAGCTGTACCACTTATCAGCACAAAACTTTGTGCATGTTACCTAATCACACTTAGCCTCAAACTTCTCATCTGCGAATTGGGAAAAATAATGGAACCTACTTTATAAGGCTTGTAGTAAGGATTAATTGGCATATTATATTCAAAATGTTTTACATGACACCTCTCTCATAGAAGCTATTGTAAACAAATGCTCAAGAAAGTAAATTCATTGACACTTACAACTTGTTAAATAAAGTAAAAGTTTTCCTCCAGCTAATAATGATATTTTTTCCTTTTTTTGTCCAACAGATACATGGGTGGCTCAGCACCACCAGATAGCAGCTGGAAAGGAGGTCTCAAAGTGCCTTATAATGTGGGACCTGGCTATACTGGAAAATTCTCTACACGGTTAAGAGAGTATTTCAATTTAATTCTTTAATACAGATCTTTTAAGAGACTAAAATTGTAGAGAATGACATAAAAAGTAAAATGTATATAGCACCAGTAGGAAGCAAAACTAGAGGTTGAAGTGGGCCACACTTTTAGAGGGGTTGTGGCTCAACAGTAGAGCTCTTGACTAGCACATTCCAGGAATGGTTTTGAACCTCAGCACCACATAAAAATAAATAAAATAAAGGTAATGTGTCCAACTACAACTAGAAAAAAAATGGCTAGTGTAATTTAAACAATGAAAGAAGATTTAAAAATTGTGGTGTTAATTTGTTAACCAGGATTTTTGAGAATGTATGCTTTCTCTTTTCTTTAGAAAAGTCAAGATGCACATTGATTCCAACAGTGAAGTGACAAGGATTTACAATGTGACTGGTACTCTCAGAGGAGCCATGGAACCAGGTAAATTAACTATTTTCTCAGCAAATATTGAGTGAGAAACTCTTATGTTCCAGGTGGTGGTCTGAGCTCTGGGGCCATAATATGAACAAAGAATATGACACTTTGCCCTAATAAAATTTGCCTAAACACTATCTATAATGTAATATGGTATTGTTATACATGTTGTGAAGAAAAGAAAAGTGGAGCTAGCTTGGGGAGATGACTGAAGTGAGTGATAAACTATGAGTGTTTCAGTCAAAGAATTAAAGCAAGGTGGGCAGGGAGAGAAATTTGAGGTGTTTCTCTAAGTTTTCTTGATTTGCTTGCCATATATTTTACATAAGGAAATGTTTTAACGATAACTACAAACATCTGCACAAAAGGAAAAACTCAGAAAACTAAGATAAACTTAAGTTAATGAAATCTTTGTAGAATGTTATTTTCTACAACTAAAGTAATTGACAATATCTAGACACATGCATTCCATAGTTTTTCAAATGATGTGCTGATTAATATATTTTATATATAGCCTTCTTTTAGCACATCTCAGTTCCATAGGAACTAGTTGGTTCCTTACTAACATAGATACATGTAAATTTTATATGCTTCTTCTTATAAGGGATCAAGAATGTTGATATCCTTCTAGTGAGTACTGAACAATGTATAACTAGCTCTTAATTGCATCTTATTTTGTATGGGCAATGTGCTAAACACTGAGACTGAAAGAATAATAAAGACCTGGGATGAGGGGCCCCTACTTTGTAAGGAGAGCCATACATTCAATTGTAATCTGTGTTTTATCAGATGTGGAAACTTGCCCTGAGAACTGGGTAGACAGAACAATTCCCTTTTTTCTATGAGAGATAAAAGTTCAGAGAGGAAAAATTAGGACCTGTACCTTGAAAATTTGGAAGAGTAGAAAGTACAGAACTGTGTTTTTTCACTCCGAAAATGTTGGAAGGAAAGTGGTAAGGTAAGAGAGAGTAATAGAGAATTGAAAAGGTGGATAAAAATAAAAGTATATAATTGTCCATATAGTTTGGATTACAGTAATATATTGAGGTATGTATTTTCTCTATCACATTCATACTCTCTTTATAGAGAGGAAGCATATTAAAATCAGATCAAACAGCACATTTGCACAAGATTTCAAGAAACTTGCTATTTTTCTTGAGTTGTGAGTGCTTCCTGTTTAGATATTGTTGAATCATTTGCAATTTACTCCATTTTTGACCTAAAGCCACAGCCTTGCAATGTTGGTTTCTAGACAGATATGTCATTCTTGGAGGTCACCGAGACTCATGGGTCTTTGGGGGCATTGACCCTCAGAGTTGAGCAGCTGTTGTTCATGAAATTGTGAGGAGCTTTGGAACACTGAAAAAGGAAGGTAATATAAACAAAAAATAAAAGACCCGTCTCTTTGAATTCTCAACTAAGTCTTCTGTAGTGTTAATTTGAAAATACCATCTTAGCTGTTGCTATCTGTTGATCAAAATAGAAGACAGCCATTATTATTAGATAATTTATTTATTAATTTTAATTTATTACGGACTATGGTATTATTGGTAGCATAAATTAAATGATAATCTAACATGAAGGAATTGCACTGTTCTTGGCTGTTCTTGGTAATTAAGAAGATGTAGCCAGGTTCTTCCATAAAAGGTCATAAGCCAAAGATTTCCTGTCAGAGAGCTGCAAACAGAAATTCCTGGGCTCCTTCAGTCTCACTCCTCAGGTCATGAAGACTAAGGATATAGAAGCTATGCCCAGAGAAATACTAATCTGGCTGTCTAATGGGATTCTGCTCAATGTAGGGTGTCTGTTCTCTCCTATTCTCATCCATATACTTAGAACCACTGATTCAGTCATTTTAGAATCTTCATATGAAAACCAAAATAAAAAATGTAGTTTCAATGATTTTTAAAGTAATTTTTATACCTTGTGAGCAGCAAGTCTATTCTCTTTTCTGACCCTGCAAACCAGGTGTCTGAGGGCTGTAAGATGAAAACATTATATTTAAGCAACAGTAAAAACAACAGTGAAAGTATGTTTAGTTTGCATGCTATTGATTTTCTTTGAGAAACAGTGTTATCATATAAATGACTCATTTTGACTTTATAACAACCAGGGAGAAGTTTATGTAGTTATTTTAGTATTTCTTTTGCAGATAAGTTAACCAAGTTTAGAGAATTAAATAATTTTCTCAGGGTCTTGTAGGTAATATGTGGCCCAGTGAGACAATCAGAGTTTAGATTGAAATTTCTGGGTACTGTTTCACAAAACCATATTGTCTCCAATTAAAATAAAACACAAGGGTTCTCCATTCTCTTCTCCACAGAAATATCTTAGATTTTAAGAAAATAAATGAATGGAGACCCGAATTTACATATTAAATGAATTGGTAGTGTTTAATCTTATTACAAAAAAAAACTTTATGATTTGAGTCAGGCATCATGGTATACATCTATAATCCCAGGAGCTCAGGAGGCTGAGACAAAGGATCACAAGTTCAAAGCCTTAGTAAGGCCCTAAACAATTTATTGAGACTGTGTCTCTAAATAAAATTGTAAAAGAGGGCTGGGGATGTGACTTACTGATTAAGTGCCCCCTAGGTTCAATCCTTAGTTTGATTCTCCCACACATTAATGTTTCATGATTTGATATGACACTTGAAAATCTCTCTGATAAATGCAAAACATGTCTGTGGCAATTATAGAGTATGCTGAAACAATGAAATGTTAAGGAATAATAATAGGAAATCTGAATAATGCTTTTAAAAAACTTTAAAAAACAGGATGTTAAATTCAACAGCTATAGCATAAGCATTCTTTTTTGGGATGTGTGTATGTGTGTGTAGACACATTTTAATATAGCTTATTTAGCAACTAAAATATAAACATAAGCCAGGATAAATATTCCTAATAAATACACATGAAATATTTACTAACAATGACAGCTTAGAATTTTGGGATCACTAAAAGCTTTTTGAGCATTGCTCCATTTAACCCTCAATATTCAAGTAGTGACTTCACATTTATTCTGTTGTCCTGGTGTGATGAGGAGATAGACTTGGTCAGTTTGAATAACTCACCTCATGACACCTCTTGTAAGTGAGAGAATCAAGATTTGAACAAGATCTTTCTTTAACTCTGAGGCTAGAGTCTTACCGCCCATCCACATGACCTCCCTCACTGAATTACACATATTTCAGCAGCAACAGGCATTGCTGTTGCTAATGGAGCCCCTGTTCACTAATTCTACCAGAGGCTGGAGTGAAATCACACTGTCAGCTGACACTGAGCATCTGTTTATGTGATGTCAGAACCACAGGGAGGAGTTGGAAATGATTTTTCAGTTCCATGGGTTGTCAGAACTCTGGCTGCACCTAGCAATATCTTCTTTCTTTTTAGGCAACTGCAGAACAGAAAGCCTTCTAATCCATAGCCAATTATCAAAAATTTATTAGAATATTTTATGGCTTTTTAAAGACTATTATTGTGTCTTTATTTCTCCCTTTTCAATCATGCTATTTCACTTTGACAAATCACCTTTAAAATCTTACAAAAGGAAATTATTTTTTTGGGGGGGGGGTGCTACTCCAGATTAATTCAAGGGCACTTGACCACTGAGCCACATTCCCAGCCCTATTTAGAATTTTATTTAGAGACAGGATCTCACTGATTTTTAGTGCTTCATGGTTACTGAGGTTTGCTTAGAACTTGTGATTCTCCTGTCTCAGCCTCCTGAGCTGTTAGGATTATAAGTATGAGCCACAAAGTCTAGCCCATTATGATTCTTAAATTCAAAATGCACCCTTCCTAATCAACAAATGATGCTTTCAATTCTTTCTTTTCTTCTTTTTTTTTGTATTTGTTTATTTTCCCCTATTTGGGCTTGATAATTTCTTGGGTACAGTACATTTTTCCCCAGTATTTATATACATATACATATATATTTTAGCATGGAGGCCTAGAAGAACAATTTTGTTTGCAAGCTGGGATGCAGAAGAATTTGGTCTTCTTGGATCTACTGAGTGGGCAGAGGTTAGTGAATAATTTGCTATAATGTTAAATTTCATAGTAACAAAGCAGTGGGCTGGGATGTAGATCATTTCTAGAGCATTTGCTTAGTGTGCACAGGTTCGGGGATTTGATCTCCAGCACCACAAAACATACCAAAAGAAAGCACTTTGGACTTAATAGTTAAATCTGTAAAAATAACAGATGAATACAGTGAGAAAATGCTCAAGCTTTTTTTTTTTTAATCTTAACCAATAAATCCCTGCTCAAATCTCAAGAAAAAGCTATCTTCACTAAAGATCTAAGTTTTGTTTTTTAGAGATACAATGTTACTTGTTGAAAATAATTTATCTCTATTTTCTGAATTTATCTCTATTTTCTGGGAGCATAATAGTAAATAAATGCCGCATCCGGCCTCAGGAACCGAGTCTGGCGAAGGATGTCGAGGTTAAAAAAAAAAAAATCACAGGACACCAAGGTTCTTCATCCAGGAGGAGGCATGTGTGCGCTTTATTATCCAAGTTTGTTCCCTTATATACTTTCTATAACTGCAGTGGAAATTTAGCCAAAACAGGGGAGGAATAACACCTGCTACTCTTGGGTTACAGTGACAGTCCCTTATCAGGAAGCTCCTAGAAGGCCAAGTTGTTCCCAAAAAGGCACATATGTCTGAGGCAGATAAACATGAAACCACAAGCCTGCACATGACCCTGTGAGCTGGCCACATTGACATTCATATCAGAAGGCTGGGGGTTGAATCCCCAGGGGCCAGGGTGGGCCTGCTACCAGCAAGTCCCCCTCTTTTGTTTTTTGCATGTCAATGGGAATCAAGTAGCCCCTGTCTTAGGTCCTCCACTGCCCTTACAGTGCTTACCCATCTCTGGGGTGGCCCCATTCCCCTGTCTTAGGTTGCAGTGCAAGCGTGGAAGTTGCCTGTCACTGGGTACTACAAGATCAGCTCTTGTCCTACGTAAAAGACACTTTTCAGTTAGGATGTCATGGCCAGCAGGACACAACTGCGGATCTCAGTAATCATCTTTTCCAGTGGGATAGCTATGACCAGGGAGCTTTCTGAATGTAAGGATCTGGGATGACGGCACCAAGTCAGCAGGGTAATTAGGGACCTGGGCAAAAGCAGGCACATAGGAGGGCTGGGTATTGGCTCCTGTCCAGTTACATCTCATCTCTGGATGGGTTGTAAGTACACCTGGTGGGTGGAGTAATCAATCTTCTGGCGTTGGTAGTGAACCTGTATTGTCTTGGAGGTTAAAATGTTAATCTGGTCTTTAATGAATTGAGTTATCCTATTTGCAACACAAGGTCCCAAGGTTGAAATCAAAAGAAGACTCAGTAAGGGTCCCAGGAGGGGAAGAAGGTAGGGCAGGAACCCATTCATCCCAGTCCAAAGAGAGTTCTCAAATAGTTTTTTTCTCCTTTTCTCTAGGTCTTCTTGAAGCTCCTTGATTTTAGTGCGAACTATGCCTGATTTATTGGTATAGAAGCAGCACCTTTCTCCCAAAGCCAAGCAAAACCCTCCCTGATTGGCAGTCAGCAGATCTAGGCCTCACTTATTCTGAAGGACTACTTCTGCCAAAGAGTCAATTTGGTCTTGTAGGTCCCCAATAGCGCCAGATAGGGTCTGCACATCATCTATAAGCTGCTGAGATAGACAGCGATAAGAATGTATTGCTGTACCCAGTCCAGCTGTGCCTGTGCCCACAGCAGCCCTTATCCCCAGTGTGGCGAGTAGTGGTAAAGCCTGTATAGCTCGCCTGTGCCTTTTTACTAGGGTGTCTAGACTGGGAATAGGTAAGGGCTCATCCCCAAGGACAATGGTTATGTCAGGGAGGAGCAGGGTGAGAACACAGACACCTGTCCAATTTGCAGGGAGTCGAGGGAAGGCAGAATTTTCCCCACACATAAAAACAGTGCCATTAGGGTGACAGAGGGCTAGAGTGGGTGAGGAATAATTTTTTTACTTTTGAGCAATTTCCAAAGGAAGTAACAGCAACATCAACATCATAGGTGTTGTTTTGCATCATACCCAGGAGACATTCTGTAAAAGTGCCCATAGGTTGCACCTTGAAAGGCAGTCCAGGCTGGCAGGTCTCATCATCAGATATGATGGCATTGATAGGAACCGCCACAGGCATGACCACCCCTGTTGTTATGCAGAGCCAGTAGTCACTAGCAAGCATGGGATCAGAGTTGTTAAGTAAGAAAAGGGTGGTTTTTAAGATATCCCATGTATTGGCATCCAGATCTGGGATCTCAGACTTAGGCAGCACCAAGGGGTGGTATATGAGGTCAGGGACCTGTGGTTTCAAGAGCTTGATAACTTGAAGATGTTTAACAGAATCAGTAGGTCCCCCCTCCCCATCAGAGATCCCTGTAGGGGCTACAGTGGGCCAACAGGAGGACTTACCAACTTGACCCTGGCACCCAGCCGACCGAAGTTTAGATTCAACTCCCCCTTGGCCGAAAAGAAATGGAGTGAAGTGAAAAGTCACTCCCACCCCCTCCCCCAACCGGATCTCAGTCAATCTGGCCTCAAAATACTGTCGTCCCTTGTGTACACAAATTGAGGCCATCTTTTAGCAAGGTACATGAACTGCGGAAGTATAAGTGCAAGTTGTGGAGCAGTTACTGAGGGTTTTTGTGGGACCAGGGGGGTTAATCTTTGGTTTATTCACGCATACCCACTTAGGGTGGTGAAATCCCCCAATTTTTGATGAACTTCAGCCTGGAGGTAGGCTACCTTGGTTACACAATTGGCTGTCTGAATCCAGCTGCTGGGGGCCTGATTCCAAATCCCTCCCCTGCACTCGCAGGGGGTCCCAAAAAGATGTTGATAGATATTACCTTGTGGGGGATCTAGCCCTCCATCTGCAGGCCTGTATGACAGGACCGTTATAAAAAAGATCCATCCCGCAAAACTCATTCTGTCACTCCTTTGGAGAAGCGAAAATGGCCCAAGTCCCAGGGTCGTGGCTCCTTCCCGAGTCTGCGTCCACCGGTCTTGTGCAGTGTTCCAGGACCCAAATGGGTTTTTCCATCCCTGGAGGAAAGACACATATAGCTCCTCTCACTCTAGCCAAGAGTGGAGCAGGGGGTTGCCACTTTCCTGTAGATAGATCCTTCCACCTTATCTGTGCCTTTTGCATGGTGGGAGAGGAGAAGTGATGCTGCATAGCTGTACAGCCTTCAGCATCTGTGAGCAAAAAATTTAAAGTGGACAGAGTCATATTTAACAGTGCATGTGGTCCCTGACAACTCTGGTATATTTCCCCCTCTTTTGTTTTTTGCAAATAGGTTTTAAGATGTTGATGGGCCTGTTCTACAATGGCCTATCCTTGGGGGTTATATGGGATTCCTGTCTTGTGTATAAATATCCCACTGTGAGCAAAATTTTTGGAAGGTTTGACTAGTATAAGCTGGGCCATTATCTGTTTTTATGCATCGAGGGGTTCCCATAAAGGAAAAGGTTTTTACACAGTGCTGTATCCCATCTTTAGCCTTTTCTCCTGAATGTAAAGTAGCAGAGATAAACCCAGAAAATGTGTCTATACTGACATGTACAAAGGACAACTTTCCAAAACTAGGAATATGAGTTACATCAGTTTGCCAGATGTCATTTGGCTGAAGGCCCCTTGGTTTGACCCCCAGAGAAGGGGAATGGATAAAAGGTGCACAAGTAGGGCATAGGAAGACAATTTTTAAAGCTTGATCCCAGGAACATCCTGAGCGGAAGCGTAACGATTGTGCATTTAGGTGAAATTTATTATGAAGCTGGAGGGCCTTATCATACTCAGTTATTGTATATACATGGTTAGTGGCATGTGTGGCAGCGTCTGCCATGGCGTTGCCCGCTGCCAGAGGGCCTGGAAGCCCAGAATGATTTCTAATGTGACCTATGAAGAGGGGTTCTGCCCTAGCCCATATAAGAAGCTGTACTGTCTGTAGTTGGTCCATGATAGTGGATTGGTTTCCAATATAAGGTGCCGTCTCAATCGCGGAGGCGATCCTGGCGATATAGAGACTGTCTGTGAAAACATTAAGGGGCACCGAGCTATAGGTCTGTAAGGCCAATGTTAAGACTGCAACCTCCGCTTTTTGGGCCGAACAATTGGCCACTCTCTTGCGGATGACCTGGGTCCCATCTGAAACAACAGCAAACCCATTTTTGGCCCCGTCAGTCAAGACGGTTTGTGCCCCCGGGAGAGGATCCTTTTTTAGGATCTTTGGGAAAATTATTGGACATGTTTTTAGACTTTCAAGGAGCCTGCTTTTAGGGTAGTGATTGTCAACCTGTCCCATGAAACTACAGAAGAATAAATAGGACCAGTCTGCCAAAAGACTCCAATCGGGGTGAGTTTTGATGGCAGAACAATGAATAACAAGGACTAGGAGTAGTCCACCTGCATTACCTGCATCTCTTGTAAGGCTGTCTCTATCAATCTAAGTGCCTTCAAGTCTTCTGGAGTAGGTTTTCACGGGGAGGTGGGTGAGGGGTCTCCTCTCAAAAGGTCATACAGGGGTTTAATCAACAATGTGAATTTATTTACCAAAATTAATCTTTATCTTAAACAGTAAGAATTATTAGGCAATAAGGATCTTTCTTTAAAGAAATAAACTTACATTTTAATAGGTGTTTATCATGTCAAAATATAAACAAAATTTTAGCTCACATTAGTATAGTTAAATTAGGAAAATAACCTGAAATACCCTTAAATTAATTATAGTCAGTTTAGTATATATAAATCTCTTTTTTAATTGTTCTAACTTTTTACATCACCTGTTTAGATAACAATACAAAAATCTTTTATTTTTTAATTAGGCAAATGAATATAAAGACCTTGTTTTATCCAAAGATGATTTATTTCTTCTTTTCAGGATCCATGTGTGCTTTTTCTTTGTTGAAGCATCTTTTTCTTTAAAAATTTTTTTTTCTTTTTTTTTTTATACTTTGGAACAATTTCTGAAAACCTTAGAATCTATAAACACATTATTATACTTTGATAAGAAATATCAATGAAAATATAGTTAAAACCCTTAGGTATTTTGTAGAAATAATTATAATAATTTATCATCTTATGAGTTTAAACAGTAACCTTGAGAGTTAGAAACTACTTGATTGTATTTTCACTTAAAAGCAAATTTATAGTAAACACATTTATCTCAAATATCTGTAACTGAAAAGGCAGAGTATCTGATAAATGTAAATATAAAACATAAATTATGGGTTTTCTGTTGAAGAAAAACAATTAGGCAAATATGTATTAACTAATCAACTAGGCATGTGCTAATTAATTTACAGATTAACAAATATAGGTTATCTAAATATCTAAAAAATATATATTAAGAATAAGAACTTAACTTATAATTGTATTAACTTTATGTAACCATGTGGTCTTAAAATATTTGGATCCATTTTAATTTATTGTTAACTAGGAGTGCACTCTTCTATGTGACGTCACTTGATGTAACTGAAATAAGATCCTTGAGTATACATTTTTATTTTTATAGTTAGCAATGAGAATGAGGATTTTTTGGTCATCACAGGAACTTTGCCGGCTTGTTCCTGTGGCGAGCAAATGCATCCTCATAACCTCCAAAATTAAAAGTAAAATATAAAGAAGCATATTTGATATCTCTCATCAATAGAACATTATTTAGTAACACAACTATAGAGAAAAGTCAGGTTATTTAACTTAGAGCTAGCTTAAACTTAGGACTGTAACATAGAAACCTGTGGAATTAAATTTTGTCTGAAAAAGATATCTTTTGTTAGCATTTACAGGTAGACATTTTTTAAAAAAAAAATACAGGCTCTGAGCAGCTCCGGTAGAAATCTGAAACACAACAGTACAGGTTAGTGGCTGGAAGGCGGGACTAGAAGTCCTGTCTGAGTGACTGTGGAAGAACCAATCAGAAGCCCGCAAAAGTGTGGGAGGTGGGACCAGGAAGCCTCTCTTCAGGCCAGGCACCCCATGGTTACCATGGTGATGCAAACAACGTGGAGTCTGCTGCCCATTTTGGGGGCAAAAGTTCTCCAAGTTTTCCTAGCCGATTGCGATTTCATTTTGTTTGATTTTGTCTGCATTTTCCCCCTCCTGGCCAAGATCTTACTGTGATAGCAGCTTGTTCTGTCTCTGCGACCTGCAGTTGCAGTTGTACATCCTGCACTTCCTGGCGTTCCCCTGGGGAGTCTACAGATAGAAAGGGGTTGGCCTGAGGAAAGTGACGGAGTCGCCCACTCTCTGGAACATTGCCCTGTCTCTGGACCACCCTGTACACTCTGGCTTCCGGGGCCCAGGGCGGGCCCTTGTTCCCGTTTCCTGGCTGCTGTGGCTATCTGAGCATAGACCCCAGGATCATAATTAATTTGTTGATTTATGATAGCATATTGTCCTGAGCCTGTTAACATTTCAAGGTTATGCTGTGGGAAGCCTGCATCCTGATTGACTCGGGCTAGCTCACGACACCTCTCTTGATTTTCACTTTTCCACAACAAAAAATCCCCTCCAGACAACATAGCCCTCTAAACCTGTTGCCAGTCACTAGGTGTCAGCTGATTGGCAGAGAAAGACTCAAAGAGAGTCAAGGTAAAGGGGGCATGGGGTCTGTAATTAGTAACTGCCTCCTTTAGTTGTTTAATATCCTTAAAGGCTAAAGGAACATGCACTCTGGCCGGCTGTCCATCGGCATCCAGGTTTTCAATTACTGGAAAAGTTTGGGCCATCTTAGGCTGCCACTGAACCCCCCCCCCCACCTTCTGGGGTTGTCCTCATACCAATCGGGGTTATAAGGAGGGAGCGCAACAGTGATCGGGCCCGTAGGTGGTATAACTCTTGACTTCCTCAATTGACCCTCTAGTTCCTCCTCCTGCCAGTTGATACCATGGAGCCCAGTTATTAACTCCCTTATCTTAGAAATGTAGTCAGCACTCTGAAGCCCAGCTCAAGGCCAGAGGCATTGTTTACATATCTTGTGAAAAACTACTAAGAGAGTGTCCAGCGCCTGAAGTGCTGATTTTTTCAGACAGTAGCCAAGTAAAACAGGGCAACATGAATATAGGAAGTTTATCTGCATTGAACCTTTTTTAAGAGATTCTTTTACTGAAAGTCCTAAAATCAGCCATGGTGAATATTCTGGAGAAGGTCAGTTAAGACTTTTCTGTGGGCCTGGTAGGGAGGGGGAAATGAGAAGGCAGGGTTAAGCGCAGCTAGGGTGGATCTAAGAATTAAGAAGGAGATGTGAAAGAATAATGGAAAAGGGGAAAGTACTGTGCCATTTGCTCTTCCTGGACCTGATTAAGGGCCTGTTCACATTCAGCAAGCTGCTCCTTAATCTTCACTTTATCAGTTAAAAGAGCATCCTTTACCAATCTCCAGTGAGAGAAAGTAGCAATCGGGACGCTATCCGGACCCTGGTCCCTCAACAACTTTTGGGGATCCTGCTTTACCAAATCCCAATCACTGTTATTAAGAAAGCCTCCTGTCAGAAACCAAGGACAAGCCTGGGCTATAGCTTCAATGAATTCGGTTGCTGTCTTGGTTTTTATTCCTGTTCCTTGTTTGCTTAACAGTTCTTTAACTTCGTTGGCCAGGCGAAGTTTCACTGTTGAGTTACCCATGGTACGTACCCTTTCTCTTTAAATTATCTTTAAACCAATCCTCCCCCTTCTCCCTTAGAAGGTGAGCCTCATCTGCTTACCCCTGCTTTCCAGATCTCGGTGAGATCCTCCAGATGCCGCATCCGGCCTCAGGAACCAAGTCTGGTGAAGGATGTCGAGGTTAAAAGAAAAAAAAATCACAGGACACCAAGGTTCTTCATCCAGGAGGAGACATGTGCACACTTTAGTATTCAAGTTTGTTCCCTTGTATACTCTCTATAACTGCAGTGGAAATTTAGCCAAAACAGGGGAGGAATAACACCTGCTACTCTTGGGTTACAGTGACAGTCCCTTATCAGGAAGCTCCTAGAAGGCCAAGATGTTCCCAAAAAGGCACATATGTCTGAGGCAGATAAACATGAAACCACAAGCCTGTGTCATGACCCTGTGAGCTGGCCACATTGACATTCATATCAGAAGGCTGGGGGTTGAATCCCCAGGGGGCAGGGTGGACCTGCTACCAGCAAATAAATGGATATACTGTAAACATTCATTTTCCTTGGTGGGGGGAGCAGAAATAGTGTTTTCATAGAATGTGAGGTAAAGCTTTTATATATATATATATATATATATATATATATATATATATATATATTTGTTTTTTAGTTGAAGGTGGACACAATATCTTTATTTCATTTTTATATGGTGCTGAGGATCTAACCCAGTGCCTCATGCTTGCTAGGCAAGCTGTCTACCACTGAGCTACAACCCCAGCCCTGTGGTAAAGCTTTTTACAAGAAAGATTTATGATGATATCAGAAAAAGCCTAAATATTTTCAGGATCTGATTTGCCCATTTCGAATTATTATTTTTATCATTCAGAGTTACATATTTATTTTCATTTTATGTTATATTCAGAATGCTTAGGAAATTACATATTTTGGAGACTCGAAATCTACATTAATATCTCAAAAACATTTTGCTATACTTCCTGATAGTGTTCTAAAAGTGTTCAATTATCAACATTTACCAGTTGGTGGAGCCATCCTACAAGATAACTTGACTTCATGTCTACAGGATTCAACTTTATAAATTTTTCAAGCAGATTTTGAAATAGCTTATTCAATGTGAATGGGGCAAGATTTTCTACTTAAATAATGAGATATTTGTGGGAAGATTTACACTCAAAAGTCTCCTAGGTCATTTCATGTTTGCTGAGAGAATTTTTAAACTTATCTATGGACAAACTACAGTATGATTCAGAAATTCACTTCTTTTCCATGTAAATAAATATGTGGACAGTTCATCTTAAATGTTAGTTTTTTAAAGTTTTGTTTGTAGTTTCTAACTGGTAACTTTCATTGAATTCTTTCAAGTCAACTCTCTTTTGAGAGTCTTATATGCTAAATTTGTTAATATGGACCTGTTTCATTCAGAAATTTATATTTAATGTGCCTTTTGCTGGGGGATGGGAGGGTGGTTATGTTGATATGTTTAAAGGTGGATTGTTCTTGTATTTTTGTGATAGGAGAATTCCAGACTCCTTCAAGAACGTGGAGTGGCCTATATTAATGCTGATTCCTCTACAGAAGGTGAATATAGTAGTCCTCATTAAAAAAAATGATTGAATTAGAGATAGCAATTCAATTTATATCCTAACCAGGAAAGCAACCGTTGAACATTTGTTTAAAAAATATGCTCCTGGTCTGTCTCACTGCTATGTTTAACTCTGGAATGTATGTGTGCCCTAAGAGAGAGAATTTTTTTTTGTTTCATTTGCTTTATACTCTAGAGTGCTGATTCAGGGAAGCAGCATTCTATGATGATAACCTATGCCAGATTATCTTAAACATAGCAGAAATTTATCTAATATCTTTTGATGAGTAAATCAGGAGCATAGTTTTATGATTTAGAATATAAAGTTATTCTCATGATAATACACATATGCTTTTGGAAAAAAATGCTCATTTCCAAGATTTTATCTTTCACCAAATGTTTTTATTTTTAAGTTTTTCTTTAATTCAACAATTAAGTCCAGTACATAACTGAATAATTCTCTGAACTTTTCTAGGAATCCAGGGGAATCAGAGGTTAGGAAGGAATGGTCTTATATTTGAGAGGTCATAGATCACATATATGGTAAAATAAATCAGTCTTGGCTTATAATCAGGTACTAAAAAGGATATTTAATCATTCTGCTCTTGGCAGTTTGAAGAGGAGAATAGTAACTACTTGAGACCAGCAGTAAAAAAGGGAATAAGCATTTGAGACAGATCTTGAATAATTTGTATGCTTTTTTAAAGGCAGAGTCCAACTGAGAGACATTTCTAGTTGATTTTCATGACAATGAAGCAGTCCATTGTCATTGCACTCCACCCCACTGATCCCTTCTGCTCCTTGACCAAAAACAACAGCTGCTGTTCTCTGTACTCAGTTGCTCTTCAACACACTCTCTCTGCTTAATTCTTTTCCTGACAGTCTCCCCTGAAATGTTGCCTTTGAGGGGAGGCCATATCATTGCAGCACTCATCATTGTCACTGTTAGGTAATTACTTGTTTTATAAACTGCCTCTCTGAATAAATAATACACTTTAGCAGTATCTTGCCTGCTTTCTCCTGGATTCTTAATTTCTCATTAAGTAAGTGTTTATGGCATGGTTGCTGAAAGTGAAGAAATAAATAGGTGAAGATTGGCTGGAGTTGTAGCTCAGTGGTAGAGCACCCACCTAGCATGTGTGAGGTACTGTGTTCAATCCTCAGTACCACATTAAAAAAATAAAAAGATGAAGGCATTGTATTATCTAAAAAAAAAAAAAGAAGAAGAAGAAAGAAAGAAAAAAGAGAAAAAAGTGAAGAGTGGACTTTTAGAATATTTTCCTTAATGTGTTACAAATTTAGGAGAACAAACTTATTGTAGATTTGCCATGTTAACAATTGGAATACAGTACCTTATTTATCTATCTATCTATCTATCTATCTATTTTTGGCTTCTATTTTTTAAATGTTTAAAATTTGTCCCTTTTAGATATACATAACAGTAGAGTATATTTTGACATATTGTGCATACATGGACTATAACTTATTCTAATTATGGTGTCATTCTTGTGGTTGTAATGATGTGAAGTTACACTGGTTGTGTATTCGTATCTGAACATTGGAAAGTTATGTCCAATTCATTCCATTGTCTTTGCTATTTCTGTTCCCCTCCCTTCCCTTTATTTTCAATTGTCTAATCTACTGAACTTCTGAAATATAGCACTTTGATGGAGTTAGTTTGGCATTTATATTTCTTCTTTGTCCATGTGTCTGAGCTACATTGTCCTAAGTTCATTTACAGGGGTGCATTTCACCTACCATTTCCTCCTCCTCTTGGACTAATGTGATGGCCTTGCCTTTCACAACAGACTTCCTGAATTTATTCCTGGCCCTGCCACTTCCTTCTTATGTGACTTCAGGTTATTGCCTTCTGCATCTATTCCACACTTCTAAATAGATTACTGAGAGTACCTGTCTCCAAGGGTAAGTTCTGAGGCAAAAGGAGTTAATGATGGCAGAGCTCCTAGACTTTCCTTGCAGAGTAAATGTGCAAAAAAATTAATCTTGATTCTTCTTGTTATTATTACTTAAAATATATGAACAGATGAAACATTTTTGCCCTATAGAATGAATACTCCAAACACAGTCTTCAAATAAACAATATTCTTTTCATTGTAGTTTTTAAGATTTGATTTTTCATATATTTATAAAAATTAGTGGGTGGGTTTAGCTGATTTACAGCATCCGCCTAGAATTGCTTTGTTGTATTCTTGTAGTTTTCAGGATTAAGAAGAAAGGATCTAATATGTGATTGGATCATCACTAATCTCATTTTGTTTTATATTAAAATTTTTGTTAAATTCCCATTTCTCAAATAATACAATAAACTATATTCTTAAGTTTCTTATGTTAAGATACAAAATTTACAGATAAAGCAAACTCCAGTCATGAACCACTCTTAAATGAGGAAGTTCACAAAACTCACTTCTTCATGGTAAATATGAAAATGTGTTCTTTGTTTTTATGCAGACTAAAATGATGTTGTCAGCTCAGTTTGAGTTTTCATTGGAAGATAGTATTTTCCTTTCAGAATATGCAGGGATTGCTGGTAATGTTACAAATTGACTGGTGAACACAAGCTAATGTGAAGAATGCTACTAGTATGTGAGGTGAGTGAGGCATGACTGGTATTTCCTGTCCAAATTTGGAGTTTTGGATAAATTGTTGCAGACACTGAGGACAGTATTGAACTATTTAGTTTGAAAGAGAAGATATATATAAATAAAATGTATTTTTAACTATGGCAAAGTTGAGTCTTTTAATGTATAATACCATGTTATATAATATATTCAAAAATCTTCAGAAGAATCAAACAAAGGTATAAAACAAAAGGCAGAAGATTCAGATAGATAAAAGAGGTAAAATAATGCATTAAGAACCCTGAAGAGATATCCTAAGGAGATAGCCTGAGATCCCTCAGAGGTCTTGATTTAAACAGGAAAGAGGCAAGAAACTGAGAAAGAATTTATCACAAAATGCCATTGAGGTAAAACATGAAATGCTGCACCTGAACTGGCAACCACAACTGCATCTCAACTGGGAAATAGAATAAACAGCAAACTGAGAAGAAAAGTGATCCAGGCTCAGCAGATTCAGAGGCTCAGTACTGCATGGGGCTTCATACTTCAGACACTGGCCACCACTGATGGATGATTAATTGGTGTATGTATATATTTGTAAAAATGTAAATACTTTATATAAATTTTTCTAAACATTGCTTTTTTGACTATCTAAGTGTGTCATGGAACATAGACACATAGATATCTGTGTTAAAACTTTTCAAATTTTACTTTAAAATATTTATATCTAAAGAAAAGTTAAAAATGTGATATACTGACTTAATTTGTATTTGTATTTGTGTTTCTATGGCCAGTTTCCTATTCCTCCAAAATGTTCATACATCCCATGAGACAGTTGCGAAGCATTGGAAGCTTACATTGGTAAGTTATCATGAACTAAAGTAAGACATTTTTAAAATTTTTAAAAATTACACCAGCTTGTACATGAAAATCCTATTTTCTATTCCAAGATCCAACCTAGAATGGACCATTGAATTTACTCTGATGACTCCTTTGGTTTCATTTAAAAGAGCTTTTTTCCTTACTTTTTATGACTTTCACAATTTCAAGGAATACTTGTCAGGCTTTTTGTAAAAGAACCCTCAATTTTGGTTTGTAGATGTTTTTTTCTCATGAATAGACTAGAGTTATCAGTTCAGAGAGTAAGAAAACAAGGCAAAATTCTCTCCTCTTTATAAGTATATGGTATCCACATATTCTGTGTACCAAATTAAGTTCATTGGTTATATAAAAATATATCATTCTGACAGAGGATATGGATAATGATTGAGGCTATAAACTTGTGTGTATAGAGAAGGGGCAGAGAACATGTGTAAAATTTCTTTATTTCCTCTCAATTTTGCTGTTAACATAAAACTTTTTTAAAAAATAATTAAGGAAGTCAGGACCTAATCAAATATGTTGAATATTTAGGTCTAATTTTTCTTCCATTACGTGCAGGTTATCTGGTCCAATTCCTAGATCCTTAATCCACTTCCAGTTAAGCTTTGTGCATGGTGACAGATAATGGTTTAATTTCATTTTTCTACATATGGATTTCTATTTTTCCCAGAACCATTTGTTGAAAGGGCTATCTTTTCTACAAAGTATGTTTTCAGTGCTTTTGTCTACTATCAGATAACTGTATTTATGTGGTGTTGTGTTTGTATCTTCTATTCTGTACCATTGGTCTACAAGTCTACCTTGATACCAATACCATGCCATTTTTTGTTACTATGGCTCTGAAGTATAGTTTAAAGTCTGATCTTATAATGCATGCTGATTTACTTTTCTTGCTAAGGATTGCTTTGGCTACTCTGAGTCTCTTATTTTTTCAAATGATTTTCATGATTGCTTTTTTATTTCTATGAGGAATATTGTTGGGATTTTAATTGAGTTTGTGTCAAATCTATATAATGATTTTGGTAGTATGGCCACTTTGACAACTTTAATTATTCCTATCCAAGAACATGGGAGATATTTCCATCTTCTAAGAACTTCTTCAATGTCTTTGTTTAGTCTTCTGTAGTGTTTATTTTATAGGTCTCCCTGAGAAGTGGATGCAGATACATAATGGGGGTGGAGGGTGAGAATGGAGGAACTTTGATTAGGCAAAGGGGAGGGAAGGTAGGGGAGGGAGAATGGGGGTAGGAAAGATAGTGGAATGAGATGAACATCATTACCCTGGGTACATGTATGACTACACATGTGAAACAACTCTACATTGTGGACAGGCAGAGAAATAAATGAAAAGATGTGCTCAATATGCATACAATGAATAGAAATGCCTTCTGCTATCATGTATAAGTAATTAGAATAAAAAATAAAAATAATGAAGAAAATGAAAGAAAAAAAATAGTTAAGGAAATAGTAGGGAAGGAGAAAGGGCCAAACTTTACTGGCTTCACTGAAAAATAGCTTATTATCCTGAGTGTGTGAAAGAGTTTTCCTTTTTTATTCCCTAAGGATGAATAAATTAGAATTTCTTAGATTAACAGAAAGTTGAAAACATCAAAATGGTATGTTTATTGTGGACAAATATTTCTGCTTATGATGTGAAAATTTTTCCTAAAAAATGCTATTAAACATGTATCATACATTTATGTAAATTTGTTAATTCTGAAAAACTCACAAAATACTCAAAGATCCACAGCCTATAGTGCAGATGGAAAAAAGGGACTGCAAAGCATTTTATGTGCCACAAAATATGATCTTCATTTAAAGAAAATTAATCAACACAATTTTGAATTCATACTATCTTCAACCATCTTTGTTTTTAAAAGCAAGGTGAAGTTACATTCAAGAAAACATTTTTTTCTTTTTTCTTTTTCTTGGACTGAGAATGAAACCAGAGGTGCTCTACCACTGAACTACATTCCCAGGCTTTTTTTTTTTTTTTTTTTTTTTTTTTTTTTTTTTTAGACTAGGCCTTGCTAAGGTTCCAAAGCTGGCCTCAAACTTGAGGTCTTCCAATTTCAGCTTCCTGAATTTCTAGAACTCTTGGAATTAATAAGCATGTACCACCACACTGGGCTCTAGTAAAAAATACTGAAAAAAATACTAAAGTATAATATTGTTGACTTTTATTGGGAAGGGCTGCCTGAATTACAGAATTCCTAGGCATAGAGTTTCCTGATTTATCCCTGGTTATTTGTAGCCAATATGAACAAAAGGCCTGAGTGGGAAATTCAAAGAGCCAGCAGGGTACTGCCATATAAAGGAACTCTTGATAATATTCATAAAACTCAAACTTCCACTCTCAAAAATTAAGAAACACACCAACCTGGACCTAAGGCTTCTCTACATAGTGAAAAAACACTGGTGAGGTTGTCAAGAGTCTGTAGTGATCATCCTCCTTCACAAAGAGGAGAAGAAACATGTCTTTGGAGTCAATCAGTGTGCCATTCTTCCTTACCCAGGAGTCCTTGAAGATTCCTAGATCCCTGTCCAAAGAGTCCTTCATATCCAATTTATAGTAATATTTCCCAGGGAACTCTTTGTTCCCCATGCAGCAAAATAGTTAGATCTATCAGAATTCAAACATGAACCTAGATGGACATGCTCAAATCTCAAACTTCTCACATCATCAAATAGTTTGATGTTATGATCGGTTACTGCATTTTTGAAGGAAATTTCCACAGTGGAAAGAAGAGAATATTCCAGTCAAAATCATCTTTTAAATTCCTGTTAGATGAGTAGTTATACCTTTTACTCTTTTAGGAGGAGAGATGGGTTAGAAGGCAGAAGTAAAGGGATAATTCTGGCTGACGTATTTTGCAAGTTTTCCAGAACATCTGCAGCAGAAACAAAAACCCAATGACAATGAAAACACTGTTAAAAATATGAACACTGTAACAAAATAGGTGGTCATGCCTATTTCTAGCTCATTGGTTTTCATTTTACCTGAGAACTGGAGGTCTGCATTGCCACTAAGTCCAAGGAAATTACTACTTGCTTTGGTTTCTATTTAGGTTTACCATGAGAATCTATATACTGCCTCAACTTCACGAACTCATTTTATTTTTGATGCCCATAAAATATTGCTCTGTGCATTCATTTATTTTATGTTTGTTCATGTATTTTAATATATTAAATTTAATGCATTTTATATATTACATTTAATATAATACATGTGAAATATTCAATTACTAAGATGTTTTAAGGGGAAATATTTAAATAATCTCCATCACTAACTGCACCTAATTTAAAGTGAGAACATTCTGAACTAATTTATAATTGTCTGACTGATTTAAGTGATTTTGTATCTATTCCCTGAATCACATTTATCATTATAATAGCCTGCATTTATTTTTTTTTCTTATTTAATCATGGTAATCAGTTTACTAATTGTGATTATAAATACAAATTGACAGGGCATTTCCTTTTTGGATACTAAAGGTTAATAAAGGTAAATATTTTCCACAGAAAATCGTTACTGAAGGGCACTATACTGTGTTTCCATCCGTGGGCTGATACTCACCTTGAAAGTACTTGAGCCTGTCTATCAGTCCAGTGATGGTCTGGACAGGAAGTGCTGGCTTTATAGGCTGAGGCAACTGCACTGACTCACTTCTGTAAGGAGGAAGAGGATATGAATCTTGTGGTATGAAAGATATCATAACAGTTTTTAAGGAACCAAACAACCATTCCACTCAAAATATTTCTTGAAACACTTTTCTCATCATTGTGTACCTCCATCTTCATGAGAAGGGACTATTTCTAGGAGTCTTTTTTACTTTATTTGCCAGTTAACAGCTCATTTCTCAGAGATGCCAATCTCATTTTCTAACTAGAAAAAACTATCTCCTGCACCTCATTTTATCATGTAAAATCATACAGGGTTGTATTTATGAATGTCAGCATTCAGCCCAGCAAAACATGCATCCCTCAACCACAGGAGAAAGAGAAGCTAACTTCTGATAAAGGGAACAGGAAATCATATTCACACAAACACATGCACACACAGTTGATTACTAATTACATAAAATATTTCTTCACTTTGTTGGAAACAGCTTGATCTTCTTAATAGCTCACATGGTGCGCTAGTTTTCACTAAAGACTAAACTTACTTTGTCAATAGACCTCCCAAGTCCTGCAAAGAAAACAAGAAAGGCTTATATTTTTTTAAAAAAAATAGGATGGTATTTTGTTTTTTGTAAAGTTCAGGTAAGTATCAAATATCATCACAGCAACCCTTTTAATATATTCATTTTCATCTCTCAGAACAATACTGGTAACACATATTTGAAGAAACTGAATTCTTGAAGAATTCAGCACCCAGAGGGTGAGAAAAGAGTGAGAAGGTAGGACATGGGTAGCACATAGCAGATAATGTCTCTAATGAAGGCATTTCAAACCCACAATTTCAAAACAGAAGTAAGGAACCATTAGCTTTTCCAAAATTTCTTCATATTGTCCAGTGGCAGGTAAAAATGGAATGTTGATGAATAAGTGGTTATTTTCTGATTCTTAGAGAAGCAAGTTTCAAAACAAAAATTTAAGAAGAAAACATTTCCTAGGACAGCTACTCACAAAATTCCATAAATTTTGCTTATTTGTAGTCAGAATAGAAGTTAAACTTTACCTAGATTATATCCAAAGAGGAAAGAACCTCATCATTGATGCAGGAGATGTGAAAATTTAGATGTGGCACTAAGTAATGTGGTCAAAATTGAGAATCTAGGATTATGTAAAACACTTTCACCTGCATCTCAGTGCTCACCTGGAGAAGCTCAACATAGGGTTTATGGGACATTTTCACCAGCTTTCTCTGAGGTGTGTCTTCTTTTGAACCATTTTGGCTTTGCTTTTTTTTTGAGATGCTCAAAAATTAATTTCCTCTCCTTTTTAAGACTCTATATGTAGTTTTTCTTCCCCATGAAGAATGGGACACAGTTACTTATAGTCAGCCCTCATCAGCTCTTCCCATAGATACATGTAGCACTGTAGGGATAGGTTTTCTAGATCACCTTTCAGCAAGATTTTATCCTCCTCCACTTAAACCTCTCTCTTTGGCCAGTACATTTTATCAGTATGTTACATACACCATAAATTCATATCTACCCATTTCTCAGAAATTGCAATTTTATTCCTCTTTAATCCTGATTCTTTTTCTATTCTTTATAATGATGGAAGGAACCAAGCCATACTTTTATCTGCACTTATCAACTTTTATCTGCTTCATGAGTGTGTAAAATATCTGAAGAAAAAGTTTTGACTGATAATTTATCCTCCCACATATAAAAGCCTCTATGCAAGCAATTAGAATTTATAGTTGAGTCACACATCATTATATGCAATAGTCTCATCTCTGTTTATTAAATTAATTTTAATCTCAAACCTCCCTACAACACTGCTTGGTCATTTGTTTGACCAACATAGTTGAATTTTCTTTTAGAATTAGAAACCACCAGAAAAGCTATGTCTAATATCCTTACACTATGATGTTAAAGTGACTATAGATAAATTTCTAGAATGTCTGCCTCAAGCTGAGTGTTAGGAAAATAGACTTATACTTACGATCCATGGACTGATAATTTTATTCTTTTAATTTAGATTTTTCTGATTTACCTGGGTCTTTTCTCATAATGATCTTATTTGCTTTAGCAGCTTCTCTTTTATATGCATGTATATACATATGTGTGTGTATATATATATATATATATATATATATATATATATATATATATAATCATTAAACACTTAAGAAGCAAATACATTTGTTTCCATTTCACAATGATAGAATCAACAAAAAAGATATAATTACTTTTGTAGGAAGAAAAAAATTATAATACCTTCTTTTTTTTACCATTGATGATTATGAATTTTAGAAGATTTCAGGCTGCAAAAGTACAAAATATAATGTAGCCAGGGATAATGATATATATCTTTCAGATAGTGTGGCAATTCCATCAGAATTGGGATTTTCTGAGGCTCTACCACACTAATTCCAAGCACTTTATCCCTTGTGTTAGTATATATACATACTATATAGAAATATTTTGCATTTATTATTGGAGTATCCTGTAACTCTTTTCAAATGAGAACTTTCTAATGCCTTAGTGTTAAACTCAAAATTAAAGTAAGCATGTACCTTATCACGAGCCCTGTAGAAGCAAGCTCCACTAAGGCAGGTATATTTGTATACTTTATTTATTGCTTACACCTTTGGTACTTAGCTTCTTCCTTGATGCTTGGAAAATTTTGTAGCAAGCAGTAAAAAACAGGGCAATCATCATTGTGATCCTCATCTTTGTTATAATCCCTGAGTGCCCTCACTCACCCTTCACAGTGCTCTTAGGAGATTCACTTAACCTGGTACTCCTCAACAGCCCCTTCTACAGAAGGATGTCCCTGAGCCCTTTGCTCCTGAGAGCTGGAGCAGAGCAAACACAGCAGGAGCTTGTTCTCTTCACAGAAGATGTTCTTTATCTCTTTGTAGATCACACACATTTTGTTAGAGCTTAGGAATTACCTGAGACTGGCTTTTCTGGAAGTGGACATCAAATTTTTCAGAAGAATATTGTTTTTGACATATTTCTGTTGAGACGGCTCTCTGCGCACAGGGAAACAGGAAGGAGTTTGGACTTGTTCCCAGGAAAGACAGAGAAAGGGCAAACAAAAGCTGTGCCACTGCCTATGGTGACTGGGTCCATAGGTACTTCAGGCAGATGGAGCAGGTGCATTGTTTCTTGAAGGCTTGTGAGATTCCTAAGTCCATTTTCTGAAGGAAGAATATCAATAGAATTTATTCATTTATCCTTGAAGAGAAAAAGTCCTGAACAAAATTTTACTGAAGTTGTTACTGAATAGCATACTTCTGCCTATGACAAAATAGACTTCCTTTAATATATGACCAAATATAAAAATTAATAGATAACTCAAATAAATTACGCATTTAAGAGAATATCTCTCTCTACCAAGCCCAAACTATTTCCAAACACTGCTTCACACTGTGAAAATATGTAAATATTTTAATCTGTTCCAGAAAACAAAGCATCATTTATAATTTTATTTTGCTAAAAATTTGGGTTCTCATTTCTACAGTGGTTGAATTTCTAGAAATAAGAGGGAAGAAATATTCCTAAATATATTTTTAGATCTACAAGTACAAAAGTACAAGTTATCTGGAAGCTAATTTCTGAGTCCTTATAAAATACATAGAACCAACTAAGGGGTACAAAACTAAGAAAATTAAATTAAATATCACTTTAATTCCAAACTATATTCAAGTCAAGACAGAAGAAGAATGATTTTTATACTAAGTAGAGAAACAGCATCATTTCATAGAGATAACCTAATTTGAAGATCATTTATAATAGGAAATTTGACTTGATTTGTCTTGGTAAAGCAACTACAGTTCCACTATGAATTGTGTACTTACCTAACTAGTGGGTCCATGATTTCATCAGTGCTTGTTGCAGAAGGGTAAGTATGAAGTCAGCTCTAGGATTACGTGCTCCAGTTGTAGAGGAGGTAGATTAAAATGTCCCTCAGTGAGATGAGTTTCCAACTATGCCCTGGAGAAGAATGAGCTTGTCTCCAGGAGTGCCCTTTTACTGAGTGCCTGAAGACCACACCCAGTTCTTCCTTGATTGCATTTCAGGATGCTCAATCAGTGTTAGTGTAAGTAATTGGGTTAGTGTGGGTAATTGGATTAGTGTGGGTGTTTTGGTAATGTGGGGGATTAGTTTTCAGGTACAGAGTATTGATGTATCACCTTGTCTAATCTTCATAAATAAAGCTCCACAGGCTTACCAACAATGATGGATTAAAAAAAATAAAACAAAATGAATCCTCAGCTTCAGATTGTTTTTAATCTTTAGTTGTGTTCTTTTATTTTTTTGCTTTAAAAACGTAGAAAGAGGGTTTCATCAATATATGATTTTTAGTAATATATATATATATATATATATATATTGCCTGAGATTGAATTTAAATTTTATTCTGACACTTAGAGAGGGATTTAGTTTAGGAATTTTATTTTACTCACCAGGTTTGGGGGTTCATGCCTATATTCCTAGCTTTGGAAGCTGAGGCAGGTGGCTCAGCAATTCAAACCCGAGCCTCAGCAACTAGTAAGGTCCTAAGCAAGTCAGTAAAACCTATCCCTAACTAAAATATGAAAAAGGACTAGGATGTGGTTCAGTGGTTAAGTGCCCCTGGAATCAATCCCTGGTATACACACACACACACACACACACACACAAGAAAGAAAAAAGAAAGAAAATAATTTTGTTTTTCTCACCTCAATCTTATCCTTTCCAGTAAGAGACCGAGGGTCCTGCCTTCCAAGTGCTTCTAAAGGAATGACACATATTCAGTGTAAACTGCCAGAGCAAATGAGGCCACACCTGCAACCCATGCTGTTTGGAACATGAAAGATGCAACCACAAAGCCTCTACAGACTCTTGATACACTGCATGGACTTTTTCTAGAACTTCCCTTGTACACAGATTAGTGTCAAGGATGAATTTGCCCAGCTGTTACTAATTATGATCTTAGGATATAAAATCAAGACTTTTAATACAAGAATCCTGGACTTTAAGGGAGAGTGTTCAGGAGAAGTAGCTGCCCTGATATTTCCTGAGCTACAAAGGCATTAGGCTGCCCAGGAGGCCCTGTTTTTTGCCCCAGATTTTCAAAGTGTTAGATGAGGAGAACTCTTCATTTGGGGGGATCTCAAACATTCATATTTGCCAAACTTCTTCCCTAAAAGAGAAATCAAAGAGATACAAGCTCTCAGACATTGGCTTGGGTATCCATACTTTCTATCTGGAAGATGCAGTGTGGTCACAGTGATTTCTGACACCTACGATAAAGCAATTATATAAGGTCTAGCTCAGGCAAAAGAATTTGAGACTGCTGCTGTGCACAGGGGTTCATGTCAGTAATCCCAGCTACTCAGGAGGCTGAGACTAATTGGAAGGATAAAGAATTTAAGGTCAGACTGGGACTGAGCAAGATGATCTCAAAAAAAAAAAATGTTCGGCAGGGGGGCTGGTTTCAGACAATTTTAATGCTGTTAAAAAGTTATCCATGAACTTGAGTTTCACCTGGGAGCCACCAGAGCATTCACCACTTCCTGTTGAAGTGTTTGTGAGTAAAAGAGGGGAGAGACAAAAAAACTACCAAATACTCTCAGAGTCTGTGAAGTCAAGATACTTAACCTCTGAGCTATTGACTGTTTCTGTCTCCTATGATGGTAGAGCCATGTTACAGGCAGGAAGTGGAAGCTACAAGCTGAAGACCCAGACTTTTTGCACAGACAGCCAGGTTGGGACACTGTTAAACCTTTGCATGTAGCCAATAGCATGAACCTTTGGAACACACTTCAATCTTTATGTTTCTTCCCCATGATTTTTATTTTTAAAAGTTTATATCACTATCTTAACTTTTAAAATTTGCCTTCTAATATCAAACAGAATAATAAATAGCAGAATTTACCAAACTTGAAATAACTGAAATAAATGAGTGATCTGTAGAAAAGTAATAAATCTGATCTATTTACAAAAACATTGTATAAAATGTCATTTTTGTAGCCAGCATGGTAGCACACTCCTGTAATCTCAGCTACTCAGGAGACTGATGCAGTAGGATCACATGTTTGTTTATAGGCTGGGCAATTTAGCAAGGCCCTGTCTCAAACTCAAAAATGAGTAGGGCTGGAGATGTAGCTCAATGATAGAGGATCACTAAGTTCAATTCCCAGTACCACGCATACTCAAAAAGAAAATTATTTCCTTTCCCTTTCCATTCTGTGTAAGTAACCTTAAAAGTTACCAAAAAAAAGTCACAATTTGCAAAGACACCTTACCAACCTTTTGAAGAAGTGTGCCAACTGATCTGACTGTAAAGAGTACAAGGTAGTGCTGTTGATTGCTTGGTGATGAATGGTGTTTCTTTTACTTTTTTCTTGTTTATTTTTATATATTATAATTTCCTTATAAAAATGGAACAATTCTGTGATATGTAGAATGTAAATTGACATGCTTTCTCTCATACTAGACTTTACCTGTGTGTGTTGTGTCTGAATTAATCTGGTGGGAAGTTGAGTTGGTTTTGGGATTCATTACTGATATCATTATTTCAGTGCTGCATGGGCTGCATATTCATCCAGCATTATTTTGTTTTAAGTGTTGGACTGGCTCACCAGTTTGTCTCAATATCTGCTCCACACTCTAGTTCTCCCTACAAACTCTTCTCAGGCCCTCAGACAAACTGCTTTTACATGTTACTCATCACTTGCTAGTCTCATTGTGCAATGGCAACATGAAGGATGTAGGAACATTCCTTGTGTTTCTGATGATGAAACCGAGAACTTAGGCACATTCCATGTCCCTGAGTCTTGGGAGGGGCTTTGTCAGTGATTATGTCCACCTCCACCTGTAGGTCTAGACTCACCACATATTTGTATCTACTTTAAAATTTCTCTCTGCTTTTTAAATGTCTTTATTTCCCCTTCCCCAAAGGCAATAATATATTTGGCTCTTTGTGGCTTAAAGTATTTTTAAACAGGAGAGATAATTATCCTCCTGGTGAAACAAAATATGTCCCCCTCAATTGCAATTTTTCCTATATTTTATTCCCAGTTATTACTGACCTGTATAATTATTTTCTCATGAAGTTATTTACTATTTTAAGTTTGGAGCTTGGGATACACCTCAGTTGATAGAGTATTTATCTTGCATTCACCAGGCCCTGGGTTCAATCCCCAGCACCCCCCCAAAAATATTTTAAGTTTTAATGTTACACCATAGAGTCTGAAATTTATTTAAGTAAGTTGCCATTGGTATTGTGTGTGTGTGTGTGTGTGTGTGGTAAAAGGATCTAAAATGTATTTTCTTGGTAAATATGTAATATATCATTCCTTAGATATATACAGTGGAAAAACTGTTTGAATATTTTTTTCAGCCTATGCTTTTGAAATTCGTTCATTCACATTGTTGCAATGAGAGTTTGTCCATTTTGATTGCTTCATATAATTGCTTTGCATGAGTGTACAACAATTTATCTATTCAACTGTTGGTAAGTGTCTTTGACTCCAAATTTTAGGGTATTATGAGAAATGATGAAAGGAACAACATTGCCTATAAATTTTACCTAATAAGTATATGTAGAAACTGCTGATAATATATGCTTATCCCTACTGGAAAACCTAGGCCTTAGAAAATGCTTTCAGTAAGTAAGCCAAAATTTATTTTTTCAATTAATACTTTCTCTAGCCTTGTGTAAACATTATTTATTCTACATATTATTCATCTTTAAATTTTTATTTATTCTTGACAAGGTCTAGTGATTCAATTTACGGTTTGAATTTGCAATAATCTAATGACTCATAAAGGTGAGTATTTTTTCATATGTCACTGACTACTGTCGAAGTCCAGCTCCAACAGGGTGTCTCAGGAGACGAACGGATGGTGAGGAGTAGGCAAAAGGATGGTGGAGAAACAACACAGACACCAAAGTGAAGGTGTTGATCCCAATCTTTACTTGTGAAGTTGATCATACATACTTTTCATTTTGGCAGGCACACAGTACTTTGTGGTTACAAAATAGGAATCATTATTCAGAGAAACCAAATATTACGTAGCTACAATTAGAATAGAAGAATGTATCTTGGCTTATGCATAAGCAAGCATTTGTACTTTCAGTTCGCGTTTTGCTTTGAGCTGTTTCTTCTTAGTTAACTTTTAGTAATAGTTAGAAATGTCCCAAACTATTGGCCTATACCTTGACTATTCTTTCTTGACTTACTGACTGGAACTGGTGCCATGGTTAAGGCAAGTGGTTGACTTATTATTAATTTTAATCAATCAAGAGTAAGAGCACAAACTGTTGTGCACAGGAACAAGAACAAGTTGCCCAGTACTAAGCACTAATCTGTCTTCTTAACATTAATTTTTCTTTCCTAGATTTTAATTTAATTTCTCAAAAACTTCCTTGACAGGAATACAGGGAGTTTTTCATTAGACATTAACAATTTAAGTTCCATAGCTGAATCATTGCATTTAGAGCAAACAGATCTATTCTTTAGAAGTAGTTGCATTAATTGGAAAAGTAATGTTTTTTCCTTCATACTTAATGGTCATATGAGAAGTAGCAACTATACTTATTAAAGGAATACAAAAACAAACCAGCCCATTCCCAGAAACATACTGCGCTCCTCCAGAGGATGGATGCCTTGCACCATCCACCTCAGTAGGGCCTTGCCATTGCCTGAATCAGGGGAGGGGTGCAGCAGACTACATATGTGTATTCTGTTTTATGATATTACCATTCAAAAAACTTATCAATTTTTTTTTACCAGGTTCACTTTTCTTTATTTACCAAACTTTATGCATCTCTGTTATTCAGGCTCTCTAGAGGAACAGAACCAATAGGGAATATATGATTATTGAAAGGAGATTATTAGATTTGCTTACAGAACCAGAACCTGTATAATCCCACAATGCCTATCAGCAGGCTGGAGAGTGGAGAAACCAGTAGATGCTTAGTCTAACACACTGAAGCTTCAGAACAAGATGGATTAATGATGTAGTCCCAGTGGGACAAAAGGCCTGGAAACAACCTGATAGTTTTCAGAGTTCACTTTGGAAGAGTGAAGGAGCTAGAGTCTGATGCTCTCAGGATTTTGTAGCAGCAATCTAAAACCCCTCAAGAGGAATCAAGCTAGAGGGCACTGATGCCTCATTTTTTCAACTTTTATTCCATCCAGGACTTCAACCTATGGCTGCCCACACTTAGAGTGAATCTGTACTTCAGTTTCCTGTCCTGTATGTCAATCATTTCTAGAAACACTTCCATTGACAAGCCAGAAGCATCCTAATATTAAGCATATTTTAATCCAAACTGACAATTCAGATCAAGCAACATAGCATCTATGATGCATGCATATTGTATCTTTGATACATACTTCGTAAATATATTTTTTTTGGGGGGGAAGGGCACTGGGAATTGAAACCAGGGATGCTTTATCACTGAGTAACATACCATGTCACTTCTATTTTTTGAGAAAGTATACTACTAAGTTGCTTAAAGTCTTGCTAAAACTCTGATCCTACTGCCTCAGCCTTCCAAATGGCTGAGATTATAGGCATCTTCCACCATGCCTGGTTCTAGCTTTTATTTTTTTGAGAAAAGTTCTTGCTTTATTGTCTTAAACACCTGGAATTAAACCAACCACCTCATTTGGCTTCCAAGTAGGTGAAATTACAGGCAGAGCTCATAGTGCATGGCAATTTACCAACTCCAGTTTTGTATGTTTACACTTTTGAAATATTATCTTTAAGCAAAAAGTCATTAATTTTAATGCAGACCGGGCAGAGGATGTGGCTCAAGTGGTAGCATGCTCGCCTGGCATGCGTGCGTGCGGCCCAAGTTCGATCCTCAGCACCACATACAAACAAAGATGTTGTGTCCGCCGGAAAAAAAAAAAGTATTAAAAAATTCTCTCTCTCTTTAAAAATATTTTAATGCAGACCAATTAAATTTTTCCTCATTGATTATTGTTTTTATGTCTTTTCTAGGCAATTTTTCTATGAGACTACTATTTTCTCTTAAGTCAACCTATAAAAGACTATGTATAGGTATCGCTAAGGTTTCTTTTTGTCCACCTGTATAACCATTTTATTTAGTACTAGATTGATTGTCCTGTGATTGCCAATGCAGAGGACAATACTAATGATTGTAAATATTCATATTTATGTTTATAATTTTAGAAAGGTGATGGGGTAGAGAGAGAAGATGTGGGGGAAGGGAAGGGGGGATAGTAGGGGATAGGAAAGGTAGCAGAATACAACAATTACTAATAGGGCATTATGTAAAATTGTGGATGTGTAACTGACATGATTCTGCAATCTGCATTTGGGGTAAAATTGGGAGTTCATAACCCACTTCAATCTAATGTATGAAATATGATATGTCAAGAGCTTTGTAATGTTGTGAACAACCAATAAAAAAACTAAAAAAAGAAAGGAAATCATCACACAGATAATTAAGAATGATTACTCAGAATAATGGACAGAATGGATATATAGTAATATGTTTTGAATATGTTTTTTTCCTCAAAAAAAAAACAAGTTAAAGTGTAATTTCATAGAGCAGTGGTGTTTTGACATGGGGCCTTTAAGTCATTAAAAAGAATCAGTGCATTTTTCCTGGGCCTGAACCTGAATGAAAGAGTGAATTTTGGGCCCTTGGAGAGTTATTTTTAAGAAAGTAGGTTGTTATGAAGAATGCCATCCATGTGCTTTCACATTCTGCACAGGATGATTTCTCCTTCTGCTTCTCTGCTATGAGCAGATTCATCATGAAACTCACCAGAAACTGAGGCAGGATGACCTAGAACTTACCTGTTTTCAGAACTGTGAGGTAAATGAATCTTTTATTTATAATTTTCTCAGATGCAGGTTTTGTGTGAAAACAACAGAAAATGGACCAAGATGAGTAAATTAAAGTTAGATTATAAAAGGAGAAAATTATGTTCTTATAACTATTGAGTCTTTATGGTCATGCTTGTTTGGGTAGAGAAAGAGATATGTTAGTTTGAATTTTCACTTTATTAAATCATACTTTATCGATTTTTTCATTTGTGACAGTCCAGGAATAAATTAAAACCAGAAAACATATTCTATTTCATGTACTATAGGCAATTATATTCCTCAAATGAATAAATTTTAAAAAATGAATTTTAGGAATATATGAGCTTTTAATATTATCACCATAATTAATAACAAAGTAAACAAGTTTTCATAACATTAGAAGGATTGAAAAGTTAATAAAATATAACCTGTTTGATATGTTTGATAATATTCAAGGAAGAGGGCTTCCTTGGATATTTAATTTTTCATACATTGGGGCATAGTCCTTATCTATGTCTGGTCAGATGTGACTACAGCAGAAAACAGGATTGACATGGGGAGAAAAGGAACAGGAAAGAATACTGTGTATCAGTGAACTTTGAGCAACATTAATGAAGCTCACCGCTCTACCTTCATAATCCAGGAATACTCCTATTCGGCCAATGGGCCTTGGTACATATTGAAGTACAAGTGGGGAGGTGGTAAAGAGAGTGTAATGGGAACCCTCCTTAACACATCCAAGAAGGAAGAGCCCCTCCACCTCATCTATCTTGTAATTTCTGTTCTTTTTCCAATAATCATTACAGACTCCCAAAGCCCAGTTCCAAGAGTCTCCCACTTCCACCTCCCAGTAATATCTGCCAGTGGCAAAAGTCTGAGTACCCCAGGCAAGAAAGCATTCTGATGTTGGAATGATCAAGGAGGAACGTTGTGGATTGCATCCAACATTCACGCTTCTCAACTCTCCATACAGGAAGATGTGGCAGTTGGCTCTTTCAAGACACAGAGTAATATCAACTGTAAGAAAAATATTGCAGACATGTATGTAAATAATAAGAAGTTAAAGTTCTAAAAAAAATCTTTCTGAGAAGAAATAATACTACTGAAAAATGTGAAATTGTAACAGCAACAATGATTTTGGTTGTAAAATCTAATAAATATGGGCATAAATAGTACATCTACAGAACAAACAAATTCCTTGCCCTAGATACAGAAATTTGTTGAAAATGTGAAAAATCAAATATTGAGCCAAATATAAAACTAATACTTTTATTTTTTATTTCAAAATAGCTACAGAGAGGATGCCCTTAATTCTCTGGAGGCATCAAAAATAAGTATCAGAATAATATTTCTATTTCAAAAAAATGGTGTCATTATTTGGATGAGAGGTAAAGATTTTCTCTCTTGTGACCTTTTCTAGATAACTGGATAAAACTACATTTATACATTTTAGAAATTATCACTTGGTGAAATTAATTCTTATTCATAGTTACTAAATATACAAATATCTTATAAATGTTTTTGGAATCCATGTTAATCCTTTCTGTTATTCCTCAAATTCAGTAATTTTAGAAAGAATAGTTTAAAATTTATTTATGCAAAACTTTTCACTATCCCTAAGTTTTCTGCATGCTCTGCATTGCCCTTCATACCTGAGATTTAACATATAGCTCTTTATATTGAGCAAACAAAAATCAATTTTATGTGTATTTTCCTTTCTTGGTGATAAAGCTAATTTCTTATCTTAGATTTCCTATAGCTATTTAAAATTTTATGTCATTTAATCATATATACCTATGGTAAAAACAACATAAAGTTCTAGTCAAATATTTACCCCCAAAGCTTCTCCTAATAATTCAAATTAAGCAGGATGAGGCGGCTTAAGCCTGAAATCCCAGAAGACTGGGATAAGCAGATGAAAAGTTCAAGGCCAGCTTGGGCAAATTAGTGAGACTGTTTCAAAAAAAAAAAAATCTGGGGGCTGCATATCTGGCTCAGTGGTGTGGTGCTTGCCTAATATGTGTGAGGCCCCAAGTTAAACTGCCAGAACCAATTTTTTTTTCAATAATGAACATACTGAACAACTGCATAAATTTGTATGTGAAATTGAATAATGAATCTTAAATCTGAGTGTAGCTCTATTTATTAAAATTTCCAATTTTTATATAATTTTTATATAACTCAGGACATATGAGCCTGGATTCTATTTAAGTAGTTTTTTTTTTAATTTTTCACTCTTTATACTATAAATTTGACTATAGAAACATACTCAAGAATTTGCAGTCAAATTATTTATTTCTAAAAATAAGTAAAATATTTAATGAAAGAGAAATTCCACTCATGTGGTCCTAACAACAAATAATAGATTGAGAGAATACTGACAATGGGCTTATGCTTACCTCGGAAGCTGTTGAGCCTGTCAACTAGTCCAGTGATGGGTCCTGCACTGAGTTCTGGATTCACAGGTTGGACTATATACAGCTGCATAGATTCAATCCTGCAAAAAGGAAGATGCAGTTAACAGTCAGAAAATCATGACTCTTCTTGATAAGACACTTTATAAAAATTCTTGCAACACATAGATGTGGAAATACAGAATTATCACTTTGTGAAATTAATTCTTATTCGAAGTTCCTAAATATTCAAATAAAATGTAAATGCTGTTGGAATCCACTTTAATTCTTTCTGTTATTCCTCAAATTCTGTAAACATACTTAGTTCTCTGTTCACTTACGTATATTTAAGAGTAAAAGTCTGGTGTCCATTTCCAGTCTGCACTGAAATCTCCCTATCTGCAGACACAAGCTTCTCTAAAAACTAGAACTGGCTGTTGCCTCCTTCACAGGGAGAATTTCTGAAGAATCTTAGGCAGGGATATCTGCTTCCTGGAGGACCCACAGAGCTCTAAAATGCTGTGAGTTTCTTTCTATTGTCATTTAAAACTGTCAGCTTATACATACAAAATTAACAAATCTCTAGAGATTTCACACATTGGAGCACTCTCTCTCTCCTGTTAGCTGCTATTCCCTCTATTAGCTCTGTGAGGTGTTTGACTTCATCACCCTTGAGAACACTTAGTACTTCTCCTTTATCTGCATAGGCTTTCCAGAATTGAAAAGAAAACAAGGAATGGAAGGATTTTTAAATAATTTCTATTTTTTTAATTGAAGCTGCTCCTAAAATCACTGAGAATAAGATATCAAGAGTAGGTATGGGAGGAAAAAAGTATATCAATGACAATAGTGACTCAGTATTCCAGTGAATCATGCACATAGTATTCTTGACTAGTACTGTAGAAACTGAATATAGCATCTGCTGGGAGGCAGGTAAACACTCACCTGTGAAGTGTGTCTCCAAAGACCTGTGAAAAGAAAAATAAAAAGTCTGAGTGATTTTCACAGGATCCCTCTACCATTAGTTACAGTGTGAGATTTTTGATACATCGCCAGAAGTTACTACATCCTTGGATGCAAGTCCCACTTCCTCTCAAAAAAATATATATATATATATATACAATCCTGTATAGAGTCCTGGCAAAGTCTGGGTCTTCAATATTCTGTGTGAGTGGAAGGGGCAGAGACTGTGGAGTCTGGGTTCTGCTGCAATCAGAAATAAGATCCAAGCCATTGTCCCAAGGCCCTGTGTCTCAGGTGAATAGCCACAAAGGAGTATTAAAAAGATCTATATTCTTGAATCACCCCATCTTGTTATGTCGGTGAGTTAACCTGAATACCCGTGTTCAGCTCACTATTTTGTGAATTTCTAAAAGTCCCAATTATGTTGTTGATTTTCAGATGGGGACTATACATTAATCATTCCATACAATTTTGTCTCTTACAGATAACCTAGGAGGGAATCCTAGATTTTTGGAAATCCTTGAAGCAGTGACCTGTTAGCAAAGTAACAGCAGTTGTGGGGAAATATGTTTATAGACCCAAACTGGAAGCAACAGGGGAAGTGGATTTCAGCTGGGAAATGCAACAGCTATACATGCTTGTCCTACATCCCCATGTATCAGTAGTTACCTGGAGTAACTCCACATCTGGTCTGTGGCATATTTCCTTCACCTCTTCATATATTCCTCTTAACATCTCTGTCATATGAGCCATTCTGGTTTTACTCTCTTTGAGCTGCTCAAAAATGTCTTTGCTCTCTTTTTGCAGCCTCTCTAAATGATGCTTTTCTTCCTCATAGTCAGTTGCAGGCATCTTCCCATATTCAACTCTAATTGCTTCTCTTCTTAAATTTATGTAGTTCTGCAGTAAAATGAAATTCATCAAAATATGGACCTATCCCTCTAACTCCTGTTGAAACTCCCTGATTCTAGGATATAACTTTCCTCTGTTTATATATGAATATACCACCAGTGAAATTTCACATCATATACTATCACAAGAATGGGATTCTAATCAGAATAAGTTATAATCTAAGTATGCATAATATGTCATAATACATCTACTCTCATGTGTATTTTAAAAGGACAAACAAAAAATAAAATAAATAACTCCCTGATTCTTGTTTATCTTATAACAATTATTTAAGCCTTCATCTTGTCAAACTTTCAGAATCCACAAATTTTTATTCCTTTCCTTCTTTTATAAATACTCATGGCTTCTTTCTTTCCTTTCTTTCTTTCTTTCTTTCTTTCTTTCTTTCTTTCTTTCTTTCTTTCTTTCTTTCTTTCTCTTTCTTTCTTTCTTTCTTTTAATTTTCTTTTTTTCTTTTTTTCTTTTAATTTTCTTAGAGAATCTCATTAAGTTGCTGAGGCTACACTCAAACTTGTAATCTTTCTGCCTTAGCCTCCCAAGCAGCTGATATTTCAGGACAGCACCACCATGTCATTTACTCTGCATCATGGTCAACAGTTTCATTCAACAAGTTACATTCACTTAATTCATGATTAAGAGTTTTATAATACAATCCTCACACAAAAATAAAGTTGTTTTATCCTTTCCAACCCATATGTGAAGAAACAACCCATTTCATACTTAAGGACTTTAGACCCCAAGGAGTGAATTGCAATCCATTCACTTTTCTTCAGTATAAGCCAAGTCACTTAAAGCCTACATACTGTAAACTCAGAGTGCAATACTAATTTCCATGTACTTCACCCAGCTAACTGTCATACTGAAGTGTCATTTAGCATCTGACTATTATCTGTCTGATACCATTTCCTTCAATTCTCCTCAAAAGTCATTCCAATCTATGACATCAACTTCAATGTGACTTCAGCAACCTCCCTCCCAATATACCAAGTGCAATTATTGGACATGTGCTTCTCTCTGGGTTGACACTCTATGGCTATGTTCCTCTTTATGTCTTAATCTCAAAGTAATTTTTTAGTGAAAAATTTTGCCACCAACTATTTAAAAAATATCAAACCTCATCTCCAGTCTCTGCCCTTGTACCTGCTTTCTACTTCCCTGCTTAATTATTCTTAAAAAACCCCAAGTTATCATTTTCTAATATATCAAGAATTTCACTTATTTACCTGATGGCCATTTTCCTTTTTTATTTTTATCTTAACCTTTCCAATGAGAGATATTTGCAGGTTGAATTCTGCCATATTTTCTAGCTTATAATTTGTCATAGTTATCATAAAACAAATTTTAAATTAATTTTCATTTAAATTATAACACACTCAGGATAAACATTCACAAAGAAAATGAATTATTTAAAAATTATTCTCAAACTTATAATCTTCTACTCAACACAAATGCTATATCACCCATCATATTTCCCCTCCATAGTTTATATTATGTTGTTAAATATTAATTAGTTGGGGTAATTTCAGACTCTTCTTATATTTGAACCATTTTGAACTATTTTATCCCTCTCTCTGAAATTTTCTACCAGGAGTCAGCTCAATCCGCTTTGTAAGCTGCATTTGAATTTTCAATGACTTTTTGCCTGTCACTTATATCTTCCCAGCATGTGACATTGTGAAATGGCCCAGTTTTTTGTAGCTGTTGTGTAAGTACTAAGTGTACATTTACCTGTAGTAAAGCAGCATGCTTTTGATAATATCTGTGTCTCAGATAGAAATACTCCCTAAGGGCCATACTGCCCTAAATAAGAACTGAGGAAATACTTTTACTATTGACCCCACCCCTTTCTTGTTTAATCCTAGGGAAAACTAGGGTTTCAGATCTATTTCCTACTTTAAACATTACACATATGTCCCCCTAAGTTCATGTTAAAGGCAGAAGCATAGAACTAACCTCCCATGAGCCCATAATCAACGTCTCCATAGTCAGGTTTCTGTAACTTTCACAATATTTGCCCCATAAACACTTCATTTTCTTCACCATATTCTCCTGTAAAAAAAAATCACAAATCATAGAAGCAGCAAAAAAAAAAATAGACCTTCACATAGGGAAGAAGCCAGAAATGAGAGATAAATTAACCCCAATGAAAATAACTGGGTCATTATGTTTTCTTTGTTTCTCTCAGATGTTTATCAAATATGGGAAGCCTGAGACTTGGAACCTGGAAGAGATTCTGAATGGGAAACATAGAGAGAGTCATGCACTCCCCAAGGAAAGAGACCCATATTGATTTCTTTGTTCTTACAGACATGGATCTTCAGAGGAATCACTTACCCTGTGTTCCTCAGCAGCAAGTTCGATTGGCCAATGTTTGTGAGCTTCATGCTCCTGGGATTTAGAGCAGAGCAAACAGAGAAAGTTCTTGTCTTCTTCACAAAAGATCTTCTTCATCTCCTGATGAGCCCCACACATGTGTTCCTCAGAGCTCAGGAATTGCCAAAGACTGTTTTTTCTGACAATGGCTGCCAGTTTCTTCATACAAATATTTGTTTTAAAGTTTCTCTTCTGTACCATCTGCTTGCATTCAGAGCAGGTAACATGATCTGGGAGGTCATGCCAGCCAAAGTAGACACAAGGCCTACAAAAGCTATGCCCACAGGCTAAGGTGACTGGATCTACGAAGTACTTCATGCAGAGAGGGCAGGTGATTTCCTTTTGGAAGGCTTGCATGGTTCTGGAATCCATGTTTCTGAGGAAGAAAAAACATGTCACTTCTGAGCCTGCTTAGGCTAAAAGGTTCTCAAGAACTATGCCTGAGGAGTAAGAACTGCATTTTATTTTCTTAAAAAATGCTCATTATAGCAAGACAAACTATGACACAAAAGGAGAACTGATGCACAAGGAGAGCCTTCAGCTTTATATCAGCCATAATTTTGACTAGATGACTCACATCCCTTCCACTCTGAGTTCCTGTTCCCACCAGAATAGAAATTTGAGTATTGATCTTCTGAATTTAGGTATAGGAATTGGATCATAAGAAGTCTACAATCATAACTGTCCCCATTCCTCTTTCCAATAACTGGAAAAAGAAAGTCTATTTGGGTCAAGGAAGTATGAGAAATTCACAGAAAGTTTTATACAATATCCATTGAGAACTAGGCATAGAAGCCCAGCTCTTTAAAAGTAAAACAAACAAACAAACAAAAGCCCATATGTATTATGGTTATCTAGAGGAAGAGAACCAACAGGAAGTATAATTACAAAAAGAGAGATTTTATTAGATATGAGTATGGACACTCCTGCTTGTTTCCACAGTCCATATGAGTGGTATGATTTTTCCCAACCTTTCACCTTCAGTCTATGAATATCTTTTCCTATCAGATGCATCTTCTGTAGGCAGCATATTGTTGGGTCTTGTTTTGTGATCCATTCTACTAGCCTATGTCTCTTAATCGGTGAGTTTAAGCCATTAACATTTAGGGTTATTATTGAGATATGGTTTGTTCTTCTAGCCATATTTGTTTATTGATGTTACTAAACCTGATTTGTTATCCTCTTTGACTACTTTCCCCCCTTTACTGTCCTACCTCCCATTGTTGGTTTTCAATGTTATTTTCCATTTCCTCTTCCTGTAATGTTTTGCCAAGGATTTTTTGAAGAGATGGTTTTCTAGCCAGGAATTCTTTTAACTTTTGTTTATCATGGAAGGTTTTAATTTCATCTTCTATCCTGAAGCTTAATTTCGCCGGATACACGATTCTTGGTTGGAACCCATTTTCTTTCAGTGTTTGAAATATGTTATTCCAGGATCTTCTAGCTTTCAGAGTCTGTGTTGAGAGATCAGCTGTCATCCTGATTGGTTTGCCCCTAAATGTAATCTGCTTTCTTTCTCTTGCAGCTTTTAAAATTCTCTTCTTATTCTGTATGTTGGACAGCTTCATTATAATGTGTCTAGGTGTGGATCTCTTAAGATTTTGCACATTCGGCATCCCCCTATCTCTCGCTATGCACAAAAGTTAACTCAAAATGGATCAAGGAGCTTGATATTAAATCACAGACATGGCATCTGATAGAAGAAAAAGTTGGTTATCATCTACATACTGTGGGATCGGGCCCCAAATTCCTCAATAGGACACCCATAGTGCAAGAGTTAACAACTAGAATCAACAAATGGGACTTACTCAAACTAAAAAGTTTTTTCTCAGCAAAAGAAACAATAAGAGAGATAAACAGTAAGCCTACATCCTGGGAACAAATCTTTAATCCACACACTTCAGATAGAGCCCTAATAACCAGAATATACAAAGAACTCCAAAAATTAGACAATAAGATAACAAATAACCCAATCAATAAATGGGCCAAGGACCTGAACAGACACTTCTCAGAGGAGGACATACAATCAATCAATAAGTACAAGAAAAAATGCTCACCATCGTTAGCAGTCAGAGAAATGCAAATCAAAACTACCCTAAGATACCATCTCACTCCAGTAAGATTGGCAGCCATTAGGAAGTTAAACAACAATAAGTGCTGGAGAGGATGCAGGGAAAAGGGCACTCTTGTTCATTGCTGGTGGGACGGCAAATTGGTGCAGCCAATTTAGAAAGCAGTATGGAGATTTCTTGGAAAGCTGGGAATGGAACCACCATTTGACCCAGCTATTCCCCTTCTCGGTCTATTCCCTAAAGACCTAATAAGTGCATGCTACAGGGACACTGCTACATCGATGTTTATAGCAGCACAATTCACTATAGCAAGATTATGGAATCAGCCTAGATGCCCTTCAATAGATGAATGGATAAAAAAAATGTGGCATTTATACACAATGGAGTATTACTCTGCATTAAAAAATGACAAAATCATAGAATTTGGAGGGAAATGGATGGCATTAGAGCAGATTATGCTAAGTGAAGCTAGTCAATCTTTAAAAAAACAAATACCAAATGACCCCTTTGATATAAGGGGAGTAAACAAGGACAGGGTAGGGACGAAGAGCTTGAGAAGAAGATTTACATTAAACAGGGATGAGAGGTGGGAGGGAAAGGGAGTGAGAAGGGAAATCGCATGGAAATGGAAGGCGATCCTCAGGGTTATACAAAATGATATATAAGAGGAAAGGAGGGGTAAGACAAGATAATACAAATGGAAGAAATGATTTACAGTAGAAGGGGTAGAGAGAGAAAAGGGGAGGGAAGGGGGGATAGTAGAGAATAGGACAGACAGCAGAATACATCAGACACTAGAAAGGCAATATGTCAATCAATGGAAGGGTAACTGATGTGATACAGCAATCTGTATACAGGGTAAAGTTGGGAGTTCATAACCCGCTTGAATCAAACTGTGAAATATGATGTATTAAGAACTATGTAAGGTTTTGAACGACCAACAATAAAAAAAAACAACTTCTTTTCAGTAGTACATGAGTCCTTTCAGATAATTAATCTTTAATAAATATGTAAGTATTATTTTCTATTTAAAAAAAAAGAGATATTTTAGGTTGGTTTATGTGACCAGAAGGTGAATACTCCATAAAGGTCACGTGCAGTCCGGAGAGCTGGAAGAACCTACTGTAGCTGTGAATTCCAAGAGGCTGAAGCCTCAGAAAAAGAGGGATCTTGTTCTACCCTAGTCCAAGACTGAAATTTTCTGGATACTCCCTGGAGGCAGGCATAAGGAAAATTCAAAGAAAACCTCAGCAATACAGGGAAACATTTTCTCAAAATAAATCATACAAAAAAGCCTGGCAATATGGCTCCATGGCTAAGCACCCTTGGCTCAAATGACTGTTACAAAAAAGAAATAATAGTAATAATAATAGGAACATCTCCTTTGTAAATTATATACTCACCCAAGGAATGTGTCTATTGTCTCACCAATGCTTACTGTAGAGGTGATATGAAGTCTGTCTGGGGATCAGTGCTTCACTTAGTAGAACTGATGTCTTTCAGGGGTCTGCAAAGCCAGGTGAGTTTCGAAACTACTCTGATCTGGAGAGGAATGAGACTAGCTCCTCCTGCACTTTCTTTTTATAGAGGCTCTGAAGACCACACCCAGTTCTCCAAGTGATTAGATTTCAAGAAGCTTCCAATAGGAATTAGTATGAGTGATTAAGATTGTATAAGTGATTAGAGTAGTAAGGTAGATTAGGCTAGGATGGGTTTTTAATTTCAAAATAGAGAAGACTGATTTAACACTTTGGCTAATCTTGATCAACAAACCTTTATAACACCACCTCCCACACACTTCCTGAAACACCCTGACACTTCAGACACACCCTGTCTACCCACAGTGATTTCCCTGGCATAGAAGTTTGTAAGGTTTTCTGGCTCCTAAATTTCCTCCTAATGTCTTGAGTCCCAAGTTCCCTACCTGAGCCAGGGGCTATACAGCTTTTTCTTCATTTTCTTCCACAGTAGACAGGGCACACTATTCCTTGGCAAACTCCAGGCAAGCTTTTCTTGTTATGAGAGTATATAATATGTCTAAAAATAGAACAATAAAAAATTTTATTAACATTTTACTAGCTAGTTACACATTTCAAACATGTGCACATTCCATATATGGGCCTCAACTTGTTTTCTTTCTTTGGTTCCACAAATATGAAATATCAGCTAAAATTTAAAAAAAGATCTCATTGAAAGGTACTACTCAAAATTATGAGCCTGGTGCTATGGGCACAAGTTGTAAAGTGAAAGCATGTGTTGACACCCATGTTTTCTGAGTCTAGAGCCCATTCCCAAGAAAGTGTCCCCAAATTACCTTAACTACTTACAAAAATTGCATTGTAACAACAACAACAACAAAAATTATAGTAGTGTATAAAGTAGTAAGGAATACTTTAAAAGAAATAGTTTTTGTCCCAACTTTCCCAAAACTTGATAATTGAATTTAACATGGATACCTCCATTTTCTTATGCAATCTTTTTTTAATATTTAATTTTTACTTATAGGTGAACAGGATACTTTATTTTTTCTATGTATGTGGGGCTGAGGGTCAAACCCAGTGCCTCACACATGCTAGGTGAGCTCTCTGCCAGTGAGCCACAACCCCAACCCTTTTATGCATTCTTCAACTAAAGATTGAGCTCTGACTATGCCACATTTTTGGGATACATGGGAATTGTTACCTGATCTCTAAACCTTTTATTATAATGTTTTGTATATTTCAGGAGAATGATTGTATTGGGTTTGAACAATTGTGCTTTTAACAAATTATCTTGGATTCCAAAGGCAAAACTCATCTTTCCTGGGGACCATGATTTTTAGAAAAGCCCCCAAGAATTTTTTTTCTATTGTTTTACTAATTTTTCTAGTATCATCCTTTCCTTGGTATATGATAGTATCTTCCCACAAAATAATATATATTATTAGAAAATATTCATAACTTTTATAGGATAAAAGAAATATTTGCCTCAGAAATGGTTAATAGTTATGTCTGGGTTAAACCTTGTTCCAATAAAGATTTAGAAATCTTAAAGGATATCCAAAAGGATAAGGATCTTTTCAGTAGCAGATCTCCCAAACAGCACTGAAAAATATTAATAGACACACAACAATAGGCTTTTGCCTATGAGAGATATTGAGGCCTGGACAGTGATTGTGAAGAGGCAGATTGTAACATCCCAGCAGCAAGACCCCCGACTCCCAACCCTCTTCTTCTCTGCTGTCACCTCCATGGGGTCTCTGGACTAAAGTACCTTTGGCATTAATTGTAAGGCTGATCCTCCCAGGGCAGTCTTCTTCTCTGCCTGCCCTTCTTTCTGTCAGAAGATGGAGGGTGAAGGGTCTAGTCTGCCAGATCTCACCTTCCCTCCCCACTGCAAGTCTGCAGGCCAGAATCATGAAGAAGATAAAGTTGGGGTTCCTCTGTTTCCCAGAGTACAAAGAAGACTCCAAGCAGTACACTACATTTATTAAGAGAGAGGTGCAGAAATGCTTACCTAGATGTTCTTTGTATCATAATATTTTGCTATGAAAAGCAAGCTATCTATATTACTGAGACAGAAACTACTCATTAGATGCATATAGTAAAATATTGAAGCATTTTTAAATTCAATGCTTTTTTATTTTTTATTTTTAGTTGCAGTTGAATACAATACCTTTATTTATTTATTTTTATGTGATGCTGGGGAACGAACCCAGGGCCTTGCCCATGCTAGGCAAGGACTCTACTGCTGAGCCATAACCCCACCTTGAAACATGTTTTATTAAACTTTCAACAATTATTCAGCTATATAGTCTTGTATATTCCAGATATCCAGTTGATAATTGAAACGTTTTCCTCCATTCCTAAACTATTTATTGATGGCAGCTTGCTAACTGGAGGAAAAGTCCTTGACGATGAAAATGCAGGGATCTCCAGAGTGCTGCCCTTGTTACTGCATGTATTGAGTAAAGATTTGGAATGAAGGGCAGACACATAGGTGCTTATTTTGTTCAAAAAAGATGTTTTTTATCAAAACTAACATTGGATTTGTCCATCTGGTCCAAGAATATGAAATCATCTGCCCAGCAAATTTGACAATGCAAATGGTTTCTCCACTCCAGAGAAAATTTGTTCATCCTGGAACCACATTCTGTATAAAGAGAACACATGAAACTGGGCATGGTGGTACATGCCTGCAATGCCACCAACTCAGGAGGCTGAACAGGAAGAGTCTAACTTTGAGGCCAACCTCAGCAACTTAGAGAGGCCCTAAGAAACTTAGCAAGACACACTATCTCAAAAAATAAAAAGGGCTCAGGATGTGATTCAGTAGTAAAGTACCCCTTGGTTTAATTGCTAGTATCTCCCTGCCCCCTCACATAAACTGTGAATATCATTTTGGAAATATGAAAATGGTGATTGCACAGAATGGAAAATTGAAAAGCAACAATAAAGAGGGTATGAATTTGGGAGAAAAAGAAATAATACAGGTAATATTAGTAGCAATGTAAAATGGTCAAGTGACTTCTTTTTAAATTTACACTGCTTCAAATTTTGTTTCTCTAAAATTTATTAACAATTTTTTTAAGTAGACATCAAATCCAGAAGTGTTTAAACACAAAACACATACCCAAATCTTTATTTTTTGTTTTAACATGAGTTTCATTATATTGCTTAGGTCCTTGCTAATTTACTGAGGCTGGCTTTTTTCCTCAGCTTCCTAGGTGCTAAAGTTACAGGTGTGTGCCATTACAGAGGGCTTAATGACCATTAAAAAAAATTTCTTCATCTGTTAATAATCTTTGAATCATGATATTATCCAACTATTCTTATTTTAGCATAATTCAGTTAATGCTTTCTTTCCTATTACCTAAGGAGGGGAAAAAGATAAACAATATTTAGAGATCAGATCAAAGGAAATTAATCAATCTAATCTAATAAGTCAATCTTATCTAATAAATCAATCTAATCTAATAATCTAACATAATCTAATATGTCAATCTAATCTAATAAGTCATTCTAACCTAGTTAACTTTTTTATCTCTGGGTTCTTCCCTATTCTAGGGGAGTTCTTGACAATCCAAAGAACCAGTACTCTGTGAAACTCCTCTGAACCAAGTTCTAATCACTAGGCTCCAGTTCAACTCTAGGATTTCCTATTTAGGAATTTTGGAGCCTATCCATGGGATCCTGAAGGAATCCCAGTGCTACGAAGTCTCTGCACATTCTTGTGGGCAGTGAACACTGTATACAAATGTTTGGTTATTTAAATTATTTAAATGTTAACAGAAAAAAAGGGGGAATAGAAAATTAGCAAACAAATTCTGAGAGATGGGCCTCTCACAGTGCCAGAGGCCTGTAAATCCAGAGGCTCCAGAGGTGGAGACAGGAGGATTCCAGGTTCAAAGCCAGCCTCAACAATTCAGTGAGGCACTAAACAACTCAATGAGAACCTGTCTCTGATCAAATACAAAATCGGGCTGAGGATGTGGTTCAGTGGTCAAGTGCCCCTGAGTTCAATACCCATTATAAAAAATAAAAAAAATAATTCTGAGAGATGAAATCTACCAAGAAAAATAAAAGAACACGTACTTCAAAATTATTTAAATTGCTAATGTTCTTTCTTTTGAAGAGTCATAAACCCTACAACAAAAAGGAAAACAAAAGAGAAAGAAAGTTTGATGAGAAAAGAAAGAATAGGGTAGATAGGGCAAAAAGGAGAGAAAGGATTATTCCTATGTCCATGGTTAACATTCAGCATCCCAAATATCAATTAATATATTTATTGTGAAACTTTATTCCAACTTCTACATTAGACAACATCTTACCAACCTACTTGTGTACCGTTAACAAATGCAAGTCCACTATTTCTAGAACACGTGTTTTGGCTTCTTGACAGGAGGGAAATATTACTGAACTAAGGGCAGTTTCAGATAATTTAATCATAGAAGCATCTACCCATTTGTTTAAAGAATTTAAAACTTTCATTTACACCAGAGTTAACTCACAAGAGGTTTTCCCCATGTGATAAATGTGGTATAGGAAAGATGAAGAAATATATCATGGGTAATTACTCAGCATTACAGATCTTTGATGACCAACACTATAGATGAGAATATAATAATTTTGATGAATCAGGTGTTTTCTCAACCCATGAATCTTATGAGAATATTAAAACAAAATCTCTAAGTCTAAAGCAAAAAACCTAAAACAACCCATGAAAGAAAGTAGTCTACTATATCAAAACAAAGTATTTCTCAAAGCAGTCCGATTGTAACTTACATTTTATAATTTTTTTGAATGCATGGACCAAGTATTATTATGGGTATATAAATCATAAAATTCAATTTACCTTTTTATACAATATATTCATATATCTACAAAACACTCACCTGTACAAAAAATCTGCAATATTTTTTGGTAATAGATTACCCAGACTTGTTGTTCCATGTGATTAGGAAATAGAAAATGAAGTGCCATTGGATAATTCTAAATAAAAGTTTACAAAAAGTATACAAAAAAACAGATTATTTTGGTATTGTGTGTTTGGTTTCTAATGGATGTTATATATATATTTACACACACACACACACACACATGTATATATGTATGTATAGTAATTCCTCCACATAAATATGATCCATTATCTTTCCTTCTGCACTAAAATAAAATTGCAAATTTGTACCATAACCATATGAAAACTCATTCACAACTAAATATCCTTTCTGATTTCCAAACTCATTTCTGAAACCTCTTAGCTCCTGGGTGACCTGATTTCTCAGTCTTTGTCTTGGATCAAATAGCATTCTCTCAAGAAGGACTATTTTGACCTCTTCAATGTTATTCAACTTGCTTACCATATGAAGCATCACCCATTCTTTTTCTTGGAATTTGATAATATTTCAAATATAGCATTCACATACTCTTATTATTTTCTGTTTTTTCCAACTGTGATGGTTAATTTTACGTATCAATTCCATCAAGGTTTTAATCAAAGTAATCAAAATGTGTTGGGCAGAAATTGTTTAGACCTGTTTAACATTTAAATCAATAGACTTGGATTAAACAAGGTTATCTTCCAAAATGTGGATGGGCCTTATCCACTCAGTTGAAGGTCTTAGAGAAAAGGACTAAGGTACCCTGAGGAGAAAGAATTCTACTTGCAGGTGGTCTTCAGGTTTCAGACTGCAACATCAACTCTTTTCTGGGCCTACAGCCTGCAACTCTACCCTGAAGATAGATTTGTTGGTCCCTACAGTCACATGGACCATTTTAGGTATACATATTCATATGGATATAGATTTGAACATAGAGATATAAACTTTTTTGGTTTCTTGGACAACCCTAATACACCCACTAAACAACCTCAGAGTTTTGAAAACTGCTGGCTTAACTCATTTTGTTGTTTATTTAGTTATTGATATGTATTGTTTCACTAATGCATAGAATGGTTCTTGAAACTTAATAAATAAATAAATGCTAAATAATAAGGTGTAGTGAACAAGCAGACCCTGTCATAGAGATGAAAAAGAAAAAAAATTTGGATGTGTAATATCTGTTTTCTAAAACTACATTAATTATGATTTTGAAAAATTCTATCTAGAATATCTCATTTATAATAAAAATAACATTTCTCAAACCATTCACTAAAAAATTTTTTTGTGAGGTAAGGGAGAATTTCATGGTGTGATAACTTTCTGTCAGTCTATAATGTGATTGGTGTTAAGTGTTAAGAATTTATACATTAAAGAAAGACACATTTCGATGTATGCAAATACCTACAATATTTCTATATATTCAGCAAGATTTGGAGAGTACAACTAGTCAAACCTTCAAAAAACTAACTATATTGATAATGTAGCTTCATTTCATTAAAACTTCTTTCAACAATAATATCTTCTTGGACTATACTCAGACTGAAGATTCTTGAAGGGTATTTTGGTGTCTTTCTATATTTGGCTTATTTTATTGTATTTCATGCATCAAAATAAAAACAACTAAAATAAGAATAAAAAGATCCAGACTCTGAAACATTTTCAATTTATAGATGTATTCAGAGACAATTTTTTATGATTAAAACTCTCCAAGACTTGAACAGAGACATTTGCAGTCCAATGTTCTGGGTGACAGAGGCTATAAGATCACAAGTTTCAGATATCTGCAAGATCCTATATCAATTA